>NC_088797.1:8285608-8913108 GCF_011386835.1 Chrysemys picta bellii
TTGTGTCTATGTCTAGTTTTAGGGTAATATTGTTCTTTTCAGTAGAAATCTCTGGGTTACATATATTAATCTAGCTGAGGTCTGGGTTCAGGTTATGTGGTTGTGGAAATGGATATGTGCATATGAACGGGTTATGTTGTGAAATGAAGTTCAGTGCAGCTGTGTCCAGGATAGAGAGGCACTCAGGCTAGGCCTACACTGGGGGGTCAACCTAAGATACGCAACTTCAGCTATGTGAATAGCGTAGCTGAAGTCGGCGTATCTTAGATTGATTTACCTGGCCATGAGGATGGTGGTGAGTCGACCGCTGCTGCTCCCCCGTTGACTCCGCTTCCACCTTTCGCCGCGGTGGAGTTCCGGAGTCGACGGCAGAGCGATCGGGGATCGATTTTATCGCGTCTACACTAGACGCGATAAATCGATCCCCAATAGATTGATCACTAATGTAATGGCACTAGGCAAGCAAGCACAAGCTAGAGCAGCCCTGACACTGATCTAATTTTCACCACGGATCTGAACTAGCCCCTGGGTTAGCTTGGGAATTAAGGGAGCACAAAGGTAGCTAACAGCCACCTCTCCAATCCAAGTGCATTCATCTTACAATCTTAAAATGTCTAATGTGACTAATAAATTGAGGTGTACAAGTGGGACATTTAAAACTGTACAGAACAGTTTATATCAATATGGAACTAATAACAAAAGACAAGCCACTTTTAACATGAAGCAGGGTTAAGCCCGGTCAAGGCTGCTAAGTAGAATTAGCTTAAAATACCAAAGGGAAAAGTAAAAATTCTTTCTGAACAATCCATGATTCTGTTTCCATTTGAAAGGCAAAAGCAGCATTGTCACCTGACAGCTATTGTGTTACTGCTGTTAAGATAGCATTAAGCACATTAGACGGCTGAGTGGGAAATGGCCATAGGATGATCTTAGTAATATTCTCAAGTGGCTACAATAGCTGTGGTTGACGGGGAGATAAATGGCTCTTCAGATTTGTCCTTTTAAGAAATTATTTAAACAAGAGCAGAAATAAAAGGGATGAAGCTGCAGATGACTCAGGTGTCAGAGAATATTTGTCTGAACGCCAATAAGAGTGTGAAAGTCGAGTGTTCTCCCAGGCAGCTTGACTCCGGTCTGATGACCATTTTAAGATAAGAAGATAATCTATATGAGGGGTACACCTTCTTTTGAGCACAGTTCTGCATGGTTAGCAGGTAACAATGCTATTACATTAAACCTTTGCCTTTTGTCACTCTGCCTAATACACATTCTTTCCCTGATTCACAGTGAGGGTCTCTCTAGGAATGACATCAGACTTGGAAGTTCTGCAGTGCCAGCTGGCTATCTCAAAGCACTTCACAAACAGTAATGAACAAAGCCCACAACATCCAAGTCAGGTAAGGAAGCATAAGCATCCCCATCCCTCAGATTGGGGACTAAAGAGGCCTGAGGCCTGAAGAGGGTGTGCCCGTGGTCACCTAGTAAGTCTGTGGGAAAGCAGGAGAAAAATCTAATTCTCTTTACTTCCACTCCCTTGCCTTAACACATGACCATCCTTCACCTTTCTGAAAAGACACATTTATTCCATGTATAGATCTTTGATTGACATCAATTAACATTCTGTGCCAGGACTCAACACAGCAGAGGAGTGAGGAGTGCAAAGATCGCTTCACACCTGAGCCAAGTGGCTGTAAGAGGCTACTGTTCTGACTTGGTAGTATTCTGCACCAGTGTCAATGACTACCCAAGGTAGCAGAGAGTTCGTCCACTCCTTATAGTTTCCTTAGTTAAGGAGGGGGAGCCTAGTCTGTGCCCCCAACTCCAACAGCCATGGGCAACACAAGCATGCCTCTCTGGGCCTACACAGGTCCTGCTTTTTCTCTACAGGTTAGTGATGGGCACACTCCTACCATCTCCCTGGAGTATCCAGCTCCTGTCCCCTGGACACTTGCAGTATTGACAGGTTCACTGCTTTTAAAGAAGCAGTACAGCCCAGCGTAGACCAGATGGAAGTCTATAAAATCATGACTGGTGTGGAGAAATTAAATAAAGTGTTATTTACTCCTTCTCATAACACAAGAACTAAGGGTCACCAAATGAAATTAATAGGCAGCAAGTTTAAAACAAACAAAACGGAAGCATTTCTTCACACAACACAGTCAACCTGTGGAACTCCTTGCCAGAGAATGTTGTGAAGGCTAGGACTATAACAGGGTTCAAAAAAGAACTAGATAAATTCATGGAGGATAGATCCATCAATGGCTATTAGCCAGGATGACAGGAATGCTGTCCCTAGCCTCTGTTTGCCTGAAGCTGGGACTGAGCGACAGGGGATGGATTACTTGATGATTACCTGTTCTGTTTATTCCCCTCTGAAGCACCTGGCATTGGCCACTGTCAGAAGACAGGATATTGGACTAGATGGACTTTGGCCATTCTTATGTTCTTACCAGTTTCACCTCCAATCACCGCTCTGCATTATGAACGTATCTAAGTGCTGTGAGTTAAGGAAACAAGTAAGTTTATTTAACAAAGTATACAGAGAGTCAATTATGGCAAGTAGAAGTATTGAAAACAAATGGTTACATATAAAATTAAAATAAGATGCATTCTAGATCTAGACCTACTTAAGTAGATACTTATAAAGTAAGGCTCACCCAAAGGGCGTGGAGCACTTTACAGCCAAGTTTCCATTCATGAGACAAGTCACACCATTACCTCCCCCCACTGAAAGATCCAGAGTGCCTGTTTGCATGCCCAGACATGCCAGAACAATCCACAGGACACCCCCCTGCAGGTTGTTTTTTCCACATAGAATCCTTTCTTGGAGATTTTACAACCTCTTCATCGGCATCTGGCATACATTATGAGGCACACAATGACCACAGAGGGAGATAAATGTCTGTTCCCCCCCCCCACGTGTCATAACTGTAAAGGGAAGGGTAACAGCCCTCCTGTGTACAATACTATAAAATCCCTCCTGGCCAGAGACACCAAAATCCTTTTACCTGTAAAGGGTTAAGAAGTTCAGGTAACCTGGCTGACACCTGACCCAAAGGATCAATAAGGGGACAAGAAACTTTCAAATCTTGGTGGGGGGAAGGCTTTTGTTTGTGCTTTTTGTTTTGGGGGTTGTTCGCTCTTGGGACTAAGAGGGACCAGACATCAGTCCATGCTCTCCAAATCTTTCTGAACAAGTCTCTCATATTTTAAACTTGTAAGTAACAGCCAGGCAAGGTGAGTTTATCTTTGTTTTCTCAACTTGTAAATGTTCCTTTTGCTAGAGGGTTTACCTCTGTTTGCTGTAACTTTGAACCTAAGGTTAGAGGGGGTTCCTCTGGGCTCTTTGAATCTGATTACCCTGTAAAGTTAGTTTCCATCCTGATTTTACAGAGATGATTTTTACTTTTCTTTCTTTAATTAAAAGCCTTCTTTTTAAGAACCTGATTGATTTTTCCTTGTTTTAAGATCCAAGAGTTTGGATCGGTGTTCACCAGGAAGTTGGTGGAGAAGTCTCTCAAGGCTACCCAGGGAAGGGTTATAGTACTTGAGAGGGAGATATTCTGCGGGGGAGGTAGACAGAGTTTCCCAAATAACTCATAAATAATTTGGGTGGTGGCAGCAAAACCAGATCTAAGCTGGTAGTTAAGCTTAGAGGTTCTCATGCAGGTCCCTACATCTATACCCTAGAGTTCAGAGAGGGGAAGGAACCTTGACACCCTGTCTGAAAAGAATCTGTCAAAAACATGTCACCTCCTGGTCACCCCCCTTAAGAACATAATTTTCAGCATACGTGCACAACTCCTTAAATAGTATCCATCCATACATGTCACAATGATTATAATGACCAGTGGGCTATTGGTTCTTGGTAGAGACCTCACATGCCACCCTTTAGTGAATTGTTATGCCTACATCAACCCAAGGGATCTCTGTAAAATCCTGTGTTGCTTCCTCCTTCCCCCCATGCCCTCTGGCTGTTGACATCAAGAAGTCCTTGGGCCACAGCTGGCTTACTGTACTGCATTAAACTATATCAAGATACTACACTTCAATTTAAAGAGGAGGCAAATGTTGCCATCAGTCCCTGGATTTTGAACACACCATATTAGAGCAGCCTCTTGAAGAGGGCAAAAAGTCTAGATCCACAGGAAAGAGTTAAGTCACACACCTGTTGGACCCAATAGATTGTTGCTGCAGGAAATTTGTTCTGAAGGTGAAAAAAAAAGGGTACTTAGATACATCACTGAATTAGCACTTCATTTGACAGCTTGCAATGGGCATCATTGTAGGCTTGCATAAATGGCACTGGGAATACAAAATTACTCAACTGTATGTCAATAATTAAGACTAAAAAATAAGACTAAAAACCCACAACAGTTCTTAATGGGACTGATTGAACTCCTTAAGGATTTGGCAATTCATCATTAAATCCAATACCAGATGACAAGGTCATACTCTGCGTTCATGTGTAATGTGTTTTCAAGATTGCTTACAGAGATGGCCTCAACTGGGAGGAGAATATGGATAAGAATTAGATAGAGTTCTCAAAACAAATTAAGCAGCTCTGGGGAGAAAATCAAGCCTTGTGTTTCAAGCAAGAAAAGGACAATATTATTTCTATTTCTAAGGTGGTTTGGAAGTACCAAAGAGGAGCAGCACCTTGAACCTTTGAAAGAGGTAACCCCAAATCATACTCTCTTGAAATTGACAGCTCTGAATACAACAGCTCAGTATTAGTATTACATGTTTCACTGCTCTTCTGCCAAGAATATCTAGGACCACACTTAGTCCATGTTTTGTTTCCAGTTCAATCACGATGTTGCATACTTGGCAGTGATGGGACAGTCCAGTCCCTGGTTAATATGCTACCCTTGTGGAAATACTTTGCTGGAATTTCATATCCTTACACTAGAATTTGTGCTTTTCGCCTAGGAAAGGCTTTTTCTTTCACTCCCTTTGAGGGAATTTTGGGATTTCCTCAGTCTTCATCCTGGTTAGGAAACAAAACATTCTTGTTTACCCCACCACTTCCTCTTTATGGCTGCTTGAAACATTGCTCCTTCTGGCTGGCTCATCTTCTAGAGGGACCTTCTCCATAATTTAGCATTGCAGTCCTGAAGTACAACCCAGACACATCAGTCTTCTTTTCTTTCTTATGCCATAGGTCATTTATTTATTTATACATAGCTTTCTATCTTCCTGTTTGCTTTTGTGGTTCGACTGCTGCTGCTCTGAAGTATAAAATTATCCAGTTACATAAGAAGAGGACTTTAGCGTATCATTCGTACCTGCACAGAGTCACTATTAGGCCCTTTTTCAAAGTGATTTGATCCTAAAGTCACTTTTCCTTTCTCTGGAGATTTACAGAAGGTACAGAATCGCTAGCTCCAGAGCCACTCTCACTGATCCCCGCACACCCACTTCATTGAGACAAGACAATTAAACAATAAATACTTCATAGGGCCTCTCAAGTACCACTTTCAACTTTCAGGGATCTGCTGGTGAGTGAACTGTTTGGAGAGGTGAAGTCAAGTTCCTTGGGGTTCTCTTAAAGAAGATTATTTTTATATTCACGAATGGGTCTTTGCCAGTGCTTAATTTGTGCCAGGGTTTGCCAGGGCTGAGTCCCAGCACTTCTAGGCTTGGCAGTTCATAGCCCGGCACCTCCGGGCTTGCAAAAGTACAAAAATTGTTTGAGCCCTGGCATCTCTTTCATTACAAATTAAGCACTGGTCTTTGCTGTAAGAGCTTTATCACAAATGTGCTGAACTCTTAAATTTAACAGCTAGAGACTGGTCCAGACCAAATTCGAAAAGCCCTGAACAGAGAGATACCTCTGAGTGTTTTAAAATCTGGATGTAGATTTTGCAATTAAGACCATCTCCAACATCAGCTAAGCAGTGAGTGGATTATGAAGTGTAAACGGTGAGCCAAATCCAGGAGACATTTATTACCTCCATGGAATACCTGGAAATTACTCCTGAGGGTGAAGGTTTCCACAAGAAAGAGAAATGGATATGATGCAAACATGCAGCCAGAAACATGGCTGTTTATCTGACTCAAATCACTAACGACTTTGAGGCTAATGCAATGGCAGCTTTAGGTGCGCACTTTAGATCTGTGGGATACTCGCAGTACGTTTTAGACACGTGCACTCGTATGAAGACATGAGTGCTTCAGCTAGTCTTTCCTTTCCTGCCGCTTCTGTTTCAGACTCCAGGGCGAATGTCTTTGATACATTATGAAACACTGGAGCAGCTCCCCCTTCCTGACTTATCTGGAAAGGCTACTCTGTTAAATTGAGAGCTGTGCATAATGCAAACAGTCATTTTCCTTTGAATGGGGCAGTGTCCCTGGCATGTCAATGGAAAATACCATCGCACATTAAACCACGATATGACGCTTTTGTAGGGTAGCCTACTCAGAGTATGATGTTGCAAGGCCTTTCATCCCCTGCGCCCCTTGCAGGCCATCTATCTTTGCACACCACTCAGCAGAAGTAGCTGAGAAGCAGCTAGTCCAAACTCCGTCTGGAGCAACAATTGTCCAGGTGTAGTTTAAAGTCTTAAATAATCAAGTTAGGTTCTGGGTTCAACCCTTCCCTGGGGTTCCCCTGTCTTTCCCTAGCTCAGGAAGACTTCGGCTGGGCAGCAGAGCTTGATACCAAAGGCCACCAACAATCTCTAGCCTTCTGAGGCACCAGCTTTCTTATCCGCTGTTGATGGCCTCCCACAGACAACTTATAAGGCTCAGGTGTCTGACTTATCACCTACTCCTGCCTTCTCTGGCTAACAAGTAATTACCCAGTTACCACCCATGTGGCGTGAATCTGGCTCACTAGGCCTTTAGCCCTTTCTTACCCAAGAGATGTTTCACCACCTCACAGCATTGTACTCCTGAGGCCTTTTCCATCTGTTTGTGTCATGAGGAGCATTTGCTGTTCTCCTGGAAGCCACATTGGCACGGCGAGTCCATTGGGCGGTGTGAAGATGATGGCGAGTAATTCAAAAGGGTGCCTGATGCACGCTTTACAGCCTTATGCAGGTTCACGTTATTGTGGAAAACATTTCATATTCCACCTGCCTTTGACTCCACCGTTGGGTTTGTTATCATCAAAGTTTATATTTATAGATGTATTTTGGCTAAAAGAAAATTCAGACCTTTCTCCTCAGTGGTTTCCTGAGAATCATAAATAGTATTAGTACCAGCAATTCCGCAGCCCAATTTCCCCTAAGATGCTTGGGCTGTGATGATCTCCATGACATGGTACATGTCTAATTAATGCACAGAAACCAACCAAAAGTTCCAGCCCCAACTTTTGATTCTTCTCTTTGCAGTTTTCAGTATATTTCAACTTGGAGCGGGGAAAAACAAAATTACACCAGCAATCGCCCTCATTACACTGGAAACCATGTCAGCAAGATCAGCATTTTTCAACTAAAGAAGTGGAGAGCTGACATCAAGCCAGGTAATTAAATACAATAGCAGGAAGCTGCAATTTTTTTAACCTGAATTAGCTGGGTTCCATCACTTCTGAGTTCTTTGCTGTTATAACAGCGTGCTGCGGCATCTAAATACAGCGTTCCCATTTCATTATTTAGTTCTTGCCTGTTGGCATTGTAAAGAGAGACCTTGACACAATAAAGAACTCATTAAAAAATAATCCCTGCTCCCTCCCCTCCCAATTAACAGTTAATGTCTTGACTTGGGTGGCAGGAGGTTGGTGCCAGGTGTCAATGCGAGAGCCTTTGGCTTAAACAAACATAAGAAGTGGGGGCACAAGCAGCAAAGGTCTGAGAAAACTTTGGCTCTGAACTTCTTCAAAGTGCCCGGCTATAGTTTGTTATTACTTTGGATTAAAGATGGTCCAAAAAAGGAGTTTCAGAGTAGCAGCCGTGTTAGTCTGTATCCGCAAAAAGAAGAACAGGAGTACTTGTGGCACCTTAGAGACTAACAAATTATGGTCCAGTCTGGTATGAGTTTACAAGTGTAGCTGGTTACGTGAACTAAACTGACTAGGTCAGGGGCAGCGAAAGATGCATCTACACAGCACATAAATTACAGCTCTGTGTAGAGTACACACACCGACAGCGAGGTTCTGCCTAGGCAAGTAAAGATATTCCTAACCCATGTATGTACCCTACATGACTCTCGACATGCACAAGCAGCGCTTCCCCCATCTACGTTGCTTTCTTTTTAGTAGTGTAGTGTCCTGCTGCTGGTGCCTTTCCTGCCACAGTAAGCTACTGGAACCTTTCTCTGCCTCAGGAAAAGACTCTGATGGTAGGGAAAAGCTTTGGCATGGGGAAGGAAATGGGGAAAGGCTCCAGCAATGAGGAGCTGCCAGAGCCTTTCCCCGCTGCCTCTCCCGGCCAGAACCTTTCACCGATGCGTGTAGCTACATACCACAGCATGCACACAGCTTGCTTTTTGCTGTTGTGTGTAGCTGCACATACCCTACACACTGGGCCACGGCTGTGCAGTGCAGACATACCCTAAGCGAGAAGGGGATGGTCTTGTGGTTCAAACTCTAGCAATCTGCATTCAATTCCCATCTTTGACAGACTTCCTGTATGGCCTTGGGCAAGTCTTCCTGCGCCTCATCTGTCAATTGGGGCTAACAATCCTTCCTTTCTCCCGCTCTTTTTCCCTCTTGTCCATTTAGACTATAGGCTCTTCAGGGCAAGGTTATCCATGAGCAACAATAGGCGAGGATGTGTAAAGAAAGAGGCGGGAACAATTACTTCTACAACAAGAGTACGGCCGCGAATAACAGGGATTCGAGCTTTAACTATGACGTGTCCAGCTCACCCGAGGATGCTGAAACTATCACCCAAATATGTGATGACAGAATTTTCTGCAGTCTAGCATGATAGGCACCTCAGAGCTATTGCTTTCCTCAGAAGCACGAAGCAGGGTGTGTCCTACACTGTCAGCTTCCCGCAGTAGTCAGGGGCTGCTAGTGTGGCTGCTAGTCTCCATTTTTCCCTATTACCCTCTGTCCATTCTGTCATGCATAGTCCATGGCAGCGAGCTAGAGTCCTTCCTCCTTGGGGAACTTTGTGCAGTAATGTGACAGGACTCCCAGGCCTGTGCAAAGGGAAGAAATGATCCGGGATCGGTGGGATGCAGTGAGCCCCCCACGTACAGAATACTGTGACACACACACACATCACAACACAGGGCTTGGCTACATGGACGGTATACTACTGTAAGCCAGGAAGTGAATTTAAAGCACTAGAGTTGTACCAGTATAACTCCCTGTGTGGACACTCTTACAAGAATGCCTTTTTCCAGTTTATCTTATGTCACGCTGCATGGGGGAGTTATAGATGTAGACCTATAGCAATTTGACTATAACAGTATGTATTGGGGTGGAGGGGAATCTCCCTTGTAGGCAATGCTTTTGGGCCTTTGCTGCCTCCTTCCTGATACCTGACATCCCCAAAGCATTAGCTTCTGATGAGCCTTTCCTACATGTTGACAGTCACTGAAAAGCAAGGTTTTAAAATGATGCTGTTTGCAATGATGCTTTTGCTCTCCCATGCAGGCGCTCCACTTCTCCATGAGACACCCCAAGCTGGTCTGAGTTTGGGTTGGTCTTTGTTCCCAGCTCCTCTGCTGCTCGTGTTCTGTGTTTTGTGTGAGGAGACCCGATGGCTGTTGACTTCTGATGTGTTAATATATAATCCCTGCACCAGAATGCTAGCGCCCCTCCCCGCACACACACACACCTTTTGTTACACCACTGCCCTTACCCTGACTCCCAAGCAGAGGGTTAAAAACCCGGAATCCACACCTCTTCCTTGTTATCATGTAAGGGACTGCTGTGCGTGAGGTCTTGTGGGGGATGTGATGCGAACCTTAGCCTCAATGCAACATTCAATTAAAGAAACAATCTGCAAGGAGCCCAGGCAGCCCATCAGCAACCAAGCAGAGCATCAGAGCCAAGCAGAACTGCCGAGCTCTCTGCAGCAGAGCCAGAAACTACTACTAGAGGAACAAGGGCCAAAAAAACCCACCAAATCCCTGATTAAGTAGCATTAAAGAGCTGATGTAAACCTCCACATACAAAGGCCCCAGGAGCACAGGCAGACCCTCTGGGCCTGAGGCTCCTCTCCCTACATGCTGGGGGGGGGGGGGAAACAAAATCTGGGGCAGCCGAAGTGGCGGGATGGGATGGCAAAGTGGCAGGGAGGAACTGCTTTACTCTGTATTATCGTCCTCCTCTATTCCCTCTCAGCCTGGTCCTGGGAGCCCAAAGGGGAACCCTTCCATAACATGTCTGTGTAATCCATGCCTGCTTGCTGTGGCACTCTGTCCCCCTCTCATGGTGGGTAGAACAACTAGAGATTGATAAATCTGCTACAGCCTTGGCTGAAAGACCCCTCTTTTAGCTCATGTAGTAGAGGCTCATGCATTAAGCTTCAGCGGTTCCAGGTTTGATCCTGGACAAGCCCCCACTTGTAACATCGACAGAGCCTGGCTGACGATGACTGGGGTCTGTCGGCATTACATCTGCATGGCTGGAGCTCCCTGGAGTGGGAAGGGGTGCTCAGAGGCAGTCTGTAGCATACTTCCCTTGGGACCCTCGTGAAAATTGCTCAACGGTTAACACTGCTTTGCGTGGGCAGAGTAGGGTTCCGGTGCTTAGGGGTAGAGGAGGAGACAGCCAATGGCAACCTAGTTCTTGTGACACTCTTCTCCTGGAGCTTCCTGGGAATTTTATCCCCGCCCATGGGACAAGTCAGTCTAACCTTCTGTCCTCAACATGCTCCTGATCTCCACATCGCCGTCCTGCTGCCAGTCCTCCAGTTCACGGGGCCCTGGTTCACAGGGAGCACTCCACCAGCAGGGATATGTTGATTTGCCAGCTGAGTGTTGAATGCCCAGCATCTGCTGCCATGTGGTATGAAGTAGGACATGTCTCGCGCTTACTGTAAGCGCTGGTGTTCCCCCTTGATCTTAACTGCAGCGCGCTGTAATACACCCCTCCTCCCCTGTTTAATAGACAAGCTCTGTCCCTATTCGCCTATCTTTCTCCACAAACATGCAGCAGTTCTGGACATGAGACAGGTTTGGGCAAGAAGTCACACTGAGCCTTGGGCATCACAGCCAATAGGCCTAACTGTATGTAGGCCTCATCTCCTTTATGTACTCATCAAAGGCCTCCCTATCTGCATGGGTAAGTCACCTTTCCACTGGTTTCGTGTGGCCCCGGAACACTGGGGAATCAAGATCTACCTTCATGAGAGACACGAGTGGATAGAGACCCAGCTGTAGTAACTGAATCTGGGTACTTTATTCACTCTTGCCCCACTCATGGTGCTCGGATCATAGTGAACCTAGCTAGTGTAGATTGATTTACTAAGGACCAAACTCTACCCTCGGCGGTTCCTGGGCTGCAGACACATGAGAAAGGGCAATATTTTTCTGAGCTGTGACAGATATTTTCAGAAACATGGGCAGCTAGTTTCACCTTCAAATTCTACCTGCAATCTTTTTTGCACCTGTGACTGCACTATGCAGAAAAACAATCTAACAATCCAGCTACCCCACAGCTTCAGGGAGAACTGCGGGGGCTCAGCACCTCACAAGAAAGTTGCAGCCCCAAACACTGCCTTTGTGCTCTGAATTGTTGATTTCCAGCGTAAGAGGGGTTGAATATGTCCACACACATGGGCAGAACCAAAATGGGAGGGGGGTACAATGAAAGAAAGGAAGACAGTATTCCAAAAAAGAAACCTACACAAACTGATCAATTAGTTGGAAAGATGTTGCATACAAATGTGGTCTCCTCATCTCAAAAAAGATCTACTGGCATTAGAAAAGGTTCAGAGAAGGGCAACTAAAATGATTAGGGGTTTGGAACGGGTCCCATATGAGGAGAGATTAAAGAGGCTAGGACTTTTCAGCTTGGAAAAGAGGAGACTAAGGAGAGATATGATAGAGGTATATAAAATCATGAGTGATGTGGAGAAAGTGAATAAGGAAAAGTTATTTACTTGTTCCCATAATATAAAAACTAGGGGCCACCAAATGAAATTGATGGGCAGCAGGTTTAAAACAAATAGAAGGAAGTTCTTCTTCACACAGCGCACAGTCAACCTGTGGAACTCCTTGCCTAAGGAGGTTGTGAAGGCTAGGACTATAACGGGGTTTAAAAGAGAACTAGATAAATTCATGGAGGTTAAGTCCATTCATGGCTATTAGCCAGGATGGGTAAGGAATGGTATCCCTAGCCTCTGTTTGTCAGAGGGTGGAGAGGGATGGCAGGAGAGAGATCACTTGATCATTACCTGCTAGGTTCACTCCCTCTGGGGCACCTGGCATTGGCCACTGTTGGTAGACAGGATACTGGGCTGGATGGACCTTTGGTCTGACCCATTATGGCCGTTCTTATGTGCTTATGACACAGACACCAGTGAAAAGCGTTATGAGCTCCTGGCATTATTACATTTGCTACGACCTTAAACAGCATAACTACAGTAGTCTCAAGAGTACAGCGTGTGTATGTTCTTGGATTTAGAACAGTAGTGCGGCACAAAATCCAACACTGATTAAAATAAGAAAAGCTATTCCTTCTAGATTGAGGACGAAAGAGTGAAAATTGATTGTGCTGTAGACATTGTGACAAAAAAAAATATTTGCTTTCTCCAGGAGCGAGCTAAAGCGTCAGTCATTTACTCAAATATCAAAAGTATTTGCTTACACTACGCACCAGTTTTGGCAAGTACAGCTTTATTCGATTCCACAGCTCACCGTTATACAGTCCAGGCTCACAAATACCTCTGAGAGGCAGCCTTAATTACGTGAGTAGCTCTCATCAATTCAAGTAGAACAGTGTTTCTCAAACTGGGGTCGCCGCTTGTGTAGGGAAAGCCCCCGGCAGGCCGGGCCAGTTTGTTTACCTGCCCCGTCCGCAGGTCCGGCCGATCGCGGCTCCCACTGGCCGCAGTTCACTGCTCCGGGCTAATGGAGGCTGCGGGAAGTGGCGCAGGCCGAGGGACCGTGGCAAGGGTTTTTGGAAATCCTGCCCCGTGCATTGTTCAAACACTGTCCAATCCCATATAGCAGTGTTTCCAAAACTTGGGACACTACTTGTGTAGGGAAAGCCCCTGGCGGGCCGGGCCGGTTTGTTTACCTGCCGCATCCGCAGGTCCGGCCGATTGCAGCTCCCACTGGCCGCGGTTCGCTGCTCCAGGCCAATGGGGGCTGCAGGAAGCGACGCAGGCCAAGGGACGTACTGGCCGCCCTTCCTGCAGCCCCCATAGGCCTGGAGCAGCGAACTGCAGCCAGTGGGAGCCGCGATCGGCTGGACCTGCAGACGCGGCAGGTAAACAAATCGGCCCAGCCCGCCAGGGGCTTCCCCTACACAAGCTGCGTCCCAAGTTTGGGAAACACTGCCATATAGAATATCTCACGGACATTGTGTTAATGGTCTGTAACCTTCTGCCCTTGTAGAAATGAAGTCCCAGATCCTCTAAGGTAGCTAGGCACCTAACTTCCATTGATTGACCTCTGAGGTTCTGGGCCAAAGTGATGGTGTGTTTACACACAGTCCTATGTGGAGATCTTTGCCTAACTTATTTAGTTGCATCTGTGCCAGGACTTTTTCATGGGGTTTTGAGAGCCCTCTCCATTAGATGTTCCAGGCAGTATCCTATCCCACATCCAAATATACCACTTCTAATGCCAATAGTGGAATGTGCAAGTTACAAAATTCACTTTCCATG
This sequence comes from Chrysemys picta bellii, assembly GCF_011386835.1. Taxonomy (NCBI): domain Eukaryota; kingdom Metazoa; phylum Chordata; order Testudines; family Emydidae; genus Chrysemys; species Chrysemys picta. The sequence goes on from NC_088797.1 coordinate 8,299,345, forward strand.
AGCAAAAACTTGATCACTTGAGCATTCATAGAAACAACATGGCCGAAGCAAATTCATTTTGAGTAAATACACACACACACATACACACACACACACACCAAAAAAGTTGGAGTATTTACCCAACTCTACCTACAGGCATTTACCCTTCTGCATGGTATATATTTCCTTTTTTTCAGATTTGTACATGGCTAAAAAAGGGATGGGGGAGGATACATTTACAATTTTTTTAATCCCCCCTTTTGAAACTTTCAAAGCAAATTCTCATTTTAAAAAATCTGGAAAAATTACTATCAGCTATTTACTGAGAAAGTACCCAGTGATTACAAGCTATTTCTGAAATATCTTTGCAACGACATAGAACCAATTTAAGAGACACTGAGAGAAATCTTGGCACCTTTGAAGTCAATGTGAAACTTCACTGGTGTCAGAATATCTAGCAACAGGATTTCTAGATTGGCCACTAGGATTGTTTGGGTAAAGTTAGTCACTTCAGAAAGAGAAACAACTTCCAATCATATTTTAATTTCTCTACTAGAAAAACTGGAGTTTGTTTGTTTGTGTCAGCCAAAGTTGGTATTCAAATAACAAGTGACTAATTGTCCAGCAATGTGACAAAACCAATACATTTTTTAGTATCATTGGCTTCCAGTTGGACCATTGCAAAACAAAAAATGAGGTCTCTGTGTTTGAGATTGGATTGGAAGATTTAAACATCCTGTTCCACATTTTATTCCATTCTTTGATATTTATTTTTTTTATATGGGGTGATAAGCCTTCCAATAGTCTGAATGTCTCACACGCAGGGCCGGTGCAACCCATTAGGCGACGTAGGTGGTCGCTTAGGGTGCTAACATTTGGGGGCAACGACCGCGGCGGCCAGATCTTCGGCTGCCCCAGTCGTTGGCGGTATTTCGGGGGCGGGACCTTCCGCTGCCTAAGGCGGCAAAAAAGCTGGCGGCGCTCCTGCTCACGCTTAAGTTATTCATATATTTAGGGTGTTACATGGGAAGATTTCAGTAAGGGGGAAGTTAGGTTTCAACTCTTTTCTCTTGACATTCATGAGAAAAAGAGAAATATGGTGATTTAATTGAATGTATTTTTAGTACTGAGTGTCAGGCAAAGCATATTTCTCCTGTAGTTGAAAAAACAATAGAATTTTACCCTGTTTTGTTACACTATCTGGAAAAAGAATAACTTCCCTTAGCCACTGTTTCCAATTACACATTTGTATTTTTAATCTATATGAACCTTCAGATTGAACCACAACACTGTTTACTTTGGTGTAATACTCACAGCTCTATTCAAAGCACCAAAGACCATAATAGTGTTAAGTATAATTGGATTATTTTCCAAAGACTCAGAAAGATTCGTTGTAGCAGTAGCCAGTTTTATTTTAAATACTATAAGTAACATTGTTAAAATGATTGAATACCTTTACATAGAATGATAATGGGAAATTAACTCTACTTTTGTTTTTAGAAATTATTGTTTTGTTTTGATTTTTTCATTATTTTGGGTATCAGATTTCAAATAAAAAAGACAGAAATGCAGCTTTGATAGAGGACCACATCAGGCGGTTTCAGAATAGGGTGTAATTTTATTCCACTCTTAACCTGTTCTGTCTAAGTATTAAGGCGCAGAATAAAACCCACTGTTTCAAGATTCCATCCATTACCTGATTTAGGGCCTACTCTTACAAGGCCTATGAGGTATGGAGTTCTGTTACCTCTCTACATTGAGCATGTAATAATAATAATTAATGGAGATATCCTATCTCCTAGAACTGGAAGGGACCTTGAAAGGTCATTGAGTCCAGCCCCCTGTCTTCACTAGCAGGACCAAGTACTGATTTTTCCCTAGATCCCCAAGTGGCCCCCTCAAGGATTGAACTCACAACCCTGGGTTTAGCAGGCCAATGCTCAAACCACTGAGCTATCCCTCCCCCGCCCCCCGTTCCAGGAAGCACTCAGCACTCAGCACTATTCTGGATTGGAGCCCTTAACCTGGGGTAGTCATTTCTCCCGTAGCTCTAAAATGGATGGCATTACAATCCTGCTAAAAGAGTTCGCTGTTAGAATGATGTTCTGGGCCTAAAAACATTTAATCAGACATTGAAAGCCTGTGCCTTCCTGCAAAGAAAAAGGCAGGCCATCAAAAGAAATCATATCACCAATTGTATTGGTTATTTTTTGGAGCAAGCAGGTGATCATAACCGAAATTACTTTTACTCTCAAAAGCTGCTGCAATTGTTTCTTGTCTTGTTTCGCACCTGAGGTCTGTGTCTTAATGGACATTTCTAAGTCATCATGGACGACACATCTGGCACCTCAGTCGGAGACTGAAGCTTCCTACTGACCTGTTTGGTAGGAAGTCAGTGCTGACTGTCATTGTAGCTGACATGTTCTAAGAAATTTCAGATAAGCAGAAGCTGATAAACTATTAGCTGTCATACATCTGGCAGGTTTGGATTTATAGTATTTATAACAGCTGCTGTTACATCCCCAGGTTCCTGGAGAAGGAACCAAACTTCCATACAGCAGGGCATGTCTCACACGGGCAAGGTAACATCAGCAAGAATGTAAAGCACAGACCTTAGCTCAGATGTCCTCTTGATAGCGATGCAATACCTTTGCTTGTGAATGATACTGATTTGCATTTGCAAAGCGCTGTTAAGTCCAAAGCATCCTTATATGACATACAGAAATTACTCCACCCAGCACTAAAATTCTGGTATCACTAGGCTGGACTGCGACAGCCATTTGAAAGTGCACAGCAATGCTATACAATATGTTGGGGCAAGAAATAAAGGATACTATATTTAGATAGGCAGAATGGTTGAATAACGCAAAAAGAAGTCCATGAAGATTAGTATGCCTCTTGAAATGGATTCTTTTCAGACATGTTGGTTCCCCAGTTATGTTCACTTTCCACAAACATTTAAGTGATTGAATTTACTGCTAAAATGTTTGCAAAAAATGGAATTTTACATTTGCCAGGGCAGTTAACTGAGCCATCATGTTTGCACACTCCTCCAATCAAGGAACAGAAGAACCAAGGAACCCATCTGACTAATCATAACAAAAGCAACACAGGTCAACCTTCAAATATTCTCAGTTAGGCCAGGCATGTAAAAAGCATCTAAACCATATTTGGCAAACAGTCTTGACCAGTGAATGAATATGAGGAGATCCTGGTCGACCAGATGTTATTGGTCCTTATCTTGCAACTGATTTTGTCTGAGTGGATTTGTGTGCATACAGAGCTCTATTGAAGCCAATGGGGCTCTACCCAGTCATGGCTGTGTTCTGGATGGCTGCTGTTTATAGCTTTGGGGATTTAGACTTTCTAGGACAATGACTACATCCGCATTTGAGGGACGGCCCAATGTAAATGTTAAACAATAATAGAAGACGTTCACTGAGCATTTACTCTACTCTGTTAATTACCCAAATTAATAATAAAGCCAGAGCCGTAGTAACCCTCGTCTTGCAAAAAGTGCCAAATTATTGTTAATGATGTGAGACAGTTTTTGCAGTTTATCATCTCGTCTGAAAGGCGGCATCTCCCAAAGACAGTCCTGGGTCGCTGGACCAGCAGGAAGGTAGAGAGAAGAATGTCACTGTACTGAATCAACCATGCCCATTTTCTGTAGCCCCCTGGCTTGTTCCTGGAGGTCCTCCATCCACAAGAAGGGACCAGGCCTAAATCAGCTTACCTTGCAAGGTCGCTGTCCAAATATCTATGGTTTCAGACAGGTGAACCTAATTGTTTCTGTAACAGCCGGACCCAGCAGACGCAGTAACCGTGCTACTGCAGGCTGCAAGTCAGATAATACAGCAGTATCTGGGCTTTTGTGGCTGCCGCACTGGCTATGACAACTGCAGCAGTAGTTCAGCATAGCCTGACACTCCTTTTGCCACCCAAAGAGAAGAGGCAAGAAGCCGGGCATTACAAAATTCTCCTTCATATTTGTTTAGCCTGAAAAAAAATCTGCAATCGTGCTAATACCACCTCATTCCAAGCAAACCTAGAATTGGGCCAGTGGGAGCCACAAAGCTGCTCACAGCAGGTGGGATATTTTTCTCATGGCTTTTGAAGCCCCAGTGATAGCACCAGCGACTGGTGTTTTGAACCAGGCTCAGGATGTGCAATTTTTTTTTAAACACGGTGACATTTGGGTTAGAAAATCCCAAAGTTCTGGGCTCTGCACAAAACGCTCAGATGGCCTGTGTTCAGCAGCCACATGCTGTGGTTTTAGCGTCACAGTTGGGCTGCCCATTTGGTTTGGTTTTTATCTATTTATGTTTTCTGAAAAGCTATATACCCACACACACCCAAAGGAGAAAATTAGACCTATGTGCCTCGAGAGAGGGAAAGCCTTGTTTCTGAAAGGTTAAAAATTCACCATGCGACACATTGGTTAAGGGAACATTAGGTGGTGGCCGCAGGAGATTTAGGAAACTTGCAGTCAAGTATAAACCATCCAATCAAGAATGAGTTGGTCCTGGCCAAGCCAACAGTGTTATTACCATAGGGCTCTGAGTTCAGAACCCGCCCCTACATGCTGGGCACCTCCGCAAAGTTTCTCCCTGGTGCCCCACATCACCCTCTGATTCAGAAGTAACACTGAGGGACTCTGTAAGAAGCTCATTTGCCGAGAGGCGACATGGTCTAGTACACGGGTGGGCAAACTTTTTGGCCTGAGGGTCACATCGGGGTTGCGCAACTGTATGGAGGGCTGGGTAGGGAAGGCTGTGCCTCCCAAAACAGCATGGCCCCCCGCCCCCTATCCACCCCCTCCCACTTTCCGCCCCCTGACTGCCCCCCTCAGAATCCCCAACCCTTCCAACCCTCCCCTGCTTCTTGTCCCCTGACCGCCCCCTCCCGGGACCTCCGCCCCCCCTATCCAACCACCCTGTCCCCTGACTTCCCTGACCCCTATCCACACCCCCGTCCCCTGGCAGCTCCCCCCCGGGACTCCCACCCCCTAGCCAACCGCCCTCTGCTCCTCATCCCCTGAGCACCCCCTCCCGGGACTCCTGCCCCTAACTGCCCCCCAGGATCCCACCCCCTTATCTAACCCCCCCTGCTCCCTGTCCCCTGACTGCCCTCCCGACCTCTATCCACATCCCCGCCCCCTGACAGGCCCCCTGGGACTCCCATTCCCAACCCTCCTAATTTCTCATCCCCTGATCCCCCCCCGAACCTCTGCCCCCTCCTCCCTGACTGCCCCCCAGGACCCCCACTCCCTTACCCCCCCCACTCCCTGCCCCCTTACCAGTAGCAGGAGCTCACAGCCACGACACCCGGCCAGAGTCAGCTGCACTCCCCACCTGCCCAGAGGGAGCAGCGGGCCAGAGCGCAGCCCGCGCGGTGGCATAGCTGCAGGGGAGGGGAGACAGCGGGGGTGGGGCTGGGGACTAGCCTCCCCGGCTGGGAACTCAGGGGCTGGGCAGGACGGTCCCGTGGGCCGGATGTGGCCCTCAGGCCATAGTTTGCCCATGTCTGGTCTAGTAGCAAGTTACACAGATAGTTTTATTGCCACTGCTGACAGTGCTTGGTGGTGTGTGACTTTGGGCAAGTCGCTTAGGGTCATGTTTTCAAAAATAACTTATAATTTTATGTGCCTTCATGTTTTTGTTTTTGTTTTTTGCAATGCCCAAATGTAGACACTTTGGTGTCTCATTGTTGGGTACTCAGAAAATGAGAGGCCACTTTCAAAACTGTGGGAACCTTACTGCATCTCAGTTTCCTCATCTGTACAGTGATAATGATACTTTTCCACCTTTGTGAAATACTTTGACAGCCACAGATAGAAAGTGCTCTGTAAGTGCTTATTATTACTATTATATGTTTGTAAAATTTGTAGGTTTAAAACATTTGTGTCTGACACAAGCTAGGAGGGTTTGCTAGCACTTTGGGTGACAGGAGTCGAATTCAAAATGGCCTTGACAAATTGGTGTGAAAGCAATGAAATGAAATTCAATAAAGACAAGTGCAAAGCACTTCACTTAGGAAGGAAAAATCAAACGCACAACTACAAAATGGGAAACTGGCTAGGCACTGGAACTGAAGAAAGGGATCTGGGGGTTATAGTGGATCACAAATTGAATAAGAGGCAACAGTGTGATGCCGTTGTGAAAAAAAGCTAATCTCATTCTGGGGTGTATTAACATGAGTGTTACATGAAGACACAGGAGGTAATTGGCCCACTCTCTTGGGCACTGTGAGAATACAGTGTCCAGTTCTGGGCACCACACATTAAGACAGATGTGGACAAACTGGAGAGAGTCCAGAGGAGAACAACAAAAATTATAAGAGGTTTAGAAAATCTAACCTATGACGAAAGGTTAAAACAAACTGGGGTCGCTTGCTGGAGGATTCTCAGTGATTTGAAGTCTTTAAATCATGATTTGGGGACTTCAATAGCTGAGTCAAGGGAGAGAATTCTTCCAGGAGTGGGTGGGTCAGCTTTTGTGGCCCGCATCATGCGGGAGGTCAGACTAGATGATCATAATGGTCCCTTCTGACCTTAGAGTCTATGAGTCTATGAGTCTATGTTCAGGCTTCCAAAAAAAACGGGGTGGGGTGGGATGGGGGCGGTGATAGTAGTTTTCAAACATGTTAAAGACTGTTATAAAGAAGCTGATGATCAATCATTCTCCATGCCTAATGAAGGCAGGACAAGAAGTATTTAACTTAATCTGCAGGTAGGGAGATTTAGGATCAATATTAGGAAAAACTTTCTAACTACAAGGATAGCTAAGTTCCAAGGGCGATTATGGACTCCCCGTCATTGGAGGTTTTTAAGAACAGGTTAGACGAACATCCGTCAGGGCTAGTCTAGGTTTATTTGGTTCTGCCTCAGCACAGGGGACTGGACTAGATGAGCTCTTGAAGTCCCTTCCAGCCCCACATTTCTATTATTTTTTGATTTGGGTAGCCCCCAGGGGACGCACTCAGGGGATGCACTCAGCACTGAAGCCCCGTTGTGCTAGCTGTTGTACAAACATGTAGGAATACACTATCCCTACCCTGAAGAATTTACAATGTATTATACAAGGCCTTTCTTTTTCATCTGAACTCTTTTGTTTGACAGGAAAGGACTGTCGGCATAAGGTGGAGCATTTGTGGGGGAGACAGAAGGAAAATGGAGAGACTCCTTGGACTCAGTGAGGGATCTGGAAGCTTCCACCCCCGCTTGGAGAAAAACAAGTGCCACTCTACAATGGAAATCAGAATTTAAAAAATGTAGGTGCCCTGTTGTGCCTAAGGGGTGTAGAAGTTATTGAGTCAGCTCCTCCGCTGAGGCATATTGGCCTAGCTCCAGAGAAGTCATTAAGGATCTGACCTATTGTCTGGTGGTTAGGCAGGAGTTAGGACTCCTCAGGACTATACTTGGTTCTGTTAGGCTAGGTCTACACTGGAAACTTTTGCCCATATGGTAATGTTGGCTGGTGTCTCTGACTTTCTTGCAATATTTTTATATTGGCAAAAGCCCCAGCATAGATGCAGTTATACCGACATATGTCTTTTTGCCAATATAGCTTTTTCACTCACCAAATCAGTATAAGCAGCACTTACTCGAGGCGGGTTTGCCAGTCTAGCCATGCCAGCAAAAATTTTCTAGTATAGACCTGACTTATTGTTTCAGAGCCTAATTCACATTTACATTAAGGGCCCCTTTATACCACTCTGCCTCAAGGTACCCGTCTGTAAAATGGTTAGAAAAAATGCTTCTTACCTACCACAAAGACCTGCTGAGTGGTCTAATCAATCAACAGCATGAAGTGTTTTGATTTCCTCAGGTGAAACTTTTAAGTTCTTAGAGTCAAACCTTGATCTTCAGTGGAAGTTAGGAGCCTAAATACCTTTGAGGATCTGGGCTACATTGGTTTCAACACGACCGTAACCTGGGCCAAAGTATTCCAGGCTATATTTTGCATTTACCTACATTATTTTTCTATTTGTTTGCTTGCATTTCAAGTGTAGCAGGTGTTGGCGAGCGTTTCCTTTTTACGTCCAAGAATCTGCTGATCAGTACACAGACTGGAAATACAATGAAGTGAGTGGATTTATATGTGGGAGAGGCAAGTAAAATCTAGTCTGCAGTCTAATGCCTTATTTGTGTGAAAACAATAGGGATCTGGCATTGTCTGTGACGAGTACTCCACCCGATGCAATTTTTAAATGGCCAAGCGATAAAATGTGGATGTATTGGAAATGCTCAACTATAGCCCTGTCACAGTTCTGGCTGGCATGTCCATAAATAATTCAAGCATTGCATTATTTGAATACTTCTGTCACACAATAGAGGGGAAAGATGGAAAACTACCAGTTTTCAACCTCATAATTTGTCTTTGTCTTTGAGAATGGAGGCCACAATTACAGGAGACTTTCAAAGAAGTCAAAGACAAAAGTAATTTTTATGTCACAATCCAGTATGATTAATATTATCGTGAGTACGTACAGTACCTTTCGTCCTGATGGATGCCAGAGCATTCCACACACTATATATCCATGACCTACAAGTGAAATGCATCCATTCCTGGATTGAAGGTACTATTACACCCAACTGAATAGCACTGGAAAAGTGACAGGTCTTGGTACTTTTGCCAGGGTCAGAGATCCTGAAGCAAATGCCTGCTATTACGAAAGTGCCATAAGAATACAGGCTGTTGTTCTTTGGGGGAGGTACTCTGTTTTTTTAAGGTGGGATTCTTTGAAGCTATTGTTGGCAATAATGGGCTTAGACAGTCAGTAAGGCTCAAACGTTTTAGAGTTTAATCCTTTGATACCTGCCCATATCAAGATTTCTACACACCTCTGTGTGGCACGACCCTGACAAATTGTGAGGTTTGCATGGGCTTACAGTTACAAAAGTTTAAGCTTATTTCTAGCTTTAAACTCTGGTTTAGGTCATCTCATTGAAACAGTGTGCAGTAATAGTAAATCTAAAAACATTTTAGCCAACCAAAGCATTGGCGAGCAGAATGCTATTATGATAACTTCACTGACTGGTTAATTTTGATTATAAATATCAGTTGATCTGTAAATGAAAGTCGAAGTTCATATGCTTATTTCAGACACCAAAATAGGTAGTGTTTTCCATTTTGCCTTTAATTTTTTTAGCAGCCTAGAAACATGGCCTGTTTTGGGTACCCAGCTATATTGGCTTTAATCTGCAGCATGGACAAGCTAGTTAGTGCTCACAAAGCGTGACCCACTTATTCCCTACTCTTTCCCATTTAAGTATTCACAAAATGCATCTGTTCCGTTTTCCAAAACATTAAGTTTGAGGCCCATGAAGAGAAGTACATGCCATGGGTTAGTTAGTGTATTACTCTCGATATTGCAGACAACAAGCTCCAGTGGGATAATCTGCATGAGCAAAGAGAGCAAGATTTGGCTCTAATGACCATAGAGCCTGGTCCAAAGCCATTGAAGTAAATGGAAATAGTCCCAGTGATTGCTCCTCAAATTGCATCGAACAGCAAATAGATCCTCAATTTTGCAGCAAGCTTGATTATGTGCTTTAAAGGTGACTGAAAATTGTAATGTCCGTCCTGTGGGAAATTACAATATTTTGACATTTGTTGTCATCCTGAATTGGGACAAAAGTCAAAATATTGAAAATTTGCATTGAAGAAAAAGTTTTTTAAAAAAATCACTTTGGCACATCAAAATGTTTGGACTCGGTTCAGTATTAATCTGCCTCCATCTGAGTCGCCTCATTACCTCATAAGCGTAGAAATTTGGGTTCCTCATGCTCCAACTCTCCACTGTGGGTCAGGCTCCTTGGCCAGATTACATTTCTCATGATGTATTGAGGTCATGTGACTCCCATGATACACAGTTCTACCAGAGGAAAGACTGCAGTGCATGATGGGAGATGACGTCCGGCCCAGAGGGGAAAATGGAGGCATGGGCTACAGCACGCTGGAGGCCCCACAGCAGCTCAGGCAAACATGGATTAATGCCGAACGGATTTGAAACGTCATATTTCAACTCAGTTTAACAAACTGAAATGTTTCGATTCAAGTTGACCCAACCAAAAACAAACCATTTAATGTCAACAAAAATCAGTTTTTTGTTCAAAAATAATTTTGAACGAAAATTCCCAACCAGTTCTAATAGTCAGAAAAGATCCAGAAGTGACTTTTCACATGCATTGTGTAACCAGAACTTGTATGTTTCATACAATGAAAATATTACATGCCATAATATGCAATAAATCAGCTTACACATTATTTGTTACATCAATCTGAAGGCATCATTGTTGGAGTTGTTTATTTTTAGCATTCATAAAAACAAGAAACCCCCAAATGCTGCTGCCTGCACACTTTTTTCCCTTCAAGTTAATGCTGTTCTGAAAAAAACGCATATACCCAAAATTCATACTGGAGCTAAATGTTTAATGCTTGTCTCCTTTAAAAAAACAAAACTAAAAACAAAGAAAAACTGATTCTGAATATTCCCCTGGTCTGTGAAGCATTCCAGCCATAAATTCCTCATGCCACTTCATGTGTGTGTTTGTCTAGGCCTTGAGATTATAAAGTCTTCTGGGTAGGGTTTCTATCTTTCCTTTAAAGTATTTTATATATGATATATAGAATGGGTTAAAACTTTTCAAACAAAACGCTTTTTGGAGGGTGTCAAGAACTGGCCTTTTTCTAAAACAAAATTCTTTCCAAAAATTGACAACCTTGACCAAAATTTTTATTGTTCAAGAAAAATTGTGTGAACTTTTTAATCAAAATTGTAATTTAAATGGTTATCGGAATAACATTTTATTTAAACATTTTTATTTTAAAAGTTCAACATTTGTTTTAACGTATGAGTCCTTCGTGAACGCTTTCAAGTGAAAACAACTTTGAAACTTTTTGCATAACTAGTTTTTCATTTTTCAACTAGGATAATTATATGCTACCGTGTGTGCCAATGCCATATAATACAAGTGACCAAACCAGTTTTAAAATGGAAAAGTCATCCAAACAGTCACTATTTTTACAGTTATTCTAATGGATGGGGGGAGAAAGCATGAATTTGTACAACTCCCACTGGAAGGTCAAAGGACTTGACCAATTTAGTGGCACAGCTGAAACTACAGACTTTGAGTCTATGACCAACACGTGATAATACAGACAAACCAGAAGCAAAAAATAAAATCAAATTAGCAGTTTCACCAAGCCCCAGAGCTGAAGTTTGTTTATTAACATAGAGCATTTACATGGCAGGTGGAAGGGGGAGACAATTTACAAAAATAACTGTAAAAAGCAGAACATTGTGTGTTTCTGAGTAGTTTTTGCTTAAAATGCTTTGTTTGTTATGTCCGTTTTTAAGCAAGGTTCTGCTAATCAAGATAATACTGAAGGTGGTCTGTGCATAAATTTACAGTGATCAACCTGCATTGGTAACCAAATCTTGAGGCAGCTGAAATAGCCATCAAAATTCATTGCAACAAGATTGTGTTATTACAGTGTTGAAACTATGCTTATTTGAGAAAGTTCTTGGCAATAGCAGTGCCTTCCCAGTTTCCCCAAATTCTCCTGTTGTGATGATAAAACAGTCAGGGTGGCCTGGGTGGGAAAGAGTTAAAGGTGGAAGAAAATTTTGCTGCAAATTAGTTACCTATTCAATAATATTAAACATTGTCCATCGATGGTAGAGTTGGTGTTGGAAACTCCTGTTCCAATTCCTCTATTCAACGGTTTTATAGGCCATTTTCCATCAACTTCAGGGGGCTTTGGATAAGGCTCTATATTCCTTCTTTAAAAATTAGCTACTTGCAAAGCTTGAAATATTTGAGATGGTTGTGAGACATTTTGTTCGAGGTGTATCTTTTGCTTCATCCCCACTGTACAGTGATTCTTCCAGGAGGGCTGGCTGAGAGTCACTGATAATCACTCCTCCTGACTCATTCTTACCTACTCAACCCCCCATCAGCCTTACTGCAGCTTGCCGGGGTAGGGCCTGAGCAGAAGTTTCTGCATGCTGCTCCAAAGAACAAGCAGGACCACTTGAGTAATGTGTGAGTGATTGGTCTCCTTTTGGGGTCTGTCTTCCTACTTGCTATATCTTATCTCGTTCCTTCTATCACACGCTAGCCTTATGCTCCTTTTCCCTTTGTATCTTAATCAGCTTCTCCTTCCTACACATCATATCTCCGCATTCTTCATTCTGCAGGACTGTCAGGAAGAAGCGTTTATGCTATAAGTCCTACTGCCATTTGTTCTCTGCCTAATGGCTTTTCAGGATATAGTCCTTCACTCAAATACCAAACAGTTTCCAGCATCCCTGAAATTATACAAGATTAAAATGTAAAAACTCTGGATTCGTAGTCTGTTAATCTGACCCTAGGCAAGACATTGGCTGTTTTACATTGCAGCCGTTTTACATCTAATCCCAGTACAAGACTAGCCTCCGACTGTTCTTATTTGTAATTTTTTAACCCGCCGTCCACCCAGTTAAGCAAACAGTGCTGTGCTGCAGGGTATCGAATAATAGAGAAAACCCCTACCAAAGAGTGAAGGGCTTTCCCTTCTGCTATGCAAATATGTTGAAATAGCAACCTCTCCCCCAACTTGCCAGATAGTGCCATCAGTTCTTGATAAAATTGTTCCCTTTCTCTCAATGGCAGAGATGTAAGAATCGCTCATGTTGAGATACTCCCTTGGAATAACTAATCCCAAGAAACAGTTTCATCACAAAGGCTCCTTCGCCTCTGAGGAAAAAATTATGTGCAGGTTGTTCCCAATTAGAGTTTGGCATATGCCTGTTTCTTCAGCTCCTGTTGGAATCCGTAGGACACTGTCCAAGGACTTTAATGGAATTTGAATCAGGCCTTAAGACAATACATCTTCCTCAGTGATGGGAGCTCTTCAGGATGTTTAGAGTTTTTGTTCGGTGAAAACAAGCACCACAAAGTTTGGGTTCTTATTTCCCCTGACCTGGGTTGACCACCACTAATAATTTTCAAGGGAATTATCTCCTGTATGGAAATCTCACTTAATTCCTGCGTCACATCATGAAAACTAAGTGAACCTTGAAGCTGTTTTACAGGTGAGCCCTGGAATTCTGCGCAAAGCCAGACTCCTGCGTTCTCTCCGCATGGGCTTGATCCAAGTCCCACTGAAATCAATCGGAGGGTTCGGACTTCAGTGGGCTTTGGATCAGGGCTACATTTCCATTACTTTACTTCCAAATTGCTCGTTGCGTCTCTTAAACCCTATTGTTTGTGCGTTTTCTCTCGTGCGCGCGCACTCGCACACAACACACGCTGGATAGTGCCATACTAGAGCTTCTGCCTCTCTTTGCATCATCCCGCTGCTGCTCGGTAAACCATTCTTCACAACGGAATCTGCTTTCTTCAATCTTTACAGCGTGCAGGGCCGGCTCCAGGCACCAGGCAACCAAGCACATGCTTGGGGCGGCACCTGGTAAGGGGCGGAGGAGGGAGCGCGGCGCGGAATTCCACGGGGAGAGGGTGGCGCTCCGGCGGTGCGGCACTCGGCGGGGGGGCGGCTCGGGGCTTGGCGCTCGCGGGGGTTCCGGTGGTGCTCGGTGGGGGGGGCGGCGCGGGGCGCAGTACTCGGGGGGGTGGTGTTCCGGTGGCGCTCGGCGGGGGGGGGCGGGCTCCGGTGGCTCGGCAGGGGGGCGGCGCAGGGCTCGGGGCTCAGCGCTCAGGGGGGGTTCCGGCGGCGCTTGGCGGGGGGGGCGGCGCAGGGCGCGGCGCTCGGGGGGGGGTGTTCCGGTGGCGCTTGGCGGGGGAGACGGGCTCCGGCAGCGCGGTGCTCGGCGTGGGGGGCGGCGCGGCGCTCGGCAGAGGGCGGCCCTTTTTTTTGCTGCTTGGGGCAGCAAAAAAGTTAGAGCCGGCCCTGACAGCGTGTGGTTTAACTGTAGCTCTCCCTAATTCTTCAGGTGCCATATTCTCTAAAGCGCTCCTCCTCTCTGTCTTGCTCTCGGTGCAGGATTTCACACTACTGTCTTACAGGATTTCTTTTTCTTAGCTCCTGAGGCAAGGTAGGGGTTGCCTCTGTTACATCCTTCCCACCTCCTGCTATTCAGCTCCCCCAATGTAACTGAATCAACCAACAATGAATGGAAAGAAAACTCAGGTTGTTGCCAACTCTGCATGGGGACCCATGTATAATATAATGGTGCTACTATGTCAGTTACTCTAGCGTGTAGTTGTTCACTAGAAAAAAAAAATCTTTGGGATTTATGAATGTGAACAAAATCTTCTAAAGGTAGGTTTTCACTGCACCATTAACCCAGGTATTAGCCCAAACTGCCCTACCATCCACACAAAACTCTCTGATTCAGGTTTCTAGTTGGTTTAAGCCCAGGCTAGTTTACACAGCAGGGGGTAGGTTAGATCTCGGTCTCCAGTTTAACTCAGGCTGGATCCCGTCTACTTTATAGTGAAGACTCAGGCAAAAATCTGATAGTTCTCCAATGCCCTTCCCACAATTCACCACAAATGACAAACAGGTTCTCTCACAATTGACAGGGAAAGACTCCTAGAGCAACTCAGTACAAAAAGCCATGGGATATGGCCCCAGAAACACACAGGTAAGTGTAGAAACAATGACAACACAGGAATGCAGGTAGGGCTTTGCTGAGCAGACGCTCACCCCCAGTCTAGATTAATCTGGGTGCGCAGACCCACCTGCCAATCACTCGAGTTAGCTTCAGTAAAGACATACCCTAAATGTGAACCAAGTGTAAACAAAGGCAGTGGAGTCTCCTTGCCCTGAGTCTGTAGACAGCCTGAAACAATAGCTCCCATCCTCAGTGGTGTGTTGACTCTGGTTCCTAATAATGACAGTTTAATTTTGACTACTGATTGTTTTAGCAGAAATTCAAGCTATTCTGCCTAGTCGTCTTTTTTTTTTTTTTTTTTTTTTTTTTTTTGAGGTAGAGGCCGATATTGGGGCAGGGAGGCAGCCACTTGCTGAGGTGAGGAATGAGGACTTTTAACATCCCTATTTCCCCCCAAATTTAAAGTCACCTCTACACCTGCTCAAGTTGGAGATGGAAAGAGGAGAAGCATCCTCTCCACAGCACCAAAAGTCTCAACTGCCCCCTGAATACCCAATTCAAACTTTCAAGGGCCCCATAACTGTCAGTCTTCCTCCCCATCTAAGGTGACCAGATGTCCCGATTTTATAGGGACAGTCCCGATTTTGGGGTCTTTTCCTTATATCCGTTCCTATTGCCCCCCCCCCCCACGCCCATCCCGATTTTTCACACTTGCTGTCTGGTCACCTTATCCCCAGCAGTTGTCAAAATCTCCAGCTCTTACCTAACAACACCACTGAGTTGACTAACTGACTGAACTGGACTGAGGCTCACGGAAGCAAGCGGGTTGCTTAATTCCACAGTTCCCAGCACACAATTTAAACTGCACGTGCCACATAGGACACTTCACCTTAACTATGGATACGCAACCATGTAAAGAGGCTAATTTCCAAAGCCTCTGAGTACTTCTATGTTCAGAGGACACCCTATTGCTGTAGGGATTTTTTATGATAGCTACATAGCTTATTACATTTTTGAATGCTGCAAAAAAACACATATATGCATTATTGTTGTAGCTCTGTTGGTCCCAGGATATTAGAGAGACAAGGTGAATGAGATAGTATCTTTTATTGGACCAAATTCTATTGTCTCTTTCACCAACAGAAGCTGGTCCAATAAAAGGTGTTACCTCATCTTGTCACAAGAAATACATATAAGATTTCCTTGTGAATGTCCAATGAAATAATTTCACTCAGAGCAGCTAAGCTGCATATCAAATAAATGAATAAAACAAAGTAAACATCTTTAATAAACATCAGCCTCATGTTCCCATGTGGATCCCATTATATTGCTTCTCTTATTGATTCATATATTAATATCATTTTGTATTAGGCTAGTACAAAATTGATGATATAGAAGTGTTTTCCTATTACAGCTCCTTGGTTGTATAATATAATCCACTTATCATATTTTCTGTTAAAAATTCAGAAAGTCCATGGATACATTATACATTGAAATGAACAAATTAACTACTGTAAAGTACAGTATATCACTGGAAAATTACATACATCTCACATAAATGGAAATGAATATACAGCACTGAATGGTGACTTTGATATAGTTCAGGATGAAATGCATAAATCAGCTAATGGGGAAAAAATTAAGTGCTTGGTACAAAGGGAAAAAAATCACCTGTAGAACAAGAGATCTGATCCATTCATTTGGATACATTGTATAACCTACATGATTATGATCATTTACCACTTGAGTCTGCCATCTCTGCCCACGCTGGGGCCAGATGCTCCTAAATTGGTATAGTTCTACTGACTTCAGTACTGGATCTACTTACCCATGGAGTAAGATACTACACAATGTAGGTCCTGCTTTGAGCAGGGGGTTGGACTAGATGACCTCCTGTTGTCCCTTCCAAGCCTGATATTCTATGATTCTAAGGGAAGCAGAATTGATCTGTCAAAGAAGAAGGCATAGAGAGCATTTTGGAAATATTCGGCATTCAGAACAGCGTGTGCCACAGAAATGGTCAAAACATTTCCAGTGGAAGATTTTTCTTTTGGACAAGGGTATTTCATCAGAACTGACACTCTCTGCAGGCACTTATCAATTTCAATGAAATTTCATTTTGATAAAAAAGCTTTTCAATTATGTTTTGAAAATGACTTTTCATTTTGAACTTTTTACATTTTATAGTACAAGTTGTAATGTAATATAAAACAAAGAAGTGAGCACTGAAACAGAATATTTTGATTTTAGCAAAAAGAGATTGTTTCCAATTTTGTCTTGTGGGCAATTTCAAAAATTCTTTGTTTTCATTGTGATTTGGAATGAAAGCATTTCAAAAATCGCAAAATTTCCCCAGGAAATGGAAATTCTGATTCCCACACAACTCTAATATGCCACCACGCTTCAGTTAAATAAAAACTAAACTGCCTTTTAAGAGGTTGGACATCAGGGACGCTGGACATTTCCAGCTAGGGCCACCGAGAGCAGGTTCAGGCCCTGGTGAAAAAAAATTTTGGGCCCCCCAGCAAGGGCGGACAGGCTAAACAGGGCCGACGGGGAGCGGGGGGGGGGGAAGCCGGGGAAGCCAGGCCTGGGCCCCGTTCCAGACCGCCTGGCCCCGGTAAGGCGACGAGGCAGGGGGGAAGCCGGGGAAGTCGGGCCACGGACCACGGTAATTTGTACCGGCTTTCCTCCCCCCTCCCCGTCGGCCCTGCTTCCAGCAACATTCCACCCAGCCCAATTCCCATCACAACTACTGGAACAATTCAGTAGAAGGTAAGGGCCTAATCAAATGCTTATTGACATCAAGGTTGGCCTTTCCACTGACTTCACTGGACATCAGATCAGGATCTAAGCGAGGAAAGTTTCCTAACCTTTACAAAGGATCCTTGGGTAAAATTTTCAAAAGTGCCTAATGACTTAGGCTCCGAAGTCACTTGGCTGCTTTTGAAACTGTTTCCCCTTACCAAGCAAACGTTCTTCAGTATTCACCAATTTGTTATTCTCCATTTCTGTCTCCTCCTTGACCTATATTAACATTTTCCTTTTTGTTGTTGTTAGAAATACTCAGTTATCTCTAAAAGCTATAAATTATCCATCTCCATGCCGCGTATCTAGCTGAGAAACAATTACAGCTTGGCATGAATACGTCAGGAATACAAAACAATCTGCATCTCCCTCACTATCATGTTTTCATCAGCTCCTATGCGGTTGGCAAAACATGATGCACCTGAATATGTCACTGGTAGCAGGGATTGGACCCAGGATCTTGGAATCTAAAAGCATGAATGGAACTAAAGACTCAGGTTCCTTAGCTCAAAGGCTGTGGTAGAGTCGTAAATCTCTGTACATGGACTAGAGGGGGGACAAGGAGTCCCATTGTGTGATGTTAGTTAAATTAGCATAGACGACCTGAAGTTCTTCACTGTGCAGTGGACTACTGAATTAAAATATGACTGGAAAGGTCTATTTCCCCCATTTTAACAGGTGCTGCTTTTCGCAGAGAAACAATAAAAATTACGTGTTTAGGGCCCTTACTGTGTCATATTTGAGAGTCGCAACACCGTCCTTAGACACCAGCATAATATAGCCCCCCACAACCCCAGCTCTGCCTTGTCAAAAGTGCTGTATTTGGAATAGAGATTTATTTTGCCTGCCATTTTACAGTAGCTTCAGCGATACTTCAAAATTTAATTTGACAAGATTGCACAAGACTCAGGACCCTGCTCTTTTTCCCAAAGTCTATTTAAAAGAAACTGAGGAACACAGCTGAAGAAGCCTACTTATTGCCAAATCACATACAGACGCGGTGGAGGTTCAGACTTTGCTCTAGATCTCTTTGAAGCTAGTTATTCCCAGTATTGACCACTGGAGATATTGTTTATCCATGTGTAGTTTGTGTTAAAGATACAAAGGATGAACCAATAGTACTGGAGAACACTCAATATTTCTTTTAATTGAATGATAACAATGGTTTTAATGTGCGTGTGTACGTACATGTACACAGACAAACTTGTACACGAGCAAGTTCAGGACTCATCTTTATGTTATTTCTGTAACGTTAGCTATATCATATCTCCACCCCAGTACAGCAGTATAGCCAGACAAGAAGCCATATTCTCTGTGGATGTAACTCCATTACCTTCCATGGATTTAGGCCAGCAGAGACTTTGGCTCAGAGTTTTTACACTGTAATTGAATTACCTGTCATCTTCACCATACTGTTATATAGTTAAATAGCTCAGAGCTTGAACTGAACTCAGGAAAATGAGAGGGGACAAAAGTTTTTAAAGGTGCTAAATAAAACATGACCAATCCATTCAAAAGTTCATATAATCATACTACATTATTCATTGAATGACAAATATTGTATCACTATTATGCTAATTCATGACTGCCACTATTATGAACATCTTGCTCTTAGGTTTGCTTTGTGTCCCAATCTGTCCTTGTCTATGTTTAAGCATTTTCTTCCTATGGTCAGGCCCCAAGCCTCAATGCTACAACCACCATCAATAGAATGAGGTAGTTTAGTCTTTCTAGCAACTTGCTGAGTGTGATTCAACCATTCGTCTCCAGTTGGTTCATCACTCCTTTTCCACTTTCTTGATGTTAATGTGCATCTGGTACTCAGGCGAGAGCTTATTAAAGATTCATGTCTCTCAGGAGCAGGCTCTACTTGTGTAGTTACAACTACACAGACCATAAAGTAAACCAGTTCCACCAATTTTTTTTCCTCATTTCGCTCCCAGTACAGTGTAATTTACAGCAACCTCAAAATACAAGTTAATGCATCCTTTTCATTACCTTCTTGCCAGCGTGAAAGTTTATTATGTACTCCAGCTAGCTGGACTAGGGCCAGATGTATATGGAATGTTTCAGAATCATGTAGTGCATTTCAATAAAGCATGATCATTAGGCACAATTCTTTGATCTCTTTGGTATAATGCAATCCTGTTCTTCTCTAAGGGCTTGATCCCATGCTCAGTGCCAAACACGTTGGCCTGAAGGGATAAGAGCTTTGCTAGATTCCCATTTTATTCTTACACTGAATCATAAGATTTTGTTTAAGAGTACATTCACTGACCTGCAAAGCTCTGTAAATGTACCGTATTGTCTGTCTGGTTGGTGTTCCTCTAATAATACTTTGGGCTGAGGTATGTTGATATTGATGAACCTTAAATCTAGGTAAACATGGGAGACTGGAATTTCATCTGAGTGTATAAAAGGCATGGTGAGTCCTGCAAATAAGTTGAAAAAAGTAGTGTCTATGCCCTCACCCACTTGGAAAGCATGTTCGTCATAAAGAGTCAGATTTTCCAAATATTGGCTTTTTCTTGGCATAACCAATTTTGCATATGGTAAACACATGTGCGTGCATTTTTCAGCTGTTACTTGTGGGAAAGAGTGCCCAATGAATGCTTGTGTTTGCATTGTAAAAGTTTCACACATGTGTTTACATATTAAAAGTTTCACTTATGTGTTGATGGTCCTTAGAAAACGTGGTTTCA
The DNA here is from genome assembly GCF_011386835.1 of Chrysemys picta bellii. Classification (NCBI taxonomy): domain Eukaryota; kingdom Metazoa; phylum Chordata; order Testudines; family Emydidae; genus Chrysemys; species Chrysemys picta. The sequence goes on from NC_088797.1 coordinate 8,319,399, forward strand.
TGGAGTCTACGTACATTGCCTGAAAAGCAAAGGATAATTAGATACATTGAGCCAGATCCTAAACTGGTCTAAATCAGCATAACTCTATGCTAATTAATATTATCTTGCAAATCTGGCCCAAAAACTGGATTACAGAATACGTGGGTTCTAATATTATATATATATATGTGGAGAGTTTCCTTTTTATTCTATTGACAAAATTGGTGGGTGGGGAGGCTGTATCCACTCTGAATGGAGATATCACCATCTCAGAACATGCTCCCATTGGGATTCAACTTAAAGGCTTACAAGAAAATCACTGGCTATATTTCAACAGAGAAAAAATTATATTTTTCCAGCAGCAAAAATGGGTCTTATCAGTGTGGCTGGACAAATCTTGTGGAGTCTGAAGTATCTGCCAACGTGAGATTCACAAGCACGGTAAGAATTTGGTGAGCCCTTTTTGTGTGCATCATATGAACTCATTTTTCCCATAATAATTTATTTTTTATTTTTAACCATGATTTGCTAGCTAAAGGGAAGCCTGTGTTCTGTGTTAAAGCCAGTAAATATCCCATCCTTCAAAGCAAGAGAGGCAGGGCCAAGCAGGTGGCCGATTTACAGTACACCTCTACCCCGATATAACGCAACCTGATATAACATGAATTCGGATATAACGCGGCAAAGCAGTGCTCCAGGGGGGCAGGGCTGCGCACTCCGGCGGATCAAAGCAAGTTCGATATAACGCGGTTTCACCTACGATTTTTTGGCTCCCGGGGACAGCGTTATATCGGGGTAGAGGTGTATATACCGGTCCAGACCCTCCGCTGGTATAACAGCAAGGGAACTGTGCCAATTCACACCAGCTAAGGATCTGGTCTCCTATATTTATTTTTCATTCTAATTTGTTCTCCTCTCTGCTCCTTTTTTCACAGCCTTTCTGCACTTGATTTACATTCTGCCCATTCTCTCTTTCACTTTCCCCTTAGTTTTATAATGGACTCCTTTGCTCTCTGTTTCCCATCGCTGCTCCTTTTCCAGCCATCTCAGGAAGAATGCCTACCCATCTGAGTCCCACAACGTAGGAGTGGGCTAGAATTCGGGCAAAACATGTTTGCCCATCCCTGCTTATCAGTTCTTTCGGGCCGAACCTGGCATAGGCTGGGATCAGATGAGTAACCCCGGGACACAGTTTGCAGTCAGTTTCCATTGGCCAAATATTTAGAACCAATTCAAGGAGCCAAAGAGATAGGAAACAAGAGACACACATGTTAAAAATAAATACCGGCATCCTCCAGAGGGCACCTATCATATCAAAACCCTCTGACATTTTAACACAGCTGATAGCTGCAAAAGCACTTTTAAATGTGAGAGCAGAGCAATGAGACTGGAGGAAGTCTCCCTGCTGGACGAAGAGGTCAAATCTCATCTTGTGCAGGTTTGGGGATAGCAACACCTTGTTTGTTTCGTTTTTTTCGTGCCTCATATTGATTTTTTTTTAATAACGAGGAAAGATCGTTTTGCAGGTGAAAAGCTGTCATCTTCCTACTGAACATATATCCCATAGAAATAGGCAGCTTCCCACAGTTCCAGTACAGAGCCCATTGACCTAAAGACCTGTCCTGACAAGTACACTGCACTCCCAGGCTAGTCACAGAGAGGGCTAAGGATATCAATGCACGGCTTGAACTCGGTCGGCTTGGCCTGTAATTCCTTTGGGGCAGGGACCAGCTAGAGTTTTAGGACAGTTATTGTACAGTGCCTAGAATTAGATACATTGGGAGCATAAGCTTTCGTGGGTAAGAACCTCACTTCTTCAGATGCAAGTAATGCCAGTCTCAAAGGTGCCACAGGACCCTCTGTTGCTTTTTACAGATTCAGACTAACACGGCTACCCCTCTGATACTAGAATTAGATGCTGCTGTAATATTCTAATTAGAGTTGGTTGAAAAATATAAATTACTTTTTGAGAGAGACCAAAAATATTTTTTTTCTAAATTCCCAGCAAAAAATGTTCAGCTTTTCAATGCAAACCCCAAATGGAAACATTTTTGGTTTCTTGAAAACTGCTTTCAGTACAAATGTTTGGTTTTCAAAAACCAACTATTCAAAACTGTTACTGAAAACAAACATTTTACCAAAAAAATCAAAATTTGTAAGGAACACATTTGGGTTTTTTGCTCTTTATTTTAAATGGAAAATTTAGATCAAAATGAAAATTGTCAAGCAAAAATTTTCATTTTGGTAAAAAAAGCCACTTTGGGTCAAAAAAATGTGTCGACAATTTGTTTTGACACCCCTACTAGTCCTAATGCAGACATGATGCCTGGAGCGTCTATAAATGTCTCCCTATTGCTAATTAAAGCACTTTTCTGCACTGTCCAAGCAGGGGGTCATTGAAACTCATCAGACAGCCTGAGCCTTGTGGTTCAGCCCTGAACTATAGATTCATAGCTTCCAAGGCCAGAAGGAACCACTGTGATCATCAATAAGTTTAGGTTTGAAATTCAACAAAGGTTGCGAATCATCAGCAGAGTGAATTTCTGGAATGGCCTTCCAAGGAGAGTAGTGGGGACAAAAATTCTAACTTGTTTTAAGACTGAGCTTGATAAGTTTATGGAGGCGATGGTATGATGCGATGGCCTACAATGGCATATGGCCCATCCATGACTACTATATCCATGACTACTATATCTCCAACGGCCAGAGATACGATACTAGAAGGGGTGGGTATGACAGAGTACACCCCTGTATTCACATCCTACACGCTACTGTAATAATCTTTGTACAACGTATGCCTTGTGAGGTATCATTTGAAAACTAACAACTCGCTGGTCAATAATGTCAGGGTGAAATGCATGTAGCAACAATTGTGTGTAAAGTTCTGAAATCCCCCTGTATTATATTAAAGGCATATGTTCAAACTCACATAGCCCCAGTTAGGTAGAACTGGTCAAGCAATACTGTCTTAAACAAAGGGACGTGTGTTCCCCTCAATTTGCGTATTAGCTGTAAACAGAATCCTCAGACAGCAAGATGGGGGAAGAAAGAAGACAAAGGAATGCTTCATTTCAGCATATTCAGATGAAAAGAAACAGCACAACACCTCTTCCCCACCAGACTTGATGTCTCCTAGCTTTTAGCTGGAAAGAACTTTATCTAGGATCAAGCTCAGGAAAATGTATTTCAAAGGGTGACTGAACTATAAAAGTGAGGGGCAAAAACACCCCAAGTTCTCTCTCCCTATCCATCTCTCTTTTCCACCTAAGATGGGAAAAAAACAGCCCATGGACTTTGGGGGCATATCCTGACCTGAAACTTGGTCAATAATGATACTGGGAACCTGTGGTAAGAGCTTCACCTTAAATCAAATCTAGTCTGTTAAGTTTAGTATTAGGAAGCATTTTATCTGTATTTTTCTTGTAGCCATTTCTGACTTTAATGCCTTAGTACTTGCATTTGCTTAAAATATCTCTCTTTGTAGTCAAATAAACTATTTTTTGTTCTTTAATTAAAATTAATCCAGTGTTGCAAACTGTGTGGATAACTCCATTTAAGGTGGCAAGTTGCTGTATATTGTTCCTTTACAGAACAACGAACCTTTGTTATCTGAACTGTCCAGGAGAGGGCTGGACAGTGCAGTACAGAACACAGATTTTGGGGGAAAGGCTGAGATTGGGAGTGTGTTGAGGTCCCCCTTCAGGTGATAACTAAGGCTGATGGAAGCCAGCGTGTGACTGAAGAGAAGCTGTTAGGCTGCAGTGGCACACGGACACTCAGGGTGCGGCTTGCATGTTGAAAGACTGTTTGTGAGCAGCCCAAGTGGGAGCTGCAGCAGAAAGGCATTGTAAGGCACCCAAGGTTGCAGGATTAGGGTTACACAGCCCCTCACTGATCTGGATTGCATCCTGGAAGTTCATAGAGGGCTCTGAGTTACTACAGAGAATTCTTTCCCGGGTGTCTAGTTGGTGGATCTTGTCCACATGCTCAGGATCTAACTGACTTCCATATTTGGGGAGAGGGGTGAGAGGGGGACTTTGCCTTCCTCAGAAGCGTGCGGCACAGGTCACTTGCTGGTTGAATTAGAATAAATGGTGGGTTCTCTGTAACTTGTAGTCTTTAAATCATGGTTTCAGGACTTCAGTAACTCAGCCAGAGGTTAGGGGTCTATTACAAGAGTGGGTGGGTGAGATTCTGTGGCCTGCAATGTGCAGGAATCATAGAATCATAGAATATCAGAGTTGGAAGAGACCTCAGGAGTTATCTAGTCCAACCCCCTGCTCAAAGAAGGACCAACACCAGCTGAATCATCCCAGCCAGGGCGTTGTCAAGCTGGGCCTTAAAAACCTCTAAGGATGAAGATTCCACCACCTCACTAGGTAACCCATTCCAGTGCTTCACCACCCTCCTAGTGAAATAGTGTTTCCTAATATCCAACCTAGACCTCCCCCACTGCAACTTGAGACCATTGCTCCTTGTTCTGTCATCTGCCACCACTGAGAACAGCCGAACTCCATTTTCTTTGGAACCCCCCTTCAGGTAGTTGAAGGCTGCTATCAAATCCCCCCTCACTCTTATCTTCTGCAGATTAAATAACTCCAGTTCCCTCAGCCTCTCCTCGTAAGTCATGTGCCCCAGCCCCCTAATCCTTTTCGTTGCTCTCCACTGGACTCTCTCCAATTTGTCTATATCCCTTCTATAGTTGGGGGACCAAAACTGGACACAATACTCCAGGTGTGGCCTCACCAGTGCCGAATAGAGGGGAATAAGACTAGATGATCATAATGGTTCCTTCGGGCCTTTAGAGATCATCTCATCTGACCTCCTGTATAACACAGGCCACAGCACTTCCCCAAAATAATCCCTAGAGCAGAGCATTTAGAAAAAACATACAATCTTGGTTTAAAAATGGTCAATGATGGAGAATCCACCATGGCCCTTGGTCAGTTGTTCTAATGGTTAATTGAGGGTGGTGAGTAACTGCTCCATGCCAGGAGCAGCCTTGAGAAGAATTTGTGCCTCCCACTCCTCTCTTGCTCTAGTAGCGAAGTGACTGCCATCTTCTCTGGCCACAGCTCTGCCTACTCCTTTACCCTCTCTGTCACATGCCCACCCATTTCCTTGCAGCAGGGACTATCTGAAGAGCAAGGGCTGTGGTCTGCACCACACTTACAAAACCTAGGTAAAGGGTTAGGGTGGGGCTTTACTTCTCCTTATTCCTCTGCTTAGCCAAGTATGACAAGAGCACAGTCTAGCCCTCTGTGCTGAGTACTTGCACCAGTAATACTAATTCTAAAAGTAGGGAGGAGCCCTCATTCCTCAGCCCCTTCTGAACAGACTGCTTCCTTCAGTCCTGGTTCACCACTCCATTGCCGTGCAAATAGCTCAGCCATGTGAATTGCTGCAATAAGTTGTGTCTTGTACACAGAGATCATGCAGGATTTATTTCTAGATGAAACTGGGCTGATAAAACAAAGCAAATTATTAATCCACTCAAGCCAGCCATCTAACAATCAAAGCGTGTTACTCTGGCAAAAAGGTATTCAGTCGAATCAAGGGGGATTTATTTTGCCTTCTCTTCTTGTCAAGTTTGGAATTTGTATCTGGAGTTTAGGCCTTTTGTATCAACAACCAGCTGGCTGGCTCTTCATTATCAGAGAATGAACTGACAGTTTCCAGTTAAGCGAGAAACAATAGTCAGGATTCATGAGCTCTTTGCTACATTTTTATCTGGTGTCAAAGTGCTGATAAAGGAAATGAATGAATCTGAATATTCAGGGGATTGACCAAGCTTGAGTTACCCATCAATCATCTCCTGGTCTCTCTACCTCTCTGACCATTTTTTCAATGTCTTTTTGGCGAGTCCTCACCCATTGGCACATCAGAGAGCTGCCAGTCCTTTCCTCGTCTTTCGTTAAACTTTTCCTATGGGACCTCATCCACTCACCCTGCTTCACTGTCATCTGAATGACTTATGACTTGCACTCTACCTGTCATTCCTGACTTGCCTTCATCTAGCCAAACCTGCTGGTTAGTGAGATTATCTTGTGTCGCCTCCTTATTGTCTGACCATAAAGTGTAACATGGCTAACTGAGCTCCCTGGCTTCCCTTTCAAGCTATCCCTGCCCCCATATCTGGTCACTGTTGAGACCACTACCATCCCTTCTCAGGTCCATTACCTAGGAGTCACCTTTTACTCCTCACTTTACTTTCTCCCACACACCCAAACCACAGCCAAATCCTGACCCACCAGAATATTTCTAAAACATGTTCTTTTCCTTCTCGCCCTACAGCTAAAATTCTCTGAGGCACTCACTTACTGTAATCTACGCCTTTCTGGTCTCCCTGTCAGTCAGTTTACCCCCTTTAGTCCAAATAAAGCCAACCACTAAGATCAGTTTCCATACCTGTGCTGATGACAGCATTCCCCACTTTTAATCCCCTTACATCAATTTCAGGCTTATTGTCTCAGCCCACAAGGCCCTGCATAATTTTGCCCGTCCTACTTATCTGCCCTTGTCTTTTTACAGTGTCCCAATCATGTTTCTCCATCAGTAATGGCAACCTCGACATGCCCTTTTACTACTTCTCCCACAGCTGCCTCGGCGCCTTCACCCGTCATCATGAAACAGCCTTCCTGAGGCACGTCAAGGCCACTCCTCTCTCCTCACTAACCTCCCGCCCTGAAGTTGTCTCTGGGTTCAATCCACTAGGAAGAACCTGCACTATTTCCAGTCCCACCTGCAGCTACAGACAGGCCCAGAGGAATGAACATGGACATATTTTTGATATCAACGGACAAGAGGAAGCCATCCAGCAAGAGCTGCCTCTGTACCATGCCCTGAATTGTAGCCTGGCTGAGAGGGAGCCAACACATCTGTCAAGTGGCACTGGAGACTCCTATTAATAGATTTCTATTATTGACTAGCTTGTTTAGAAAAGAGAAGTTAGACAGTGGGTTTGCAAGGTTACTAGCATCAAGTGATGGCGTCTTTAGCACCAGTTGGACTATTGCAGTTTTGGGGTGGGTAAAAGGTGTTGGGAGTCTCTTTGGTGGGGATACCAGCTGGTCTCTCTCCCCTCTTTTACCATCTAGAAAAGCCACTGGCCCCAGCTACAGATGAGGATGCATTGTTTCCATGAACACTTGTGTGAAAGGTGAATAGACCAAATTCTCTGAACGAGAGCATTGTCCTTGGCCCTGTGGTCAGTTTGTTGTTCTGGGTAGTGTATGACAGCCCATTCCAAATGCAAAGAAATGAGGCCATGATGCCTCGTTCTGAGAGATGCTGTGTCCTGGAGGTAAATGGAAATATCTGGGTTTACAGAGCAGTCTGTGGAACAGACTTGTTCTGAGGTGGAGGAGAATTGAGCACTCTACCACCTTTGCAGCAGTGGCAGAGGGTCTGTAGATATTCTGGGTATGTATCTGAATCATCAAACCACATTTTTTGCCATCAGGGATGGAGTTTTCTCGCTACATTTTGTGTCAGGGAGATTGGTATGGGCAGTAGTGTTGCTAGTATTAGTCAGGGTGTGGTTGTAGTACTGCACGAATTCCTCTAGGATAGCTGAGTCAAAGCCCACTCGGGCTTTCCATGAACCTCAATAGATGTGTGCTCAGCTCCTACTCCATTGCCACTTGGTTGGATAGAATTTTCTTTAAGTAAATTTTGGAAATTAGCAGGATCCAGAAGTTTCCAGGGGCATCCTGTGATAACCATCAACAAGAGGTAGCAAATAGGAATCTATCGGTTTTTCATTTCAATTTCAAATAATAATAATAAAATTAATCAATAAAATTAATAAATAAATAATGATAAGCATAATAGCATTTTGTGCGTTTGGTTTCCTTTTTGAGCCATCCCCTGACAACTAACCAATTTGAAGCAAAGGGGTACATTTTTTTAATGGATAAAAGTAAAAACCAAAATGAACTTGGCAAGAGAAGGGGGGGAGGGGGAAAGGTAAATAAAAAAAAGACGATTCATTAATAGATGGGTGTGACAGAAAAGGTATTAGTCTTGTGCTCATGTCATGTATTCTGGAATCTGTCTATGCAGGCGTGGCCAATCTGTGGCTTCGGAGCCACGTGTGGCTCTTCAGAAGTTAATATGCGGCTCCCTGTATAGGCACCGACTCCGGGGCTGGAGCTACAGGCACCAACTTTCCAATGTGCCGGAAGGGGGGTTGGGTTTGCTCACTGTTCAACCCCTGGCTCTGCCACAGGCCCTGCCCCCACTCCACCCCTTCCCACCCCCTTTCCTGAGCCTGCACTGCCCTCACTCCTCCCTCCCCTCCCCCCAGCCTCCTGCGCACCACCAAACAGCTGATCAGGAGGTGCGTGGAGGGAGTAGGAGGTGCTGATCGATGGGGCTGCCGGTGGGTGGGAGGCTCTGGGAGTGGGGGAGCTAGTGGGGGCTGCTGACGTATTACTGTGGCTCTTTGGCAATGTACATTGGTAAATCCTGGCTCCTTCTCAGGCTCAGGTTGGCCACCCCTGATCTAATGTAACTAGTTTATCTTTCCTTTGCTATTTACCTGCATTGTACATAAACGCTATATGATTCATCTGCTACTCACAGAGATGAAGAAGTAGATCTTGAAGTGCCATGACGTGTTGCCAAAGGGATTGCAGACTGGGGGTTATTAAGCAGCCACAGTAAATGGGGACAGCCCACATGTGCTCATAACAAAAAAAAAAAAAAAGAAGTGTGATGGTGTGAATTACACCCACACTCTGGCTTAGACATGAAATACGCCAACATACACTCCAAAAATAAATGAGCAAATGATATATGAAAACGTGTGACAATAGAAACCCAGCATTTGGCTGAAGTGCAGTGCGCGGAAATTCCCAGGCAAAGGAAATTTATTTTGACTTATGGACTTCGTGAAAATACTTATTACTGACCAACTATAAATTAGAAACCACCAGGGGTCTGCTCCTGCAACACATACACACGTGAGTCCATATGTCACCTGAGAACTCGCACTGACTTCAGTGGAATTGCTCACATCAGTAAAGTTACTCAGGTGTAAGAATTCATAGGGTCAGGCCCTAAATGATTTCATCCCATTTAGGCTCTCGCTCTAGCTATACATCCAAGCTATAGTCCAAATATTTTGACCCCACGTTTGATTTAAATAGATTTCCTGCTTCTCAAATGAAATGAGAGGAAACATACACTGGTTGCTAAAGCAAGGGATTGGGTTTTAGGAGGCTGCAGTTCATTTGGTCTATTGGCTGTATGGCAGCAGTGTCCAGAAGACCCTGTCATGGTTGGAACCACAGTGTGCTAGGTGCTGTACAGACACATAGGAAGACATGATCCCTGCTGCTAAAGAGCATAGTCCAATAGAAAAGAGACAAGAGCTGCGGGGAAAGGGATATAATGCGTAAGCAAACTGATGAGGACAGAAGATTGTCAAACATTATTTATAATTGTTGCTTAAATAGAATACATACATTATATTTTCTGTGTATATATTACATTTGATTTGTACTCCAAGGTGGGAGTAAGGAGGAGACAAGAGGTGATGAGTGAATACGAGCAAGGCAGTGACTGAGGAGGAAGGAGGGGAAGATGTGATGAGGAAAGGAAGAGAAATCAAGGGGTGGAGGGAGTCACGCTGATAAAGGAAGGACTGTATGTTGGGATTCCCCTCCCCAATTTCCTTTAAACACATTTGATGAGGGGTTTTTTGCTCCCCAGTTCATTTTTAGAGGGTTCGTTACAGAAGACAGACTCAGTCCTCACATCACCCCCCTTCTCTCTGTGCAAACTTCTGCCAGCTGCTGCTTCAGTTTCACCTTTAATGCTGCTGTTACTAGTCAGCACCATCTTGCAGGACTTGAAGAAGGGCATGCACCAGCGACAGAACCAAGAAACTGCCTCTTCATAACGTGCTGCCTCATGGACAAAGTAAACATGCTGAAAAATAGAAAGGAAAAAAATGCCGTGTGCTTTAATCCCATTCGGTTATAGGAAGCGTGGCAGTTCCTTGTAACAATCGTTTCAGGCAGAAATGTGACAGTCAATGTGACAGTGTCCCTTCACAATTTTCACTAATGATATAATTCCCAGAAATCCCATCTCCCCTGAAAGTATGTGACAAATGCCATCCGGCTGACGTGTGCTGTGCTATTCTGCATCAGCTCGCCCCTTTGCAACCACTCGTTAGTTCTAACGTGGAAGAAGAGAAGTCTTTATCCATGTACACTGAAAGCTCATCTCGCTTTAAATGAAACCAAGCTAACAGTTGCTTTTTAGCAAAGCAATTTTCAAATAAACAGGCTCTGAAACTTAAAGAAATCTTTAAACTCCATTAAATAATACAGTTCTTTAGCAGGAATTTCTCCTGGGAAGGGATGTCTTCTATTCAAGTGCCATGTTATGACAAGCATGACAGACTTGATAGTGATCTGTTCCAACTCATGACATTGCTTAAATTAGGTTAGATAGCGTCTGTATAGGCTCTGTAAGAAAAGCCCCTCAGGGTGAAAGCACTATTATTTTTGTTAATGGCTGTGAATTATGATTTTCTTCTCCTAGGAGTCATAAACTACATTGCTATACGGTAGTAGATCATGTAATGTATGCAATACGTGGTACCTTAGTAGAAAAACTACATTTGCAAACATTAGAGACAAACTTGATATCAGAATGGGCTTTCTCTCCCCCCTGCTTCCCCTTCCATTGCATATTTATGCATGTCTTCCCCCCTCTAGATGTGTCACTTGGTTGACCTGGTAGCTTGCATTCTTTTTTTTCAAATATTGGAGGGGAGCATGTTTTTTGCACATTCCTGTTTCTTTGCAAAATCCCAAATGATTCACCTTATTTCAGCTGCTTTCAAAACCTCTCTCACACACACACACACAGACAGACAGAGTCAAGAGGGCAGCTTAATTTCATCTCCTGTAGGCTCAGGCTATCATTGCACAAGACAGCGACTGCAGAAGCCAAGGACAGTTGGGGAAATTAAGGCTGTAACTAAACCCTACTGCCTGGGTGGACCTGGATTCACCAGGCGTGGTAGGTGTCACAATGTGCAGTTGATTGCTGCCAGCACAGGACCATGGGAGAGAAGATGCAGTATGCCCCCACTCAATTCAGGTCATCTCATAATATGTCCCAAAGATGTGGGGTTGGAGATAGGGTGACCAGATAGCAAAGGTGAAAAATTGGGATGGAGGGTGGGGGCGTGATAGGCGCCTATATAAAACAAAGCCCCAAATATCGGGATGTCTGGTCACCCTAGATGGAGGAGATGACAACAAGTCATGTGACTCCAAATCCCCTACCCACAGCTAGCTATCTAGGGAAAGTGGGAGTTTTTTTGCAGTAGGATCCCAAAGGTTTGGTGGTAAATCTTAATTTGTCTCTGCAGCTAAACTGCTGGTGGCCAGTGTGATGTACTTAGCTGTGACATTGTGATGTCTTTGTTTTCTGTAGACTGCGCTTTTAAATTCCTCAGAACTGTGACTTTCAGTGAGATTTGAGCTACCAAGTCACTTCAGCCTAGCGCCTCAAAGCTGCTTAAGTGCCTAACTCCCACTGAAATCAATAGGTACTTTTTCATTAGCAGCCATTTTGTTTTCAGGAGCTACTGCTGTATCTTATAGGAGGCACAAACATGGGTGGTCCAGTACTTAGCCAGGGTCTTTAGAGACCTGCCTTCAGTTCCCCGGTGTGCCACCGACTCTCTGTGTGACACTTAGACAGACAAAGTGGGCGAGGTAACAATTTCCATGTGACACTCAGGCATCTAAGTACCTTTGAGGATCTGAGCCAGAAAAGCTATGATTTCAATGAGAGATAGGTGCCTACATTCCTTTGGGGATCTGGGCCTGCCTGCCTCATGAGGCATCTAGGTCACCATTTGGGCACCACTAACATTTTCAAAGCCAGCGCTGAGGTGCCACCTAAGTTCTCTAGGAGCCTATGTTTGCACCTGTTGGCATTCACAAAGCCACCTCAGCCCTGATGCTGCCCCACGGCTAATTAGCTACTCGGAGTCCTAGCTCAAGCCAAAACCCTGGAAGTGGGATTCTCGAAGTAAGCAGGGTAACATCTATATCGCCAATGGAGCCTGATCCTGGAGGCATGCTCAGGCCCTGCCTAAGACTTGCTGCCTCTCAGACCCTGCAGCCGGAGGACTGGATGCAGGCCATGCACCAATAGAGGTGAATCAGCACAAAAGACATCTGGAGGCAGAAGAAAATGTCAGGGGTGTGTGAAAGAGGTACTGAGTGTACACAGGAGACAGGGAGATGGTTTTGGCTGCTAAAGTATGGGCTACCTAATTTGCTGACCTGGCTTAGATGTCTAACTCTAGTAAAGGGTTCACAGCCAAGGATCCTGAGAGGAGGGAGATGCCTATCTCTGACCCATCAGCCAAGCACACCAGGCCAGCTGCTTAGGCATAGAAACATAGCTGTGGTCTCTCATTGAAGCTTTCCTTTCTAGCATTAATTTCTTTAATCTAAAATAAAAGCCAAGTGGTTTGAGCACTGGCCTGCTAAACCCAGGGTTGTGAGTTCAATCTTTGAGGGGGCCATTTAGGGATCCGGGGGGGGAACTGTCAGGGACAGTACTTGGTCCTGCTAGTGAAGGTAGGGGACTGGACTTGATGACCTTTCAAGGTCCCTTCCAGGTCTATGAGATAGGTATGTCTCCATATATTATATGGTTGATCTTTGTCTCTGCAAAAATATACATAGTGCACAGAAGGTCCAGTATTAGTGCAAGCACTCATTTGGCCAGATAGATTCTCTAGAACTAGATTATCCCAATTTTGCAATGCCTGATTTTCATGCAACATCAGGGAGCTGAGATTGCTACATACAGACGTAAGATTTGCAGGGCATTTTCACAGCTGATGCGTATTGTGCATGGCTCTTTCAACGTCAAGCAAAAGTGGGTGGAGGGAAGATTGTCACCGATTTGTAATCCACAGAGAATATCAGTAGACTGTCTGAGCAAATTTAGATAAAAAAGCATTGACTAAGAAAGGCTAGGGGTTGGTTTCACACATGGATGCTATGGAGTGAAGGAAACTAAGAGTAGCAAGAGCTACATTTTCAAAGTACTGCACACTCAGAGCCAAGGGCTAGATCCACAAACGGGTTTAGGTGCAAAACTTCCACTTTAGGTGCCTAAATCCAAAATGTAGACCATCAAAACCCCTGCCTAACCCTGTAGGCACCTACAGTCCCTAGCCAGCTAAGTTTGCCCCAGTTATGTCCCCTCAATGTCTACACCTGACTCCAGGAGAGGGTCCGAGGCTGAGTGGAGCTAGACCTCACCCTCTGGCCCAAAGTTGGGCATGTGACTCTCCCCACCCCTTGGCACCAGGGCATGTAAGCATTAGGTTTTGCACCATTGAGTCTAAGTCCTCTTCATGCATCTAGCCCCAAGTGTCCAGTATTATTGTTAGGCTGAAACCAAATTCATCTCTTTTTGACTCGAGCCAGGTTTCCAGAGTGACACGTTATTATCTAGCGCCGCCTCCTGCAGCTTGGTGTTCGTTCAAGGCAGGTACTAAGTGTCCTGGCATGGCAACCTACAGGCAGTGTAACACACAGCCATGGCCAAGTGCTAGTTTTCATGTCCAGCCGGAGCTGCAAGCACCATAGAAGCAGAGTGGGCTGTCCCTGGAGGGAAGCAAAAGGAGCACTTCGCTTCCTGGGATAGTGCTGGCCCCTGGCCAAGTGAAGATTTTCAGCTGGTCAGTCCGGGAGGGATCTGCCTCTTCTCTTCACTACAGAGAAGGCACCTACAACATGAAACTTACGAGTGTGAGCGGAGGAGAAAAAAATGATTTACACAACACAGGATTTTTTAACACGGGATCAATGGGACAGGCGTTTCAGTGCCTAAAGATGCAGATAGGCACGTAGCAGGGTCTACAAAAGCACCTATCAAGGTAGGTATCTAAGTCAACAGGAAATGAAATCAAGGGGAGTTCCATCTTAATCTCTTCCATTTATATCAGACAAGGGTAGCAAGATCAGTCCTTGCACTGATACACAAGCTTCCAATCCTTAAATGGACTGTGCGGATGTGACACCTGAAATAACCCTCTCAGGATATGTCTACACTGCAAAGAAGCAGCAACGAGTCAGCTTGAGGTCAGGGTCCCAGGCAGGCTTTTACAACCTGTGCTGCTAGCCGCATCACTACTATTGTTATCTGAGCTAACAGATCCAAGCTAGCTCACGTATGTCTACACAGGCTGGAGTCACACCTCTGATTGCAGTGTAACTGTCCCCTCAGTGAGAGCAAAGGACCTTAATGAAGCAATGTTCAGGGAAGCTTGATGTTGTCTTTATCGTACTGTATCTGGCATCTTTCACGACACTAAAATTACTTTCAAAGAGAATTGGATATTTACAGCTGACAAGCGTTATTTGATCAGTTTTGTAAACGTTAAATTTAAGTTTGCATGGATGCTTCCGAACTATGAAATTGCACTTAAAGCAAAAGTCATGTAAATCATGAACAAAATGACACAACCCCCACCCCTCAAACATACAGCAGGGATTTTATCTAACCACAATGCATGCAAATCCAATGCATTGTGGGGGTGGGGGTGGCATGTATGCAAATTTAGAGTCCTACCCGGACCCAATTTCCACTTTATGAACTGCCTACAGCTATAAGTCCTAGATTTTATGAGATGCCCAAATTCTAGTACAAACTTTGTCATTGTAATGAGGGGGAAAGAATGGGAAATGATACAAAATCAGCTCTTTCCTTTGTGCACATTTCTTGTCGACAGTTTGACCTTGCTTAGAGGTGGCATCATAAAAGATGTACAGATAAGATATGGGATGGGAAGGTGGGGATATTTGTGAAAAAATCAAATGTACAGTGGGCATAAAGTGCCCCTCTGTTTCACTTAATGCTTACATATTCATCATCTGGGATTCAGAGGGGGCATATAACGTGAGCTGTAGCCGCCATCATATTGTTAATTTCTGTCAGATCACTAGCTCCACACACAATGTATGCTTCTCCTACCTTCCATCTTCATCCCTCCCAATTTACACTGGACATAAACCAGCTCCCCTTGGCACCACCCTCTCCCTTCCATGTCCTCCCTAGCATTTCAACACCATTCTTTTTCTGTGCTTTTCACCCACCATGGGCAATAGCAAACTCCATGCAGAAAGAACATGGCTCCTATCCCTCTACCAGAGATCAATCGTTTTTCTGTGCTTAAAGGGGGTGCTCTTGGGTGGTTCGTGTCTAAAAACTTAGGTTTTCTTTTTCTAGCATGATTTCACAAACACTAGCCACGTCTTCCAGACTTCAGACACGATGTGGCCTTTTTCTTGTTCTAAATTCTCATTCTTACAAGGACACAACCAAACACTGATTCAGCTTTAGAAGACGCTTTACATGTAAAAGGAGCTGTAAAGGCTTCTGCTGTTTACAAAGATAGATTAAGTATTTTCTGGAGGAAGTGTGATTGCTGCGTTGGTGGCCAGTGCACAAAGGATCCAACCGGGGCCCTCCGAAGTTAAGAAGTACAAGCTGCTAGAGTCTGCGCTAAACTGCTCCAGCTGGGTGTGAAACAGACACATCCTCTGTGGCTCAGCCACAGAAGGGAGCTTGTAACGCATCTGCAGAAGCAAGTTTTACCAGGATTCTCCTCCTCCATCTCTTAAGATTAGGTTCCAAAATTTCCAATTGAATCACCTATTAAAAAACTCCCAGTTGGGTTTTGGGGACTGACACGTTGTGACAGCCCTGCTGGGTTTTCCTCAAGATTTCTAGCAGAACCTTCAAACTGCTGCATTTTGCGCTGGGAAACAGCAGGCATCAAATTTACTTTCAAGAGCCTTGATAGCAGAGAAACTTATATCAAGCACAGCCTTTCAAGACCTGACAGATTTAAGATGAACAGATGAGTTTCCCCCCCTCCCACCATACTGGCATTTTAAAAGGGTTCCTATGGCGGTGTCAGCAGCAGGGAAACATGACGGGGATAAAACAGCTTTAGAGTCTCCCCTTCAGGTTCCATCTACCTGATTTGTCATATAAACATTGGAAGAAGCTAATTTCTCCAGGGCACCGGTATCTGATTCATCACGTTTGTCTTCAGAACCTTTCTTTGGGGACATCTCGAAACTCAAATCCTTCTCCAAAACACAAGCTGACAAGCAAATTCTTCCACCTAGGAAGTGATAGGAGCCATCTTCCAGCACCACACAGTGGGACTAAAACTCACTGTTTTGAGACCGTTCTCTCCACCAGAAGCAGCTTCTGATACCAGAAACACTAAAGGGGCCAGGATGGAAACTGAGCCTTCCCCCAAGGCCCTGCATTCCCACAGAACCAGGATAGCGGGGCATCCGGTCTCGGCTGCCACCCAAAAGTACCATATACACTGTAGGCCACCAGGGACTTTCCCAAAGAGTATGGCCCTTTAAAATAACCCCTGCATCCTCCAGCAAGGGGAGTTTGAAGGAGACTGTGAGATTACCACTTGTTTCCCAGACTTGAAGGAGACTCATCAGACACAGCCGGCAGGCCCCACACTGAGCAAGGACTCTGGCTGCGTAAAAGGCTTGGGAAAAGCACTAAGCTAAGGTCAGGTAAAACATTTCTTTCCCCTTCCTGTAAGTTTTGCTTAGGTACAAATCAGAGTTTAGACTTCCCAGGATTTCTCCCTATCTATACATTACACAGAGATGTGTAAATCTCTGAGAGAACAAAAGTGACACAATCTCTAAAGGAAAAGCGTTCGCTCGCTCTCTCTCTAGGAATATATATACGACCATTTGCTTATCTATCTAGGACCATTGGCGTATAACCCATGAAATAATTGTGAACATTATTAGTAACAACTTCTTAAGTGTAACACATTCAGGGGGTTTCCCCACATTTAGTACTTGTTACTACCACAAATTGAATGTTAAATATAATTATGTACAGGCACACACCCCTAGGGCTCTTCTAGGAGGATTTACCTTTCCCAGGCTCTGTAGTATGGTGTCCAAACCCTGTGTAGCTCCTTCAAGTCTGGGGAACAAGTGGTAATCTCACAGTCTCCTTCAAACTCCCCTTAAGCTTCTGTGTTGTCATTGCTGCAATTTGCAGAGCCTGCAGCCATTCTAGTCATCTTTTTCTCCTCCAGTAGGGTAAGGCAGCCTGCAGCCTAGATCCAACAAACTGGCCAAGTCCCTGGACCACAATCCCGACAGCACAGCCTTCTGGCCCATGAACCGCTCTGCCACTGAGCTTTCCTACGCTGGCTCCCACTCCTCCTATTTATAAACTCCTCCCCTTGAGATCCCATTGGTTCCCCTCTCACAGAGTGATGGTGGTTGTGTCCTGCCAGGCTGCATGCCGACAATGGAAACCCTCAAAGTAGCTTCAAAAAACTAATAAGCCCATCTCGTGCCTGCCATACCCAATTTCTGGATGATTCTGGCCCATCCAGCTGAGTCATCCCACCTGGTTTTGGATTGGTCTGCAGGCCCAAAAAGTACCCCAAAACAAACACAAGGACTATGTAACGTCCTCCACTTTCTTCCCTTATTTACACCACTAAGGGTACGTCTATACTTACCTCCAGGTCCGGCGGTAAGCAATCGATCTTCTGGGATCGATCCTGGAAGTGCTCGCCGTCAACGCCGGTACTCCTGCTCCGCGAGAGGAGTACGTGGAGTCGACGGAGGAGCCTGCCTGCCGCGTGTGGACCCGCGGTAAGTTCGAACTAAGATATTCACGTAGCTGAAGTTGCATATCTTAGTTTTAAGTGGGGGGTTAGTGTGGACCAGCCTTTAATGCTGCCACACAGGCGTGCATATCACAGAAGCAGTATTGCTAATTCTCTTGATTTTATCATGCGTGACGGGATTTCCAAGGGTTCTGGAGCCCATCTCACTATAGTCCAAGAAGCTCCGACCTCCTTGTAAAATCCAGCCCTTGCGGGAACCAGCAACATCTTTCCCCTTCAGTCGCAGGAGAGGAGAGGGACAAAGAGCCCAGCTACTCAACCTGACTTCACTCCCTCCTCCCCACCTATGACAAAAGAGGCCAGTGCCTCTGCTCCTCCCGCACAACACCCTGCAGCACCCAGCCTGGGAAGGGACAGAGGATATAAAGAGCCCCTGGAGATGCTCTGCCCTGTAAAGGAGGGACTAGAGCTGCAGCCCCCCGTCCTGGAGAGAAGGGGGTTGAAGAACCATAGGAGATGCAGAGGTGAAGCTGAGGGGGCTGATAGGGGCTGAACCGATGGTGGGGTGCTGGAGCAGTGCTGCTGGGCTCAGGAAATGAGAGAGACCCTGGGGGTGGCAGCAGGGAAGAATAATTAAAATAAAAATGAATTATTATTAGTTATTTGGACAATTAATTATTAACTTTTTTAAAAAATGAAATAATTTATTATTACTGGTTAATATATATATTTACATAGTTCTCAAAATTATACAAAGAAAGAAGAGTGATTTAAAGTTCTTTCTGAAATACTTTGAATGTGACTGAATTAATTACTTTACAATGTTAATACAATTAGTGCACTGAAATGGAGAAAGCTCTGAAAGGTGGTTGATGTTGTAAAGCTATTTTTGCGTGTAAAGATCTTTGCAGCTCAGAAAAACCTTTATTGAAAAATAATTGGAAACATTGATACATAGAGAGAATATTTCCTATATGTTTGTTGTTCATTTTCCAGCTTCACTTTATAGGACTTGTACAGTATATATCTAAATGTGTGGGAAGTAAGCTTTTCCATCATATTTTAACTTTATCACACTATGGAGCGCTCCTCTGAGTACTTATGTTATATCTGTATACAAGAATTTAATATAAATACTCCCCCTTTGTCCTGCCAGCATGGATGGTTTCCTTCCACCTCTTTTCTCCATTTTTGAATGGATTTTTTGAGGGGACATTCATCCTTGTAATGAGCTGCCATTAACAGAAGCATCCCAATTATATTGAAAAGGGACTAGCCCAAATAAAAACAGTGTTTCTCAAACTAGGGTCGCCGCTTGTGTAGGGAAAGCCCCTGGCGGGCCGGGCCAGTTTGTTTACCTGCCCCATCCACAGATCTGGCCAATCACGGCTCCCACTGGCCGCGGTTCGCCGCTGCAGGCCAATGGGGGCTGCTAGAAGCGGCGGCCAGTGGGAGCCGCGATCGGACGGTCCTAGGGACGGGACAGGTAAACAAACCAGCCTGGCCCGCCAGGGGCTTTCCCTACACAAGTGGCAACCCCAGTTTGAGAAACACTGAAATAAAACAAAAGACTTAACCATTTTGCAGCTTCTCCATTCTAATGCCCCTTAAATGAGTTTGTGAACCTCCAACATACACTAAGTCTCCACCTGAGCAGACAGGGAGAGGTATGTGTGCTTTAAAGGTTGCCTTTTCAACCTACAATGATACACACCCACATAGCTGGAGGTGGAGAGGGGAGTTAAAAAATCAAAGGACAGACTAAAAGACATGGTTGGATGATTTTTTTTCTAAATCTCATGATTTGTGGGGCCAATCTCATGATTTTTTAAAGATCTGCCTCATGATCCCATCAGACGTAAGTTGAAAAGATCCTGAGATCTGATTACACTGAAATAATTAGGCAATTGCTAGAAGCGGGTCATGTGGATAGCAGGTGGCATTCCCATGCCTTTAGCAAGGGGTTGCACAGGATTTACCTGAGGCAGGATTAGCCCCATTGTGTATGTGTGTGCTTATTTTGGGATGAAAATTCAAGCCAGATGTAGAATGAAAAATGTCAAAACTTAAGAAAACTACATCAGTTTTCAGGGTGAAATGAATACACACACCAATAACCCAATACCAAGCAACTGGGCGCACATACACACACACATACACACACACACAGCTACTCCATACCGACTGCTTGGGGTTCCCGAGCCACTGGATCAGTATAATCATGGCCTAAGCAATCTCCAGCCCACTCCTAAACCTGCCGTCCCCTCCCTCAATGCAGCCTCCCCATGCAGTTAAGAGATACAGAGAGCCTCTGTACCAATACTCACTCACGACTGCAAGGAGCTCGTGGTCTAGAGGACAGGTATAAGCCTCATGTGAAGCCAGATGGCTACTCGTTTCCTGAGTCTAGATTAAACAGCCCCCTGAGGTTTCAACATGCAACTTCTTTTATTACCTGTGCAAATCTGGCACTGGTAGAAGACGGGAGGTGCCTCTTTCTATGTGAACCTGTTTTGGAGATTGCCTGTCCTGCTGAGAATCCAGAGCAGAGTCTGGAAACGTCTGCACAAAGGAAGAGGGTTGGATGACTCTTTGAGGAGAATATACCGTATTTCAAAAGTGTGGAGAGTGCACTTCTGAGAGCAGCAGGCACAGACCCCTCCCCCGTGGCAAATGGAACATGACCTATTACGGATCAGGATTTTCAGCAACAAGAACCACAAATAAAGGTAAAGGGATGGACTAGATAACTTCTTGAAGTCCCTTCCAGCCCTACATTGCTTGCACGACACTGAGATAGCTGCATGTGTGATTTAGCCTGTCTAGTCCATTTCAAGCTAATTATCTCTCTTTTCGGTGGAAAGGAAAATTGTTTAATTTGGTTTTTTTTGAAGTTCATCCCATCAAATTAGACAGCAAGGTACGGCACGTACCTCTCACTGCCGACAAAACCCACATCTTGCAATTATTAAAAAATTAATGGCGTGTCTCCGTTTAATATTTTCTTTCTGACAAACTCCACCATCTCCTCAGAGGTTTGTATTTGTCATAACTTGCTGGGAAAGCAGCCTGCAGCACGACATGCTTGCGTTCCCCATTTTACAGCCCTCAGATGAAAAACAAAACTTTGCCTCCTTTATTTCACTTTTATGTGCGGTGTACGTGTTCAGAAGAATTCACGGTAGGGGTTCCCCCCACTTCCCCCCACAATATAAAAAGAACAATCGTTCCTTTTCCTTCTGCAAAGAACAAGTCTGGATTTAAATAGCATTATTTTTTCTTGTTGACAAAGGGGGCTCGGGCATGATTGCCATGGTATGGAACATTAACCCTGGTGTGCTCCGATATTATATAATGTATGCTCACTCAGACTAGGTATTACGCAGCTCCTTTGGAAATCATGCAGCCTCCCAGAGGTCGAGCGAGCACACAAGCTTTTGGATTTGCAGAGTGATCCATCCGTTAGGGGTGCCTTCCGATATTCTCAGCCACGCTGGCTAACGGGCGGAACCATTTCTACCCAAGAAGTGGTCTCCTTGGGGTATTAACATGTCTACACTTTGGCAGCCCAAGCTAGCTGTCAGCATTTTATTTTATCTGTTGCTGTTAGGCAGTACCTGCAGTCTGGTCTCCTGAGTCTGTCAAAGTAATAATCCACCTGACATCCCCTCAGTCGGTGCCACGTTTTATGGGTTTTATAAACCATTCTTCTATACAGTCACTATATACATACACTTTGAGTGGAAACCCGCTCTCACATAACTGAGTCCATAAATCCACATCCACCCTTTTATTCTTCTGCTTTCTTTTGCCTTATCCTCACATTGGCCCAAGCCTGCTCCCCTCGGAGTGAATGGCAAAACAGGAGTGATGGGGCCGCTTCTCTTTGTCCTTTGCTCATGCCGCTCTAAGCAAATAACTACAAAACCTGTCTTCAGGCATAATCCTTCCTTATTCAGGTAAAGATAATCGAGTAAATGTTTGCAGGATTGGGCCCTAATTCACTAATGTTTAGAAGTGGGATGGCTATTGGAGACGTCAGCAATATACCACTCTCCTGGTCTAACCACCACCTCATCCAGGCAGAGATCAGAGTTTTCCCACCAGGGCAGTGAATAACCAAAGCTGGTCCACTCCTGAACTCCCTAGGTTTTCAATTGGTCCTCAGAGAACAAGCCACTCAAATGTAAGGCCAAAGGGCCAATAAGTAAGTACAACAGTATAATCACATGATGTCCACTGCCATCAACATCCTTGGTCCCAAGTCTTCGACTCCCCCAACACAGATGAAGATTACCATGAACTACGGCAGGTGAGGCACACAGGCAGAAAGCTAGAACATCAATGGCACAGAAAATATTCTGAATCCTTCTGCCAGCAACATGAATGTTTACAGGACTACATCACTGAAGAAAAGGAGCCTTCTATTTCTCCACTAACAACACAACAGAATCACAGCCAGCAGAGCTTCCTCAACCAGACTGCATAGCCAGACCAACCGAACATGTATCGTGCTAACTGGGAACATCATCTAACACACCCAGGCTTCTCATTCGTTGGGAGGTTGTGCAGCCCACACACAATCAGGTCACGCGGCCCCACAAGAACCACTTTTTAATTCCTCCTATTGGTCAAGTAGAGTTTTTGGTAACCAGATGAGTCTGGTATTTTACCACCTGCCCATAACAGCTGCATTGGTCAAAGGGTGTCCAGGGTGGCATCACCTTTCCTGTGTCAAACATTGGAGCACTGAAAGGTTGATTTTTCTCGGTGTTACCCAATGAAAATAGTCGGTTATTTTGTGTGGAAAGAATGCAGGTCTTCCAGACTCCCCCCATCCCTACGGGTCACTACGGAATGATGGAGTAGCCAGCCCAGCTTATAGGCAGAGTAATGAACACAGCTAGATTGTGGTAAGATTGCCCAATTGACAGGCCTGACTGATTGGCTGAAAGGAGCAAGCAGGCCTGCTTTTAAACTCAATAGTTATGGGTGCAGCTGTGATCACTTCTGTAGCCTGCCTTGGTCCCAGCCTTATTCCAGCCCACCCCTGCGCCTGACTGCTCCTGAGTGGCTCTGACCCCGAACTTGACTCCACGTTCCTCACTCCAGCTCTGACCTCTGGCTCAACTCCTGGTTCTTGACTCCGGTTCTGACCCTTAACTCCAGTTCCTAGCTCCTGACTCTTGCTCCAGCCACTGGGCTCCATCGCCCATGCTCCAGTCATAACGGCCATTACTCATCTAGTTGAAAGCAGACATCAAAGGACATGGATTCAATGCAGAGCAGGGAATTTCATCCTGGAAAGACTGACATTGAGTTGTGTGTGCTTTGGATAACCCTCAAAGTCTGGAGAAAATCTTGGGACATTTTCAAAACTGAGGATAGGGCAAGCAGGAGCTTTGAAAATCTGGCATATGCAGCCACTGGGTTTTTCAGACGTGTGCTGTCAGATGAGGCTGTGACACTCAGTCATTGCTGCTCCTCATTTGTTATGAATTGCCACAGCTCCCCTCTCTTTCTGTGGGCATCAGGTACTCAGCAGGAAGCCATGCAGGGTGTGTGTGGTACTAGAAAGAATCAATGCAGACCCAAGAAATATACATGGCATTAACTATGCAAAAGGTGCCCCAGATGGGCACGGGCAACAGCTCGCATCTATCATATTGTGCCCTTAAATACACAAGTTGAAGGACGTTTCAGTAATTAAAGGTGTAAAGGATGTGATTGAAAGCTTAAGGTAGAGAGTCTCTTGGGAAAGTGAGTTATCCCAGCAATGCATCTGTGGATTATTTTTTTCTTTTCTGATCCTTTGTTTCGAAGGCTAGAGTTTGTAAATCAAGATTAATAAAGATAACAGCAGTTAAATGCACCGATTGTAAATCTATGTGTGCTAGTATACGCTGACCAGATTCATATATTTTATGTCTGACACTGTCTATGCAATAATCTGTTTTCAATTCATTACTGTCCAAACCTGAAAGCTGAGAATGGGTTTATTTGCAATGAGCTTTCTATTTTTACTGCATGTTCCATTTTTAACTCCACATTCATTTCTGTTTCCCTAAACCTTTGAACTTATTTTAATCATGTTTTTTTTCTGTTTAACGTTGTTTCATGTATTCCTAAAAAATATGCATTGCTCCAAGACAACATATTGAGTGTGCTGCTTCTTCTTATATTAATAAGACATGATGGGGAACATTTTCAACAGTGCCTATATTCCATTTTCAAAAACTGATTTATGCCTGGTCTACACACAGATTTTGTACTAATTTAATTATTTCAGATAATGGTGTGGTTTTTCTTTTCTTTTTTTTTAACTAAAATAGCTATACCAATATGCACAGTTATACTGGTATAAATGTGAAGTATCAGAGGGGTAGCCGTGTTAGTCTGAATCTGTAAAAAGCAACAGAGAGTCCTGTGGCACCTTTGAGACGAACAGAAGTATTGGGAGCATAAGCTTTCGTGGGTAAGAACCTCACTTCTTCAGATGCAAGTAATGGAAATCTCCAGAGGCAGGTATAAATCAGTGTGGAGATAACGAGGTTAGTTCAATCAGGGAGGGTGAGGTGCTCTGCTAGCAGTTGAGGTGTGAACACCAAGGGAGGAGAAACTGCTTCTGTAGTTGGATAGCCATTCACAGTCTTTGTTTAATCCTGATCTGATGGTGTCAAATTTGCAAATGAACTGGAGCTCAGCAGTTTCTCTTTGGAGTCTGGTCCTGAAGTTTTTTTGCTGTAAGATGGCTACCTTTACATCTGCTATTGTGTGGCCAGGGAGATAGAAGTGTTCTCCTACAGGTTTTTGTATATTGCCATTCCTGATATCTGACTTGTGTCCATTTATCCTCTTGCGTAGTGACTGTCCAGTTTGGCCAATGTACATAGCAGAGGGGCATTGCTGGCATATGATGGCATATATAACATTGGTGGACGTGCAGGTGAATGAGCCGGTGATGTTGTAGCTGATCTGGTTAGGTCCTGTGATGGTGTTGCTGGTGTAGATATGTGGGCAGAGTTGGCATCGAGGTTTGTTGCATGGGTTGCAATGAGCTCTTGTCAGCCTCCCCCATACACTGAGTAACTCCTTACGATGCCAAGAACAATCAGTGTGATTAGCTGTGGAGTAAGGTGATATTCAACCAGAGTAAGGGTGTCAGAATGTGGCCCATAAACAACTTGTAAGAGGCTTTGCGTAGCTTTACTTCTCTTTATGTTAGTTATGTACGTGGCGCTAGAGTGACGTCTCCTAGTAGTCCATGCTAGTGTAAATCCCCAGCAATCGCAGACTTATTAGCAGATAATGATTTCCTCACTACATACTAGTTATTAGCAAAGACCCTCCGCTCGCATGGTCTGAAGTACCGCCAGGGTTCTAAGTCTACTCCATTTGTCATTGGAAGAATTTACACTGTAAACAGGACAGCTGCATTACGATGTCTAATTACACCCTGAAAAGACAAAGTGCCATGTGTCCACACATCATGCTGGAATTAGAAGTCAAGGTAGAACTGAAAATCGAAAGGCTCTTAATTAAACAATGCCAGTTCCCTTTCACAGAAAGCCTACAATTTAATTTTAACACACTCATAGCGAGAACATTAGGTCGAACCGTTTCCTCGTCCTGTAAACTTCAGGGCTGGCGATTGCAGACGCACCACAATAATTTCTGCCATCCTGCACCACTATTCTGTTTAGAGGCCCTTCATATTCGTTTGGTTTCCATTTCTTTAATTAGAAGAAAGGAAAACGTTGTTGTGACTTCGTCGGATGTCAGTTTTAATCCGAGTACAATCCATCACATGTTGAGCAAGTGTGTGGCAGGCCTTTTTAATAAAGGATTATGGAATACACCTGCTGCGGCTGAAAACATTATCTTTTCCCCTAGCACTGGGAGGCCTGCCTTATGTCACGTTCGACTCAAATATTTATTACCAGTAAACCCTAGAATTAGAAACACAACAGCAAAGCAGGTTGATTTCAATTGCCCAGGAAGCTATCGCATTGTTCCGTGAAACAAAAGAAGTGCTCATTTGAAGGTAAGCGTCTAACGTGTACCTCTTAGACAACAAATTTCTCCATTCCTGGATATTATCAGATAATGACTTTTATGCCAACAAGTTAATTACAAAACCAAACTACTGCAGGAATATCAAATTATAGTCACATATTTTATATAATTGCTTCAAATGTAATTGAATTAAAACGGTGCTTTTGGGGGGACGATTGCAATATGGAATAAAACAACATTCCTCGACCTTGGTGCAAATGTCACCCAGCTCACCAGTTTGTTAACACATACCCTGTCGTGGCATTCGGTTTAGGCAATTGTGGTCTGATCCCGCTCTCATTCAATGCAATGGTGTAACTCCCACTGAGCTCAATGCTGCAGAATCATGCCCTCGATGCAGCAATGTATATTTATTTGAAACAATATGAATTGTGGCCCAGAATGAAACAGGTGATGGCAAAGAGGAACGTGGGTTGAATTATTGTAACATTTTCAAAAATGCCTATGTCCCATTTTCAAAAGTCATTTAGGCCCTCCGGGCCAGATTTTTAAAGGTGGTTAGGTGCTTAACATTGCAGATAAGTGCCTCTTGGAATTTTCCTTACGTTTTAAACATTTGAAGAAATACATAAATATTTTGTAAATACCTATTAACAATGTATCTGGAAAAGTGGCTATTCTGGATTATATGGTCAGCTATAAAGCCAGGCTTCGGGAAAGAGCTTTGCAAGTGCTTTAACTTTCAGCCTGTGCTTAACTCTCCTTGACTGCAGGGGGACTTAAGCACGTGTTTTCCTGAAGAAAGATGCTTTCCTGAATCTTATATAGGGACAGCTTAGTCTGTACAACCTGTTAAGCAAGTTCCCCAGCATTTGAACATTTAACAACGTAGTTCTGAAGAAATTATTCTGACACTAGTTTCATTGTGTTTCCTGTATCTGAGGACATTTTAGGGGTCGAGTAGTAGTAGTAGGCATCCCCGCAGTCTCAAGAGACCATGGGTATGCGCCCCTGAGAGGTTTACTCAGTTGGTTTTATGGCAGCTGCAAACGTGGCTGAAGAGACCCACTGGAGAGAGACAATCTCTGCCACATCTGTCACATTTAAAGGTGATGTTTCGACCCTTTGGGCTCTGCCTTCTGCCAGCTCTTTTCTCCTCTGCTAAGCTGGATGGCTTCCTTTCGTAACTCCCGAGACCTTTGTTAAGCTCTTGTTTCCAAAGGCTGATGTACTGAGTGTGATCTTCCCCATTGTCCACATCCATGTCCATTTCTTTGAGCTCTTGCCTGCACACATCCTTGAAACACGATTTTGGGCATCCTTTGGGTCTTTTTCCAGATGCCAATTCACCATAGAGGGTGTCCTTTGGGATGCGCCCATCATTCATTCGGCACACACGCCGAAGCCAGGGGAGGCGTCTCTGTTTGAAGGGTAGAGAACTCACAATTCACAGTATGGAAGTTATTGGCAGACTTTCATATATAGCCTCATTCTTCAAAAGAAGAGTTAATGGGACTATTTTTTGGGGTGTTCTCAATGTAAGGGTTGTGAGGTTAGACCCAAAGACAATTCATGCATGTTGCAGACACACACACCTTTGGGAATGTTAACTCACTCCTTCTGAATAAATCTCATGTTAGTTTGTAGCTCATAGGTGCCAATGTCTACAAGAATATTCATTGCACCCATGCCATAGTATGCTAATAGAAGAGGAAGACATACTAGAAATACATAGAGTAGTGACAAGTGCAGATGGGGCTGCTATCTGGCTTTTAAATAATTCTATCACCACATTATATTGCAGCTGAGGGTAATTATTTCCAATGGAAATAGCTCCTGTGACACGACCCATGTCACGATCTCATAAGGGTGATTAAATTCACATGTGGCTGATATATATATATATATATAACAGTAATGGATGTTCAAGGACTTAGTAAGATTTGCAAAATGATCTGCAGAGCCAACGAAGAGACTCAACCTTGTGTTGCAAAAATGATGAAGTGAAAGAAAGCACACCTTGGCCTTTCCAGTTCAATGGGCTGTATATGTTTAGAAGGGGAAGGTTTCCTAATTTAATAAATTTTGCAAATTTAACACATTCCCCCCTTGACTATTTAGTAAAGAGATGGGAACAAAGGTTCCTAGCAGCTGAACATGTCTGAAATGTGTATTAACCTTCCGTGAACAGCCTTCTAATCCTACACCAGAATATCGAGCAAATTTAGGGACAGATTGTGGCTGTGCGTGGCTGCAGGGGGTGTTAAGATCCTGCCCAGCATGGTCTGCTTTCTCCACTGCAGGCATTTTGGGGAGAACAGGGCTTGTGCATTCAGTACTTCCCTGCCTGCAAATGAGGGCTGCATGTGGGGGAAGCTTGTCTCTGCCCCTTATCCCAGTGCATCCGCCAGGTGGCCAAGCCATTAACGGGTTAGGGCCAGTAGCAGATTGGAAGGAGCATTCACAACTCCTCCGTGTGACCTACATTCTACTCCTGGGCTAGTTGGTTAGGGCTAATTTATCCATTAAGCACCCCATGACCACTGACACAAATCAGACCCTCAGATGATGGAATAGGACTATTCATTGGAGAGCAATATCATAAATTATATGGCACTATTCACATTGCAGGGCAAAATATCAAAAATCTTTGCGGGTTCGAAAACTAAAATCCTGTTAGTGACATACTGACTTGATGTGACGATCTGAGAAATGGACACATTAGAGCAATACCAGTGACTTAGCAGCCTCACGTATATTGTACTTTCAGGATACCTACGTCACATCTATCTCAGATACGAATTCAGCAGCCAAACAGCGGGCAAGCCTTACACTGATATTTTATCCGATATAATGCCTCAACAACTGTTTCTAAGAATCAAGCACTCTTCTGAATGGTTTTCTCCACTGTGCATTCTTTTCAATACGTTTGAATAGCAAACTGCATTATTTGTAAAATTTAGGAGTTTCTATCCATTGATCCTCACTCTGCCATAGTAGCATTCGAGAGGCTTTTAAATTCCTTGGCTGTCATGAACAATAAAACAAAGAATCCAGTTGCTTGTAAACACTAATTGAAACCCTATACGCGTGATCATTCATGCAGAGTTTACATTTGGTAAGCATTAAGGCGACAGAAAGTGTGTGGTTAAAGCCCAGGATTCGGACTCAAGAGATCTGGTGGTTGTTGCTGTGGACTCTTTTGTGACCTGGGGCAAACATCTGTCGTTCAGTTTCTCCACCTGTAAAATTAGGATAATAATAATTCCCTGCCTCGTGGGGTGTTAATTAATCTTTATAAAGCAGTCTGAGATCATCCAATATAAAATATAATTGCGGCATTATTAATACATCATTGGCCATATTTAAGGGTCTGCTTCCATTTATGTAATCACGTTGCAATTTTCAGAGGGTTGTAATTTTAACTATACAAACAAACCATACAACTTAATCTCAATCTCAGCCTTAAGCACAGGGCTGTGGCTACCCCTAGGAAAAAATCCAGCATTTTTCTCAGGTGAGACATCCTGGTGGATGAAACTCTCTGTTCCGTTTCTTTGATTAGAAACCGACATCTCTTTGGCTAGATAGTGGCATTGGTCCTGTGAGGGGATGGTAGTTGCTAGGTGGGGACTAGGAGCTATGAAATGAACATTGGGTTCAAATTAGCTGCTTTCTGAAATGACATTACAAACCTCAGACTAGGGGGGATTTGAAAATAGTCGACAGCTTCATAAAAACTTGGTATTTGGCCAGTTTTAGAACCTATGGTTACTTTAAAAATAGAATGGATGGTTTTCTGGAGCTATACTCCCTCACCGAATTTTTTAAAATGAAATGTAACAAGCAGTTACCCTGTACTGTAGACCAGAAAAATTGGCTATTTGGGACAAAAACATAAAGAGAAATTTTCATTTAAAAAAAGCATCCTTATAGCAGATGTGGATTCCAAACGCAGTCATGCCTATGTACTGTAGCTGACAATCTAGTCAGAAGCCCATGCACTGTGACAGGGTAGGGGAGGAGGGGGAAGGCATTTTGTTTAAAAGAGGAAGGCATTTGGTCTAGCAATGCCCAGGTGAGATTTGACGAGCTACTCATCCATCAGAAAGAACGTCTTAGGCGGGCTGAGCAAGGCTTTGTGTGTCATGATTGGCATCGCTCCATAAAAACCTCTGGAGTCTCCAAAGAAGTTCTTCAAGTTCAAGCCTGCCCAGGGAAAAGATGGTTGAAGAGCATGGATAATTTGGCTTGACTCAATTGCAGAGTTTGTATGACAGGACTTTATTCCAAATATCTGTGGAACATCAGATCAATGACCCGGGAACTTAACTGCTTTGAAATATTCTTAATGCAGTGGACATTAGTGGCTTGGAATGAGGCCAGAGGGTCTATCCCATCAATGCACCCGCAGTGATTAAATGGACTGCAGCATTGGTAAACTAGCCATCAGTCCATTAAGCCACAGATCCACAAATGGACATCCCTCTAGAAGAAGAGCAGGCCCTGGATTGACTTGATGGATTGTAATGGCCCCCTCAGAGCTGTTAAGTAAAGCCACGTCAGAGGCTCTGAAAGAGGCCTTAGACTTGGAGATGTGTTGAAACGCTCCACTCCTCTTACTTACAGTGAATTTAGGCTCCAGCAGGATGTCTGACAGCACTCGACAACAAAGTTCCTCATTCACAGAATGGGCAGCAACAGTCAGGGGCGGCTCTATGTATTTTGCCGCCCCAAGCACGGCAGTCAGGTGGCTTTCGGCAGCATGCCTGCGGGAGGGCCGCTGGTAACGCGGATTCGGCGGCATGCCTGCGGGAGGTCCGCCAGTCCCGCGCCTTTGGCGTACCCGCTGCCGAATTGCCACCGAAACTGAGGGACCGGCGGACCTCCTGCAAGCATGCCACCGAAGGCAGCCTGACTACCGCCCTCACGGCAACCGGTAGTCCGTCCCAGGCACGTGCTTGGTGCACTGGTGCCTGGAGCCGCCCCTGGCAACAGTGCAGCCTCCCTCCGCTGCCCAGCCGACGTTGCTGAATCACACCACGAGGCAGCATACCAAGAGGGTGAATGCAGTCCAGACTCTGAGCCCGTTACGTCCTGGACTCACCTACGCAGACACGCAGTTGTGGGGGGTGATGTTTCGCATGTGGCCGTGCCTGTCCCCTAAACCATGGGCCAAGGGGCTACCACTCCAGTGTTAAGAAATCTCATCAGCCCGTCAGTGAACTATTGTATGTTTCTACAGATTCCACTTCACTCCCTCTGCCCCCAAACATCTGCGCTCACCCCTCCCCCACACACACCCCTGTGCTGTCCCTGGTATGCTGAGGAGGGGGTAGACTATGCCGTGAGCGGTTGGGAGAAGGGGGTGATCAGGGATGTGGGGCCATTGGGAGAAGTGTGATTGAGGCTGGGGGCCTCCCTTAGTGCACTAGGCCCATAAAATGCTTTTGCCTTGCACTTGTTCCAGTCTATTCACATTTACAGAGTTTTCTTCACCGCCATGAAGGCTAGAAACATCTTTGGTTTGTGTTAAATGAAAGCTGAGATCTTGAGGCCTCCATCTGAGATCAAATGTATTGGAGGACATACAGTGCAGTGTAGACAGAAAGGGGCATGATAAACAATATCAATAGATCAAAACATTATCTCATGAAGAAATTTAAAAGGTAGCCTCTGCCTCAGATGATGCTAGCGTCAAAAGGGCTTTCATTTTTAAATCAGAAAAATTAAGAGTTGTTGGTTGCTGCTAGAAGAACCCAAAAATCTACGAGACTCACTAAAGACTTTTCTTAAGGTTCCCATGTGATAACCGTTATTTATAATCTAATTAACAAGTTTACTTCTCACAAAGTTCCTTCTCTTCACAAAGGGTAAGTGCTATAAATCTAGGGAGGATATACTAAATTATTCATCCATAAGAAAAGAGATGTAATCCCTGATTTAACTACAAAACTCGATGCAAGCCTAATTACAGAGCCATTCCTCACTGCAAAATTCTGTGTGCTAACGTGATTCGGAGATTGTTCCCTTTCATGGAATCAGAGCCAGAGTGTTAATAAGAAAATCTAACGCTTTTTGTGAGGAGACAGCAAGCATGAAATGAATAACATGAAAGATGCAGTATCTGACATGACTTCATGCAAATAGCCTATGAATCTTTATACAACCAGACATTAGAACAGTGCACTGTATCATGGGAACAGAGAGACTGGCTTTGTTGTCATTCACAGCCAAAAATCAATGCTAAGTAGCCTTTTCTGCATGATCCTGTTACAATTCATAAATTGTTAATCCCGGTCTTTTGTAAAAAGTTCCTGTTTACAAGGTTACTCTGTAAGTTAAAATGTTTGTTTCCCCTTAGATCGCTATTGGAACGCAGCTCTGGGTAGATTTACATTATGAATTTGATAGATCTGTATTTTGACAGTGCATCTGTCATCTTCGCTTTGTATGTCAAGAGATCAGGTGCGCATTTGCTATTATCAGGTAGGCCATTCATGTTTTGAGGGATACACTAAATTCTGTTTTGCTTTATTTAAACTTACTAAAAAAAAATCTTGCAAGGCAACATTGCAAGAATTTGCATCTCCTTTGCAATGATTTACATTTGACTACTGTAAAAGAATAACCACAATGTTACCATTTCCCAAATATATACCAATATATATATACACATAAATACAAAAACCTTATAGGAAAGTAATTTTTTTCCCACTGAATTTTATAAGGTAAATACACAGAATTTTCTCAAGTCCTATTTGAAGTTCTTAACGTGACCTGAATTCCATATTTGCACCTCTCCGCCACTTGTGTTATAACAGTTCCATCTTTTGGACAGTACATTCTTTTTCAAGTATTACAAATGGGCAACAGGCCTTGCAAACAAAACATCAGTTGATTGTTAATCTGTTGCTAGTAGACACTTGTGCTCTGCAGCCTACAGGGCCTGATCCAAAACCTATTAAAAGCAATGGGAAGACTACCAGTGACCTAGCGGGCTTTGGATGGGGCCCTAAATAGAACAGAAGTGCCGTATTCCTGTAAACCTGCCCATGAAGCTTTTGTACAATGTTCCTAATGGACCCGCTAATGCATTCCACTGTCTGAGATGTCTTCATAAAGATTCAGTATGACAAATCATTCTGCCTTCATGTCAACCTGTGTGAACTCATAGACTCTGAAGGGTTTGTGCAAGTCTAACTGAGGGTGGAGGGTAGCCCTGTGAATGTTAAGGTTATTTCACAAAGTTCGTACTTTACTTTGCTGGGACTTAGAGTAATGCATTTTACATTGATTTTACCCCTGAAGTAGATTACTTTGAGGGACACAATTTAAAGAGTAAGCAAACAGCAGTCTGTTTTGCTTGCAAATCAGTGGCTCTAGTGAATTTTAGAGAAGAGAAATGTTTGTTGTAAAATGTAGCAATTAAAAACAAAAAAAACCCACTGGTTTCCTAAACTGGAAATTCATTGGAGGTATGGATTGGGATGCATAGATATGCAGCTGGAGAGATGATATATTATGTATATGGGAATTATGTTCCTAATTTTCACATCTTACAGTTTGGATGACTTTCCACTTGTTGCAAAGCGCTTCAGCACTCTCTCTCTCTCAGTGATGTTCATATGGGTCGTTTAGTTGCCCCTGGAAAATGAACGATGATTATCGCTCTAGTTATGCAGCTCTGCAGATCACCAGAGTCTCAGGGATCCAGTTACTCTATGGGATCACTATAGCTGGATAGACTATCAAAAGAACATCCCACTGGATAATTACTATGGGCTACATCATGAGCTCAGGCAGAGGACACCAAGGACAAAGTTAGGCAGAAAGAACTGTGCTCCTGAGGCCATGTAGTTTTTTGAGGCTGAATCATTCCACCAACACCTCCTTACTCCTCCTCCGCCCCTACCTCCCACCCATCTGCCATGCTCCTATCCATGCTTGGCCAAACCCTTCAGAGAACATTTCTATAAGGAAATTCCCGGCTGGTTCAACATGGAGACTCACTTTTCAGCTTGGAAAAGAGGAGACTAAGGGGGGATATGATAGAGGTATATAAAATCATGAGTGGTGTGGAGAAAGTAGATAAGGAAAAGTTATTTACTTATTCCCATAATACAAGAACTAGGGGCCACCAGATGAAGTTAGTGGGCAGCAGGTTTAAAACAAATAAAAGGAAGGTCTTCTTCACACAGCGCAGTCAACTTGTGGAACTCCTTGCCTGAGGAGGTTGTGAAGGCTAGGACTATAACAGTGTTTAAAGGAGAACTGGATAAATTCATGGAGTTTAAGTCCATTAATGGCTATTAGCCAGGATGGGTAAGGAATGGTGTCCCTAGCCTCTGTTTGTCAAAGGGTGGAGATGGATGGCAGGAGAGAGATCATTTGATCATTGCTTGTTAGGTTCACTCCCTCTGGGGCACCTGGCATTGGCCACTGTCGGTAGACAGGATACTGGGTTAGATGGACCTTTGGTCTGACCCAGTACAGCCGTTCTTATGTTCCTCCCTCTACCAGCAACTGCAGAGAACACACATGGTGTCTTCTGTGCAGCCAATAAGAGAAGAGGGTGGGGGACCAGTGAGTAGGGTTACTGATCCTTCCCCCACTTCATAGATCAAAGCACAAAGGGGATAGTCGGTCCCTGTCATTGTCAGTTGGTCACATTCTGCCTTCTAGTTACTTGTGCCACCTCGGTCATGTCAACAGAGTCACGACTGCAAGTGTGAGCATGGTTTGGCCAAAGTCGATAATGAAACAAACCTCCCATGAGATGGGGAGCCACGTGCCTTGTTGTTCCACTGTTAAAATGGCCCCAACACCTTCCTTCCAGCATTTCTGAGATGGGGAGTAGAAAGTTCTAGGATATTCCCCTTGATGAGAGTTAAACACTTTCTCCTTTTCACCCTGAGCCGAATGAAGAAGTCGAAGTGCTGGTACCGGAGCCTTAGAGGCCCCTGCGTTACAACCACTCATCAGGCAGTGTATTAGTTAAATGTGTTTTATCATAAAAACACACACCCATAGGACTGTGCAGGTATATGGCCGAGCAAGCTTCAGCCATGCAGGGAGAGCATGCCCAATCCTCCCTCCTCCACCCACTGAGCAGATGGACTGGAAGGGGGTGGTAACGGATGGAGAGGCCAGAGCCTTGTCACCTCTCCCACACACACACACATCCACTCCCACTACGCCACTGAGTCAATGTGAACTGGGAAGTAACCTGCACCCAATAAAAAGATGTAATACCGGACTTCTCTGCAGGAACACAATTCCTTCCTGGCATTCTCTAACACTGACACTTGCCTAGGGCTGGGCCTAGAAGCTCAATGTAGCCCATAGTGATTTCTCTGGCGAGATTTCATTGAATATCATTTTGTGTCACGCGCTGTAATCATGTGATTACATTCCTGAACTTTCAAGTGCACAAAATTTCCATTAGCATTAACGGGAGTTACACACACACACGCATTGAGGTAGAACAGCCCCTGAAGTGTTCTAACAGTAATTAATTTCTTCTTGTGGGTGACTTTGTCTTCATAGCAATAATAGAGCCACAGGGCTTTATAAAATGCAAAACGTCTCTTGCACGTTAATGAGGCTGTTATTCTAAACCATTACCTATGTGAATTTCCCTCCAGATGAGTAAAAGTGGGAGCTGACACCTACATTGACGGAACTGGACGAAGGGGACTAGCTTGTAAAAGACCATTTAAAAATGTTGGGTGGGACTTTCAAAAGTGCACGAGTGGCCAAGTGTGTCTATTCACTGCAAATAAAAGGGGGGGGTTGGGTTAGCTAATTTGGGTTCATTAGCAGGCCTTTAACTCAGTCAGGCAGGTTCCCCTACAGGTTTTAACTCACGCTGCTCATCCAAGTTTAAAAGCCAAGTTGCTGTGCTTCCCTGCTATTTTAACCTCAGGTAACATGGGTCAGTTAACACGATTTAAGAACACCCCTTTTTTTGCAGTGTAGACATACCCTGAGGAGCCCAAGTTCCATTGAAAATCAGTGGTACATGTGCTCCTAAGTCACTTAGGGTAGGTCTACACTGCAATAAATGGGTCGTGGCATTGCCCCTGACTCAGACTCCTAGGGATCGGACGGTGAGTGTAGACATTGCAGTGTAGACATTTAGGCTCTGAGACCCTCCTCCCTTGCAGGGTCTCAGAGTCCGGGCTCCAGCCTAAGTCTAAATGTCTACACAGCTATTCCTAGCCATGCAAGCCCGAGCCCCACAAGCCCAATCAACTGACCTGGGGTCAGAGACTCGGTGCCGTGGGGTTTTTTTAATCACAGCATAGACATGCCTTTAGGCACTTTGGGCATCCTACCTTTTATTCTTACTTATATTATGGCAATGCCCAAAAGCCCCAATATTGTAATGGGGTCCTGATCCCTCAGCTAAAATGTTAATACAGATCAAAAGAACAGGAGGACTTGTGGCACCTTAGAGACTAACAAATTTATTAGAGCATAAGCTTTCATGGACTACAGCCCACTTCTTCGGAAGCTTATGCTCTAATAAATTTGTTAGTCTCTAAGGTGCCACAAGTACTCCTGTTCTTTTTGCGGATACAGACTAACATGGCTGCTACTCTGAATACAGATCAAGTGGAACTCAATATATACTGCAAGCATCAGGAATGGATTGTAGATCTCAGCCACCTTGCTTCCATGCAATGAGAAGTACTGTAGTCAAATCTCCAACGTTAGGCAGAGTAGGTCTGGGTCTCTACTTGGACAAGAGACCTCTTGGGATATGTCTACACTGCAAGAAAAGATCGGCAGCACAGCCACCACTGGCCCTGGTTAGCTGACTCAGCCCGGGCTTTGAGACTCCACAAGAGGGGGATGATCTCAGAGCCCAGGCTCCAGCCCCAAGCCCAAACATTTACACTGCAATTTTACAGCCCTGCAGCCCGAGCTCCATGAACCTCAGACAGCTGACTCGAGCTCTGCGACTCAATGCCACTTTTTCTATTGCAGTGTAGACTTACCTTAAGCCCAGGCTCTGACTCAAGTTTGAGCCCAAGCTCCCCTTCTGTCCCCCCATAAATCAGTTTGACTCATGTCAGACCCAGACCCTAGGACCCTGCTATGGGAGGTGGATCAGAGTACCACTGCGACTCAGGTCCAACCCCTGTCATTGTGCAGTGTGGACACAGGTCAAGCTGCAGACTTAAGTCAGAAAGTCTGCACAGTGCAGCATGGACATGCGTGGCTGTGAGACCGGGGTCCAGCAATTGTAAACCGAAGTTTACAATGCAGTGTGGATGCATGAGCTTGGAATGACTAAGTCCACAAGCCCAGATCCTACAGACCTGGTTTACAATGCAGTGTAGACATACCCGAAGTCAAGGGCTACCAGAATTAGATAAGCTCTCTTTTCTCTGAGTCTACCCAGAATCAATGCCACTGCCTGGTGCTTGAGGATGCTGCTGCAGGTACTGTCTTTCAGATGAGCTGTTTGGTTTGTGGACATTAATTATACCATTATGGATTTTGCAAGAATACTTATGCTAATACCAATGTCTCTCTTAATTCCAATTTAAGCAACTGCATTGTGCCTACCCAAAAGCTCCATATAGTTTCTGCTAGCTAGAATATTCCTCACTTCAAGTCCTAAATGGTTCCGTAGGGTTGATGTGCGCTATCAAACAGTTTAAAAGTTTTGTGGAGAAGTTCCTGTTTTTCATTAGTGACTGAAGTGATTCCTATTATTATAGTGAGAGTCACCAGATGGTACTATTACATATAGTCTTACAGATTTACACATATTTTTCTTAATGTGTGAGCAAGGTTTTAGTCTTTGAAGAAATGCTGTATTATTGTATGTTTTTTATATGCTGTGGTCCTTTTGAGAGATGCAGCAGCAGATACCAGAGAGTTTTCTCTCTCCATTATTCTCTATATTTGGAGACAATTCTCAGGAGAGAGTAGCTTCCTAGGAGCCAAGCATTGGGGTTTCTGGAAGAGAAGATTGCCTGCATGATGTCTGTGACCATCTCTGTTCCAGGATTGGTGTATATAGGTAAATAAAGCAAGTTACATTTAGAACATACCCAGACTCTGCACTATAGATTTCTCCTCCACTAGGAAGCGGATTTGTAAGGCCCTAGAATTCTACCACTCAGCAGAGGGGTGATGCTGATGTTGGAAACAGGACACTGGTGTTAGAAGAAGGGGCAGCACCATACCTAAAGCTAGATAGATTACAGTATGTGCAATGAATCCAGAAAGGGTGTATATCAACCTGAGATCCTTTGAGAAGAAAGCTGTTTTATAAATATAAAATCACTATCATAGGAGGATGTTCTAGGAAGGCAAGCTGTACATTGCATAACCTGTGTTACTGAACTTACGTCATTGTTTTCTTCCTCTTTAGTGACTCTGAAAAGGTATCTTCAGTACGTCTGAGTCTAGATATGTAAGGTACTGTCTTGCCTTTATTCCATCCATGGAGAAGGCAAATGGCCTTGTGGTTACTGGGACACGGAATGCCTGAGTTCCATTCTCAGTTCTGCTACAGACTGATCGTGTGAGATCTTGGGCAAGTCACTTTGGGCTAGATCCATAACTGATGTTAGGCATCAGCATTGCAGTGCCTGATTCTTTGGCTACGTCTGCACTGCACACCACTGGCAGCGGCATGTAGTGTACGTGTAGCTACACGCCACAGTTGAAAGCAGGCTGTGTCCACACAGCCGTGTGCAGCTACACCGGTCAGTGAAAGGCCCTGGCAAAGGGGAGACAGCAGGGAAAGGCTCCTGGAGCCAGAAAGTAGCAGGACGCTACACTGCTAAAAACAGTGGTGTAGACGGGGGAAGGCATTGCTTGGGCTTGTAGAGTGCCATGTGAGATATATACCCACAGACTTCAGGCACGTCTTTACTCACCTACGCAGTGCCTCAGCATCTACACGGCTATTTATACCCATGCTGTGTGGGCGTGCAGTGCACATACTCAACACGCCGCCGTCAGGAGTGCACAGTATAGACAAACTTTAGCCACCTTGCTGCCCAATGAATTCACAGCTGCCCAGGCTCCCTGTACAATGCATGGGGAAAGCGAGGCACCTAAGAGAGGGATTCACAGAAGCCAGCAAGCTGAGACCCATCCTTGACTAGCCAGTAGCCCGAGAGCTAGTGCAAGTTCCTGGGAGGTGGGAAACCTGCGTTTAAGTCTCTGCTCCAAATCAGGCATAGTGGAGATTCAGCCTAAGTTCCATTGTGGAATGGGGACAACAACCGCTTCTTTCTACCAACCTTTGTCTGCCTTGTCTATTTAGATTCTAAACTCTCTCGACTAGGGACAGTGTTTTATTCTATGTTCAGTGCCTACCACAATAGATAAATAATAATTAAGCCTAGGCTACCAGGACATAAAGTAACAACAATCTTCACTTAAAACTATATCACTGAGCATGAGTGCATCCAAATAGTTTAAATCCTTCAGGCGATTCTTTACATTTTGTCTTAAATTACAATGAAAAAAAAAATCAAAATGTTGAGTCCATCAGAGGGGCAAAGGCTGTTAGGTGGAATAACTATGCAGCTTTCAAAACATGTAGCAGAAAAATTCTCATTTACTTATTAACAAATACAATAGCCACCATGGTCCCAGCGGTGATCAAAGTACATAATTAAAAGTGAGAAATCAAAATCAAAATATAGGGCCTGCTCTTCCTCCCATGGGAATCAAAAGGGAGTTTTGCCATTGATTTCAATGGGAGTAAGACTGGATCGATATTTATACTCACTGCAACAAAAGAAACTAAACAGCTTCACATTGTTGACGATATTTTCCCCATAAGCTAGAAAGCTTGTGCACAGCGAACTAAATTAGTGCAACAGTCTCCATTTTTTGGCATTTCTGGATATATAAAAAACCAGTTGTATGTTATTACTGTAATATTTACATAAAGCATAACAATGTATTCAATAGCTGGGTTAGCAGTTAATCTGCATGAGATCTGTCTGCATCATTGCATGTAATTCTATTCCAATGCATCTTAAGCCATAAAATGATGTAACCATGAAATGACTGGCTGCAACCGCACTTCCTTTTACAGTTCTATTTATGAAGTCTGATGACAAAAAAAAAGTGTAACAGTCAGGCAAGTAAGAAAAACAGAATGAGATACATCTAAAATAATATGAAACAATTATGTGTCACAAAGTGTATCAGCTTGAAAATTTAGTCTGTCAAGGAACTGGACACTTAATTATTATAATCATTATAAACTAGAACTAATTGAAAGTGAAGATCCTTTTTTTATCTAGGACTTATGAATTTTAAGTCAGTTACCTATTAGAATACAGCCAACGCTATGAAAATCTAAACAAATTACCCTTCTTCCAGTAAGCTTTCCTTATGCAGTTCTAGTTTCCTCTCTTGTTTTGAAGCATCTGAATAAATATTTCTAGCTAATGGCTAAATTCTCTTCCATATCTGGAATCAAAGAGGCAAGGAATATTTATACTTTGTTATTCCCTTAGAGAACGGATTTATTTAGGACAATAAAATCTATATCTACTTTCAGATTTAGTCTCTTCCCCACATTCCCTCACTGCCACTTATGAATGTAAAATTTAAAATACCTGGAACTATCTAAGGAAATAAATATAATTGCACAGCTTGTAAAAAAGTATGGCATATACTAAATGCTACTGATTTACGAGAGTCATTTTTTCACCTTCATACAGTATCAATATTTACTAAATCACAGCTGAAAATGCATTGAGACATGGTTTATTACCATTATCCCTTAGGTTCATTTAGCTTTTAGACCAGCTTTACATTGGTCCATTGTACTGCATGATAGATGGTACCGTCTAATGAATTTATGCCAGTTCTTTCTAATGTAACCATTTTTCCCCAAGCTACTTGAAAGATCTAAAATCGTTTAAATGATTTCACAGCCTTCAGTGCCGTAAATAAAGTCTTATAGTTGATGTGCTTCAGAAGCACAGGTCTCTGTGTCTATGAATTGCTTGCAGGTATAGGATCCTGGAGAATCCAAGGTGTATTTTCAGTAGACTCATAATTCTTTTTTCTTTTTTTTTTTTTAATTAAAAGTGTATAGTTCTGCATGGGAAAATCCTGTATCAAGAAGTGCCACCATAGTCAAAAAGAGAAGTATTGTCCTTCTTTCTCACTAATTTTGTAAGTTTGAAGTGTAAAGTCTACAGTATTCTCAGAAAAAAACAGGACTATGTAAAACAGACAAGCCACACAGCTGCAAATCCCATTGTTCCAGCAATGACACATAGGTTTATCCTTTGCTACCGTGTTACCTACAAAAGGAGAGAGAGAGAGAGAGAGAGAGTTACACACACAGAAACTATCAGAGCAATGGTGATAAAACTGTTTTGTTCCTGCAAAGGAATTGTTTAGATGAACACATGTTAAATGATTAAATTACATTCAGCATATCTATGTATTGCATATCACCAGAAGTCATATAAACTAGTATAAAGTACAATGCTATTTGGTAATAGAAGGAAAGATTTACAAAAGCACATATTTACAGTTAGACTCCTAATTCCCTTTTCCTGAGAATAAGATGCCTGCTTGCCATTTGTGTCTTTGAAAACCTCCCCCAACGGCATTATCTTGAATAGCACCTTTCTTTAAAATGATATCCCAGAATGCTTTACAGAGCCAGACAACATGCGGCACAGTTAAAAACTGAAAGAACAGCTAGAGCCAACCTAGTGGTTTAGGCAAGGAGAAAAGTTGTATTTTCAGATAAATGTGGAAAATGGATGGAGAGTCAATGACGCAGAGAGATTCAGGAAGGTGGCTCCGGAACGCATGAGCTGCGGAGCTGAAGGCACTTGCACCACCAAAGTGATCGTGTGTAAGGGCTCAGAGAGGCGGCTGGTGCTATGTGAGTAAAGCGTAAGGCCAGTGGAGCAAGTCTACGTGCAGTTTCATAACTAAGGAGGGTAATTTTGAACTGGATTCTGGACATGGACAATGGAAACTGGTCAAGTTTAAGGATTCAATATCTTCATAAATAATTTGGATAATGGCATAGAGAGATACACTTATAATGTTTGCAGATGATATCAGCTGGATGAGGTTGCAAGCGCTTTGGAGGACGGGATTAGATTTTAAAATTATCTTGACAAACTGAAGAAATGGTCAGAAATAAACAGGATGAAATTCAATCAAGGCAAATGCAAAGTCTGACACTTAGGAAGGAATAATCAATTGCGCAAATACAAAATGGGAAATGACTGTCTAGCAAGGAGTACTGCAGAAAAGGATCTGGGGGTTATAGCAGATCACAAACTAAATATGAGACAACAATGTAATACTGCTGCAAAAAAAAGCAAACATCATTCTGGGATGTATTAGCAGGAATGTTGTGAGCAAGACACGAGAAGTAATTCTTCCGCTCTCCTCAGCACTAATAAGGCCTCCACTGGAGCATTGTGTCCAGTTCTGGGCAGCACTCTTTGAGAAAGATGTGGACAAATTGGAAAAAGTCCAGAGGAGGCATCAAAAATTATTAAAAAATGAGGAAAGATTGAAAAAAATGAGTTTAGTCTGGAGAAGAAAAGACTGAGGGGGGACATGAGAACAGTCTTCAAGTACATAAGAGGAGGGTGATAAATCGTTCTCCTTAACCACAGAGGATAGGGCAAGAAGTAATGAGCTTAAATTGCAGCAAGGGCGATTTAGGTTGGACACTAGGAAAAGCTTCCTAATTGTAAGGATAGTTAAGCACTGGAACAAATTGCCGAGGGAGGTTGTGGAATCTCCATCATTGAAGGTTTTTAAGAACATGTTAGACAAACACCTGTCAGGGATGGTCTAGACAATATTTAGTCCTGCCTCAGTGCAGGGGACTGGACTAGATGACCTGTCAAGATCCCTTCCAGTCCTACGTTTCTATGATTCTCTGAGTCAATGTGGGCATGCTCCTATATCTGTGTCAGAAGATGGGCAGCAGCTTTCTCCAGGGCTGGAGAGTGGCAACTTGAGAAGGCCCTGGAGAAAGGAGTTGAAATAGTCCATACTAGAAGATGGAGGCATTGAGGAGGTCAGAGGAGTTGGAGCTGAGGCAGTGGCAAACGCAGACAGTGTTTTCAGAGGGGGAGATGGGCAGATTTGCAGACACAGGAGTTGAAGGAATCCTCAGACTCATGCATGACACTGAGATGATGGACAGTGGGGGCAAACGGGATGCCTGAGTTCAGAGGAGATGAAGCCCTGCTTGAGAATGCTACTTCTGCCAAGGCAAGTGCTTCTGTCTTTACATGCAGTGCTTGTAGTTTAACACGTGTATATTAAAGCACTCACTGTTAAGTTTCCCAGCAATTTTTTCAATTGATAGCTGGTCAGCAATTCAGCACATCAAAAATCTAGTTTCTAACCACGACTAAAATGCTCTGTTGGTCTGCTTTCCTTGTTAAATATAAACATGTGCAGAAAGTATTCCATTCATTTTTATTTGGCTTCACAAGACAATTACTCCAAGAAGGAAGCATTTACTTGTTTCACTGTCCCTGATTAGTCATTGTAACTACGTCTATAAATACACAGTAAATATATGAGTGTCTCAGACTGCATGTCTGGCTAGTGTTTTGATGAAATTGAAAGTCAACGTAAAAAGTGATCACAGGAACTTTCTTTCTGCAATGCATAATTAGCCTGTGGAACTCCCTGCCACCAATTATCATTGAGGCCAAGATTTTATAGGCTTCAAAAAGGAATCAAACATGTAAATAGATAAAATCATCCCCGTTTTTTTAAAATTTGGAATGGATTTAAACCTTCACGACTTGAGACATAAGCCAACAACTAAATTGTGGGCATTAAGAAGAAACTTCCCCTTTGGGCAAGTCATTCTAGAGCTGTCTATCTAGAGGTTTCTTGTACTTTTCCCTGGGAAACATTCAACCAGCTACTGTGACTGGATCACCCAGACCACTGGTCTAATCAGATATGGCTATTTCTATGTTCTTCTATCTTATATCATAGAATCATAGAATATCAGGGTTGGAAGGGACCTCAAGAGGTCATCTAGTCCAACCCCCTGCTCAAAGCAGGACCAATTCCCAACTAAATCATCCCAGCTAGGGCTTTGTCAAGCCGGGCCTTAAAAACCTCCAAGGAAGGAGACTCCACCACCTCCCTAGCGT
Source organism: Chrysemys picta bellii (assembly GCF_011386835.1). Classification (NCBI taxonomy): domain Eukaryota; kingdom Metazoa; phylum Chordata; order Testudines; family Emydidae; genus Chrysemys; species Chrysemys picta. The sequence continues at coordinate 8,363,256 of NC_088797.1, forward strand.
CTAGTTTCAGTACCACTCACCTAACAGAGAAATCAAGATTTTTGTCCATGGAGGTGCTGTTTTTGTCAATTCTACTTAACTCATTTTTTAAAAAATCCTGATCTCTGATTACAACATACATAATTCTTCTCCCACAGGACAGTAATAATTATAAAATTAACCTGTTTATTTTACTGTAAAATCTTCTACTGTACACTTATTTAGAAACTGCAGTGCCAGACTTCATAATTTTTTGTAACAGCTCTACACAATAGCTGGAAGCAGTTATACAGATGAATTTACTATATATGCATAAGATTAATAAAGGACATAAAATATTTTATACCTTTCCAGTCAGTCTTGGTTGGATTAATAAAGTTTTATTATCTGAGAATTATTCTCAAGTGGCAGAATCCTAAAAACTAGTGATAGTATCATGATGACTTGGGGAACAGTATTATGAGATTTTGTCTTCTTGCAGTGCTAAATGAAATGTCACTACTACTGGGGATCTAGCACTGTTACATTTATAGTCCCACCTCACAAAGTACACCTCACAGGTTTACTTACTGATAAAGAGATGCAGAACCACAGATAAATACAGAAAGGCCTGGATGGGCCAGCAAATCATAGGAATGAAGAGCGTAAGTAGTAACTTGTCTGCATGCAAAATACATTAAACAAAATACGAACAAAGAAGCAATGCTCTATCACAGAGTTCATACTAAGAAATGTGTGTTGCTGGGCAGCTGATTGGGTGGCCTTCCTTTTGAAGAAGCTATTGGCTTGCGCCTAGAAGGAAGTGCTGCCGATCACTGGTTCAAGAGGATCCCAAGCTTAGGTGTCACTGAAACATAATACTTGTTATTGTTCATCTTTGTATTTATATTAAAGCAGTGCCCAAAGTCCTGAGTCAGAATTAGGGACCCCATTGTGCTGGATGCTAGACATACACCTATAGAAAAGCAGGCCTTGTCCCGAAGAGTTTACCATCCAAAAGGTGGGGGCTGGGGACAAATTTCAAAGGGTGACCCAGTGGCCTAATGGATAAGGCATCAGCCTCCGGAGCTGGGGATTGTGGGTTTGAGCCCCATCTGGGTCATGCTGATCATCTGTTTGGGGGGAGGGATGGCTCAGTGCTTTGAGCATTGGCCCACTAAACCCAGGGTTATAAATTTAATCCTTGAGGGGGCCATTTAGGGATCTGGGGCAAAAATCTGTTTGGGGATTAGTCCTGCTTTAAGCAGGGGGTTGGACTAGATGACCTCCTGATGTCCCTTCCAACCCTGATATTCTATGAAAGGGAAAAGCATGCACACAGCGTAGTCAGAGCAATAATTCCAGTTTCTATCTATAGCTATTTGCCAATGTATGAATTCAGACATTTGCCCATTTAAGAAAACAATTTTTTCCCTCACTGCATTTTACAATGAACATGTCTCATATTTAAAATATACTGGAGCAAGTGACGTGCACCTGTTATTTGCATGCCCTTTCCCTTAAATGTCCCTCCAAAGTGGTCTGCTACGGTGCGGAACGTACTCGACGCCCCAGCAAAGGAAAGGAGGGGTTTCACGGAACTACACGAGCTTTCTCAGGGATAAACTCTGTCCTCAGCTGGACCCCAATGGGTTAGGGTGGGTCTAGGAATTCACACAGGTCTAACTGAAGGCAGAACGATTTGCCCCACTCTGCCTTTCTGAAGACATCCCCATGGCCATCACAATGCATTAGCCTATTCTCTGGTTTGCTGATTGCAGGGGGGTTTATTTTGGGGATAATGATATAAATGGCAGCTGTTGCATTTATCCCAGGCCAAGCTACTGCAGTCTCTGTTCATTGTTTATGGGCCAGGCCCTTCAAACACTCACAAACAGGAGCAGTTTCACTCAGATGCGTGGTCAGTCCCACGGAAATCGAAGGGAGCAAAGGAAACCAAATGCATTAAAGTGCTTGCAGCACCAGCCCTGATGTTATTAATCCTAGCAATGTTCCTAGTTTGGCCTTTTAACCCTTTCCTTTGTTCATTTTTAAAGCCATTGAGTAGATCTAATTTTTAAAAATGATTTTAACTTGCCTTTTTCTAGATACACAGAGCTAGGTTCCCCACTCATGTCAATGGGAGTAGCTCTATTACTTCCTATATATAATTTCTACTTTCTCCAGCTCACTCCTTTGTTTGAAGTCATCTGTCCTCATTCCAGGTCTGACTTAGTGCCTGATCCCGTGAGGGCACTCCACTGCTACTGACTTTAACCCAGGTGGAAGATAATCAGCAGTTTGCAGTTGTGCTTAGCAACTCACAGGAATGGACCCATCCCCCCCCAATCCTGCAATTGACAAAGCACTGTACATGTGGACTGTCAATTGCAAGATCAGGAGCAGAGACTGTAAGCTCCAGGAGGCAGGGGTATGGCATGATTTAGCCACGGCTATAGCATTACACAAATATTAATTTGTGACCATTGTTCTAACCTTGAAAACAGCAGCAGTGTTTTTCAGACTATGAATTGTATCTCTCTGCTTGGGTATTTAGTTAGCCCATCATCATGGGATCTGGGTTGTTAACCCCCAGCTAATAACTACTCACAGTATCACATAACAATTGCCCGATACATTTAATTTTTTCTGATCTAATATAGAATGTATTATATCCTTTCACTACTGTGTGAAACAGTCATTATCAAATGGAATCTGGCAGCGACATTTGCTTATTAATTCATAGCAAACAGCTGAATCCATTCTCAGTTTGAAGCGGTGTGGGGAGGGGTCAAAGGCTAACCATTTATCTTTACAGGTTGTTGCCTGCTATTTTCACGATGTATTTAGACACACAGTCCACTATGAGTTGCCAAATCTTAGCTCCTTGAATTAATTTTAGCTTGTTAAATAGTCAGAGGGATGAGATATTTGCCTCATATTCAGTGGTCATTAGTTATGAATCTGGGCTTCATAATGAAGACCTTGGCCAAGACATTAAAAAACGGGCAGCTAAAGGTAAGCCCATAATTATGCTCCTAGGTCAGTGGGCAGACCTTCAATGGTGCAGAGAGCTTTATGGCTCCTATCAGAAATCTGTGCAGATTCTCCACACCTTTGAAAGTCAGGTCACTTGTTTTGGTCTCTCACCACAGAGTCAGGAACCAAACTTTAGTCAGTCACTTGTGAAAATCTTGGCCTTGCATTGTTATTTTGCAAATCAAGGTCATTATCCTGCTATCAATACAAGTGAGCTGTCCTTCCTCACACAAACAGGCTGATGAAAGGCTGAAGTGTTGGGCCCAAAATGAATGTAGTGGACTTGCCTGACTGAATATTTGCCTGTGGCAATGACCCTCTATGCTGACAGGCACAATAAGGCATGCTCGGCAATCTGTCCTTGGGACAGGCCAAGCCCTGCTGGAAGGGGAAAATCCTGCTCCTGCCGTAGGGCACTGGTGACGTCCTGCTGAAAAGGGATGAGAGGGCAGGATTTTGGGGAGACGGTGCAGGAGATGCTAACCCCCATGCGGTGCAAAACTCAGCTCTCTGGGAAGACTGGAGTTTGAGGCAGAGCTAGCCACATGATAACCCACTATGAGGATTCTAGCCCTTCTCCCGTTGAGAATGAGAGAGGTGCTAGAGATGTGCAGCCCCTAACACTGCTCTCCACCAGATCACTGTAGCACCCAACTAATTTAATCGAGCTAGGTACTGGAGAGAGGAGTAGTCACTCCTCAGCTTCGATCCAGCAGTGTCTTCACTGGGAGCAATCACACACATGACTGTTTTAAAAAAAAAAAAAAAAAAAAACGTTTAAGATGGTGAGATTGATGCTAACACCAGCAGAGCAGGGTCAATGGAAACGAGCGTTTGTCGTCACTAGACTGTCACCTTTAAATCTAGAGAGACAAGGTGGGTGAGGTAATATCTTTTATTGAACCCACTTCTGTTGGTGAGAGACACACGGTTCGAGGTGACACAGATCAGAGCTCTGTGTAAGCTCGGAAGCTTGTCTCTCTCACCTGGTTCAATACAAGATATCACCTCACCTACTTGTCTCTCTAATATCCTGGGACCAACATGGCTACAACAACACGGCATATCTTTTAAATATACACGCTCTCTATACTTGCCTTTGTGGTTTTGACTTTATTTCCACTGCTGCAAGACCAACCTGAATAGTCCGGTAGTACTTTACAGTCCTCTCCATCTAGGCAAGGGTTCATGTGACACCACCACTTCTGGATGACAATGGAGGCTAGAAACAGAAACAGAATACAGTGTTTTCTATTAAGTTGATGGTTTCAGCTGCAGGAAAATTATGTGTGAGCCATTTATTTGTTTAAAAATTATACTGTCCTGTTCGTTTTATATTTAATCTAGCATTTATCCATTAGGCGGAAAATATATTCACCATGATTAACCAGTCTGCAAAGACCCGATTCTAAAACCATTACTCACATGAGTACCACAGTCCCATTGAATTCACTGAGTTGAATTATTTATGCTATTCAGTGAACGTTTAAGTTGCTCTGGCTTCTTGCCTATGTATGTTAATACTTACAAGCTTGTCTACACAGTGCAGTAATGCACACTAGTGGGGTGAATTCTAATGTGCACCAAAACTAGTATTATGTTAGCAGGCACTACGGACATTTTTGCACACACCATCAGGGTCTACACAGGCCAGTTAGTGCACAGCATTGGTGTGCATTAGAAGTCACACCCCACTGCTGAGCATTACTGCAATGTGTAGCCAAGCACTACTTGTCCATGACTGCTGCATCTGTGTCTCCGGATCGGCAGGATATTGGTTCCAGGATGCTGGTATGGAGATGGATGCTTAGATATCATGGTGATAGACTACCTTAGCTAGATAAACAGGTGTCAGACTGGCAGTAGGGATCATAGCTAGGCTTCAGTCCTTGTACCCTGCAGCTGACATGGTCAGGAGGAGGTTGGAGCATGAAGCGGTACCATCTCTTCCTCATTGTGATGGACTGGAAAGCAATGTAGGGACGGGCATGGCTCAAAGAACTATCATGCCAAGCAGGACATGCAGGGACCGGGAAGAATTCTGGCAATTACTTCCTTATGACCACACCAATCTGGTCTGAACTGTTAATGAAATGGATTTAAACGGGAGCCCTGAACCCAGCCACAGCTGATAGGTCCAAAAACCTAGTGACAAGGTAGAGGGTAAATGTCACAAGCAGATGATGCTCACATCAGTGTAATACAATCAATCAATAAGAACAGCAGCAGCTAATGAGACCATCACACCAGCTTGCTATGAAAAGTTACCCTCAAATGGAGTGGATCTGTTGAGTGCAGGATAGTAAATGTTTAACCTGGATGTCTGTGCTAGGCTGGAAGTGGTTCTGTCAGCAGGTAAGAAAATATAATGGCTCAGACCTTTGAGCTACAGGAGTTCTATCAGACACTCACGTAGAGAACAAAGACCCAGGAGTGGGTAATCTATTGTAATACCACTGGGGGGGAAAAAACCATATGAATAGTTAACTAAGAATCTACTTTCAATTGCATCCTGTCACTCTTGCAGTAGACTACACTATTATACTTTATGCAGATTTAATAATTTTCTACTCTTAACACAATTTGTCTCCGACTATGCTTTTCAGTTTTACAAAAGCAGCCGTAACTTCTTACTAATGCAGACAACAACAGAGATATTTTGCCACAAAATGTTACAAACTTTTGCAATGCATTCCTGATTTAACATTAGTACTGTGGGTGCGATTAATCAAATCACAGAGAACAATTTGGAAGATATGGGTCTGCAATTTTACATAATCTAAAGTGGAGAGCAAAATAAAATATGGCTACAAATGTTGATTTAGTTCCTTTGCACTTTTTTACTATGTGCTCAAAATACTGAACTTCATACTTAACAAGGTGCCTTGTTCTAAAGTGATGCACAAAAATAACACAGCTTACTTTATGTAAAGATAAACAATTTTTCATTAGTTCAAAAGGACCTTTCCTACTACTGCAGCCTTCAAACTAGATTAACTAACATCAAGCTGACATTGGAAGATTCAGGTGCTGAAATGCTGATTCAATTACTTATTTTCCAGGGTATCTTCTCAGTCTAGATGGTATTTAGAGGCATCTGTGGACTGAAAAATACCTTTTTGGAATAACAGTTTGACTTCAGATACTCTCCATTCAACCTACCGGAGTTATAAATGAATACATGGTTCTTGTCATCAAGCATTTGCTTCTACTCCAGCTGATGGATTATTGATTGACTAATTTGAATGAAACTTAATTGTGCGTCATGGCACTTTAGAGATCATTTCCATTCTGAGCTTATTACCACCTGATCAGTTTGTTTTAGATCTTTGCTATTTGCCAAAATTCTGATTTGTTTTGCATGCTACATGTATTTAGGTAAGCATGTATTTCTAATTACAAAGTTCTTTCATTAACTGAGCACAGATTCTCTCTATTAACATCCCCGTCTCCATTTATACATGCAATTATTTCTTTTCTTTCATTGTTCCATCCAGCTTCTTTTTTGTACTGAGAGCAACCATTATAATTAATTGGTCATGATATGTTTGTAGACTAACCCACAGAGGGCATCACTAAATGTGAGGCAATTTTCATTTGTGTTCTCAACCTACATCCTCCTCTCAACCCATTTCCAACACCTGATTGAATATCCCTTTCAAAGAAATACTTCAAGAATGAATCTCCAGTGCCAGTTGAATAACCCTGCAATATAGGACCTGATTCACTATTAGAGTTTTATGTCCGAGTACCTCCGCTGATTTCAAATGGTGTAAAATCGGAATAAATAGGACAGTGAATGAGGCCCATTATTTCCAGAAGCACCCTATTCCATCAAAAGCCAGCACAGCCACTAACTAAAAGCACCAAAGAGTAAATCAGGCATTGGACCTGCAAGCTCTTAAATGGCCTGAATATTTCAACTTCAGCTCTTTTCTAGTTGTGATTCTTTTTCACTGATATTCCAATTTCTTTTCTTTCATTGGCTGGTTTCTGCTCTGTGTTGATACCATTCTTCAGAATAAGTGAAACCCTTTCTTGATATACTTAATATATTTTGTTCTATTTGATGTAGCAAACCACCAATTCTTTGCTATAGTATAGCACCAGTTCTTATGTCAATTTATGCCAGGATTCTCTTGTGTCCATAATGTCTATTTTGTAGTGCCGTATTTCTTAGCTCTCTGGGCACATTTGATCATTTGAAAAATGCTTCCTATATTCCTATACTAGGAAAGTTCTCGGGCTGGATTTTAGACTAAACTCTTCTTCATAGAAATAGTTACTAAACTTTTGCTGTCCCTATCACTGTTTGAATCATGGAGTGATTTAAAATATCTCCTCCCCTTATCAAATTGAAGAGTTCTTGGGGAGGTTTCAGTAACTATTTTTTCAAATAGAATCATAGATATGTAGGGCTGGGAGGGACCTTGAGAGGTCATCTAGTCCAGCCCCCTGTCCGGAGGCAAGACCTAATATACTTAGAATAGACCATCCCCGACGCAGGTTTGTCTCACCGGTTCTTAAAAACTTCCAATGATGGGGATTCCACAACCACCCTTGGAATCCTATTCCATAGCTTAACTATTCTTACAGATAGAAAGTTTTTCCTAATATCTAACCTAAATGTCCTTTGCTGCAGATTATGCTACCTACCTTATGCCTTGTCCTACCATTAGCGGACATAGAGAACAACTGATCACCGCCTCTCTGAGTATACCAATCTCATATTCTACCAACATCTTGAGGGAATAGAAGACTACTTTGGCGTGACATCTACCAACCGACTGTGGACTGCCCTAGCTGGAATAAATTTTCTGCTGACACAGCTCCGCAGGGAAGCAATAGTAGATTCCATTACTAGTAAATAGTATATTGCCCTAGGTGGGGGATAGTTTGGCTTGTGATGATTTACTTAGAGATACGTTTAACACACTTAGGAAAGGTAGCTTCACCACAGACAAGAATTATTAATGCTTTATCCTCTTGGTAGTGGCTGTCAGCCTAGCTTTAGGTACTTACTCAAGGATGTTTATTTCTACAGAGGAAACGGGAGAAAACTAAATGTCATAATGATCACTTTGAATTTAAGTGTTTACCGCTTGTTCATAGCACAAGGAGTTGACCTTTACTAAACCAAATTTTCTATGGCTCTGATCACATCTTACACCTGCAACGCTAAGCAGTTATGCAGGCTCTCTTATTTTTATTTTTACTCACTGATTATTAAAAATTCTTCCTTTCATATTCTGCGCTCTGTTCTGAGCTTGGCAGCTTAATTTATCTACAGTAGTGTTTCTCAAAGCATGTGGTTGGCCTGTCTTCGGAGGCTCAAAGAACCCCAGGGAAATGAGGCTTGGGGGGAGGGGGGATTGAGGGGAGAGAAAGAAATAGTCTTGCTTTTTTTTGTTCAAGACTTGCAAAAAACAAAAACAAAAATCTAGTCAATAGCGTTCAGTACTAAAACATCTACCTCTGTATATACAATATGCGCACACACATAGATGGTTCCTTGTTTGCTGCACTCAAAGTGGAATGACCTTAGTGAGAAAAAATGTAATGAGTGGGCTATCATGAACATGCAATAAAAATATACAGACCCAATGCCTTATTTTAAGGAAAATATCTTTTGCCCCTGCACCCTATTTTAAGAGTACTTCTGCCAGGGAATACCGGTGGACTTTTTTGTGCTTGGCGGGAAAATGCAATGGAAAATCCTGCTCTATTGGTTTTCACCTTTCCACTTTTCATTTTAGAGAGCTATTTTGACTTCTGCTACAACCAACATTTTAAGTTCCCTGGGTGAAAGACTGTAGAAGTGCAAAGCACTTTACAAATACTAATTAAGCCTCACAACATAGAAAATATTACTAGATTCATTTTACAAATGAGATTGGGTAAAATGAATGAGGATTCAATTTAAGGCTCGATTTCTTACATTCAAGGCACTTAAGGCTTTCAGTCCAATGCTTTTAATTAACGTTGCATTCCTTTCTGTAGCACGTGGTTAGCTGCCAACAATCTTCTGACCAACTTTCGCCTCTCCAGGCATATTCCAGATGAAGGTGTTTTCCAATTAGTCCAACATTGGTAGAATTCCTCACCTCGCCAGATTTGTTTGGCTAATTTTAATTTCTACAGAACAGTTAGGGGCAGATCCCCAGCAGGTGCAAGTTGGCATAGCTTCATTATGGCACTCTGTATCCCCTGATTCCCAGGGTGGGGGTATAGATGGAGTGACCATGTATGGACCTCTGCATGCCCTGGGCTCTGTAAAAAGGAGTTCTGTGCTTGCCAAAGCCAGGCCAATGCACATGGGTAGCTAGAGCTGAGCTGAGTAGAGAGCCAAAGCATCTATGACAGTGTATGTCCAGAGGTCCTAATGCACTACAGAGGGTTTGCTGAGCAGCAGTGGACACTATTCTGGCCTATGGGTTTGGGTAGTTGCAGTGGACAGGCTGCATTGTAGCATTCACACTCCCAGTGTGTGTCCCACACACAACCTCATTTCTATATTTATGCAGCTAGGGTGACTGCCACACTCATTGACCAGTGAAGTACCAAGTTTCCATGCCTAACTCTGCAGTGATGTTATTTTGTAGAGTGCCCATGCAGTCTCCAGGTCTACACAAAATGCACATGGGCACTCACCTGACCGCATAACCCCATCTTTACAGGCACGCATGCCCATTATAAATTAGCACAAACCTGAGGCCTCACTGAAAATTTGGCCCTACATGTCACCATGTTTGTTTGAAAGTATTTTGAAGTCTGACCCATTAGTTCACTACATTGTACTCTATTTCAACACACAGTATTGCTGTAATAAGACTGCTGTTTTAATTCGACCTTCTGGAATATTCTTTAACATCTGTCCAAGCTATTTTAAAATCCAAATTACCCAGCTGAGCTATGATTCTACTCTAAATGCCATAATGATTATTTTTTAAAATTCCTATTTCATGGCCTACTTACACCAAAAGCCATAACACACAGTACTTAGCAACAAAGGTCACGTAGGGCCCAATCCATATCTCACTGAAGTCAATGAAAAGGCTCCGTTTACTTCAATGGGAGCTGAGTCAAGAAACAAGTTAATGAAACATGAGAAAGACCAAACAAACAAACAAAATTCCACCCAGGAAAATTTCCCAATTTGCTGAAAAGTCAAGAATCATAGAATATCAGGGTTGGAGGGGACCTCGGGAGATCATCTAGTCCAACCCCCTGCAGGACCAATCCCCAGACCCCTAAATGTCCCCCTCAAGCAATGAACTCACCACCCTAGGTTGAGCAAGCTATTGCTCAAACCACTGAGCTATCCCCCCACTAAGCTAGCCTTACCCCTTAAAGTCTCATTGCTGCTACCAGCTGTGCAATTGACAAGAATGTTAATTTCAGCCAGCAGCTGCCTTGGGTCTGTGGCCAAAGACTCAGGGATTCCAGACTCCCAGGTCAGCTCAGAAATTGGTAGCAACTGGCCAAGTAGTCTGGAAGCCCTGCGGTTCCCATCCTAGGGCAGTCCACATGGCAAGACTGGCCTGCAACCACAGACCCTGGAAACACACTTCACAACCTCCAGGGTCCTGGTTCCACAGCTGGCAACCTGGAAACCCCACAAGCCCTGGCATGGCAGGACTGTCCCAGTGCCATGTGTAGGCCTTTCTTGGTAGGAGTGGGCCCCAGTAGCCAAGGACAGGGAAAGAGAGAAGCTATGTAAAAACAGGGGCAAGAAATAATTGTGTCAGAAGCAATGGCTACAAATACATAGAAGGAAGATAAGCACACAAGGTGGAAACTAACAAAATACAAGGAGGGAACTAACAAAACAGGCTGTGTACGTGTGGCATGTGAACGAGGAATGATAGGTACAGGAATTGATCCTGAAAATAACCTGGCCAATCATAAAGTTCACTATATGATGTAGAATGGAAGACACGTGTCAGTATGGGGTTTCATTTGTATATAAAGTAACCAATATTTGTACTCTTTGGATTTGTGGTATGCCCTGTACCCACCCCTACCCGTGAGTCTAATCAGCTCTGTGTAGTTTGATTGTATGCCAACAATGAAACTTGATGATGAGTCCGGAGTCGAGTTGAGTTCTTGGGAACCTAAGAGAAATCCCAACACCACAGAAATAGAAACCCTGGGATACACATGGCAGACCTTCACCACAGCAACAGAGTCTGGAAGCCTGAGGTACCTGGCCCTAGGGCAGTCTGTGTGAAATTATGTCCATTACAAAGACTGCTAAGTATAGACTGGGACTCAGGAGAACTGGGTTCTATTCCTGGCTCTGACACTGTTTTGCTGGGTGACCCTGGACAAATCACTTCACCTCCTGGGTCTCGGCATCCCCATCTGTAAAATGGGGATAATGATGCTGACCTCCTTTGTAAAGTGCTTTGAGATCTATAGACGAAAAGCGCTAGATAAGAGAGAGGGATTATTATTATTATTAAAGGTATTTTTACCAAGGGCTGCCTATTCTTCCTTAATGATTTTTCCATTCTGGCATCATAATTCTTCCTGAACTAATATCATTTGTATCACCCTTGTTTACGTAATGGTATATGAACTGATGTGAGTAGTGCCACTGAACTCAATAGGACTAATCATGTGGGTAAGTATTCAACAAGTTGAATAAGGGTCCCATGTTCTGGCATAATACGGAGACCTAGTCCTGGACCAGGATCCCATTGTGAAATTGTGTGTAAAGTCTTTTGTATTTCACTTTTCTCCTACTATGGCTGTACAGATTGTAAAGAATTTGGGGGCAAGGACTGTCTTTTAAGTATTATTATTACACGGTGTATGCGAAATGCTTGACACAAAGAGAAGTGTGCTACCTGAATACAAATAATATTAGCTAAGCTTAAAAGAAGATACCTTAAAAAGCCACTCAAAATAAGCGCTCTAAAGTACACTTTGTTTCAGTTAGAATGTAACCAGTAATACTGCGCTTTCAACAAGACCTTTAACTCTCATTTTTACGAATGTGCGGAATGTGGTCCAATTAAATCTTCTTGACCTTGGTAAAATCTCTGGGAAAAGAATAATGAATCTCTTTCATTATATTTAAAATAATTAGTTATACAAGTCGGGCCATGTTGAATATTATCTCTTTCTGACTTTTGCACTGTTGAGGCTTACAGAAGTCTGTGTATATAGTGAAAAATCCAATTTTGAGCCTGTGAACAGATAGTTATGGGTTCTGTGCAACAGCAGAGGAATAAAATGTCATTGAGTCCAGATCTAAATGCTTACAGAAATACATAAAGTATATTAAAACATCACCTTAAGGGGAAAAAAATCAAGAGCTTCTGCTTTTATAACTAAAAATCTTGCATTCTAAATGTTTTGTCTTATTTAATCTCAAGCACACTTGAAGGAAAAGAAGCCATTAAATTGTTTCAGCAAGTGTTTGCTTTGACAAAATAAATTAGACTTTCACTGCACCATGCACTTCATTCTGTCGTGAAAGCATAGAGTGTTACCTTTCTAATACTAAAGTATATTTTAATAAATGTCTAGACTTTATTATCCACCATAAAGAACAGTAAAACTGTGGCATGGTATGTTACATAAAAGGTACAGGTACTGCATATGATTCTACAGGAAAAATTATTCAGTAAACTGAAAAATTAAGGTTGAATTGTGCCCCTGCATTACAAGATATTTCAGACATCAAGCCAAATCTAATTCCTAAATAAAATAACAGGGTCTCAGAAATAGAAAACATATAAATAGGTAAAGTAAGTACTAAAATCAGACAGTTACATTTATTTGTAGGATTTTTCCTACAGTGAAACATTATAGAAAGTCAGAGAAACCGAGGGTATTTTGTATTTAACTTTTAAAGGTGATCATTTTGTGAGAAAAGCAATGAAAACAGAAGATAAGTATCTTACTTGTGGATTAACAAAAATGTAGGGCAGTGATTTCTGTGTCAATATTAATTAGCAGTAAGCTACTAAAAATTTTCTGCTTTATTTCAATTTAAATGTAAATTTCACAGACTTTTATATGTAAAGATCCTTTTAATTCTTACTGACAAATAAGCTAATGAAGACTTATATTAGCCATTTCCCAACATAAAAACATCCCATGGCCAGAAGCAGCATATGTGTTCGGAGACAAACAATGAAATATTTAGAGAGATTTGAGTCTTTGGGGGTAGATATTTCAGCTACACAAATTCATTATAAGATCTGGCTGCATTATAAGATCTCAACTCAAGAGAAAATTTCTTAGTTTATAACTTTTTAATTTATATCAGTCAAGTGTTATAAAAAGCACTATTTACCAGTGCCAACAAACTGAAGACTGCAAATTGATCTTTAAACTGTGCCTTGTGCCTATGGGTTGTAAAGCTCTTCAAACTAACCCGAAGGCAAGGGTGATGGACTAGATCAGTTTGTACTATGCTTTTGCATTTATCAGAACATCATAACAGTGCCACCTATTGTTTGTGGCACCAATTCAATGGTACATAATCAACTCCCTTGGGATTCTTCACATGCCATCTCATTTGGGTTAGAATGCACACAAAGCTGAATGGATGTAGGACAGAGGAGACACATGGGGGTCTAGTGCAGAAGCTCACTATCATTATAGGGTGCTGGATTATGCCAGCCTAGAGGAGAGTTCACACAAACCAGATGTCTCAGTACTAATCTGCTTGCCCATGGCTACGAAGTACTGGATCGATGACCAGTCAGTGGTTTCTTTATGTCCCAACGATTCCATGGCCATGCTGCTATATCTAGAGGCAACTGGATGGGTTAATGATTAAACTCACAATGTCTTGGCTTGTGTAGTTTTGAGGCTAGTTTAAAGTACAATTTTTAATATGGAAAAACTAAGAAGTTTTATTGGCACAGACATGAAATGAACAAGAACATATATTAAAGGGATTAATTACACCAAGATTTATGCACACTCATTATCATCAACGAACAGAGATGTTTCCAAAATTAACAAAAGGAAGGATTATGCTTTCTAGACAGCAGGAAGTCAAACAATCAAGGAGACTAAACGTCTCAGAGAGCCAAAGGGCAGTAGGAGTGAGTGGGAGATTGCTTACCTTCGACGCAAGAGGGCTGTGCCCTTGTTGTTCCAGCCACCTGCCCCGGGAAGCAAGAGCACTTGACTGTTTGCGACCGTTCTTCAATTCGGTTCTTATTGCAGCAACGATGCACTGCGACGACTTCACACGTCCCTTGCTTGACTTGGTGGTGGCCTAATAATCAGAGAGGTAGAAGTGTTGAGGGGGAGGGGTATTACTGTCATGGTGCCAAAAGAGAATCAACGCAGGGGAAATGTAGCAGTTTACTGTGGTGAGAGTGTGCACAGTTCTGCAAGACGCTGAGCCACTTCGATTCTCACTGGAGCCCTCGGAGGGGAAGGCACCAAGCGCCCCCTGCAGGACCAGGCACATGACTTGCACTTCACATGTTATATTTAATTCAGATTAGTTCATCATAACAGTGCTTGGTTTTTTCTATCTGTCTCCCTCCATCAATTTGCCAGCCCTTATAAATGCATAAAGAGAATGACAAGTTTACTAGATAGACTAGACAGGTGGATGATATAGACAGAGAGATCTACAAATACATCTAAACGTCACTCTCCTGCTTAAATACTTCCACTGGCTTCCTATCTCTTATCACGTCAGATTCAAGCTCGTTGCCTTCATCTGTGAAGCTCTAGATAATGTTGCCTTGCTCTCCTTTCTCCCTACTCATCCTCCATTTCCTCTCACTTTTACTCTCCCCTTCATCTCTTTCCCCCCCCCCCCCCCCCCACTCATCTTCATGCCTCCTGTCAAGTCCCTCACTATGCATGGAAGGATTTCCTTCTCCCTATCTGCCAAGCACCCTCTCTCCCCGACTTCCAACCCCTCCCCAGTACCACCACTGGGGGGAGGGCTAGCTCAGGGGTTTGAGCATTGGCCTGCTAAACCCAGCATTGTGAGTTCAATCCTTGAGGGGGCCCACTTAGGGATCTGGGGTAAAAATCAATACGTGGTCCTGCTAGTGAAGGCAAGGGACTGGACTCAACTTGATGACCTTTCAGGGTCCCTTCCAGCTCTATGAGATAGATATACCTCCATATATTTATTTTATTTAAACAATCCCTCTCCCCTTCTCATCATTAATTACCTCCACATTCTTAATCTCCTGAGCTGTTGACAAGTGCCTCGCTTGTGTTTGTCTTGTCTTATTTAGATTACAGGGTCTTCAAGGCATTGGATGGGTCTTATCTATGTTTGTAAAGCACCCTGTCCATTACCAATGCCATATAAAAGATTTTTTTAATGAGTTAGCTAGACACAAAGATGAGGCAGAGAATCATAAAGTATTTGCCATCAAAGTAGTTCTGGGGCTTTGTCTGAAAAGAATGCAAGGTACACACGTAAGTGTCGGCGGGTGCATACTATCAAAGGCCTGGTTAAATAAAAAGAAAGTGAAAAGTAGAAGAATACTGTACAAAATAGTACATCAGATACATCAAAAAAGCGGAGAACTTTACGACGACAAGCCCTGGAGAATTGTTCTGTTCTCCTACTCACAGAAAAGCTCAGGACTGTGACGGGGGAAAGCAGGCACACAAGTCAGTAGCAGTAATGAACTGAAGCATGGACATTTCCTAGCAGCTAATGACCAGCTGGGCCAAGATGAATTAGCTCCCCAATTAACTGCCAAGAAATTCCCTCCCCGTTGTCCACTAGTACTCAGTGACAATATGTTTGATTAGTAAGTGATCATGACGTGCCAGCAAATTAAAAAAAAAAAACAATGTCCACAATGGGAAAAATATGCTCTGGTGCATTTTAACTACACCACAAGGCTGCTCCAAGGAACTTGTCATATTAAGACGTTGCCATTCAGTGAACTGCATAAAAGATGAAGTGCCAGAAATCTGTGCTGTGCTTGTTAGGAGGCATAGGGACAGCATCTCCAGGGACTGCTCTATCCTACAGGCTGGTTCTGGCCACAACCATCCTACCCATGAATCACCCCTTATTGGGGACTGTGTAGGAGAGACACATAGGCACTGACTTTAACAGGACTACCCCTAAGGGAATAGTCAAAGTGAGTGATCAGATCAGAATCAGGCCTTATAATAATTATATAATTAATGGAGATATCCCATCTCCTAGAACCGGAAGGGACCTTGAAAGGTCATTGAGTTGAGTCCAGCCCCCTGCCTTCACTAACAGGACCAAGTACTGATTTTGCCTCAGATCCCCAAGTGGCCCCCTCAAGGATTGAACTCACAACCCTGGGTTTAGCAGGCCAATGCTCAAACCACTGAGCTATTCCTCCCCCACCCTTTAGTGCCTGTCCCTTATTTCTAATATCAACTGAACCAAAATCACTGATCTGAACACCACTACATTTAGGGAAAGTGAACCTATAACCGAACTTTGCAGTTTTGACCCATCTCTAGTTAACGCATGAAGACAGCAGTGCACAAAGCAGACATGCATTCTCTATAAACATGCACCAGCAAATATCAGTGGGCTAAATCCTGCTCTGCTCACTCACACAAACACATCCCATTGAAGTGAATGGAATTTCTCCATTGCGTGTGTAAAATGAACAGGATCTAGCCCAGAGTTTGCTAAACAGAAAGCCACCAAAAATCAGCGGAGCTGGGAATATTATAATCAAGCTTCTGAGGAGGTTTTTCACACATTGAGAGTATAAAAAAATTAAACTTTTTTTTTAATTAGATTGGCTTACCAGTGTCCCTTTTGTGTGTGTGTGTGTGTGTGTATGTGTGTGTGTGTGTGTGTGTGTGTGTTGCTTTCACAAGTATTTCAAACCCAGCTGGAGATGTGACTGGTCTCTGCTGTCAAATTGGTATGTACAACAATCTTAATGGACAGAAAACTAGATATCTATAATACAAAAAAGGAAATGTACTCTTCCATTTGAGCACTCAAAGTGTAAAATATATATATTATTTTTTCCAGAGGGGGGGGAACACACACACACACACACACACACACACACAACTGTTTTAAGCAAAATATGCGACAGTAGTAAAATACATAAAACATTTTATAGAATGAAAAATGTTGAACACAGCATAAAAATCTCTCTCTTATAGTTATCACATTAGATTTATTGGCAGGCTGTGTATTTTCACGCAAGTCCCTAATAGTCATATAATAAATAATAATAAATACAATCCCAGCTTCTAGGACAGTTGATGTTCCGTAAGTCAGTATATATAATAAAAAATGAAACTGGCCGTGCACTTTATTCCAAATGATTGGTCTACGCCATTTCTCTGTGCGGTAATTTTTAGCCACAATAAACAGAAGCCTGAAGATCTGCAAGATTTTATAAACACTTGTTTTTAGTTTAAAGAGCTTTTATTTATTTATTGTTAAATAGAATCAAAGAAAGGGCCTGAGCCAATGCCCAATAAAATCAATGTAAAAACTCCCATTGCCTGCAGTAGCAGCAGACTGGATTCAATAACTGAGGTGGTCCCTTCCCAGGGCCGGTGCAACCGATAGGGGCGCTAGCATTTGGGGGACGGCATCTCGGGTCCTTCGGGGGCGACCGGATCTTCGGCTGCCCCAGTCGTCATTGGCATTTAGGCGCAGGGAGCTGGGGCAGGGGGGCGCGGGGAGGGCCGCCTGCAGCAAGTAAGGGGGGGCACGCAGGGGAACTCCCCGCCCCAGCTCACCTCTGCTCTGCCTCCTCCCCTGAGCACGCCCACCCCGCTCTGCTTCTCTCCCTCCCAGGCTTGTGGCACCAAACAGCTGATTGGCGCCGCAAGCCTGGGAGGCGGGAGAAGTGGAACAGCGACGGCGTGCTTGGGGAGGAGGCGGAGTAGAAGTGAGCTGGGGCGGGGAGCTGCCGCATGGCTCCCCGGGCCGGGGGGAGATGCAGTGGGAGGGGCACCTCAGGGCAGAGCCGCTGCGGGGGGGGGGGGGGAGACACCTCAGGGTGGAGGGGAGCTGCCGCGGGGGGGGGGGGGGGGCTGAGGGCGGGGAGGGGGGGCAGAGAGCTGCCACAGGGCTCCGGGAGGGGGGCGGCACAAGGTGGAAGTTTCACCTAGGGTGTAAAACATCCTTGCACCTGCCCTGCCCCTTCTAGTCTTCTGTTCTCTAGGTACTAAGAAATTGATCCTACGCTCATTGAAGTCAATGACAAGATTCCTAATGTCTTTAATTGAGCAAGATTAGGGCCTAGATTGGGCCCCAGAAGATGATACCTTAAAAGGGAGTGAGGAAAAAGTCAAGAATTGGTACAAACACATTACATAAATGTACATATTTGAATCTGTGATACACTATATATGAAACATCAACTCTTAGCATCTGAAGAAGTGGGCTGTAGTCCACGAAAGCTTATGCTCTAATAAATTTGTTAGTCTCTAAGGTGCCACAAGTACTCCTGCTCTTCTTTTTGCGGATACAGACTAACACGGCTGCTACTCTGAAATCTTAGCATCTGGTGTCCAGCAATTAATGACTAAGAAAAGATACTAACCTGTTATGCTGAGAGATCCAAATCCTCACCGATTTGTATATTGTACAGATTGAATATATCCAACAATAAATGTGTAGCTGAATGAACATACATTTTAAAGGCCAAATCCTGCCTATTTTACATGAGTAATCCTGTTAAATCAATGGGACTATTCATCTAATTAAGACTATCAGGATTCAGCTTAGGCATGCAGCCTAAAAAATGAGACCTGTTTTGAAATGAGTATGCGTGTGGAGTTTGCAGCCATGACACCATGTCAACAAAGTGCAGGGTTTAGACCAGGGGTCGGCAACCTTTCAGAAGTGGTGTGCCGAGTCTTCATTTATTCACTCGGATTTAAGGTTTGGCGTGCCAGTCATACATCTTATCGTTTTTAGAAGGTCTCTTTCTAGAAGTCTATACTATATAACTAAACTATTGTATGTAAAGTAAATAAAGTTTTTTAAAATATTTAAGAAGCTTCACTGAAAATTAAATTAAAATGCAGAGCCCCCCCGGACGGTGGCCAGGACCCGGGCAGTGTGAGTGCCACTGAAAATCAACTCGTGTGCCGCCTTTGGCACGCATGACATAGGTTGCCTATCCCTGGTTTAGGCCAGGCTGGCGCTCAGTGACAACAGGACACTGGCAGAAAGCAAAACTGAATTTTGTACCTTGTCTTGGTAGCTACTGTCACACTGTCTGGAGTAGCTCACAACTGTGAGTGCCTACCTCAGGGCAGACCGTCAGAAAACAGGGCAGACACCCCCAAACTGACGGTGTGTTCTACAATTAGATTTCACCCAACCAGTACCAAATGTGAACTCCTGGATCATTATACCAGTCTTACCACGGAGTCACAGACAGTCCCCCTTAGACGCTCTTGCCACCCAGACAAACTGGACTTTATGATAAAAGCTCACTTAAGCCAAAAATCACATCACATCAGGGTGTTCCCAGTCCTAAGAGACCAGTCACTTACCCCGGATCAATCGGTACTCCAGATCTTATACAAAAGACAACACTGGTAGCCAATTCTATAATAAACTAACTAAAGGTTTATTAGCTAAGAAAATGAAATGAGAGTTATTGAGAAGTTAAAGCAGGTAAAATATATATACTGGTGTGTCACACTCTATAATTCCAAAGGGTAGCAGAGATGTAATAATCTGCCAGTTTCCCAAAAGTCTCTCAGGGCTACCCAGAATAATTCTGGGGATCTCCATCTTCTCGTTCAGTTATTCTGCCCTGTTAGAACCAAACAGACCAGAGATGCGTCTGACAAAGTGGGTATTCACCCACAAAAGCTTATGCTCCAATACGTCTGTTAGTCTATAAGGTGCCACAGGACTCTGTCGCTTTTTACAGATCCAGACTAACACGGCTACCCCTCTGATACTAGTCCAGAGATAAAGGATCTTTCTTTGAATCCAGTCTTATAGCCTCTTCTCACAGAAAGCAAACTGACAGTGTCACTTTGTGGGCTTTTCCTTTGATGACAGTGAGTGAGGAATATATTTAGAGCCTTTGACTGCCGATCATCACACATAATGATTGCTTTCAAATTAGCACTCTTCCGTTAAAGTTCTTAATTTGCATTCCACAAGGCGTCTTCCGCATTGGGTGGGTTATTTAGTTACAGGGGTACGCACAATGTAAATACTTGCTATGACATTATAACACGATACAGATAAGTGAAAACAATGCAAGTAACAACCTATTCGTTTTCATGAAGTTTAAACACCAAATACATTGTTATACATTTAACCATTACTTTGATCTATACTAATACACAAGCACATTGACCTGGGGCTTCGGTATAAGCTGGCACCTCGTCGGCCAGCATCACAGCTACATTACTATACAATTTTTCATACTTCCAGACTGCTCAAGAAGGTTAGGAAAGACATCCTCGAATTGTCTCTTGGTAAAAGGTAGGGTGCTCAGCTTTGAGAGAGCTACTCTTCTCCAGTGGAATAAAAGACCTTCTTGATTGCCCCTTCTCTTCTTAGTGCAGCTCTTAAGTTCGTTGGGGGTAAAGCCACTACTCCCATTTTGTAGTGGAAGTTACTGAAAAGCCAGAAGATGTCTGCCATGTGCATCATCTGCACTCACTGTATTGCCCTTGTAATGGATTTTCTCCATCCTCATAGTCATGCCTACTTTTGCTCATCAATGCACATCTCTAAAGGTATTTACTCTGATTGCTGAGCACCAGGCACATTTCTCCTACCTGTAAGGAAATGTCTGTGAACAGGCGCTGAGCGAATGCTGAGTACTCAGTGTTAGCTTGCTGGCTTTCCACACCCCACTCCTCAGAGCTCAGCAGCCTGGAGCATTGAGTCTTTAGCTTGTGGTGCGGCTTTTAGAGTTAACAAAACCCACAAAACTAACCACCAACTCAGACAGACTATTCTTCTGCCTAGATCTCTTGAAACCTATTGCACCCGCCCAAAGGCAGAGAATCCCATGAAGGAGGAACTTAAGAACGGGGATTCCACTTTTCTGCACATTTTAATTTCCATCTTGCATAGAATAGCAAACCTTCCTGTCATGCTTTTAAGGCACACAGCTTAGAGCATAAGGACAGAACCGCTCATGAACAGCCTTAAAATATCTTGTAATCAATGCACTCTCAGGAAGCCAACACAATAGAGAAGGGGGGATTAAAAAAATTTTAAAGAGTGAAGATCATAGGAAGTGAACTCTGTGCCAGAAGACATCAGGAAAGCCATTACAGAGGGAACTGCAAAGAAGGGTAGAGGAAGGTGATCTCTAGAGACTCAGACTCTGAAGAGCAAAGCCCCTATGGGCTCTCTTATAGAAATGCTCCGCACTCACATTTGTTCCCCTGTTAAGAGCAGATAGCCAAGAGCTGCAATCCAAATTCTGCCCTTAGTTACATCCTGGCATGCCAACGGGGAAAATCACCAAGAAGTGATACATTCTGCTGGTAACAGATCAAGAGCAAGGTTCTCCTCAGGGAGTTTCTTTGGCCATCTCCATTCAGGGAGGAGGGCATTCTTCCCTGGCAGAGAAGACAAGGTGTGAAACCCTTTGCGACCCTAGTTTCCATCCCCACAGAAACTGGGCACCAATGCAGTCCACCAAATCCCTATTCCCTCCCAGAGGATGGGCGGAAAGCATTGCACCCAGAGTATTTACTGAATTAGCCGTCAGGACCAGTCGTAGGGATGGGCGACCTGGGCGACCACCCAGGGTGCTATGGTCAGGGAGGCACGTGGGGGGTAGGTCAGGAGGGGGACCTGGGCCTGGGATCTGGCCGGAACATGGGCGCAGCAGCACAGGGTGGTAGGAAGGCCAGCATGTGGCTGGCATACACAAAAAGAGCGGGGCACCGCAGTTCTGGACACTCAATGTCCCCCGGGAGCAGGGCGATGAGTTCAGCCTGAGTGACTGTGCGAGAAGCCAATGGGAGGTCCGCAGGCTGGGTTGTGACCAATCTGTAAAAGGACTAAAGCAGAGGGTCTCTATTAACGATCGCCTCTGCATCTACAGCCTAACCGTGTCCAGTTTCACTTGTCAGGGCTACGAAGTTGATGAGAGCCAGTGTGAAATTCTCAGGATGCTATTCTCAAAGGAGGACTCTGGACTACCCTGCCACAAGAGATCAGAATGAGCCCAAGTCCAGGTGCGTTCAGGGTAAATATGTAAGATGGGCCTTTTAAACAATGACCTGGACACAATGAGCAAAAGACGACCTGGTGCAAAAAATGTCTACTAGGCACTAGTGGCCATTCCAGACAGCAAGGAGCTAAGTCTGTTATTCCTTGTTCTTGTGCTCCTTAAATACATGCCTGCTGCCCAGCTAGTCTACCACAATTATTGGTGCCCTAAAATTGTCTACAGTACAAAGCTGTGGTGCACTCCTACTTTATAAAACTGATTTCAATGCCTAAGGACTTCTGAGTCCCAAAGCATTCCTGTTGTTAACCCTTTTGCCTTGAGTTGCTAGTCAAAAGTTTGGGGTCACGCAGGTTGTTTCCACTATGAAGAGAAATTGATGATAGAACCAGGTATTTTCTTTGATGCAGTCTTATTTCTTTACAAGAATTGTGAATAAAGTCTAGCTTCCCTGAACACAGTAGAAATCAAATAGCAGGAGAAACTTCCTTTGCTCACTGTTCCATACCTACCTTTCCAGCCAGCTCCCCATGTCCCAAACCTTCCTCTCTTAGCTTTCTCTCAGGGCCACATTACCCAGTGCTCCTGTTACTGTCTGCTTAGCTTTCTGGCCACTCGGTCTCTATTCTCTATCTGGGGCACAAATTCAGTTTCCTGTAGGCTGTAATACTTTGGGTTGTTGGGTTTAGAGTGCAGGTGCGCGGTGATGTTTGGTGGCCAGATAGATGATCTGGTGGTCCCTTCTGGCCTTAAACTCTATGACTTCCACTGCCTCTTCTCTCACACAGAAACATCTCCACCACACTGAACCCCTGCATTTGAAACCCCTTGGGCCCCCTAGTTCAGTTCTTCTCAAGTCTTCCATGTGCCTGGGTTTTATATGCAACTGTGATTGTTTCAGCCAGCTCATTACATTTATCCTGAATGAAAGGCAGCAGCCCATAACACCAAGATTTAACCCAAACCACAACGTGAATGAGACACAAAATGTTAAAGCCTTCATTCCCTCAAATACATTTGCACTCCCGGATCATGCAGGGTAAATGATACAAGCACATGCAAAGAACAACAAGCCAGCATTGCAAAATTCCAGCTGGAGAATGAACGTTCATTTTGGGCTGGAAGTGATGAGTTGAGGCAACGAGCCCCTTCAAACAAGCAACTTATTTGTGTGGCATCCTAAGGGTACAATAAATCTAGAAATGTATTGGAAAGCCAGGTGTGCGCTCGCAAACCCTCATAACGAGAGACCCAGAAAGTTAACCAAATCAAAAGCACAACCTCTCAGATGTGCAGGCAAGTGGCCATGCTGACAAAGCTGGAGTGAATCATGTAGTACAGTGAATTCTTTGGCTGGTGTCAGAGGGCACATCCATATGGAGATTAAAGTCCCCTAGAATAAGTAGTGTAGGTGACCTTAGATCAGACATGAGCTCCAAGATTTCACCAAGGAACAGAGTATTAAATCTGAGTGGTCGATAAATCAAAACAGCTGTGACAGAAGTAGGTGTTGCAAATGGGGAAAAAAAAGTTGCTGCACAAAAAAGGACAGTGGTTGGAGAGTGACCTGGAAGCAAATGAAGAATTAGAAGATGAACCACCTCCGCATGCTTTGGTGCTGAGCGAAAGTTCATGAATACGGATTTCCCTCACCGAGGTATCGGTAATCAGTCTGGCCCAAATGTGTGTCATTTGTATCAATGGAATCTAAGATCATAAAGTGTCTTGCACCTCAGAGTGCACGGGTGCTAATTGTTTCTTGTCTGGAGCTTGACATCATAATCCAATTCTGTTCAGTTCTGTGAACATGTTCTGAAAGAATGCAGGGGAAAGATTGCATTTTCCAGCAAATAAGCAGTATTCTTCTCTACACACTGCATGAATATTCCCCCCTGTCCCATTAACATTCACTCTCACTAGCATATATATAGACAGTCCTCTTCCTGTTATTTGCCCCTTCTTTCACACTTTTATCATGAGTGAAGGGGAGAGGGAATGTGACTAGCTCCCTGGAGAGCTTTTCAGCTCCTGGGGTAAGGCACCCACTTTGATGAAAGTGGCTACGTACTATACACAGAACACAGTACATAGGTCCTGATTTAATCAGTGACTTAAACAGAGGCCTAACTTTAAGTACATGAGTAGTCTCATTGGATTCAGTGCTTAAGTACCATGATGGATCCGTATCAGAGGAGTAGCCGTGTTAGTCTGTATCTGTAAAAAGCAACAGAGAGTCCTGTGGCACCTTTAAGGCTAACAGATGTATTGGAGCATAAGCTTTCGTGGGTGAATGCCCACTTCGTCGGATGCATGGCTTTGTCAGATGATGGATCCGGTCTATAATCCCTTAATTCACCAATTAGTGAAAACAAATGCTAGGATGACAATATTAATATAATTAAGTGGGCGAGGCTGCTAATGTACAGATACAAACAATATCCCACCAGAGCAGGAAAGCAGTCCCTTCATATAAAAGCACAGATCCTGTTCCTTGGGTCCGGTTCACTACCAAATTACTCCACGTTTATGCCAGTGTAATATAATTGAAATCAAACATAGAACTGCAGTGAGGCAGATGGAAAGGCTTAGAAATACATTTGCTCTTTTCCATCATCAAATAGATTTCCCGTATTTTTCTGTTGTAGGCTCACCCATCCCACCGGTCAGCCTCAGAGCATCCTTGACTTTTATTTTGTTCTTGTAATGGTCTCCGAGTGTCCTGGGAATTTTGTATCATTCAAAGATACAGTAGAGAATTCTTTTAAAATATGCTTACATATATATTATGCGAGCTTGCCCCTTTTTGATGTAGTATTCATAATTTATTTCTATACATAACGGCTCATCCATTTCCAGGTCAGATCATATATATAATAGCTGAGCATTACGT
This sequence comes from Chrysemys picta bellii, assembly GCF_011386835.1. Classification (NCBI taxonomy): domain Eukaryota; kingdom Metazoa; phylum Chordata; order Testudines; family Emydidae; genus Chrysemys; species Chrysemys picta. The sequence goes on from NC_088797.1 coordinate 8,388,288, forward strand.
TATTCATAATCACGTGTCTCTTGCACACCGGTTATTTCCTTTGTGAAAAACATGGCTCTCTGCAACTCAAAAAGGAACTGAAGTTCTTTTAACCAAACACATTTTGAGGAATAAGCCTTTTGGACACCCCATCACTTGGGATACCAAATACCCAGTTTGGGCCTAATTGCATTCAACAATTAATCTAGTTAATTCAAACTGTATCGTCCTCCAGGTGACATGAATGAGGTGAGCTTGGAGAATGTGAAACAGCAATTTTTAGCTCAGAAGTTATTGCTTTAACTACCTGTAGATTAAGTAAGTGTCATGTGCTAGAAAACAGATGTTTAGAAAGAAACATTTCCTTAATTTTAAATGAAAATCAGCCCTGTATCCTCCAAATACAAGTGGTGAAACTCAGAGAGCCAGCACAAGGAATATGAGCTAATTAAATCCTCCTTAAGGACTCAAAATAGTATTTAAATGGGACTTAAGCAGTGCAAAGACCCTGTGCTGGTCCTTTACACAAGGGTGTATTTCACCTATTAAATAATATCAGTTTACCAAATTCAGACACAGTCCTATTAACTGGGAGATCCGCTACAGAAAAGTAGATAAATAATTACTCACTATTTAGCCATCATTTGAGATTCTGCTCATGAAAGATCTAAGAGCGATGTTTGTCTTTAAAAGGTGGGGTTGTATAAAGGTTTTTCTTTTCCCGTTTCTCCTTTTATTCTTATTTTGAAAGAACAGCTTCAACAGTAATTCCCTCTCGCTGTTAATTGGTTTGTGTTCATTACAAATCATGTGACAATATGTGATGCCACTAACAGAACTAGTTCCTGGAAAAACAAGAGTCGGTGGAGGTTACTGTGAATGAAAAGGATACATTTGGCAGGGAAATGTGAAATGACATTTTAAAATGACAGGCACATATTAAAATATAAGGTGACTGGAGATGTTACAAGAAATCAGATTGGCTAACGTACTGGGCAGTGGGCCATCAACTAATTCTCAGCTGGTCATTAATCTCTGGGAAAGACCCTATGCCTTGATCATTGTTGCTTAATGATGTTTAGAGTTTGCCTCGTTTTACAACAGAGTGCAACAGCTTCAACAGGAGAGGCTAAGGGTGCCCCACATCAGAATATCCCATAGTTGAGAGGTCAGAGCACTTTCCTGAGAGCAGTAGAACCCTCTTCAAATCCTGTCTCCTCCTCCAGCAGAGAAGGGGGAATTGAACCAGGGTTTCCCACATCACAGATGAGTGCTCTACCCACTGGGCTAGAAGTAAGACCTTCTCCTTGCCCTCCTCTTTTGTGTGGAGTAAGGCAGGTGCCTAGTTCCCTCTCTCAAAAGCCAGCTTAGGCTCTGAAACCTCCTGACATGAGGCAGCAGGTTCTCGTTTGTGGATCACTAAGCTGACAGAGGCGCCTATCTCTGAGAGAAAGGCGGGGCTTAGCACACACTCCTCTGGGCAGCATCTCCCATGGGCTAGCATGCTAGGCGGCTGCCCACCTAAGCTCGCTGTTGTGGATCGCATCCTTAGCTGCCTGTCTCCCCCGCCCTTCTCCCCATTCATCGCACAGGGCACCTGGGCACCTAACACAGCCTTGGGGATCGCAAAATTGTTCCTGTGATTTTCTAGGAGCCTCAGCAATAGACACTCAGCACTGCAATGCTAACCTCCCTTTGTGGATCCCACCCTAACTACATAGTCACCAGGGCACCTCCATAATCCATGCAACAGGAGCAGACTGTGGAAAGCTTCCCTACCCTGTGCTGGAGAGAGCAATGGCATTTCACTGGCTATTCAACCCTTATTCTCTTCATTGAAAGCACCGCCAAGGCGGACAACAATTGCAAATTGTGATATTGAGGAGGGATATTGTCCCCCCATAATGTGGAAATCCACGTGCTGTGAACTGAGCTGACGCAGCCAAATTCATTTCAGAAGCCAAACAGTTGTGATTACTTCTACCTACATTTGTAACAGGAAGCAATGACAGTACAACAGTAGCCAGCAGGTCAGTTGTTACCACAGCAATAGCAGCTACGGGTGCAGTGTTTCAGACTACATTTTTGAATATCCAGATTTTGGTCTCCATTGAAATGCAATGGAGTACGGGAGTTTTCTGGGGGGAGTGTGAACAACAGGGAATGGCCTGCTGAAGAAAACACAGCCGGCTCCTTCTAAGCAGGAAACACTCGGCATACAGGGGCAGAGGCAGAAAAATTGCAAGAAATGGCATTTCCAAAGCACACCGGTAAGCTTCTCAGCTCTGAAGAACTTTTATTTTCCAAGAAAACAATGGGCTTCCTCACTAGGCAAACGTTCCCCGAGCCCTAATGAGACTATCAGCAAGGGCAGAAATGAATTAGAATAGTCATTAAGGAGGCAAAGCATAAAAAATGAGCCCACAGGAAAGGTCAGAGCAATGAGGGCGAACGAAGAGGAGCATGTGCTTTGTCACCGTCGCTGCAGATGTGAGGGAAACAACTAAGGGAGAGAAGCAGATGTCACTTCTAAAGCAGTTGCACATCCGACGGCCGCTTTCAAGGAGAACGTAGCAGCCACAGGTAGCGTGAGAGGGCACACCATTAACTTCTGCAGTGCTGCTCACACTCCCCCAAGAGCCATTGATTTTAACCGCCATGCCCTGCCATCTCCCCTTTTTGAATAAGATTAACGGTGACCTCGTTCAGTGGTCATTAGTTCCACTATCTTTCGACAAAGATGTTCCTCTAATTAGAATGGTCATTTTCCATTGTAATTTGTGCACATTGCCAAAAAAAAAAGCGCAGCTCTCGAAATGTTCCCTTTGGTCATATTCTCAAAGACGAGCTCAACTGCTCCAGTTTTGTTTTGTTTTCCTTTTGTTTTAATCCCTGTTGCTTGTGTCTCATTAAGAAATATCAAGTTCTTGTTAACGTGGCTGGGACACTTCTTCCTGATCTTAAACTGGGTATCACCTGATTTGCAAGCCAAGTGATACTAATTATAACCAAGTTCTTAGATCCATAGGCATCTTAAGAATGTACTAGGCCCCTCTGGAACCTTATCCAGTTCAATGCACCAAAGGATAGAGTAGATGAGGGGGTAATGATCATGGGATATGGAGTCCTTCATTTTTCACTGCTGAAGCAGAGTCGACGTGGGAAGTGAGCAAAAGGCCCTGCTCCTGACAGATGTGCCGCGATGTAATAGATGGCAGAACGCAAGGGGTCTCTGCAAGACATCAGGTTTGCAGGTGCTTGAGACCTGCATGAAGTGCAGTTTAATTGCTAGTGAATCATGACAGCAGGTGCAATCAGGGTCAACTTTGTTAACTATTTCATCGCTGATCAAAATCTGCAAGAAAGATGGAGGTTCATATTGTGAAGCTCTACACACACTGCTCTGAATGAGGCTCGTTTTGGCATCTCGAGTGGGCAAGGTGGTGTTTAGAGGGGAGGCTTCCCCAAGAGTACCATTCCTCCTCCTGCATCCATTTAACCCCTTCCTTCTCCAGAGCCTCCACGCTGCTACAGAGTGGTGGGGCGCTTCCACCACTCTATGCCTCTAGCAGCCTCTACTTAATGGACCTTCCCCCATGAATAGCGTCACTTCCTTCCCCTACCGCCAGTCATCGCCTTTCCAAGCAGCGGTAGCAGCAGCAGCCACAGAAAAGTAACTCTGATTCTGGACACTTCCGCCGGCTGCCCTCAAGGTTCTGAACAGCAGCAGTGAAACTGTCCACAATCTTGTTAATTTCACACTGCTGCTTGCCAAAATATGAGCAGCAGGAGCACTGTGTCCTGTACAGGTCAGAGGGTAGTTCCCAGTCTCTCCCTGAAGAGACTGCCAAAAAGAAAGTCCCTGTGACGGTGACTTTTCCAATGGGGCTATCTTTTCACTAACAGTACTGAGAACTTCCTCATTTCACACCAACCACCTGTCAGAAGGCACTCTCAGTCCCTCCAATCAGATCCGGATTAGAAACAGTGACCTTGAGGTGAAAGGCTCTGTCTCTCATTACTAATGCCCTAAGCCATCCAGTCCCCTTGCGACTGCATTTGTGATTATATAAACGCTCCTCTGAGCGCAGGAAATTAGAAGACTTGCTGTTGGGGGAAATCAGTTTAATTTTTGGCATACACACTACCAGTCACTGGAGATTAAATAATGGAATGGACACACAGTGAGAGATATTGTACCATTGATTTTTAAGCAGTACTCTCCACTGTGACCAAATTAATGGCACTTATGGCCCAATATTATTTAAGACATGTAAATAGAGACTTCAAGGAAATAACATATCCAGAATGCCAAACTGTATTTTAAAAAAATCCCAGCACTTTAATATCACTGTGTAAAAAATATCTAATAGCTTATTAAATAAGAACCTCAATTGCTATTAGGCAACTGGCAAAACATTCAGCATAAAACTGCTGACAAAGTAATGGCTTTGCAAAAGCTTTTTATCTGATTTGTCATCTTACATAGGATATATGGCCTCAAAACTTCCCGCTGACATATTGTTAGCCCACTCATATGTAGTGGATATAAAGTGGAAGAAAATTTTGACGTAGGTTTCCGTGTTCTTGCTTCTAAAAGCATAAATATTACAACACAGAAGTCAAAGTAAAATTTCCCCCTTTGTGGTTCCTCCCCCTGGGGAGGGAGGGGGGGGGAATTGAGAGAAAACAGGGTGAAAGATTCTGACACAGATACAAACCAATCATTGGATTTAAAACAATAAAATACAGTGCAGGATATATAATGCTGAGAGTCCTTTGCTGTGATGAGGCTCTGTTTATGATGAACGTTTTTCTTCATTCTGAGATCAGTGGCAGATCAGTCGGTGGCTGGGGGTTATCATAAATATGTACAGGCTGGCAGTGGCCTTCGTTGAAAAGCACTCACAAGACAGCTGCATTTCACAACAGTAGCACAGAAATGCTTGATTTCTAAGCAGTTTTTTCACCCCATAGAAAGTGTCCCAAACATACTGTATTTTGAGAATCTAGAAAATAACAATCTACGTTTAAGCTCAACCACCTGAAACGACACAACAGGCTCAGTTTAAAAAGGCTACATATTGATGCATGTAGGGCTCAATTGGTGAAGTGCTGAACATACACATAGCTCCCACTGGCTTAAAGTGTAGGTTTAAGATCGTCAGCACCTTAGAGAATTGGGCCTTTGGGCATGGCCTATAAAAATGAAGTTGGCCTATGTACTTCACTTCAATTATTTTGTTTACACTAAGAAGAATTAAAATTATTACCTCCCTGAGAATGGGTCAGAATCCGAACCTGTCCCCAGCAGTTACAAATTCTTCTCCTGGGATATCTGAGCTATGGTCAGCTATATAGAATCATTGTAGCTTCATCCATTGCACCCCTGCTTGTCAGTTTTAATGCTAATACATTCGAGGAGTGAGAACATAAAAAATGGCATTGTCGCTAAACGCAATGACAATGATAATCCACTAAGTAATCCACTCATTGGGGGACCTACATCCACTGGGCCAGATCCTCCCTTTGCACTGATGGATGGTGCAAGGGAGCAGAAAACAGACAAGTCCCCAACTAAGCCCGCGTTACTGGCTACTGTGGTGTACTTCATGCACCATGCAGCACATGAGGTATGGCGAGATGACAGTCTGCTCTGGTGGTCCCCAGCTGGCCTACAGCCCCTTCTGGGGCCATGGCTAGCCAATGTAATTTAGAGCAGCCCATAGGCCTGGCTTCTGAACTGGCCCTGAAATCAAGGACCTGAGGATCGGGCACAGTATTTAGTGCACACTTAACCTCCTCCGTGGGGTTTAGATATTTGTTAGCTCAAATACCAACCTTGAAAATCTCAGGCTAAGCTTTCTTCCTAAGCTTGACTGTTCCTGGGGTTTCCCTGCAGAGTCTTCTCTAGTTCAGCCACTCCCGTCTCCTTTATTTCCAGGGCAGAGTTAAGAAGCCCCATCCGGTGCAATGATTCAGTGAGATTCAATCGCATTTCCTCGCTGGATTCCAGCATTCCCCACAGAGAACGTCGGTGGCCTGGGGGGAGCCATTTGAACTCGTATCAGTGCCCCACTATTTTGGGGGGAAGGGAGGTTAGATCCTGGGCTGCTTGTAGATGCCCAGCTAGTTGCCGAAGCAAAAACCAGTTTTTCCATTTGTGTCCGGCAAGACGAGTGTGGGCCTCTCTCTCAAACGTGAACCTTGCCACAAGCATCCACTCCTTTGTCACCTCAAGATCAGATTACCTGAATGAGCTCTACATGGGGCTATGCCTGGGGATGGAATGCGACAGCCGCTTACTCAGAAGTTACACATTGGGAGCACATTAAACCCTCGGTAATCGGCACCGGCTTCCCACACGCTTCCAGGTGGAACTCAAGATGCTGAGTTTAACCAATACATCCTTACATGGTTTGGAACCTGGTTACCCAAGAGGCATTTCTCTCCCTGCGATATACTGCGCAGCCTGAGATCAGCAGAGGCACTTGTGCGGGAGCCTCCTCTGTACAAACAAGAGGAAGCTCTGGGAGGAGTATTCTCCGAAAAGGGTCCTTGGTTCCTAGAATTTCAGGCCAGAAGGGGCCAATAGAATCATCTAGTCTGACCTCCTGCATAAGAGAACCGCACCCAATAATTTTTGCATCAAGCCCATAACGTCTATTGCAGCGCCGCCAGGTATTTTAGGCCTTGTCTACACTACGAGAGTAGTTCGATTTTACTTGCATCGAATTTTTGTAATCGATATTGCAAAGTCGAACGTGTGTGTCCACACTAAGGACAGTAATTCGACTTTGTGCGTCCACACTAACGGTGATAGCGTCGACATTCGAAGCGGTGCACTGTGGTCAGCTATCCCACAGTTCCCGCAGTCCCCTCTGCCCATTGGAATTCTGGGTGTAGCCGGCAATGCCTTCTGGGTAACAAAATGAGTCGAGGGTGCTTTTGGGAAACTGTCGTCATCCGTCCATCACTCCCGCCCTCCCTCCCTGAAAGCGCCGGCGGGAAAACAGTTCGCGCGCTTTTCCAGTCATTGACAGCGCGGACGCCACTGTACTCCGAGCATGGAGCCCGCTGTGACCATCGCTGCAGTTGTGGCCGCTCTCAACGTCTCGCAGCTTATCATAAAGGTTTCCCTGAGGCAGATGCAGAAAAGTCAGGCAAGGAGGCTACGGCACCGCGGTGATGTCCTGAAGTCTGAGAGTAGCACAGACCTGTCAGAAAGCAGGCGACCCAGCGCCGAGGACATCACAGTGGCAATGGGTCATGTTGATGCCGTGGAACGGCGATTCTGGGCACGGGAGACAAGCACTGAGTGGTGGGACCGCATAGTGCTGCAGGTCTGGGATGAATCCCAGTGGCTGCGAAACTTTCGCATGCGGAAGGGAACTTTCCTGGAACTTTGTGAGTTGCTGTCCCCTGCCCTGAAGCGCAGTGACACCCGGTTGCGAGCTGCACTGAGTGTACAGAAGCGAGTGGCCATAGCCCTGTGGAAGCTTGCAACGCCAGACAGCTACCGGTCAGTCGCGAACCAGTTTGGGGTGGGCAAATCTACCGTGGGGGTTGTTGTGATGCAAGTAGCGAAGGCAATCGTTGATGTACTGCTGCCAAAGGTAGTGACCCTGGGAAACGTGGAGGCGATCATAGATGGCTTCGCAGCGATGGGATTCCCAAACTGCGGTGGGGCCATAGATGGAACTCACATCCCTATCCTGGCACCGGACCACCAGGCCACCCAGTACATTAACCGAAAGGGATACTTTTCCATGGTGCTGCAAGCACTGGTGGACCACAGGGGACGTTTTACCAACATCTACGTGGGATGGCCGGGCAAGGTTCATGACGCTCGTGTTTTCAGGAACTCTGGTCTGTTTAGACGGCTGCAACAAGGTATTTACTTCCCGGACCACAAAATAACTGTTGGGGATGTGGAGATGCCTATAGTCATCCTCGGGGACCCAGCCTACCCGCTAATGCCCTGGCTCATGAAGCCCTATACTGGCGCCCTGGACACTGAAAAAGAACTCTTCAACTACCGGCTGAGCAAGTGCAGAATGGTGGTGGAGTGTGCTTTTGGCCGTCTCAAGGGGAGATGGAGAAGCTTACTGACTCGCTGTGATCTCAGCGAAACCAATATCCCCATTGTTATAGCAGCTTGCTGTGTGCTCCACAATCTCTGTGAGAGCAAGGGGGAGACCTTTATGGCGGGGTGGGAGGTTGAGGAAAATAGCCTGGCTGGTGATTACTCACAGCCAGACAGCCGGGCGATTAGAAGAGACCAGCGGGAAGCGCTGTGCATCCGGGAGGCTTTGAAAGCAAAGTTCCTGAGTGAGCAGGGTAACCTGTGATTTTATAGTTTGTGTACTGAGAAGCTAAACCTGCCCCCGTTTCTTTACCCAGGTAATGTTGACTATCCTATCCAGTTACATACCCCCTTCACCCCCCCTCCAACACACGTGTCGAAATAAAAATAGTTCTACTTTGTTAAAGCACACCGTTTTCTTTAATACTGTTTTAGCGGGAATTTTTTAAAACTGGGACGCAGACTGTGGTGCGGGGCGGGTCTAGTGTTGTGATGCGAATGCAGCTTCTAAACTCAAGGATTGACAGGCTCCGCTGCGGTGGGATGCTTGTTTCAACGGAGCCTGTCACCCCTCCTGATCGGGACTGTGTGTATGGGAGGTCTATTTGACTTTGTGGCAGGGGGAGGACGGTTACAGATCCCATGCTGTGTGGCTCTGTGATCCTGTCTAAGGACCGGCGCTTAAGATCTGTAACTGCCCTCCCCCGCCACAAAGTCACAGAGCAACCCACCCCCCCCAACATTACATCAAAACAACCTCCCAGACTAACCGGGGCAACTAGTCACTGCATCACTGCACTGTGTATGTGCCCTGCTGCTGTGCCTGCCCCCGACTATGTACCCTGCCAAAGGAGACTGTCCTGTCCAATTTCCAACCCCCTTTCCCCTCCTCCTCCAAAAGAACATGATTGAAACAGTAGTTAACAGAAACAAATTTTTTATTATCAACTACACATGGCATTGGGAGGTGAAACTTGGACGTGGGCTTGTGTCAGGCGGGAAGGAAAGAACTTTTCAAATTTTGGGAAATGAGAGCCTTCTGCTACTAGAGCTCTCTGCAGGGGTGGAGTGAGAGTTAGCAGGGACTCTGCCGCCTCTCCTTCTTTGCACTTTGGGTGAGGTGGGTATGGGACTTGGTGGCGGGGGAGGGCGGTTAGAGATGGACTGCAGCGGGGCTCTGTCCTCCTGCCTCCGTTCCTGCAGAACATCCACAAAGCGCCGGAGCGTGTCCGTTTGCTCCCTCAGTAGTCCAAGCAGCGTTTGAGTCGCCTGCTGGTCTTCCTGCCGCCACCTCTCCTCCCGATCCATGTTGGCTTGGTGCATTCGGGTCAAGTTCTCCCGCCACTGGGTCTGCTGTGCTGCCTGGGCTTGGGAAGAGGCCATAAGCTCAGAGAACATGTCCTCCCGTGTCCTCTTCTTCCTACGCCTAATCCGCGCTAGCCTCTGGGAGTGTGATTCCAGGCTAGGTTGTGAGACAGTCGCAGACGGGGCTGTGGAAATGGGAAAAAGGGAGTGAATTCCTCTGAAAGATAAATGTAGTTGTGAACAAAGAACATAGTCTTTCTCTGTGAACAAGACCATGCACAGCACCTTTCACATGCGCACTCAGCACAAGGTCGAATTCTCGGCCTTCGCATTCTGTGCCTGGGGTCTTGAACAGCACATTTGAGAAGCGAGGCAGCACAACGGAATTTCTGTTGCAGGCAGACATGGTAAGCCGTACACTTGTGGCAGTTTAAAACTTTTATATTACCACTGGCCTCATTTCACATTTAAATCAATGTCAGTCCCTGCTGCCAGCAATCCGGCAAGCGGGAACTCTGCCCCTGTCCCACCCCCTCGCGGCTGTCCCCGGGAATGATCCCTTTCGGCTGCCCCTCTCCCGCCTCCACCGCGTGGCTGCAAACCAGCGGTGACAGTTCTGTAAAGGAACGGGAAAGCAGTCCCAACACTAACATTCCCCTACCTAATTAAAAGCAGGTCACCATGGCCGACATCACCCTGATGAGGATCTCCGAGAGCGACAAAGAGAGAATGCTCCGGGAAAGCCTCCAAAGACCAGGGCCGTATGCCGCCCTGCTGTGCAGAGCAATGATCCCCGAGTACCTGATAATCTCGTGGCGCGGCAACGTGTCGTACTTCGGAGGACCCAATAAGGCCGCTCTCCCCAAGAACCTCATGCAACGGCTTTCAAGTTACCTCCAGGAGAGCTTCATCGAGATGTCCCAGGAGGATTACTGCTCTATCCCCGCACATATAGACCGCATTTTACTGTAGCTGCAGTAGCAGGGAATACACAGTAGAGCGGCTTGTGCAGGACAATCACTGAAAACCGGACATTGCTAGATTTCTTTTCAAAACTTGCACTGCCCCTTACTAAACCGTTAAGCGCCTAGGGCACACTAATCATGAACAACCCATTCTTTTAATTGTTAATATTCCTGTTTTGTTAAAAATAAATGTTTAGATGTTTACAACACTTACTGGCTGATCCTTCACCAGATTCTGTGTCCGGGGTAATGGCTGGGGACGCTTCGTAGGGGATCTCTGTAAGGGTGATGAAGAGATCCTGGCTGTCGGGGAAATCAGCGTTGTGAGAGCTGCCAACTGCCTCGCCCTCCTCATCTCCTTCCTCATCTTCCCCGTCCCCTAACATGTCTGAGGAACCGGCCGTGGACAGTATCCCATCCTCAGAGTCCACGGTCACTGGTGGGGTAGTGGTGGCGGCAGCACCGAGGATGGAATGCAGTGCCTCGTAGAAACGGGATGTCTGGGGATGGGATCCGGAGCGTCCGTTTGCCTCTTTGGTCTTCTGGTAGCCTTGTCTCAGCTCCTTGATTTTCACGCGGCACTGCGTTGCATCCCGGCTGTATCCTCTCTCTGCCATGTCTTTAGAGATCTTCTCGTAGATCTTTGCATTCCTTCTTTTGGATCGCAGCTCGGAAAGCACGGACTCATCGCCCCACACAGCGATGAGATCCAAGACTTCACGATCAGTCCATGCTGGGGCTCTCTTTCTATTCCCAGACTGCACGGCCATCACTGCTGGAGAGCTCTGCATCGTTGCCAGTGCTGCTGTGCTCGCCACGATGTCCAGACAGGAAATGAGATTCAAACTGGCCAGACAGGAAAAGGAATTCAAATTCAAATTTTCCCGGGGCTTTTCCTGTGTGGCTGGTCAGAGCATCCGAGCTCGCACTGCTGTCCAGAGCGTCAACAGAGTGGTGCACTGTGGGATAGCTCCCGGAGCTATTAGCGTCGATTTCCATCCACACCTAGCCTAATTCGACATGGCCATGTCGAATTTAGCGCTACTCCCCTCGTCGGGGAGGAGTACAGAAGTCGAATTAAAGAGACCTCTATGTCGAACTAAATAGCATCGCAGTGTGGACGGGTGCAGGGTTAATTCGATTTAACGGCGCTAACTTCGACATAAACGCCTAGTGTAGACCAGGCCTTAGAAAGGCAACCAGTCTTGATTTAAAGACTTCAAGAGACGGAGAATCCACCCACAGCCCCTTGGCAAGTTATTCCAATGGTCAGTTACCCTCACGGTTGAACAAATGAGCCTTCTTTCTAATCCAAGTTTGTCCAGCCGCAGCTTCCAACCACTGGATCTCATTAGGCCTTTTTCTGCTAGATTAGTGAGGCTTCTAGCAACAGAAATACCTTACCCATGTAAGTACTTGTAGACCATGATCAAGCCACCTCTTAACTGTCACTTGGATAAACTAAATTGAGCTTCTTTAGTCTCTTACGACAAGGCAGGTTTTCCAGACCTTGAATCATTCTTGTAGCTCTTTTCTGAACCCGGTTTTGGAATTTCCTCCCGGCCTTAGTCCAGATTTCTTAACCTTCTGGGCAGCTACAAAGTCTATCTCCCCTCCCTCCCCGCTCTTCTCGAAGGTGGCTGAGGAGGGTCTGGGCTGAGGTGGATTTATTTATGGGTAGCCTTTTGTTTATGTTCATGTTGTGATTTTTTGTTGTTGTTTTAATTTATGGAAGGGACACCAATGGGGTATTTCACAAAACTGAAGGAATACATAAACCAACAACAAAGTGGGTCAAAAAGAAAAAACCCAGCAACCCTCCTACTGGGAGCCACCGCAGTCCGCAATATGTATTCATTAAATGTTGCTAACTACAAGTCACTGAATCAGAGACGCTATTCAGCAGGATTTGACAGCTACTTTCAATGTACTAGAAAAAATAGTGTCATTTATCCCCTGCAGGAAGACTTTTTGTATTCTGCAATTAAAAAGTACACAGCATCTGTAAAGCATGAGTTGGGTTTTTTTTTTAATTATTTAAAATCATTGAAATTTCTCATCAGGAACGCTTTGTAATAGAGAGCTAGAAAAGATATGGAAATTAGGTAAAGGAGACTGAAATTGATAATTTTTTAAACACGCTTGACTGTTTCAACCAGAGGTAGGTCTTTTCTTTAAATAAACTTGTAAAGTGTCTGTCAAGTCAAAGCAGCAATTCGGCCCAAAAGAAAAAAAAAAAAATTGGTTAGTCTCTAAGGTGCCACAAGTACTCCTCGTTTTTTTAAAGAGATATAACTGCTCATCTAAACCATGTAAAGCATGAGGGCACTTTGGTGAAACACCAGAACATATCTGCCCTTGAATTATCTTGTCAAAAGTGGGACTGTCTTCTTTTACAGGATTGCCTCGTTCTTCCTTGATAATAGTAGCAACCATGATGTTGTGACCGATCATGATTCACAGCTTGAAGAACAGGTAAGGTCCAGAAGAAGGATACATGGCAATATACTAGAATGAATATCACCTAGGTCACAGATTCAACAGGCTAGCAGTCCAGCACCTTACTTAAGAGCATACAAAGGGTAATTTAAAGCATTTGAGGAGGGGCGGACTATTGGCTTGTTTATTTTCAAGGGACGCAGACAATCAATTAGCTTAACATTAGAAACAGAAAATATCTTTGCTCAGAAGGTTCTCTGTACAGCTCCACAAGATACATTCCCCTTGCCCTAACCGACTTCGACAGAGAAGCCAAACAAAGGAAATGCATCTCAACCTCAGTTTGAGGCTATGGAATGATGAGGCACCAGTACCAGAAAAAATGAGTATTTTCCAGTAACTGGCAGAAGAGACATTGCTTAACTTCACCCTGTAAGAAGCCAGGAGACCAGATACAATTTGGTTTATGTCCTGCCTTGCCCCTTCACCAGCACTGAGCAGAGACAAGCAATTGTCATATGCCATTGGGCTCAGTATGATAATTTATTTTGTTGTTTACTATCCAGTATGCTCAACAGAAACTACAAAATCCTTTCCTAGAGATCTTTGCCTTGCCCATAATTCACTGCAATCAAGACACAAGATCACTGCTGCAATTTTAATCCATTAAGGTTCCTTGTGCCCAGCAAAACTTAAACAACTCTGTTTAGTATGAAGAAAAAATCTTCCCCTCTTCCCTCGCAAGAAGAACTTCACCTCTCAGGGCCGAGTCTAAGCTCTCTGAAGTCAGTGGTAAAACTTCCAGTGATGTCACTAGTGCAGGGTAATGCCTTAACTTTTAAAAATGTAGCATTCTGAATTATTTGATGCACATATTTAGTTCACAAGCACTAAGCGCTTGTCACCCATAACTACCATTCAACAGCGAATATATATAATTACAGTTCAATTAGCTAATTTCATTCTGACTGCTTTGGAAACGAGCAGAAAGATATCGACAGCTTCAAACCATGGTCAGCAACTGACACGTATTTTGCTTCTATCTGAAGGAATTGCTGTCAAATCAATCACTTAAAAAAGGTATCGGCGAGGTTTTTACAGTAACTCAGGGATAAAGACTGGCTAACAGAAAGCTTTCTGGGAGTATTAGTTCTTGCTGTACTATCAAGATCTAGGGTAACAAAATGAAAACTATTGGACTACCTTCCCTTATGGCAGGTATTGACAAAATTTGGAAAGCTACCTATTTATATGTGGCCAATATTTTAAGAGATAAAAAAAGCCATTTGAGAATATCAATTGCCAAAAACAGAGAGGCAAATCTTGACTTTTTCAGCAATATTCACTAAATATTTAATAAGGCATCCTGGAGCTCAGAAAGGTTTAAGACACTATGTTAGGGTATTGAACTAACAAGCTCCTCCAGTAACCCTCTAAATACATATAGTTAAACACTACCTCGTTTATTTTAATTATTTAACACAGAGACTGAAGGAGGTTAATATGACCCAGTGGACTTGTTCATGCTGAAAACTAAGGCCTCCTCTTACTCAGCTATCCGCATACTGCATCATACCATAGTGTTACAAGGGAGAGATACTGAATAAGAATGTACAGCAGTTTGCTAACATCCTAATGGTAGTGTTTACACCCACTCTGCATTAATGTAAAGGACTACACAAGGTACCGGCTTGACCTGGGAAAGCACTTAAGCACATGCTCAACTTTAAGCAGGTAATTGTCATGCTCAGTGATCACTCAATCCCAGATCCTATGAGTTAAGTGTGTGCTTAACTGCTTCCCTGGATCTGGGCCTTCATCTTCAAAACGTGATTTTCCCCTTTTGTCCACCTATGAGCTGACAAATCATTAGTACCAGCCCTTAGCCATTCTCTGCTACTAAGCCAGTCTATCCTTCCTTTTTGTCTTCAGCGTCTTCCTCTGGTTAGGATGGCGGGACACGTGACTTCCGTTAATGAAGCCTCTAGCTGCCACCCCCAAAACTAGTGCAAAAATAAACCCAGTTAATAAAACACACAGGACTCAAAGCAAAGCACCAAATTAAAAGGGAAAACATTCCTAAGTCCACCTACGGTATGGCTGAAAAGGATGACATCCAAAATATTAAACAACAAGAAAGAAAGAAAGAAAGAAAGAAAATCATTGTAAAAGAATCGTCGCAGAACTAGACCCACAAGGGGAGGAAAGAAATCTAGCAGCATAACCTAAAATCCCTCCTGAAATATCAATTATATTAATCATAGTTTCAGATAATGCCAGCTGAGCCCAGTGTGTCCACTTGAACATCTTTCTTCCTTAACAATATTATACCAACTGCTGAGTCTTCAACTGAGAAGGAAGGGTTTGATATTCATTTTAACTGATAGTTAATGAAATCTTGTTCAATGATACCGCAACCACCTTGCATTCTTTTTCATTTGTCATACTATACGGCCTGCAGGCATGGTGAAGCAGCTCTCTGCAAAAACCAATGCTTCCGTTGAGTTCCACTGCTGCTCTGTAGATGCGGAACAAAACTCAAGCCACACAAATGCTGGCATAGGCCAAGGAGAAGTACAGCTTACCTCTGGCCCAACTGAATATTTGGGAGAAACAGCCAGGATTTTCATTTTAAGTTCTGCAATCTTCTATTTATTCCACAAAGCTGTTGATTTAAAAACTAAGAGTAAACATATCAGAGAGGCAATCCCACTGTTTCCTACGCAGTCCTGTGACTTACGATATGTCTACACTTGGAGCTGGGGGCGTGAGGAGACGTACTTGCACTACTTCTCATTGAGCTAGCATGCTAAAAATAGTAGTGTCGTCCAGGCAGGGCTTGGGCTAGCCACCCACATAAGTACGCCCGGGGTCCGGACAGGTTTGTACTCAGGGCAGCTACCCCTGCCCACCACTTGTTGCTACCCGTGCTACTGCAGCTACACTACTATTGTTAGCATGCTGGCTCAATGAGAGCTAGCGCGAGTATGTCCCTTTGAGCTGGGAATCAAACCCCCTGCTCCAAATGTTGACTACCCTTAGGGGTTCAGTTGGCAAAACAAGACCTTATAGTCGGGTGCTTTCGTGCTGTAGAACATTTGGTGCAATAACTATTTGTTCACAACATAACAAATAATGGAGATTTCACACATGACTTTCACAGGAACTAAGAATTTCTCATGACAGATGAAAGACCAATAAATCAATCTGGATCGATGCACCTTTGTGCATTCCTTCAAAATACTATGGGCCATATTCTCAGCCACAGGAGCGCTGCTGATTTAGGGCCAGATCCTCAGCTGGTGTGAAACTTTAATTCTGTTTATTTCAGCTTCTCTAAGATGCAATGTGTTAGGGGTGTGTTGTGGAAAGATTCTTTTTACAACCTGAAAACCAGGCAGCAGGAGATTGGATGGCTCCAGGAACTGGCAATGGAACCTAGGACCTTTCACCGGACTCAAATGGGGCCCAGGTCAGTAGCAATCAAAAATGAATATCTAATGGATCTGCTGGCCCTTTGTGAAATCAGTCTCAATCCAGTTTCCAGGTGCAATGGACACAAAGAGAGTGAATACCGAGAGGCCAAGGGTAGAATGGGCATGGAGATCACACTGCCAACTCACTGCTAGAGGCAGCCCACCAGCTTAGAATTAAGATACATCCTCAGGGCATTGTGGGAAAGCCTTCATTCTGACTCAACAGAGCCTTCATTCTCCAGGGCGGTCACTCAGGGGCTTTCAGAAGCACTACGTTTCATATGAAAAAAAAATGTAAAACCCAACCCCCTAAAGATAACTAACCTCATTTGAAATAACAGAGCTATTTGCATGTACAGCTGAAGTTAGCTGTTGACTAAGGAATGAAATAAAACCAGGGGTGTAAGCGCTCATAGGATTGTCTTAAAATGCTTAAAGCCTCGGAGATCGTGAGATTAGTAGGAGAGAACCAAAGGGAGAAAGCTGCCAATATTAGAGCTTGGTGAGAAATGTTTTTCTTGTCCCACACGGAGATGAAACCAAGAATTTATTGAAATGTTTCTAGAGTAAATATGAGGGACACGCCCACCCCAGAATAGCCACCAGTGCAGTGCTTAGGACATGGGGACTTGAACCTGGATCTCCCATATCAGGGCCCTAACCACTGGGCTACAGACTCAGTCTCTTTCTTGCTTTGACATGGCGTTTTCAAAATAATTAGTATTCAATTGTTTTTATCTGCGAATGAGTCCGAGTGGTGCCAGAGATTTTTTTCTTCCCAGCCCTAAATAAAAATAGCACACGTAAGCCTTAATTTTGTTGGGTATTTTTCTTTCCCTCCCTAACTTCCACGATTGTTTTCCCCCTAAAGCCCTCTCAAGGCTCACTTACATGTTCTGAGAGCTTTTTAAAGGAAAAGAGCTTTCTCACATGACATCTTTTTCCAGCCTCTCTGAGCTCTAATTACATGGTAACGATTAAAAAGACTTCCGAGTTTTATCATCACATCCTTGGCCTTTCAGAAGGAACAAACAAAACAAAATGAAAACAGTTGCGCTTCCAACCTTTGGTAAACTGTTGAAGTCAGCAGCTCATAGTGAAGCAAAAAGACAAAATCCAATTTATGGGGAATTTCATTACAAAGCTCAAATGCCTTGTGGCAGCCTTGCTTTAAGTATGAAGTTGTGCAGCATGCAGGTGACATAATTAGGTCACTAGGGGCAAGAATGCTTAGAACTGTTACATAAAGAAAGCTATAAGACTTCTCAAATTAGCCTCCGTCAGGTTTCAAGGGTAGACTTTTCCTTTCTGCCTGCTGGGATTCAAAAGTGAGACTGAGATATGAAAGTGCATCTCCTCTCTAGCAGTATTCCACTGCAGTCATCTGATTTGGCTAACTAAATACTTGTTTTCCAATGTTACTGTATTACCATCTTGAAATTATTTATGGTATACTGTTAAATACACTTTATAGCTTTGGCACTGAACATGATGAACAAGATGCGATAGGCAAGTTGCCATCAGTGTTTCCCTGTCATTTTGGAATGAAAAGTGGCATTACTAATATAATCAAAACAGCTAACAGGGGGCAGATTTAGACAAGTGGGATCTCAGAAGCATCTAAATCAGTGGTTTAGAACCAGGGCTCTGGGGCCCCTTGGGGGACCACGAGCAGGTTTCAGGCAGGGCCCCCAAGCAGGGCTGGCATTAGACTTGCTGGGGTGCAGGGCTGAAAGAAACCACACCACACGAGGCTGATGCCCGGGGCCCTGAGTCCCACCACCCTGGGCTGAAGCCAAAGCCTGAGCAACGTAGCTTTGCGGGGCCCTGTGTGGAGGGCGGCCCCTGCTTGCTACCCCCTCACATTGCTTAAATTACAGAGCAGTCATATTTCAGAGTAGCAGCCGTGTTAGTCTGTATCCGTAAAAAGAACAGAAGTACTTGTGGCACCTTAGAGACTAACAAATTTATTAGAGCATTAGCTTTTGTGGACTACAGCCCACTTCTTCGGATGAATACTGAAGAAGTGGGCTGTAGTCCACGAAAGCTCATGCTCTAATAAATTTGTTAGAGCAGTTGCTTCAACTAGCTTTCCATTGCCAGTCTGAGTCCTAAACCTGTGCCGGTGTCCCCAAAAGGAAGCCAACCTTCCTGCTGTTAAATACGCCCCATCTCATCTAGCTTGGGTAACACTCCGAAAAAGAGTTTATAATTTATGGGGTTTGAAAATGGATTCTTCACATTTTTTGGAAAATGGCCTTAAACTTTTGCTTGCCCAAATACTGATCCCTCCCCTCCTCCCACAAATGGCAGGCCCCTGCTCTCAGTTTTGCTCTGCAACAGAACCATTTGGTCTGACGTGCAAACACTCAAGGTCCCTCCTGAATTCGTCAGATTGTTCTAGCCATTAGATCGCCCGAGAAGAAATATCGTCCTACATCAGAATGAACTGTAATGGAACATGTCAACCGGGCACTAGGAGCAAACAACTCTTTTATGACAGCAACCTAAAGAGTGTCCTTCACAAGCTCCAACCATTCCTGTTGCATAGCATATGACCCCAACATAGGAAGCCTACTTAATAGCAACCCGTTCACATAACTATTTCAACTACACTAATCATCTCTTTAGATGTGTGATTGCATCCTCTTCTAGCGAATGTACCAGGGGAATCCCAGTAGACAGCTATGTTGTGCCCTTAAAACTCCCAAGTTTTAAGCACATGCACATGTGTATCTGTGAGCAAAATAGACTCCAACTGTCCTCTCCCTGGACCTTAAAACATGTGCTTTCATTCTCATCAGCTACCTGGGGCATTCCGCAGCACCATTCCCACAGGGTCAATCTCAGGGCTAGATTAATACGGATAACCAGTTACCTTAGCTGGCTGACACCATTAACCCTAATTAAGAGATCTCTTTATTCCTAGAAATCCTCCTTCAAAGAGATTTTTACCTTTGGGTTTTTAAACTAACCAGAGGACCCAAACAGCTCTGACAATTTTATAAGCCCGACAGCCGCGATTTCCATAGAGCAGTACAGGATAATTTATGTAGCCAATGTACGCGGCTACCACACACACCAATAAATTTCACAAAGGTTTTTATCTCCATCTCTCCAAGCAGGTTTGGAGATAGGTTGCAAAGAATGTGTTTTGGCATGAAATTAAGGGCTAAATACAAGGTCAAACCTGTACGTTGTACAGGCCTAAAGGAGGAAACTCATAACATCCCCTCACTTCACTATCTGTACCAGAGGTGGGCAAACTGCGGGCCACAGGCCACATCCGGCCCGTGGGACCGTCCTGCCCGGGCCTTGAGCTCCCTGCCGGGGAGGCTAGCCCCCGGCCCCTCCTCTACTGTCCCCCCTTCCCCACAGCCTCAACTCGCCATGCCGCCAGCGCTCTGGGAGGCAGGGCTGCGAGCTCCTGCCAGGCAGCATGGAGATGAGAGCCGCTGGCCTGTCCCAGTGCTCTAGACTGCGCAGTGGCGTGGCTGGTTCCGGCCGGGCGGCGTGGCTGCCAGTCCTGGTGCTCTGAGTGGCATGGTAAGGGGGTGGGGAGCGGGGTGGTTAGATAAGGGGCAGGGGGCCCCAGGGGGCAGTCGGAGGACAAGGAGCAGGGGGCAGTTGGATAGGCATGGGAGTCCCAGGGGACCTGTCAGGGGGCGAGGGGGTGGATAGGGGTCGGGGCAGTCAGGGGACGGTGGGGTTGGATAGGGGGTGAGGTTAGGGGCGGGGGGTCCCGGGAGGGGGCAGGCAGGGGACAAGGAGTAAGGGGGGGTTGGATGGGTCAGGGATTCTGAGGGGGGCAGTCAGGGAGTGGATGCCAAGCTGTTGGGGGGGGCACAGCCTTCCCTACCCGGCCCTCCATACAGTTTCGGAACCCCGATGTGGCCCTCAGGCCAAAAAGTTTGCTCACCCCTGATCTATACACACTCGCCTCAGGTACCCTCTGGCTGGGATTCCTAACTGTCCTTCTAGAGCTACTGTAGAAACCTACCACTCTGAAACCTGTAGTTAACTCTCCATTCCCTGCTCCACAGCATGGAGGCCCTGCTGCCTGTGGGGGGGGGGGGGGGGGGAACATGTGATTCAAACTTGTATTCCCTGCTTGGAAATATACAGCGCTACCTATATACTCTATCAACTGGACCCTTTACTAGCATTTTCAGATGCCCTGGAAAATAAGATCACTTCTTCTTAATCTAGGAACCAACTTCAGAGATAGAGAGTATGATATTCATATGAACATGAATTGAAATTGACCACAGCTATTGCAGAGAGCGCCTTTACTACATGAATCCCTCCCCTCCTTTACTACATGAATCTCTCCCCTCCTGCTGCAAGGATTGTTCAAACAAATAGACTGAAAATACAACACCAACACTGATGTCAGCTTCCCATACTTTCATTCTAATGGATTGTTAACTTCAGAGACTAGCTGGCCACCATTTAAATGCTAACACTCTGGAAGGAGTGTATGCACAAAATTACAGCATAAAACCTTGATGTTTAGCTATGAAACATTTTATGCTGCAAATGTGCAATGCAACACAAAATTTTGTTACAAATGTTTAGTAAAGTAGATTGCTTTTTTAAATCACCACATACATGCTGAAGCTGCTCTAAACAACAATGGGACTTTTGAAGGGCAAATATATTTACAAAACCAACTAAGATCATTTTTAAACAGTGATAAATTAAATTATTTGTCTGAGCTATCTGGAAGTAAATTCCTGCATATTTTAATTGCTTTTGATATAGCCTAATAAAAACCAGAAGGGAAATGTTCATATTCAGTGCCAGTTATCTTTCCAGGTAAAATTCTGACCTGAATGTTCAGTGGTCTGGACTGTTCACTTCTGCAGTATGACCCATGAAATTCACCCTGGTGCATCTCTAATGTACTATGTATTTACTCAGCCACCTGGGTCTTTTAACAACCAACAGGATTTTTTTCTTCTTCAGATGCAACAGAGGAAATTAAATAGTTGTTGTGTCTCATGGATGCAGAGTGACAAAGTATAGAAGATTAAATAGGAACAAAATCCCCTTAAAATTGGGGAGATATGTTCTAAATTGGACAGCTCTATATGTTATCCAGCCAAGAAGCTGAAAATAACATGTTGCTATATTCCTGTACTGCCTCCTAGTGGTGAAGATGATTTTTTTTTAAAATCAGTTGAGTAAAGATGGCTGACCACTATAAGGTATGGGATGTGGGTTCTTGTCATATGCTTTGCTGAAGATTATTGTGTATCTTGCCATCAATGCTCAGTAAAGCTGTCACTTTCAGAGGAATAAAAAACAAATCAGCTCCTAAAGAATCCTAATGAGAGACAATTGCGCTTGTCTACTGTTCTTGTGCTATGATGGAAGTAGTACTTTGCCTGTGAGAGTCGCTCTGCTGATTCTTTCCATTTTAATCCTGTGTGTTTTTCCGCTGTGATAAGATATTGGGGCTCAAAGCAGGAAATGCTGGGCAAAGTCCTATGACCTGTATTATACAGGAGCTCAGCCTATAACATAGTAATGATCCTTTCTGGCCTAAATAGATGGATAGAATTTAAAAGATGAAGTGGAAGAAAAGGCGGTTTTCTACATTAAGAGGTGCAAGGCGTCCCAAAAAACCCGTAAGAAATATGGGATATATATATTTTTCCCCTGAATGAGGAGAATGAAAAGCCTCTGTCCTAAGTACCATATCTTTGTAAAGTACCTAAATTCAAGAAGTGAAAATATCAGATTCTGAGCACTAAGGGCCAGTTTTGCAACAGTATTTAGGCACCTTTAGGTACTTAGGATTTTTTAAATATCTAAATACCACTAGGTGCCTATCTGCATTTTCAGGTGCCTAAATACCTTTGCAAATCTGGTCCTAAATTCCTGTCTCTGCCTTGTCGGAATACTTGGAAGCTCCATGGCTCTGAAATACAACAAAGCTGAATAAAATACTAAACTTGATTCTCTGTTCTCTACTTAACACCCCATGGTAGGTAACTGAAGGCCTCTGAATTGATAAATGACAGCTTTACATTTTCATCATCCACAGCATTACTGGTGAATAATGAAACAGGGGCCGTGATAATTTAAACCCAAGACGAGTTGCCAGAGAACAATCTATGAAAAAGGTAAATTCCTGATGTTAATGGGCCTTTACAACAAGTCATCAACATGTGGGAATCCCTGCAGCAAATCATATGAAAGTGTGGGGTGACGGGGGCTCATGTTGAGGCTAGAACATGAGGATGAATCTGCCAAACCTTATCAGCATGGTTTTGCCAGTAAAACACTGCTGCGTCTGCGTGTTATTCTCCCAGCCCTATGCTTTGTATACTTTCATAAAATGTGTTATGGAAATACAACAGATTTTAAATTATCATTGCATCCAGTGAACCACGTCTTGGGACATTTACGGCTCCATTTGTTCTTGTCCTGGTCGGAACTTTCCCAAACAATACCAGCAATCAAGATTCTCTTGGTGGTGGATCCCAAATATCTGCTGACCTCTTAACTTTCCAATGAGCACGTGAGGGTGAGGAGTTGGGCTTTCAGCCCAGGAACAACCTTCCACTCACCATGGTGCAAAGGGGCTTTAAGCCAGCTTATCTGGTCACACCGGATTTCCTCCTGCTTAAGGACAAGTCCCAAGCAATGTAAAGCCAGCACAGTGATTCTATGCTTCCCTCCCCTTGAAGCTCTTGGTATAGGGGGCATTCCCCGAGATGTGGAAACACAGCCAGAGTGACTCTACTCTCCAGCAACTCCTAGCTTCTAGAATATTCCCCTGGGCTGATGGGCTGCTAAGCATAATTTAGAGCAGCCCCGAGGCTGCAGGAAACCAAACTAGACCTGTGGTCAGCCACTGGACAGGGATCTGGAAGTGTGGTCTATAGCTGCCTTTACCCCACCAGTCCTGTGTTCAGTGTCGCTTGTACCAAGCAGAAAATTGTGCCCAAGATCGTGCTTAATTCTTACAGCACTACGGTCGAGTTAGTTTATATTTCTGAAGAGCTTTTCAATTTATTGTCAGTAAACAAATGTCTTGGATTTTACTACTGAAGCTATGGTTTATAAAAAAAACCTCTCAGAAATAAACGTTAACAAGATGGCTCTGTAATAGCAAAGCCCTGGTAATTAATAAATGCATCTAAACATTATACAGACAAGATTGCTACAGTGTGTAACATGAAAAATAATCTTTGCCTTGGCACATTTGCAGTGGGTTAGTGCTTAAAATTGTTTTGGATTCCAACACTTGTTTGAAAACAGGAAAATGGAATTAACTGAAGAAGTGCAATATATTATTTAATCTCTGATTCTAGTCAAGAGGGGATGTAATCACTAGAGCAGACCTATTTATCTCCATCTCATTTCATCACCCAGTAATTTAAATCCGATTTCTGATCCTCAATCCGCTTATCAAGCGCTAAACAACATCATGAGACCCTGTCTCCACTGAAAATGATTTTTTGCTTTTCTTCCTCCTTGCGGACTGTCATGTCCTGCTCACTTTATCAATCAGCTTGACATTATCTCTCTTTCACAGAGTGGATAGTTTATGTCATCAGATTTATGCAAAAAAAACCAAGTAGCTCTCATAGCACAAGAGAGCTCTTTGGTACTGGATGACATTCTTTATACACCAATACTCCTCTCAAGGTTCAGTGTTTATCCCGGTGTGTGTCATATCCCCTTGTCTTTCATTTTCATCCATTTTTTTCCTTTACACTTTATTTACAGCATGTTACAGCACCGCTGACAATTTTTTTTTAAAGTTTATTACTTATCAATTTTTAATCAGATACAGAGGAGAAAAAAAAAACCCAAAGGGTGGAGAGAAGTGACAGTCTGATATTTAAGAAACACATTACAACAGAATGCTCTGAAATAAGATTTGCAATGAATAGATACATGCGAGTTCCAGCCCAGAGCTCATCTCGTGACACACAAAACTCTATGATAAATGCACCAGCAGCAGGAGGATTAGATCTGTGCACTTCCTTGCTTTTATACCTTTTGGCCTCTACAATATCTACCAGCATGGACAGAAAATACCTTCTCCTGTAAACTTGCCTCTCATTCCCCGGCTAAAAGCAGATTATTGGATTTTTCAGAGCATCTGAACCAGAATCTTATTGAACCCGACTCTGCTTCCAGACCCAATTTTAAGGCACTGACCCCTGCATTAGGAGCAGCGGAGAACTGCACTGCCCCTGCAGGTGTTCCGGGAGGCAGTATGCTCACTTTTCAGAGATTAATAGATGCCAAGGCCACAAAGGACCATTGTGATTTTCTACTCTGACCTCCTATATGACACAGGCCATAGGACACCCTCACAATAATTCCCAGCACAGATCTTTTAGAAGAACATCCAATCTTGATTTTAAAATGGCCAGTAACGGAGAATCCACCATGCCCCTTGGTAAATTGGTCCAATCATTAATTACCCTCTCTGTTGAAAACTTACACCTTATCTCCATTCTGATTTTGTCTGGCTTCAACTTCCAGCCATTGGATCTTGTTTTCTCTGCTAGATTGAAAAGCCCATTATCAAATATTTGCTCCCCATGCAGGTACTTATAGACGGTGACCAAGTCATCCCTTAACCTTCTCTTTGTTAAGCTAAATAGATTCTTGAGTCTATCACTCTAAGGCATGTTTTCCAATCATTCTCATGGCTCTTCTCTGAACCCTCACCAATTTATCAACA
Organism: Chrysemys picta bellii; assembly: GCF_011386835.1. Lineage (NCBI taxonomy): Eukaryota > Metazoa > Chordata > Testudines > Emydidae > Chrysemys > Chrysemys picta. The sequence continues at coordinate 8,413,251 of NC_088797.1, forward strand.
CCCATCTTCAGTTGAGGACACCAGAACTGAACACCGCATTCCAGCAGCAGTCGCACCACGGATACAAGAGACAGAGGTAGAATTACCTCTGTTTCCACTTGAGATTCTTCTGGTTGGTTATTCATGCAAGGATCGCATTAGCCCTTTTGGCCACGGTGTCGCACCTGAGGGGGTACAGTGGGCACTAACCAACATTTCTGCTGGCCGGTATGGTGGGCAGTCTGGATCACGGCCCCACCTCTGCCCTGTTCTTCTGGAGCTGGCTTGCTCTGCTATAGGCAGTAATGAGCAGTGCCGACAGCCATGAGGGTGAAATCCCCCCTGTGCAGGGGGCCAGCACAAGCACCCTTTCAGTACTATTGTGAATGTGGCTTAAGTGACGGATGGCCTTGTAGAGGTCCTCTGCATGAGGTGAATTGTTACCCATGGGAGTAGAATCTCAGCAGCTGTGCCCATCCCTGCAACGGAAGTGCAAGAGAAGCGGAGGAACTTTGCTTCCTTCACCTCCCACACACTCCCATCCTGGGCAAACCACAGTCTGGCCCTCAATGACGATGGTATTATCAGGGCAATTAGTGATGTCCGCTTTCTTATTACAACCATCTGCTAGAGCAGCACCAAAAACATGTTGTTTTTCTCCTCCCCCACCCCATTGTCTGTTCCCTGCTTGATTTAGTCATTTCACAACTCAGGCCTGGTCTACACTAACCCCCCAATTCGAACTAAGGTACGCAACTTCAGCTACGTGAATAACGTAGCTGAAGTCGACGTACCTTAGTTCGAACTTACCGCGGTCCAGACGCGGCAGGCAGGCTCCCCCGTCGACTCCGCGTACTCCTCTCGCCGAGCAGGATTACCGGAGTCAACGGTGAGCACTTCTGGGTTCGATTCATCGCGTCCAGACAAGACGCGATAAATCGAACCCAGAAGTTTGATTGCCTGCCGCCGAACCAGTGCATAAGTATAGACAAGCCCTCAGTTTTACCTTGATTGGGCATAAAATAACCTTGCTAATACTATTTACTAAGACACAAAACTCTGTCTCAGAGTCCCCCTGTCACATTCCATAATAAAATACAGTGAGCAAAATGTAATCGACTGTTAACGTAAAGTAGTTAGCATTCACTGCAAAATGCTAATAATATTTCAGGAATGCCATTTCTGTTCGTGGCCTTTTGGCCAACTTAGCTAATGGACTGAGGCCTAGGAAATATTGAAAATAATTTCAGTCGGCGCTTACCAATCATTTGTCAGCCTGGAATTTTGCATAGCTTTGGAGCAGCTAGCCAAGAAAGTGCACTGGAGCTATCAAAAACTAGTTTGGTGAGGTTATTTAAGCAATCAGTCTATGCACGTCGCATAAACACGAGCTAAGCTGCAAAGTCCGAGACAAGGCAAACTAAAAATAACCTCGGGCACAGTTCTGCACCTAATCCAATTTGCTTATCTCTTAGGCCTTGAACTTGCAAATACTTAACGTGCACATGGATAATTTTACTCACCTGAGTGTTTCTCAGTTTTCTCATCTAAGCAATAAGGATAAATACCTCCTTTGTGAAGCACTTTAAGATCTACAGATGAAAAGGGCTACATAAGTAGGTAGGCATTATGATGAGTAGTCTTTGAGTTCAATGGATCTGTTCCCACGAGTAAAGTTACCCCATGGACAAGTTGTGGTGTTTAGATGTTGCTTGTGATTATTAGAACTGGGAGCACTGGCTGTTGGGAGTCTGAAAGGACTGGAAACAGGAAGGAGGGGGGAGGAGTTGAGGAGGCAGAGAGAGAGTTGCAGAGGGTGCAGCAGCAGCTTGGTAAAGAGGTTTCCACTTTAAAAATAAAGTCCTGTTGAAGTTTGTTAGTACCTTGCCCGGTTGATACAACACAAGTGTTTACTCAGATCATGTTTAAAACAGGAACATTTTACCAGTATGGCATTATCAGAAAAGTGCTCCTACCACTTCTACCAGTATAAGCTTATTCCACGCCCCCCCCAACTGAAACAAACTATACTGGCAAAAGTTGCTATAACTGCACTGGGGGCTTTTGCCAGCACAGCTGAGTTAATCAGGGATCATACCTCTTCACAGCCTGGACTGACGTAGCTATGCCAGCAGATGTTTGCACTGCACACACATCCTTAGATTGTAAGCTCTTTGGAGTAAGAACAACTTTTTGTTTCTGAGTTTGAACGGCACCTAACAAAATGGGATCCCGGTCCATGACTAGAGCTCCGAGGAGCTATCACAATGTAAACAAGAAATACTGAGCATTTTGCATGATTGGGGCAAGGTGAATATGCCACCCCAAATGTTTCTCTCTAGAACGGAGGATTTAGGCAGTACCATCCCTAGGCACTGAAATAAGTGGTCTGATTCTCAAAAAGGTACTGAGCACCTACATCTAGTCCATTGATAGCCACTGAGTGCTCAACACCTCTGAATGTCAACCCATTTATTAGGAGCCTAAAAATGGTGCTTTACATTAGGCATTCATGGCTAAATGTTGTCCTGGGAGCTCATCCTCCAATGGTGGGTGCATGTGTGCGTTGCATTTTATTTTCTTCCATTCAGAACACTGTTTTGAAACTTCGAAAAGGTGTCAAGAAGCCCATGTTTCAGTCTATGAAGTACTTTATGCTGCCTAATATGGTCACTGCTAGAAATGGTCAAAAATTGGAGTGGTTTTGCAAAACCAAAACCAGGTTCGGTTCTGATCCAGGTCCCAGCTAATCCAAATCCCCAAAGAGGTATGATCCCTGATTTTGTGGGAGTTGGATAAATGCTTCTGGTTTTTGTCCCACCTATAGTCACTGTTCCACTATTTAGGTAGATTCTTCCCACTGGAGGGGGGCACACTTTCATAGTAAACTGCATATCTCTGTTTAGTCTGTCACAAACTACCATGCAATTCAGTCAGATAAAAGGGAGGTTTCTTGACATCAGCACAGCAGAGTTATTCGTATGTTGCAGACTAATTATCTTGGCTCCTCGTTTGGGGACTGAGGCATCACACAGAGTAAACTGCATTTTGCTGATGCCAGCATTTTCACACTGTTTCAACAGAATGTCTGCCTTTGGTGGCATTTTTTTGCATTTCCAATGGAAATAACGAACAAAAAAAACCCACACACACACCCCTGTCATGGTATTACCAACAGAAATACCACACAAATACTTTCTTCTGTAGTTCAGACACAGAAACATAGCATGGGGGCAGGCTGGAAAAAAATGACAGTAATTTCTCCCTCTCCTTTGCCCAGTTCCATGAAATGATAAAAATCAAAGAGGTGAGCACAATGCAAGGAAGTTATTAACATCTCCAAGAGAGAGGGCACTCCCAAACTCCGACAGCTCATCCTGACATACAGCCAAGCTGGGGAAATCTCTAAAAGGAAACTTCCAGCGGAATCAAGATATTGTTTTTTAAGCAACAGAGTCTTAGAAATGTTGTAAAAAAACTGAAAGGAAAAACCACTCCAGGCAACGTGAATTTTCAGAATTCTAGCAACACGAACTCCAAACAGAACAGACTCTGAAGCCAGCAGCCCCGCTCTGTACAGCCACAAAAGTTGGGATGAGAAACTCTGAATAATTTGAATTCTTTTGTTACAGCTAGATGAATTAGCAATAGAAAGATACATCCATATCGATGTACACACACTTTGGGCCAGATCCTCACCTGGTGTAAATCACTGGAGCAATGTGATGTCAGTTGCACTATGCCAAATTACACTCTGCCTTTTTATTTCTTTCATTCTCAAAAGAACTGGTTTTTGTTTTTGTTTTCTGGAGGGGGAGGAGGGAGAAAGGTATCTGAAAAGGACAACAAATGCCAGTGAGGATATATGGTGCAACTCATCTGAAGAGGGCCCCAACACTTCAAAAATGTCAAGTCTTTGAAGGAAACCCATCACCTCCACTGGTGACATTTACTCTGTCATTTAAAAAAAAAAAGCACAAATCAGAATGTTCCCAAAGTTACTGTTCATGTGAACTGTAATCACATGGGTCCAAACACTCCCGTGTTTTCAGACAGTGTCTAGTGTACCAACTGGACTTTGCAGAGGACATCTTTCAAGGGAACAAAGTCACAACACCTTCCAATAACAGTGTGTGTGTGACATTGTAAAACAGTGGGGAATGGGTGTACAAAGCAGGGGCTTATTTACAAGAGGCAAGGTCTTTGCTCCTTCAAAGGCGTCCTGCAGTAGGTTCAATTGCTGTATCTGCCACTGTCTGACACGAGCTCGTAGGACTCAATTTCTGGCCTTCAGCAACACCTGGCGGTAAGGGGGGCAGGGACGTAGCTGGGCTCTTTCTGGGGAGGCTAACGTTGGAGCCGGAGTCCTCGTGTTTAACTCTTTATGCTGCTTCCAGCCACTGCCCAGGGGCAGGAGGCATGAAGAAGGCTCATTGTGCTCTCTACAGCCTGTGCAAAGCTAGGCATAGCTGAGCCAATATTCTTCTGAAAAAAGGGACTTGAGTGATGGGGGGGGGTAAATTTAGGCTGCAAAAACATACGGAATCTAAGAGATGCACTAGGCCTGTCACTTCAGTGCACAACTGAAAATGGGGTTCCCAGTCTCACCATTGTCCAACCTTTGAGCACGTCAGAAACTCACCACAGAGCGTCTCTTGAGACGCGCGAGACTACACTAGCAAGGGTGTAGGTGGAGGAGATGGCGTATGGGAGTTTACACAGTGCAGGGTTTGAGTCCGGGCTGTTAACGTAATCTTTTGTGCATGAGGATGATCAGCTAAGTCTTAAATAAGTTGATTTTTGCCAAGCAGGACTTCAAGCAAACATAACAGGAGACAAAATCAAACACATGATGAAAATTCCTTACGACGAGGATTGTGCCATTCCATACCAGAAGCCTTACCTGTGACCTACTGAATATACTAGTGATTTGCGTCATCACTCAGAGCAAAAAATAAAAGCAGGATATGTATTTCCATGGCCCTTATGGGGTCTCCTGGTGCCCTTTGAGAAGATAGCCTTTAGGATTATGGGGAGAGATGCTGATGAAATAATGCAAGAGGTACATAAAAACTCAAGAAACTCTTCCCCCTACTTCTCAAACAATTATCTCTTAAAATTCTAACATAACCATGACAGTAATGGACATCATTGGATCCACTGATATGTGGATGATGCCCCTGCAGGAAAATGAAAGTGGAAATCCCCAAAGGAAGGCGGGTCAGATACCAGATAATAGAAATGTTGATCCTGGAGTTGCCTGCTCATAATTTTTTTTTATTCTAGCAAGTACTGTTAAAGATTGCTATCCAGGAAAATAATGAATGTTGAGCGTGGCATCCATTCTTGTGCTGATGGATATCATTTCCAGTCTGATGAGAAGAGATTACCCTGCTGAACCCAACAAGACATGCTTAATCTCTCCATTTAGAATCCACTGTCCTCCAGGGGTTGTCACTTTTCTGAAAGAATGCAAGATTACTGCAGTAAACTAAAAAGCGGACAGCTGCATTTCACTTCTAAAAGCAGCACTTGGGAGAGGCTCTTTGACCAAAAGCAAAATGCCAAGGAAATCTGTTGACAGCTTCACCCGCTATAAAGTAGCTATTCTTTGGTTTACAGAAACAGATGTCAGGGCTAGAAGTATTCAGACAGTCGCGAAGAGCCTGATCCAAGCCCACTGAAGTCAATGGAAAGACTCCTATTGATTTCCATGGATTTTGGATCAGACTATAGGCTGGTATTTGTTAAGGGGGAAATTCATCCCTGTGCCACACAAGGCCTATGCAACACTTAAGTGCCACTTGAAACTGAAGTTCATTCTAAGGTCCTTATTCGATATCCGGTGGGTTACTCATGTAAGTGCTACTCAGCATGAGTTTGGGTACCCGAATCAGGCCCTAGAGCGATTTCCATCCTTCCACACAGCAGTGATTTGCAGAGCACTGCACTACGAGTCATAGGCGCCGACTCTGTTAAAAATGGCAGCCCCGCCCCATCAGCTCCTCCCCCTCCCCCAAGCACCTCCCTCCCACCGCGATCAGCTGTTCCGTGGCATGCAGGAGGGAGGGGGAGAAGCGAGGGTGGGGGCACACTCAGGGGAGGGGATGCAATGGGGTGGGGTGCAACGGGGGCGGGAAGAGGCAGGGCAGGGATCGAGCACCCCTGACATATTAGAAAGTCAGCACCTCTGCTACAAGTTCCATAACAATGACTGGTCTCCTCATCAATAAAGGTTGTATTGTAAAATCTAACTTTTCCTGCTGCATGGTATTGTCCCAAATATTCTGGGTTGTACGAACTTCAGTGAGAGGTGTCAGACAGACAGCTCTGGAGTGTGACGTCTTCTATCCGCAGAAGAACTGCAACACGGGCACTGGCAATACAAAACTTCTCTCCTCACCCCGTAACGTGCTCAGCCCTGAAGAGATCAGCTCTACAGGTTCACGCTCCTTTCCACCGAGAAGCCAAGGACTGAGTAGAGACTAGCTACGAAGCTGCCAAATTGGGCCCTTAGCACTGGTGATGCAAGAGAGGTGAATGCTTGTCCACTGGGAACTGGACCGAACGTACGGAGTTCATTAGACGCAGGCTCCCAAACACTGTTCCGATGGCCAGTACTGAGCACTACCAGGCGGAATTCAAACTGGTTAAACAGAGGTGAAAGGCTCTTCGGCTCCTTTTCCCTGATCGTTCTAGGCTCCACACAAACCACCCTCTCCCCCTCCCCCCCCCCCCCCCCGACTAACTTTGGTTTAATAATTTTGGGTGGGATTTTCACAAGTGCTCAGCATGGGCTTGACTCTGCCCCCACTGAAGTCAATGGGAGTTTTATAGGATTCACCTCCGCAAGCCTTTTTTCTTTCATTCCTCCCACCCCTGGGCCTTTTGTGGCCAAAGTTGTCATCTGGCGAGAGAAGGAAAAGTGCTGCAGGAACCCATGTGGTGCTCTTCTGCGCCAGTTCCACTCTTGAAACTAGCATGCATGCAGTTCGGGGTTCGGGCGCTTGCCAAATAAAAACGCTGAAGGAATCCTTTATGTAGTCAGGATTTCACACGTAAGGATTTCTTAAAAACAGGGAGGGAGGGATTTTGCCCTCACACCAAACTATTGGGCTCAATACAGGGGTAACTGGGTGAAACGTAAAGAGCAGGAGGTCACAGTAGATGATCCAATCTGGCCTTAAGCTCTATAAATCATGGACCCTGCACTCTGCTGCACCAGCATAAAGGGGCTGAAAAAGCTCAGGGGAACATGCCCTGGGTGCAGTGCCCCTATGCAGGAGCTTTTACAAGTCCAGCTAAAGGGGGGTACCAGGTGGTGGGGCTAGAAGGAGGAAGGGCCACAGCACATGGTGTTACAGAGATTCTGGAAAGCTCTGGTGCCTGTAAGCAGCTGGGGATGGGCTGCACCAAGGCCCCAAACAACCCAAAGCTGGTACAAGTTTGCCAGGTCTCCGAGTGGCTGATGAGACCCTGTGCAGTGCCTGTGGTTTTCCAGCAGCGAGGTTGCAGGTGAGACTCAACACCAGAGATAGAAAATGTAGCTTCCATCTTCACTGCTTCTTTTCTTTCCCTTTTTGTGTGTGTGTCTTGTTTTATCTTCCAGGAAACGGAATCAGACTTTAACAATACGAGCTCCAGCTCATCTCAACTCACTTCTCCTTTCCCCAGAAAGGACAGGTATTACCATCTTGTCAAACAAGCCATTTTTCCTTACAAAACCTCTCTCCAGTTAGAGGGAAAGGAAACCTAGGATGTGGTTTAAACAAAAGCCTAAATTCCTACTTTACATTTGAAATGCAACAATGCTTTTTCCATCTTTTCTGTATCTTTAATAAAAGGTTTAAATGATTTTAATGGTATTTTTGCTATGGTACTAAGCAGCCCTGAGGTCTCTGTATATCAAACCCTGAACCTTGTTTAAAATGGTTTAATGCTGGACAGTGGCAGGGTCATGTTAAAACTTTTGACCTTTTGGGCCAAACTAAATTAAAGCAACAGGTCACCCGGGAAACCTGTAGCAGAGCCAGGAATCAAATCGGAATCGTCTGAGTTCCAGTCCAAGGCCCTCAAACCTTCCTTCTTCCCCAGTACTGTCTTCACTAGAAATACTGGGCACATTAATGACTGGGTGACTCCGGCGGCACACCTCACAAGGGTGCCATGGGTGCCATCCACCATCCATGAAGTAAAACTTGCTCCCCCTCATGTTCCATTGCTACCATGCTCAGTTCATTCAGAACTTTCCATTCTGGCTGAAGATTTTGACTTATCAAACAGGTCCAGGCTCCAGCCACACCAGCCTTCTAGTGCAACAGAAGAAACTGCTTCCATCCCCTTCATATTTGCATGAGCCTGCTCTTTTCTTTTTCCTTTTTTTAAAAAAAGCTCAAACGGTTATAAAAAAATAGATCAGGCAAAGAGGAAAAAAAACCCTGCTTGGTTAGGACTTTGGTCAATGAGATGTGAGGCTGTATCCTTTATTGCAGATAGCTCGCTTATAAAAAATGATGCTGTCAATGTAAAATGAATAAAATAAGTCGGTATTTTCACAAGCTTTTCCCAATGGCTTTAGAATAAGGTCACCTTGATATTGTGGGAAAGAGCATGATTTCAGCCTCGCGCTACACAGATTGATACACTGTAGTGGCCATTTGTATGTTAAATGAGATTCAATCATTCAGAAAGCCTACCTTCCTTTGAGAAAGAACGGGTTGTTTTTTTTTCCCGGATCCTGAAACACAATATGCAAAAGCTACACATTAATCAGTTAATCTGTAATTTTTTCTGGCTCCCTACAATACACAAATCTATTCACATACGATCACATTCCACAAGGCAAAAGTGCACATTCGTGGAAAACTACACCAGAGGCTATATTTCACATTATAAAAGACCAAATTAATGTTGAATTACTCCCTAGTGGTAGCATACCCACGCATCCAAAGTGAAGTCTTTGTCAAAATCTAGCCTACGTGTACTAAGCGCCTATTGTTATTTAAAACGAATAAACACTACAGAAAATAGGAACACTGTTTTTTCCTCCTATTTCTGCTCATAAAAAAATTTCCTGCAGAGAACTCTGTCTTTGTAAAGGGATCCTATTGTTAAATGGAGTTGCCTTTCGCACCTTAGTACTTGGAGAGCCAGGACTTCACATTGTGGCTACATTTATATTTGGTAGCAGTGTAATAAAACACAAACACTGAATAAAACATTAAGACATAGAAGGAGCTAAGTGGAACAAAGGGCTAAAGCATATTGTGCACTAACCATGTCTGACCCATGGAAATACAAAGGGCTCACAATTCTAATTAGTAAAATGCACAGTTATGACTTAGATCATTAGACAGAGCCTCCTGCCTGTCTGCTATTCGGTATTATCGGAGCTCGTTTTTAGCATTGCAGGGCCCTCTAGTGGAACTGAAAAGCTGCTGGCAAGTACACTTTGACTAAAGCACCTCCAGCTTGGAATGACGACCATCCACGTACATGAAAATGTCATGGGGAGAACCACAGCAGTAGGATTCTTGCCGGAAAGCTGCATTGTTGGTGGCATGCATTGCATGGCTGCATTTTTTGGAATCTAAGGTGTTGTTCAAACAAACACACAGGGTGAAGTCCAGGCGCCAGTGAAGTCAAATGAGAGTTTTGCCACAGACTTCAATGGGAGCAGGATTTCACCCATGAAGTTGACAGTCCTCGTGGCTGTGAAAAGCTGTGGCTGCGCTGAACTGTTGTCTTGAGTCTGCAGCAAGAAAGCCTGAAACAAAAACGTGATCAAGAGAGGAGAACGTCCCTCACTGATCTTACTAGGAAGATAAATTTGAATTTCAGTTTTAGTGACAATGACATTCCAAGTGCATAGGAACGAGAAGGAATCTCAGCAGAGCAAACACTGTTAGACATAGGCACTGAAACACAAATTGCAGTTTTGTGCCTAAGGAATGAGTCTCTGCTTTTTGCCCTTCTGGTTACAAAGATTTCATTTGTTCTGCAGGCTGCCACTAGGTTCCCTAATCCACCCCAACAACATCCAGTCCCTGACACACACACACACACACACACACACACACACACACACACACACACACACACTTCACTCTTTCAGACTCTTACTGTGCTGCTACACTACTCTTGCCCCTGCTTCTGATCAGATTCCCAATACCGTACCCCACTTTACTTATGTAATATTTCCCCACCACCACACACACCCATTAACTCCTCACAGCAGTTAGGCTGTCAGCTGTAGTAGGCAGTTATCCTGTACTCGACTAACCACTAGAGAGGGGGACAGTACATACTTTGCCAGTGTATTTCACTAGCTTTTGCCAGGCTGATGACTTTCTTCAGCTTTGGTTTGTGGAACAGAAGAAGGGTTTGTTAAAGATCGGATTACCCAGACATTCTCTTCTGGTGCTGCAGACAGTCTGCCAGTCCATCAACGGTAGCTCTTCACTCCCTGCCCATACACATACAACACTTGCACACAGTGAAGGACAGGAGATTTTCCCGGATGGCGGACGATGGACTTAATTTGATGGTCCCACTGCTAGGCGGAGCTAACATCTCCCAGGAAAGCACTGCAAGAAGGGGGGAAGCACATTTGAAGAAGACACTTCTTTCCCTAAGCCCAGCAAGCAAGGAGGGAGAGCAGCAGCAGGGAGAGGCTTTGTTTTTGGTGTCAAATGAACTCCTGTATTATTCATTAAGATTGTTTGTATACAAACTGAGCCGGTACAGATATCTGTCTTCCCTATTCAAGCATCGCTTAAAGAATGCAAAGTAGAACACTGGTGGAATCCCGGAAAATGATCATCAATATGGGTGCAATCCTGCCCCATCAGAGTTTGCAAATGAAAGCTGGCCCTTGCATTCACTATAAATCGCGGTTCCTTTGTAAAACATACAGAGCAGGGCTCTGCTTTAAGGAGTCGCTAGAGACGGTTGCGGGCTTCAAAGCCCGGATTTTTCCATTGCCCTCTGAGGGGATGTCACCAAGTGAAGAGGGATGGAACTGACAATATAGGAGGGTTTTCCTCCACATCATCATTCTGAGCCATGGCTTTCCACTCTTGAGCCCACTCCGCAACCTGCAGAGCCGTGCATGTCCCACGCTTCCATAGCCGAAGGGCCAGTGACGAGCAGCCATTATTGCCGTACTTGACCTGTACTAAACCCTATACGTTGTACCCTGTGTACTCAAGAGCAGACTCTTGAGAGGGAGTGAACTCCATCTAAGGCACAGAAGTCATTTTGACCGTAGGCGCCAACTCCTGGAGCACCCATGAGGAAAAATTGGTGACTGCTCTGCACCCACTGGCAGCTCCACACCCTGCCACAGCTCACCTCTGCCTCCTCCCCGAGTGTGCCACTGCATCCTGCTTCTCCCCCACTCCCTCGCAGCGCTTGCACCGCAAAACACCTGTTTCGTGCGCCAAGCCTGGGAGGAGGAGGAATGCAGCGCGCTTGGGGGAGGAGGAAAGGGCGGGGTTAGGGCGGGGACTTTGGGGCAGGGGTGGAGTCGGGGCAGGGGCGGGGCCAGGGGCGCAAGCACCCACTGGCGCAGAAAAAAGTTGATGCCTGTGATTCTGACCATCCCTTTGTGTGGTAGCAAGGACCAGGAGGCCCCAAGCACCCTAGTAGGTTATTGACCAGGGATCCAGCAAGGCACCAACTTATCTGTACCAACCACTGCCTTCCCCGGTGTTGTATTGCATCTATGCAGTGGTAGCGAGGCATCAAGGCTAACAGTCAAGTTCTTGTTTAAAATCATGAAGAGCTGAGCAAATTCAAACCCAATATTGGAGCTGGGGCAAAGCAGCAAGATTCAGTCAGATTTTCACCCTGTTCTAAATAGCAAGGATTTGGTTTGGTGTATTATGAAAATAGCGCCCTTTGCAAAATTTGGATCCAGATTCAAAGTCACACATTCCCCTTGCCCAGATCTGTGGGTCTGATCCTGATCCATCTCTAGACAAAACCTCCTTCACATTCTGTAACCAAACCAGTATCCAGTCACCTGTTATTCCAAAAATCCAATTTTTGGGGGGTGGGAGTAGGTGTGCAGGGGGAGAAAGAGATGGAAGCAGGACCGCAGCCCTTCCCCCTTTAATGGGGCGGGTACATGGACATAGCTGACAAGTTAGAATGAGGTGTCTGAAAATGGGCCATCTTGATTATCACAACAAAAAAAAGTTTTGTTTTTCTTTCCCTCCTGCTGATAATAGCTCATCTCAATTAATTAGCCTCTTAGAGTTGGTATGGCTACTTCCACCTTTTCATGTTCTGTATGTGTATATATATGTCTCCTTACTAGATGTTCCAGTCTATGCATCCGATGAAGTGGGCTGTAGTCCACAAAAACTTATGCTCAAATAAATTTGTTAGTCTCTAAGGTGCCACAAGTACTCCTGTTCTTCTTGCGGATACAGACTAACACGGCTGCTACTCTGAAAAAGTATGTAGTTCAGAGATGGTCTAGGTCCACTGGGTCCTCTTCTTGACAAATCCGTGTTGGCTATTCCTTAGAACCCTATTATCCGCTAGCTGCTTGCAAATTGATTATTGCAACAAATTACAAAACAGCTTTGCAGAAGCAGCAGTGGCAGATAGCCCTGCTCCTAACAAGTGGCTCAAACTATGAACCCTTCTCTCTGGCATTCACAACCCAACAGATTCTAAATTGGTATTAAATACATACATTTGGCTGGGTAAGAACAAGTATTATTTAGTCACAGTATCCAACCACTTGCAAGCAGACCCAGGTTGGGAGCATTTCAGGTAGCTATTGTAGCAAAGGAATAAGACATAGCGTGAAGAAAGCCAAAGCTACTCAGTTGGCTTGTGACAGAGGCAGCACACCCACAAAAATAAAGAAATAATTGCCCTGGAAATCTTGCCTACAAGTTGGCTGTTACCTGAGAAAGTATTTATTCCACACATTCTAACTTGTCATCTGTGACTGCTAAACAAAGCCATTCCAGCACAGTATAGGAATATTTCTTCCTGTTCAGTGCTTATTTACCACGGTTTTAAAGCATGTTTTCGAAATGTATGTCAAACGGCTTACACTATTTTAAATTACAAACGAGCCCAAACCTCTACGTTGGGGTCAAGATCAGGATCTTAGGATTTCTAGTTTTAATGCATTGTATCTTGACGGTCTGTTCTGTGTTGCCGCCTTCCAGTAGTGAAGGATGTTTTGCAAAACAAAGGGAGACAGAGCAGTGGGGCAGTACAGAAGGAGGGTGCAAAGATTAAGCCTCGACTTTTCTAGTCTTTGTATTACTGTAGTGCCTAGATCCTTTTTCTCAGACAAGATGTTTCAGGGCACCTCTGTTTTGACAGCATTCTGCTGATTGCTGGCTTCTTACGGACAGAGGCACGCCTGCACGCTGTGTATTGGTGAGACAGCTGTCGAACTTCGTAGTCTTTATGGCCCAGACCAACACCAGTGAGGTCAATGGGAGTCTTTCCTTGCATCAGGGTCTTAAAAGAGAAAAAAAAACTATCAGGGTTTTCCAGCTTGAATCCTACCAGCCCCTGGCATTAGGGGTTAATCAACTTCCTCAGTAATACTGGTATTTGGATCTACGTTTTCACAAGTGATCAATGCTTTGGGGACTTGAGACACCTTGAGGGGCCTGATTTTCAGGGGTGGATGCTCAGCACTTTCTGAAAATCAGGCCCTTTTAAGGTGTTTCAAACTGGGCACCCAAAACCACTAGTCTCTTTTGAAAAGCTAGGCCCTAGGGGATACTATGAACATGCTGTATTGCTACCTGTTCAGTGGCCATAAGCATTTCTCAGAACGTGTGCAACCTCTCCTGGAGGCTACCAAGACCAAGCTCTGTCCACTCCCGTTAAAGTGAAATTACACCTCTACCTGGATAGACCGCTGACCTCGGGAGCCAAAAAAAAAAAAATCTCACTGCGTTATAGGTGAAACCGTGTTATATCGAACTTGCTTTGATTCCACCGGAGTGCACAGCCCCGCCCCCCCGGAGCACTGCTTTACCGCGTTACATCCGAATTTGTGTTATATCGGGGTAGAGGTGTATGGTTAAAGGGATGCTGTGAACATTACTACCTACTGGCAAAAGGTTCCTCTTACTCTATCACTTTTAAAAAACACTGGTGCTGTTTTGGGGCTGGAGGGAGAAGGTACAAACTCCTCAGAAGTTGCTGAAACTAAAGAACAGCTCTTTGGGAGCAGAATGTCGGGAAGGAAGGTCTAATCTGTGAGTCCCTTATCGTCGATCATTCCTGGTATACAGTGAACTTGAACACAGAACACTGATGGTGTTCAGTTAGTAAGCAACACAGTGCCATTTTAACTTTGGCTCAGATTTCCATTGTAATGTCACTAGTGAGACATATTTCTTACCTCCCCATGTCAACGACACACTGCAGCTGTTTGACTAAGGGAAGAAGGAAGATTTCTGCATTGAGATGAAAGGTTGAATTTCTTCTTATGCACTTTGAGTGCCTCCAGGGTTAACACCTTCTCCCAGCCACTTTGAAAGCAACCTATTGACAGCAGATGTTTTCCTAGATCTCCACCCAAGAACTGGGTCATTAATTCTGTACTAAGAGATAAGTTTAATCGCTTAAATATACAGCCTTATATAAAACAAAAGGTCAAATTCCAGTTGAAAGGGAGCTCTGCCTGAGTACGCACCACAGATTTTGGCCTAATTTATCATAAGAAGCAAAAGTTTAAGAGTCTCTTAGTTGTATGCGTCTTGGACCTACCCAAGAGGGATCCACTAAAGCAGATTTATGTAATTTTCAAGTAGGTTGTTTATACTCTACAATAGCTGCTTGATACGGAGAGAAACATTTTTTGTCAACTCAAAATATGCAATTAAGTATTCTGACATGTAAAGTGAAAAGAATACCATCATTTGTACTGTTTCATAAACACCCATCATGCATACACATAATAGATGTTCTCTTCCTGTCACAGGTATTTCCCTTGGGATTGTATGTAAAGTGCAATTTAAAAGGCATAAAAAAAACTAATTTTTACAAGGCTGTGATTGAATTCTTGGTTGAATGACAACATCTATAGAAGGGTGTTTTCCGACTGCTAATTTTGTTGCATTCAAGAAAGAAAATTCAACGGTGGTGTCGGATCAGGAACCCGCTGCTCAGGAATGACCGTTTTCAGGAACGGCCACACTCAATTGTCTGCATCCAATCCTCCCTCGGTCAACGTGCAATTGTCTGTAACCAATCTTTCCCCTGTAATGTGTGACTCGAGTAATTTCCACAGAGGAGCAAAAGGGCTATCTGGGAGACAAGGGTAGCACTAGATCATCCTCTGGTGTTCAATTGACTGGAGTAGTGCTGAAACTTTTTAGCCATGTACAGAACGTTTTACAGTGTATCTTACCGAATTAGAATGTCATCTATCAGTTGGTGCAAGCAGCAACAACCAAGCTCTTCCAGCACATGTACTACCAAGCTATCACTTCCATTTCAGATCAGATTTACATCAAACTATACATAGTAGGCCCCAGCCTCAGCTAGTATAAATCAGTTCATTCCTACTGACGTGACTGGAGCTATGTCAGTTTTCCCCAGCAAATATCTGTCCTAAAATAACTAATGTTTACCGTTTCTTTGCTGTTTAATTTCCCATAAATCCTACTACTCAAGGCATCAAAGTGAGCCCGAGACCTTTTCTGTGCAACAGAAAGGTTAAATTGCAATAGCTCATGAATCAATCAGTGCGCTCAATGTTTTCAAGTTGCAAACACAGTGCCAGGTAACACATAGCAGCCTGATAAAGAGGATTCACAATGTTGGAGAACCCCAAGTGATAACTGGGTGGCGGCTGAATGTTAGTTATTTATAGTACAAATCCAAGTTAGTGCTTTGGGCAACTCTTCAAGATGCAACAATGCTGATTAGCATGAGCATGTAGACAAATACAGCAGCTGTATGGAGTTCATATAGGACCCTGGTTGCTGGAACTTTTTTTAAATAGAGAAGGGGATATGGCAAGACCACAGGGATCCTTTAGCTTCCACCTGGACAAGTCACGGGAGGAGGCTAGGAAGAACATCAATGTATTGTTTCACCTGAAAGATGGAACCTCTAACAAATGAAGCTCCGCTTTCTAGTACTGAACAGCAGAGTTAGTTAGGGTGACCAGATGTTCTGATTTTATAGGGACAGTCCCGATATTTGGGGCGTTTTCTTACATAGGCTCCTATTACCCCCCACCCTCTGTCCTGATTTTCACACTTGCTGTCTGGTCACCCTAGAGTTAGCACTGGGTATGAGCCCAAGTCTGGGCATCAGACTTGAGGTTCTCATCCAGAGAGAGAAGAGTGCTACCATCTAACATTGCAAGAAAACAACTTCCTCTTCAGATTCAATCATCTTTTCACTGTTTGCCTCAATATCCATGCTAGGGAAATGGATAATATCCAGTATGGATAATTTAATGGAAGGACTGACTCAGGTAGCACTACGGGCCTGATCCAATGGGAATCTTTCCATTGATAAGGGCCTACATTAACAGGAGGAAGTTGAAGCTATACTTCAGAACAGAAACAATATGAATAACTCTTTAAGATTTAAAAAAGAAAAGGAGAATGATAAGAACAAGTCCCAAAAATCTTAGCAGCTATGAAGTTGCTCCAAAACTGCCTTGTGAACGGCACCACATAAAATTACAACAACTCTTTTTTGCTGTTATTTTAACCTTTCGCACTGATTATAACACATTGTCAACAGCTTCATCAATTATCCATGGCTAAAAAGTGGACTCTAACATTCTGCAAGTGTTATTAATTGGTCTCAGTGGCATGTAATGAGTTTAAAAGCTCCTACCTGTGTGCCCTCGGGGATGGTGGCTAGAAGCGGACAACAATTTACAGCACGCCATTAACACATAGACCAGAAAGAGCCAGTGAGATAGAAGCATTGATTTGGCACAGAATCTCATCCTGTAGGCAGAAAAGAAAGCAACTGAGTGAAAGAACAATATAACTAGGGACCCGTGTAAAAATGCTGCTGGGAAGAGGAAAGCTGAAAAGACGTTGACGAGTGACTGAAATGGTTTATTACCAGGTAATACTGACAAAAATCAAATTCACACTCGGGTTGGGATCAATTCCTTGCCAAGTGTGTTTCGTAATTAGAAGCATTGGGGGGGGTCAATCACCACCGCAGCGCATGTTCTTATGTGACTTCATTAGGTTCTGTGAATCTGAGGTTGAAGAGTAAGAACCTTGCACGTTCACATACTCAAAGCAACGTTCCATTTAAATATACACAGACTGAATGTCACTTGGAGCAGGTGAGGGTCTTAAACTGGACCCAGCTCAGATTCAGAAACAGAACAGGAAAATCCCTCTAATAATTTTCAGGACGGATTTTCAAAACAAAGCTCAGCTCCTATTTAGACACCTAAGTGAAGTAGCTGAGTTTGTACAATGGCTCGACATACAACAGCTCCCACTGAGCATAATGGGGGCTGCTGGGGGCTGAGCCCGGGTGGAAATCTGGCCACAATCTGCTTTGCGAGCATTGCCTACCACGTCAAGGTGTTGGGGAACTGCTCCTCTCAGCACTGCTGCAATATAACGGGCAGATTCCCGTATTCTCATTCATGCTGAGTAGCAACTCATTCCGCAGCTCATTCCATGGAAATCAATGGGACTATTCGAGGAGTAAGAAACATTACCATGTAAGGGTGGCAGAATCAGGCCCAGTGGAAGGCAGCGTTAGAGCTCAGGTCTTCCCGGCTTTCATTGCTCTGCCATGGCTTCCCCAGTTGCATTCATCATGTGGAAAGGTAATGTGATCATTTTCTTAAATTGAATTATGATGATGTATTATTTATACAAAGTACCCAAGAGTGCGCTTTGCACTTGTACCCTTAGATTCCATCTTTTCAGCAAATGCTGTAGTGAGAATGTCTCAAACTAATTAAAAATAGTTTATGGATGTGCATAAATTGAACTAAATGCTGTTTTCATAGCAGCGACTCCTGATCTGCAGTTAACCAGCATGCTGGGATTTGGAAAAAAGTCTACCTGGAGCATTCTTATTGATACCAAAACACCGCTCTCAAAAAATGAACAAAACAAAACTATATGGTACACCTCTACCCCGATATAACGCTGTCCTCAGGAGCCAAAAAAATCTTACTGTGTTATAGGTGAAACTGCGTTATATCAAACTTGCTTTGATCCGCCGGAGTGCACAGCCCCGCCCCCCCTAGAGCCCTGCTTTACCGCGTTATATCCGAAGTCATGTTATATCAGGTCGTGTTATATCGGGGTAGAGGTGTACTCTTTTTTTTTTGGCAGATTTCAGTTCAGCTTTCCTGATGCAATTGCAAGGGCGCTTGCTTGTTTGATTATAAAGTACCTCAAACTGTTAGGCTAATCAGATCGTGCAAGTGGGTGAACATTCTGAACGTTTACAAAAAATATAAAGAGGAGACCTCACAAAATGTTTACCTCTACTGTAACGGCTTCAGGAAGCATTTCCATTTGATTTTAAACATTTAAAAGACATACACACCATCAAAAACCAGATCTCATGTTTTCTCATTTAGAACGGCTTGCCTCTTTTTCCTTTCCTGCATTATAAAGTGCTTTCCTTCTCCGCTTGTTCATTAGTGGCAATATTGGTACTGCCCAAACAGCTCACAGGAGCACTTTGTAATATCACAAACTATCAGGCTAAGAGCCTGTTGTAAATATATTTTAGCAACACCCATTATCTTATGATTGAGAAAAAAATACATTGGTGAAGAAAACAGCCACATGGGTGCATGTTCAGGGGTCCTTGCAGCGTCTTTGTTGTACGGTGACTATTTAAAAAGTAAATGGTGGCTATTGATTTAAGAAAATTATGTTGTACTGTGACAGACCCAGACCAGTGGGGTACAGGAGTCTGGTAGAGGGCAAATATACTGGTCACTGGATGAGTAGTTTTCTGTTCCCTGAGTGACCAGAGCAGGGGCTGCACTAGAGTAATCAGGAACCTGCTAGAACCAGTTAAGGCAGGCAGGCTAATTAGGACACCTGGAGCCAATTAAGAAGAAGCTGCTAGAATCAATTAAGGCAGGCTAATCAGGGCACCTTGGTTTTAAAAAGGAGCTCACTTCAGTTTCTGGTGCGAGTGTGAGGAGCTGAGAGTGAGAGGGTGTGCTGTGCTGCTGGAGGACTGAGGAGCACAAGCGTTATCAGACACCAGGAGGAAGGCCCTGTGGTGAGAATAAGGAAGGTGTTTGGAGGAGGCCATGGGGAAGTAGCCCAGGGAGTTGTAGAGGTCATGCAGCTGTTACAGGAGGCACTATAGACAGCTGCAGTCCACAGGGCCCTGGGCTGGAACCCGGAGTAGAGGGCGGGCCTGGGTTCCCCCCAAATCTCCCAATTGACCTGGACTGTGGTTTCTTCCAGAGGGGAAGGTCTCTGGGCTGTTCTGCAACCCACACGGTGAATCTCTGAGGCAAGAAAATCCACCAATAAGCGCAGGACCCACCACCAAGATAGAGGAGGCACTTTGTCACAGTACTTAAAGCAGCCAGACAAGATTTTAAAATCTTCTTGAAAGGAAAGGAGATGTCTGCCTATCATAAGCAACTACCTGCCTCTAGCAGCCAGCGAGTGGTTACCCTGTGCAAACAAAACTATGAAGGGGGAAAACCACAAAGGGCCTGACTCCCATTGACACTAAGGCCCTTTTACACTGCTACAATGGAGTAAATGAGGATCAGACACGCAAAATGGAGGCTCGCTGTGGGCCATGCCCTGGAAGTACTCCACATGTGGAACTCATTTCAGGACTGGGCCAGTTGTTAACTTGGAGGAGCTCCATTTCAGCAGATCAGTCTGGGCTTGAGTCACCTCTCACTGAAACCAGTCCGAATCCAGCAACTCCATTAAATCTGTTGTAAGGGGGATTAGCAATGGTTTCGGCTAGGGCCTGATCCTGGTTGAAGTCTATGGCAATCAGGAAAAAAAAGAAAACCCCAACAACCAACCTACCCAGCTAGGCTTTGGAATCCGCTTACCTCTGCCAAGATGACTATGGGCCAGATCCTTCTCTCATTTATCCCCATAGCCATTGAAGGGGAATCACGGCCTAACCGAGAGCAGAATTTCACCTTAATACTTCCCTTGCTTCACATGCCCTTGAATGCACGCTCTGGAGCCCATGATTAACACAGAGTTTAGTAATGCACACAAAAAATACAGCTTGGATCTAGGCGGTTATTCTTGTCATCAACATCGCTCAATTGTTCTGAGCGTAAGTGTTGGAAACAGACCAAACTATCTGCCGCGAACCCAATTCAGACCTCAGTTTCCCTGGTGTAAATCTGAAGGAACACTACTGAAGCCAGTGGTGTTCCTTCAGATACACAGCAGTGGAAGTGAAAGCAGAGTTAGACCCTTAGAATTTAAACATTTGGAGCCTGATTTTCAGAACTGCTGGGCACCCACAATTCCAGGCGAAGTTAAGGGGAGCCTCCAACATCTGAAAATCAGGCACAAGGAGGCAGATTTTTGAAAATGTTTAATACCTCATTTGGACAGCTAAATAATGTTCCAAAGAGTTCTGGGTCCGGCAGCTGCCACTGTTCTCACTGACGGAGGAGGCCGATTCTCCATTGTTCTCAATGGAAGCTGATGGGTGATGAGCACTTTTGAAAACCTAGCCCTTATTTAGGTGCTTAAATGGAAGTTGAGCTCTTTTAAAAAGCTGGCTCCAATTAGGAGTGCTGGACTCTGCTGAAAATCTGGCCCCAGCAACCTGCCACGTTTTCGGCAGTGCAGGGAGGAGCAGTTTGCTTCCCGTGGTGCCATGCAATTACCCTCTAAAAAAGGCAACAGTTCTTAAATGTACTGATCTAGAGAGAGGAGCCTGGGTTGTAGGTGTGAATATGGAACCCCTGCAAAGGTCAGAGGAGTGAATCCAGGATTTCAGTTCACGGCCCTCTCGACCAATATTAGACAAACTCATTCACTAAGGCCTGGCCTACACATAGTTTTTGTACCAATATAACTATTTTCTTTAGGGAGTTGGTTTTTTACTAATATAGTTGTACTGGTACAACCAGTACTATGGATGCAATTATACTGGTATAAAAGACACCTTATACCAGTATAGCTTATTCCAATTATCATATAGAAACAGCTGTACCAATAGAAAGCACCTTTAGACTGGTATAAATGCATTGACACTGGGGGTGTTGTACCAATTTAACTATACCTGTGTAGTTAAAGCACTACAACCTTTGCATGAAGAAGAAAATGACTAAGGTGTTGTCTACAACTCACTAGTATAAAGATAGCAATTTTTTTCTTTTAAAAAGAAAAAAAACTGAAGTTAGATGGACACTATGTAATAGGAGGTGAGCATTTCACCACATTTAGCAGCAGGTGATGTCAGCGGGATAACTTTCTCAAAAATTTGCATACATTCATTCGCCTGTTCCCTCAGACAGATTTAAATGGGCATTACTGCTAACCAGAACCGCAAATCTTCATTGCCAATTCTAAAGATAAAAAGTTGTCTTACCTTGGGGACTTTGCAAGAATTTTGTTCCAGTCAAACACAATTATTTCAGTGCGATTTTCACAGTTATTCCAAATTCCCATTTGCAGCTACAAACAAGCATTTCTGCATTTCAGAAATTTCCCTTCACTCTGGGGACCTGCAGAGGA
Source organism: Chrysemys picta bellii (assembly GCF_011386835.1). Classification (NCBI taxonomy): domain Eukaryota; kingdom Metazoa; phylum Chordata; order Testudines; family Emydidae; genus Chrysemys; species Chrysemys picta. The sequence continues at coordinate 8,434,934 of NC_088797.1, forward strand.
AACCAGATTAGACAGCAATTAGAGTTTGGAATGGGGATGTTTAATAGATTTCGGTCAACAAAAATCATTGCTTTACAGTGCCATCTACAGTGCAATGGGTGTCAAAAGGCAGCAAAGTATTGGAGAGCTAGTTAAACTGTTTTCAAGTACACAGAGAAAACATCACAAGGCAGTTTTGAAAGATCATTGGATTAACTCTATGCAGAGATCATTCCATTCAAAAATAATAAATGCGGTGAATACAGTATTTGATCATATACGTAGTGACTTAGATCCATAAGGCTGCCCAGCCACCAAGCAAGTTCTAGGGATTGGGAATGGCTCCACACCCCACTGGGACCTAGGAATGGCATTATGATCCCATGATCACCTGAAACATTGTCTGCTTCCTGTCCTGCCAATAAGGTTTGGATCAGGCCCTTTGACTTCAGTCTCTTATTCCATCAGGTAAACACGAAGGGGCAGATTCGCCGTCCCACCTAAGCGTTGCAGAAAGCCATTTGTTCTCTCCCTGTTCCTCAGCCACCTGGCCCCAGTGCAAGATAGAGCTGCTCCATGCAGCTGTAACTTATAAGCAGGCATAACAGAGCTCCATTCTGCTGGGCCACCTCCCCACTCACCCATTGTCATGCCCGCTTCTCCCACTTATGATGTGGGTGGGGCCGGTGCAGGATGCAGAGAAGACTTCCCCAGCACAGGGGGAATTCTCCCTGGGCTATTGGAGCCCCACACGTTCAGATGCATTTCAGGAATTACTCAAATCTCTGGTGCCTGCAAAATTGGGCTGGAAATCTCATTAAAAAGGCTTTCTTAGAAAATTTCCTGGTGCATTTGGTGTCCAGTTGAAACAGAAATACCATAAGAACTACAGTATTTCCCCATCTGGCCAAATCCCAGCTGTTCAGAGACAGCATCACACATCCACACCCCCACCCCAGTTCAGTTTCAGGGTGGGGAGTGGTAGGAGATGGGTGGGGAGTAAGCACCCCCCCATTTACTGAAACCAAGTTGCAATTATGACAACCTTGCACATTCCCAGTTTGAATTAACTGCAACATTAGTAGCGTCACCCTGGATCTAAAGAACAGAGGTTCCGCAGGATCGCATATGGCTGCATTTTGACAATGGAGCGCATTATTCGCCGGGTCTGCTATTGGGACTAGTTGCTGACAGTCACCAGATCTCGTGCTGATAAATGTGTGTTTTTCCAGAAGCTGCATTTTCAAGAAATTGTTCGGCAGAGAAACTCTAATAGCTTTATTGACATGTGTTCCATAAAATAATGAGCTGAAAATTTCATCTCATAAAAATTCAAGTCCCTTTGCTTTTATTGTTTATATTGGTTCTCTCTCCTACCCCGGGCTCAACTTGACCTTCCACTATCAGAAATATGACACAGTGTGTAATTTGTCAGTGCCCATAATAATGTGCTCTTTGCCTACTGAGTGATCAAAATGACCTTTTCTTATTTTCTACCACCACTTTTCTTATTTTGCTACGCAATGGGAACAATTAGGAATTTGCTTTTAAGAAATACAAAATTACACCCTTCCTTTGGAGGGCATAGCATCTCTGGGGTCATTAAAGCATGTGCCTTAGCAGGTGCCTTTCAGTGGCTGATGCTCAGAGCAGGAAAGCCCATGGTTTGCAATGCTTATCCTTTGCTGTTCAGTTTGCAGTCAGAAAAAACAGAGAAATCGTTGGACTTAAAGTAATACCAGGATAACAAGCTACAAATTAATCACTTTCTTCCTCTCCCTTGTTTGACCAGCATGGAGAGTATTAGCATGTGCCTGCATCTATACAATGCAGCAACTCTATTCAAAAACAGTTTTTAGTAGAGTGGCATCTGAAGACAAAGATCTATGGTCTTTATTAATAATTTCTTCTATAAATATGAGTGAAGAAAAAAGATAAACTTATCTCAAAGTTTTATTTAAAAAGATTCAGGGATTTTTTTTTTAAATACGAGAGAGAATGACTGACGTGTTTTGTGTCCAATACATGTTTGTCCATTTCAAATTAGACAGATATGTTTTTACATTGCCCTTTCAGAAAACAATACAACACAATACTACTTGGTTTTTAGATCATACCTGTTTCGTACTCAAATTTACTATCTTTATTTTATAATATCCTGAAGGTTTGTCTAGAAGCAAATACAAATTTTATTGCTCTGTGTTTACTTTACTGATTAAAGAAAAACAAAGTATGGGTTATTCCAATTTGCAGTCACTAGATAGAGAAAGAACGAGGACACTGCCACTAGCATAATTCAAGGCTTCCCCATGCTATCTGGATGCAAAACTTCTTGAAAGAATGGGGTTGTTTGTGGGGACGGGATTAACACAATCCAATCAGGGGGCTGAGACTAGCTGCTTCATGTCAATAAGAGAAAGAATAGGAAAAAATAAATCTCACCTGATTAGGTTAAAAGAAATTCCAAGATTTTAGTCCCGAAACTGGGTTCTGTGCCTGTTTTCCATATAAGTAATGTTCCCCTGGGCAGATTTTAATGCTGGTTCTTGCATCACCCAGCGGGTGTGGCAATACTTTCAGCAGCAGAACAATTACTTGTTTACAAATTGCACAAACAATACAATCACTCCTGACCTTCCGAGTGAAGCTCTCTCCTGGGGAAGTCTGGATTTCTCATGCAGCCAGTCCCCAGCGCCAGGGGCAGGTAACGATACTCTCATTGGTCAGTTACAGGCTCAGAGCCTGATCCTGGAAGATAGCGAGCTGCTTAACGGCAACTGGCCTCTATGGGCCAGACCCTTTACTTCACTGGAGATGTGCTTCACAATAACTGGCCCACGAGCATTGTGGGGGCTCAATATTAGTAGGTGGCACTCTGCAATTTGCAGGATTGGCCCCATAATAACAGGGACCCTGATACTTGCATAAGTAAGGGTTTGCAGTAACTCTGAAGGGCTCTTTAGGGACCCCCAATTCTGCCATCCCTGGGCACCCTTTCAATGGGGTTTTCAGACGCATAAGTAATGCAAGATGATGCCCTTATTCATTAACCCAATTTCAAAACCTAACTTAATATGGAAACTGTAAAGCTGTCTCATGTTACATGGAAAATGAGAAGTCCATTTAATCTCTGTCTCCTCCTGCTCTGTAATGGTACTACAGACCCCAATGACACCTCACTGTCCTGAACAACATGGTACAAGACAACAGGTGTCTAACAATTCATTCTTTTTTAGCCTACCCAGTAAAATCAAGGTGATTTGTTGTTCTCTGTACAGAATAAGTATTCAAGACATCAATTAACTAAATCAAGAATTCGACAAGCAACCTTTTTTCTTAGATGCATATTGACAGCAATTTAAATATTGTTTCACAGAACTTAAGGTTTTTACTTCCATGTATGTTATTGTCATGTTAATAAATACTTAAATAAGAACACAAGAAAGGCCATACCGGGTCAGACCTAAGGTCCACCTAGCCCAGTATTCTGTCTTCTGACCATGGTCAATGCCAGATGCTTCAGAGGGAATGAACAGAATGGGGCAATCATCAAGTGATCCATCCCCTGTTGCCCATTCCCAGCATTTGGCAGTCAGAGGCTTAGGGACACCAGAGCATGGGTTTGTATCCTTTACCATCTTGGCTCATAGCCTTTGATGGACCTATCCTCCATGAACTTATCTAATTCTTATATTAAGCTTCCATTTACAATGACATTGAAACAGATTACGCAACCGTTATTCATGTTGGTGAGCACTTAATTACATGAGTAGTTCCACTGAAGTCAATGGGACTGTTCACATGAGCAAAAGCTTACCAGCATGAGCAAAGGCTGAATAAGATAGGCTTTTGTGGGTAGGGCGCTACTCTAGGACTTGGAAGATGGATCAAATCCCGGCTCCACTACAGACTCTGGCAAGTCACTTAGCCTCTCTGTGCCTCAATTCCCTAACTGCAAAACACCTGCCCTACTTCACGGTGGGAGGTTGTATGGAGAAATACATTCAAAGATTGTGAGGTGCTCAGACACTAACGGTGATGGGGGGCAGATAACTAAACAAACGTATATAATATTTTATAGTGGGCTTCTTTTCCTGCCAATAGTTGCATGTTATAAAATATCTTTTTATAGCTAGTTTTAACATCTGTGAAAAGGTTATTACCAGTGCATTTTATAACATTCTTTATAATGAGCTATTAAAAGAATATAAGCATGTCCAAGAATTTATAAATAGGACCTTAATTTGAAATGTACCCAATATGTCCTCAATTTAAAAAAAAAAAAAAAAAAAGGTGTGGGGGGGGGGGGGGGGAGAAGAGACAGATGGCCCATCTCTTAAGAGGCTCTTCTTATGTAAAATAATTTGCGTAAATGAAATAAATTCACATGCCATATATTGTACAAGGAAATTTGTCAGCATGAGAGCTGAGAAATTCCTTAAAAGCTACTGAAGGTCTTTATTTAACCATTTGGAACCATTACATTTTAGTTTATGAAGCGGGGGGGGGGGGGGGGGGGAGGGAAGAGCTATCAACACAAGCAATTTGTTAGTGGGGGGGGGGGAGAATTAAGATCCACATTTTACTGACCATACATTTCAAAACCATTGCTAAGGTTTGACTGGAAAACATCTGACATGACATTAAAAGAAGTGCTAAAATAAAATGTCCAAATTGTCCTAAAGAGAGACCACCCATTTCTAGAGCTAAACAAATCTGACCAGTAGTGGATATTTAGCTATTAATCTCCAAAGGCCTAATTATCTTTACTGGAGAAAAAAGTGTGTGTGTGTGTGTTTGTTTTAATTAGTCCAGATTATTTAATTGGACTTTGTCGCTCATCTCTAATTCTTCATGTAATCTAAACAGAGAGTGTCAAAGATGCAATGCTTGAAATGATCCCAAACCTAATTTATTCTTCAGGAAATGTTTCCACCAGTTAAAACCACCTGATTCAGTGAACTGATTTTAAATGCAGCAACCCTTCCTTATGACAGGCAACGTTGTCTAGTGGCTAACACACTGCCCTAGGAGTCCCAAACCTGCGTTCTAGTCCAAGCTCTGCTATTAACCTGCTGGGTGACCTCAGACAAGTCATTTCACCACTTTGTGCCTCCGCTTCCCCATCTGTAAAATGTGGATAAGGACACTGTCCTCCTTCGTAAAGCTCTTTGCGATCTACTGATGAAAAGCATCTATATAAGAGCCAGGTATTTAATAGTTGATCATGAATGGTGCAGAGCGCCTCCTTGTGGAGTCAATGGGAACTGAGGGAATGCAGCATCTTGCATGGGGGAGGGCGAGAGGTCCTCATACATAAGCGATAGGTCTATGAAACAGCGTGACTGACAACGTTTTGCTATGAACAGAAATAAACCAACATATAGCATTTATTTCTGAAATACATCAAAACTCATACAAAGGTAGGTGCAGTCTAGTCTCTCCCGCTGTATTTAAGATCATTTGGTCAGACATGTCTGCAATTGTTTAATGCCATCCACATAGACGTTATTTCCTTTTAACATGTAGTAAACAAAGTTTTTTTTAAGGCAACAGATAATACGATCACTTCTCTTTCAAACCATCCTGGAGCGAAGTTCAGACTAAAAGGATAAAAGCAGGTTAAAAAACAGAGTCTGAAAATACCTTGCAGATACTTCACAATGTTCAGCCTTCCTTTAGTGTGACATGGGTGCCCCCTAGTGGGCTAGAAACATATTTCCCAAAGAATGCCGTGCCAGCAAAGCCACTTGACTCTTCCATTCTCTGTAATTACAGTTGTGTTTTAAGATATCAGAAACGGCCTAAATGGAATTCATTGCACTTTTATAGCAAAAATTAAGTTGTCCCAGGCTGATGCGAATTAAGGCAGCGCCCTGGATTGTGTATACATAATTTAGCAACGCAATATTAAACGGTTCCAACTTTCGACATTACTAGAAAAATCTCATTAACTCATCTATAGAATACGCAGCAACTGCACCTTCTGAAACCTCACTCCTTATTGTTCTAACTCAGAACCAGACTCTCCCTTGGAGAAATCCCCTCAATGTCTCCTGCTTGCTGCAAAGCCTCATTTGAGAGTTCTCCTTTGTGTTCGAATGAGCCGTCCGTGCAAATTAAGTTTTGTCATTAATCATATTAATGTGCTGGTGTCAGACTCCTCCAGTCATCCTCCGCCGTCCTGCCCCCCACACCAAACAAATCTTGTCAGCCCTGTTTCTCTGCCACAAGTAAGATCCACTTCAGTCCTGAACGGAAGGGAAGCCAGTCACATAGTCCCAGGAATGGTATGCCCCACCACCACCAGTGTCCTCGCGTGCATGGTGCTGCAAGGTCACACCGGCAGGGGTGGAGCGACACGTTCCATTTTGTTTCAGTACTGGACAGACGACAAGCCATCCAAAAGGAGAACTGGACAAATGACCCGCCTAACTGCAGGCCTTCTTGCATAGCTGGCGGTCTCTGAAGACTCTGCCCAAGACCTTGGCCTGCATACTTGTGCAGTGGCAGTACAGGGATCAAGACCCCTGTCCCTTATCCTCCTGGACTTGGCTATGCAGGAGCTGTGCACCTCCTACTCCCTGCCCCTCATAGCAGAAGCCTGGGGAGCGGGTGAAGAGAGGGTAGGCAGAGTTGAGGCCGGGCATGGCAAAGGGTTCATGATTTTCAGCTAATATAGGTGACTAGATAAGTACTTACTACCCTGAGCCGGCCCTAGACCAAATGGCGCCGCAGGCCAGGAGCGTCTTCGATGCCCCTGCCCTCCATTTGTTAAACTTTTTAATACCTTATTTTTTATTGCATTTGTAGCCTAGTTCATGATGTTGAACAATTTGCATGCATGATTTATCCCAGTCATATAAGACGATACATTTGCATGCTAGGATCTGTAAGTCTGTATTTATGCAGGACATATATAAACAAATAAATAAAAAAAATTGTTTCCTCTAAGCTTATAGAAGCTTTTTAATTTTAAGAAAGTCTGGAAGGTTTCACGAGTTTCTAGAAAGGGCCAGGACATTCTAGGAGGTTAGTGAAAAATGAACCCACATACAGACTACCAGAAACATTTTACTTCAAAACTTCTCTTTTCTTGTTTGTCGCTAACAACAAAAAGAGCACCCCAAGCCCGGCGCCACCAAGCAGTCACCTGGGTTGCCTGGCGCTAACTCCAGCCCTGTTACTACCTTCCACCCAGGAAGGAGGGTGAAACAGGCAGGGGACTATGGCTCCATGAGCCACAATTCTTTCCTTGTTATACTCCTGGAGTGGCAAAACAACATGCCACCCTTTCCTAGGGGCCATGTTCTTGTGACACAGTCTAGCCCCCTGTAGCCATCCCAACCACATTTCATAGACTTTTAAGGCCAGAAGGTGCCGTCTAGTCTGACCTCCTGCAGAACATCCAGCCTCACCTGGTGATTCCTGCATCAGGCCTGTAACTTCTGTTAGAGCTAGAGCACAGCATTTAGAAAGACAACCATACAACGCCCATAGAGAAGAGCTAGGTAGTCTATAATTATTGATTTAAAGACTTGAAGTGAAGGAGAATTCACCACATCCTTCAATAAGTCATTCCTGTGGTTAATTAAACTTCACTATGAAAAATTTGCACCTTTTCTAGGCTCAATTTGTCCATCCCCAACTTCCACCCAGTGGATCTCATTATGCCCTGTTCTGAAAGACTAAAGAGCCCTCCCCTACCAGAAATCTCCCCCCCGCCCCCCACCCCATGTCAGTACTTACAGACAGGTCACTGCTTAACCTTCTTTTTCACAAACTTTAGTCTCTCCCTGTCAGGCAGGTTTTCCAAGCAGTGAATCACCTTATACCTCTTTTCCGTAACCTTTCCAACATCCTTTTTGAAAGGCGGCCTCCAGAACTGGACACAGCATTCCAGTAAGTGTGTCACTAATGCCATATATGGTAGTAATACCACCTCCCTATCCCTACGTGATATTCCCCATCTCCTCCGTCCAACAATTGCGCTAGTCCTCTTATCTACAGCATCGCTCTAGGAGCTCATGTTGAATTGGTTTGCTACCATGACCCCTAAGTCCTTTGCAGATGGTGTTTTAATATTCTTTAAAGGAAAACGGAAATGACTCTGCTTCGGGTAACGTCTCCTTAGTTGAACTCCAAGACATTCCCCCAATACACCATCACTGTATAAAGCGAGCCCTTTGGCAGAATGTGGCCCTTAATCGGACTCTCACTGAGTACTATCTTACTACATGAATAGTCCTGTGTAATAAAACACTACCCCACACGAGTGAGGCTGGCAGGGTTGTGCCCTTAATAAATTTCAAGAGAGAGAATTTCAAGATTGTGTGTGCAAGAGGACAAAAGAACGCCGTACCCTTCATACAACGGGCCTGATTTTCTTCTCATTTTACACCAGGTAACTATTGACTTCAGTACAACTACTCCTTACTTACACGGAGTACAGGAGAGGAAAGTCAGGCCTGATCACTTCCAACTGCCTAGCTTACATCTGACTGAAGTAAGAAAGCTCTTCAGACTACAGGAAAGTGAGGTAATACAAGCTACAAATGTTAGCATTAACAGCAAAACAAAACCAACAAACAAAAACTAGGCACGCGGCCTAAAATTCAGTTACACAGAGAGATTGCACACAGTTCCCAGCACCTTTCAGACTTCTGCTGGCACACAACAGGCTTTACCAGCAATTTTTAAAACGTCCAAGCAAAACAAACCCTCTCAAAGTGCTTTTTTATGACGACACATTCCACTCTCTGCTGGCAGCCTTTCAACCTGTCACAGCTAGTCAGCCCTTTCCACTGGAATATTTCAAAGCCTCGTTTGACGACGACTGGGGGAAAGAAACAAGACAATACTGACGAGACCTAAATAAAATAAAGCCATCCAGCCCATCAGTGCATACTACACACAGAATATGGGATTATCTATATATAGGCCTGAGGTGTCCATCCCTGTGGCATCTGGGCTGTTCACACAGAATATACGCCATCTCAGGGCATCTCAAACTTCATTGCACTGCAACCCCCTTCAGACAACAAAAATTACTACACAACCCCAGGAGGGGGGACTGAAGCCTGAGCCGGTCTGCCCTGCTGTGCCGGGCAGGGGGGCCGAAGCCAAAGGGGGGCGGAGGGCTGTAATCTGACCCCCGTCACCCAGGGCTGAAGCCCTTGGGGACTGAAACTGAAGCCCAGACGGTGGGATTTGGGCTTGGGCTTTGGCCCTGGGCCCCGGCTTTGGCCCTGGGCCCCGGCAAGTCTAATGCCAGTCCTGGCGACCCCACTAAAACAGGGTCGCGACCCACAGTTTGGGAACTGCTGCGCTATCTTATACATGTGCTTGTGTGGAGACACCTGCTCTTGTCTTCGTTGACATCTGATGTTCTCTCTCAGAAAGACTCTCTCAAGTTTAGGGAAGGGGGAGTGGGTGATAGACACCCGAGCAGCCTTAATCCCCTCCTAGTCACTACCCCCTGCCTCCGGTACGCGTCTGTAGTTAGTTCTGCAACACAGCAAGTTAGTTGTTAGGTGGAAAATGGTCTCCGTGAATTCATGTTGGGGAACCAAAATTGATCACAAGGATGCTTAGCTCTAATCAATCCCCTTTTTGCCCCATTTTCTCCAGGGCGCAATCCTGGCAGGTGTACAGAGCAGGGCAGGAGCATTGACACGGTGTGCACAGAATACAGAGTAAATACCTTGCAGCTGGGGTGCCTCTGTGTGTCCTTTTTTCCCCCCCCCCCCGAGTATAGACCAATACCGCATCAGACTCTGAAGACAAAAAGATGCCCCCAAGGGCAGGCAAGGCAACAGCTAATACAGTTAAACAACTCCTGGTACCATTAGCACGGCTACAGAAAAAGGTCTGCTAGCATTTACCCTATAGACCCTCCCACTCAAGAGTTTTATAACAATCAAAGACCTGTACTCAAAGCAGATGCGTGGCCAGCTCCTGGTGTCACCCTTACTCACGCGGAGTAGGGCTTTACTCCTCAGACAGTCCTGTGCAAATGGATGGGACTAGTGATGCAATAAGGTACTACACCCAGTGAAGCAACAATGGCAGCAGGAGTCTATGGAGTATTCTAATTGCTTTTGTGGAGACAAAACAAATTAGTACGGGGCTGGGCATACTACAGCCCTGGGAGATAGGAGGCTGCTTTGTGTCATTCAATGTGGACTCCTTCTGGAAGATGAAGGAGCAATTCCAACACGTGTGAAAGGGATTCTGTGTACGTGTCAGCTGGAACGGCGCTACACAGGCCCACAGAGGGGTTAAGAGAAGGAGCAAAGGGTACAGGGATGACTTCTCTCTTCCCCACCCCAAGGCAAAGGAGTTGCTAAGCACCTGGAAATGCGTTCAGAGAAAGTTTCCTAAGGATTTTTAAAGAGTCAGATTACTGCACAAGTCTAGCAGGAAAAAAAAATGAGACAGAGCTATTCCAATCTATCTGGATTACAACATGGCAGACCAAAATGGCTCCTAACAAGCCAGGATCGTGTATTTAACCCAAGTTAACCGAGTAACTGGATCAGCTCATTTTACGAGTGTTGCATATATTAGAAAGCACTTATGACCAGTATGGTCCTTGTGGAATAGAGAGAAGGGTGAAAAGTCTTTGCCATCTGGCACGCCCCACACAAGGGCCACTCACAATCACAGCTCCCAGCTACACACACACACACACACACAGCATAGGGGCGCTCAAGAAAACAGGCCACACCATCATGAGAGTCCTGCAATATATCAGGCCAATCAGGATTGGATTGTGCCACTTAGCAGCCCCTATGGTTGGTGCAAGTCCACTCCACTCCCAACACGAGCCAGTGGCTAAATAACACAACAGGGCTCTTAGTAGGGGTTGTTTCTGTTCTATGAATGTCACTAGGGGCAAGGAAGCCAAGGGGGACTGAACGTGAGCCTGAGACACTTTGAATTTTTAATCCCATCTCTACAGATGCCTCATGGCATAGCCTTGGTCAAGTCACTTGTGCTACTTCTGAAAATTCTGGCCCCAGTCTTGTCATTTTGGGCCTGATTTTCCTAAGCACTGGCCTGATGCACTGCAGTTTAAACCAGTGGGAGTTGTGGGATGCTCAGGACCACTAGAAATCAGGTCCATGCAGTCTCAAGTTGAGCACCCACAAATGGAAGACCCCAAAGATGAAAATGTTGTTTTCACCCTCTGCCAAAGGCTCCCCCACTGAAAACTGGGGATAAGAATAACTCACCAACGTCACAGCAGCATTGTAAGGATCAGGTAATATCTGTGCAGCCCTTTGGGGGAAATGGCGCTGTTCTCGTTGCTTTAAAACTGCAAAAGTGGAATGCAGAGACAGAATCAGGGGCTAACGAGTGAGGCTGGGACTCAAAAGTTGGGTGGCTGTTGGAACTGGCCTAGCAAGAGCTGAGCAGGTACGGGTTTTCTGTGCACGCATCATTAAGAAATTACTATTGTTCGCGCCAAGGGCTTAGTCTCCCTGTAGGATGGATGCAACAGAAGGCCTTCGAACTGAAGTATAATCCCTAAACAAACTCTGAACACCACATCGTGGTCCATAAGGTCAAAACCCTACCTCTTCCAGCTTATAAATCATGGATTTAGGCAAACCAAGTAATATGGATATTGGATTGACTGCCCAGTTACTCAGCAAGTCATCAATCAGCAGTTACAGCCTGTCAAAAATATTATAGCCTCATGGATTTGCGTGGGGAGAAATCCTTCTCAGGTGTCCAATGGTGCAGAGAGCCAATGAGGTTTCACCTAAAGGAGCGGAGCAGGATTTGGGCGGTGGGGAGAAGGTCTGTGCTAGGCACACATATGCCCTGTATTCCCTTGCTCCGTGGGTGCTAACTGTGTGTGGTCATGCAAGGCACTGGAGCAGGTAAAGGTTGGGGCTTGAGGGCTACGACTGTATAAATGCATCAGCCACCATCCCTTGCAGCATGACCACATTAGACCTGGAGGAGCCACTCTGCAGCCCAGAGGAAGAGGATTCCTTCCCTCTTTTCCCTGCAAAGATCCACAAACAGCCAAATTTCTCAAGCCAGGTAGGAAAAATGTAAGGTCTGATTCTACCACCTCAGATCTTGTGGAATAGCCTTTACTCCATGAGTCATCCCATGAAGATCAACAGCACGACTCATACAATAAAGGGCAATTCAAAGTGAGGATGGGAGTCAGAATAGGGCTCCTAATTCATATAGTGTTATTTATTAGTCATCGTCATCCTACCTGAGAGGTAAACATTGATAGCACAGTTCCATTGGGAAGGTTACAGAGCCAGAAATCAGAGCTTCCCTACTCAAAACACCAAAGGCAGAGACTCTCTCAACAGAGTCCAAGGTTTCAAGTCTTTCATTGACATCTATCAGGGAGATTTTTTTCACTGCAGAGAGCCAAGCAAAGCTATTTCTGCAGCATCACGCTCCTGGGCTGTGCTCCCATCCAATCATATGAGCCGAGCAGGGCTTGGGTAGGAGGCGTTACAGGAAAACGTAGGTGCCGCAGGAGGTGACACGGGTGATCCAGCGGGAGGCGCGTTTCCCTCCAGATTGGTGCAGAGTCTAAGCCAAGAATACATTATCCCACAGGAAATCCCAGGAGGGATCCAGGGAATCAGACTGTAATTACGTTGAGTCAGCAGGATTAACATGAACTCTAAGGGTAATGAAAAGTGAAGCATGCCATTAAAGTATAAATACAGCCCCCAGCTTCCCCAGGAGATCTGTCACGAGACCTGGCCATGACAGAGTGGGAAAGGGCTCAGAAACCCTTCCCCACTCCCCAGTTAGAGGGCCCACAAAAGGGCCGTGCAGAAACACAGGCACTGCTCCGCTCCTACACCTAGAGAGGGCAGAAAGGAGGCAGGGCCCATCCCACTCCACACTGAGCCCAGGGCAGGACTGGTGCATAAGGAAACGCAGGTGTGCTCAGAGGTGCTGGAACAATTTGTATAGTGGGGGTGCTAAGAGCCATTGAACCAAACTGTGAACCCTGTATATGATGGAAACTACTTCAAGCCAGGGGGTGCGGAAGCCCCCCACATACATACCCCAAGTTCCAGCACCTATGGGCATGCTCCTTCTGCACGTTAAACAGGAGCTCTGCTTCCCTCAGACAGAATGCCTCCTGGTGCTCCCCTTTACCCCTACTCTGGGCTCTGCCTAGCAGGCATGACGTAGCCCACAGTCAGCAGCTTTTGCAGCCATCACTCAGGTTTAAAAGAACGAATCGGTTCATATCCATTGTTTGGAAGCGATGCCAGTGAGATTCCCCCTGCCTTGCTCTGCCGCTAGACATGCAAGGCAGAGCTGATGGGCTGCAGGGGAAGCGGCATGCAACCCTCCTCGGCGGGTGCATGGGGGCTGCTAGGACAAACCATGGCTCAAGGAGTGAAGGTCTTCCAGTGGCTTCCTCCCAGCAATGCCCATCACAAACAAGATGTGAATGGTCACTGGCTACGAATAAGCTGAAGGGCAAGCACTCAATCCTAAAGCCAAGAGGAGGGGAAAGATGGCCCTATGAAACCCCAGCAAGGATACTTAGAGGAATGGAATTGGAATGTAGAGGCTGGGTGAACGGCCACTGTACAACAAGTCTGTGTTACAGAGAGAGGGGCATGATTTGGGCCTCTTAATGCTTCTCTGGTGACCAAATCTGGCCAGTTGAAAATTCCCTTGAGGGAAGGAAGCTCTCTGATGTCACATTGCCAACACACCTACTCCTGTGCGATCCCCAAAACCAGCCCCACTTCTGGGGAGGAGGGTGTCAGGGGCAGGGAGGTGCTAGCCACAGGCATGTATCAGACACTGGGGCCAGGACCAGGGCTGAGCCCGATGGCCTCCCTCATTCAGTAGCCCCAAGTGGAGTCTCAATTCAGCAGAAAACCTGGGCCACAGTCTCTCATTCGGTCCCAAGTTCTTAAAACTTTCCGTAAGGAGAGAAAAGCCCAGCAGTAGCTACGGTTCGAGGTGCACAGCCGCGCCGAACGCATGTGCCCATTCTGAGCAACAGAGTCAGACTGACGGAGTCTCTCCGCTGCGCAGGGGTGATCATGCCACCTGGGACTCATTAGCGAATGGTTACAAAAATGTAATGAAAAGCATTTCAGAAATGCCGCACTGAACTTCCAGAAGTGTCGTTACAGGCTGGAGACACAATTCTGGCAGCCATGTTATCACGCACATGGCCAGCAGCTGAACATCTCATTGGTCCAGCTCCACTCCACAGCCCACTGCATCACCTAACACACCACTACCAATAATTTATAGCAATCCAGGACATTTTCAGCATACCCGTTCCTGCACATGCAGCTGCCAGCAAAAATGACAGTTGAGCTAATTCGTGCATTCAACTAGGGCAGCTGGGCACCCAACCACATGATCTGCATACATGAAGGACCCTATTTGCTGCACTGGCTTCAGTGGAAGTTTTGCCAGAGTACATTTCAAGTAAGGAATGCAGGACCTGCTCCAAAACGGATACTCAGCCACGTCTCTGTGCACAGCAGATATTGAAATGAGATCAGTTTGGGACTAGCTGAAAGTTCATCCCTAGAAACCAAGCCGTATTTCCTTTATTTTCGCATAAAGCACCATGTGTAGCTTTGGCGGTAAAAAAACAAACATTAAATAATAATGAGAAATGTAATATGCAGAAGTCAGAGAAGCCTGGGGTCAAATGGCTATACCTTCAACCCTCAGCATCCTAATAGCATTCGGTGTAGAAATACTTTACAATGGTTCTTTTGGGGGAACAGTAGTGCCCCCAAATGGGAAAGCATTCTGCTGCCAGGCCTAAAAGAAACTGCTCACTTAACCTAAGGGAGCATGTCCGTAAAATTATTCTGATGAGTGAATACACTTTTTGAAAAACTGTTCCTTGTGAAATGGGGAAAACCCATGTTTCCCTCCCTCTACAGATCCTGCAGTTCAACAACTATTCCTAGAAAGGGTTTTGTTAAACCCCCCTCCTCATTGTTCAATAATCACTAACTGAAAGCAAAATACTGCTAATAGGTTAGCACGGCATTCCTGCTAGTGGGATGAGTCAAAGTGAGATCAATAAATAATTGCATTTAAAAAATTATCCCAATCCTGTCCAATCTTTTTCCTAGTTAAAAGGCTGAAAATACACCCGGACAGGGGTTCTCACAGATCTTTACTTATTTATGGATTACCAGCATCACACCGGATAATAATGTCCAACATTATACAGGTGCTTTCAAAACCACTGGCTTACCTTAAAAAGGTGATTTGTCTTTAATCCTGAAGGAGGGGTGGGCAAACAGCGACTGTGAACAGCTGATATAATGCAGAGATTGCGCGTTCAGGATGAATACTGGACTTGACTCAGTGCCCACTTCAATTAACATTGTACAAGGCCATCGTTGCACCATGTTCATGCCATACTGTTCTGTCCCTGGAAGCCTCATCAGGTTTCCTAGTGGTGAGCGACAGGCTGCTGACAAGTCAGATAGGGTGTATGGAGGAGGGTGTATGGCAGCATGACTGGAAAGGTGAGTGATGGATTTAAGGATATCCCCTCAAGCCAGACACCAACACTGCCCTGCCAAAAGCATTGCCATTTTCCACCTCCACTAGTGAGATTCAGGACATGTCTTAGGAGACACCCCCTCCACCCCAAGGAGTCCTGCAAATTCCATACCGTTTCCTCCCCAATAAAAATCTCCCTCCCCTTCTTACTCCTCTATGCAAACCCCTCGCTCTTTCTATCCCTGCCCTCCATCTCCCCAACTTTCCTCTCGTTGGAACCCTGTGGAGGCTGCTCTTTGTAGCTCACCTACCTCGCAGCTGTTCCTCATGGTGGGTGCCCTGCCATCAGTGGGATGGCTGGGAAGCAAGCCCCCGGAGGCGGCAGCAGTCAGCAGGTGAACAGTCATCTATTCTGGGGAAGGCGAGTAGCCTCTGACTGTGGGTGGTCGTCCCTAGCCAGCCTTGGGGCCTCAACTAGCTGGTGAAGGACCAGTGGTGAGGAGGGTTTCCAGGCTTGCTCCCAGTACAGTCTTTTCTAGCCCTTTGCTGGGGATGGGCGGGCGGGCAGGCACTGGCATGGGGAGGCTGGCTGTGGCCACTACAGGACTCCCACTCAGTGCTGTAGCAAATTGGCACCACCTCCATTTCTCCTGCGCTCAGATGATGCCAGAGCACCCGCTGAAGGAGGGAGTTTACAGGGACTATGTAGCACTGTGACGGGGCCATACTCTATCCCCATCTTCTGATGCCCCAGAAACAGCTCAGACCCACCTTCTTTAGTATTCAGTCTGTATTTTCTTCCAGAACCTTCCACCAACACCAGTACAGTGCGACAGCCCAGTTTTTAAACCCTACTTCTTTGAGTCCCTCTTCACCACGGACTGTAGGAGGAAAAGAGAGCTCCCTGCCTTGGGCACACTGGGCTGAGCTAGCCCTGTCCTCCCTCCTTTCTAACACTGCCTTCCTGGCTTTTATCAGGTTAGCCAGCTGAGCGTTTGTTAGTTCCTTACCTCCCTAGCCTCTCCTTCCGATTAGCTAATTGCTCAGTCAGCCGTCACTGGGGAAACTAACTGAGGCTACAGCCATCAGAGAGCCGACCCCAGCGGTCAGGCCTCAGCACTCTGTCACAGGCACATTCCCCATGTGATCCTAAGACAACAGGGGAGGCAAAAGCAGCTCTCTCCTTGCAGCAGCGACTGTAGCTGCAGCCGTGGTGGGTGCAGCCCTGCTGTAGCAGATGACCGAGGGTCTGAGCCAGCTCCCATTACTGCCGTCAGAGTGAAACCAGACCCTGAGTGAGTGGCAGTCAGATGCGTCCCAGGCTCAGAGAGGGCTAAAATTTTAATCCAAGCCAAGCCTAATAGTTTGGGGTGAACCTGGGTAAGCTCCCCCACAAACGTATACACCCCAGAGCTAATTTCATGAGCACAACTATGCACAGGATTAGCCCAAGGATGGGGTGGAGAGTCAGCGAGAGGATTCTTTAGTATACATAGTATTGCCAACTCTAAGCATTCAAAAACCATGAGTCAAGACCCTCAAAAATCATGAGCCTGCCTTAAAAAAATCATGACTTCTTTTAAAAATGTGATTGTGGGCTCTGTTTGTTGGCTTTCTGGTTTTGAGGCTGCATTTGGGTCATGTTTTCAAGCTTGTCTCCACCATCAGGAGGACTAAACTTACTTTTTGCTGTTGTAATTAAATTTGAGATTCTCATCCAACCACATGCCTCCAGGAGGTGGGGCTTTATGACAAACAATAGAATGGTGAGGCTCATGCAAAGATCGTGAGCGCTGGCAACTTGCTTTTTTCGTTCCTTCACCATGGGCACTCCTGCAAACAAACAGTTCGAACAGGGGAGAGAGAGTGATCCTTTATATTAATGCCTGGGCTACACAGCAAGTTACTGCAGGACAAGCCGGGGCATAACTCTGCAGTGCACCAGCTTGCCGCACAATAACACCCTATGTGGACAGCCACAGTACAGTGAAAATCCAGAGTACGCAAGCGTGTGTTGAGGCAGCGGGGGAAAAGATGCAGCTGTAGGCCCCAATGCCCAGCCTCCAGCTAGAGCAGCAGAACCCAGCCTCTTGTTCCTTTCAGCCCTAGCAATCGAGCTGCGTGAGTTTCTCTCTTCAAGAGAAAAAGATAGAAATTTACCTTTTGAGGTTTTTTTTTTTTTAAATAAAAGCTGAGCGATTCTCTTTTGTGGGGCCCAGACACCTGGCTCTGTTAACGAGGAGCTTGTGCAAGTCCCCCTCCACTTGCCAGTGCAATGAGAGCACTGCCTCAGGCCTGTAATCCAGAGTGACTCTGCTACCCCGCCACAGGCCTCTGTGGCACTCACTTCACCTCTGATTTCCAGGAGCACGCTCCTCCCGCCTCAGCCTCCGGAATGAGCACTGCACCAGCAGGATCTCGCTCTCCCAGCCCTACGCTTGTTTGTTTGCAGTAGTGCCCATGATGAAGGAGCTAGTAAAGCGAGTACAAATTTCTCTAATTGGGACTGCGTTTCCGGAGCCCTTTCCAAGGGAGCTGCACTAAGGAGCACTGATTAACAACAAATATTTCCAAAGAGCTTGGGCTGATAGCGATTACCTGGGCTATCAGCTATCAGTCAATTTAAAACAAACCGCTGGAGCCATTCACATCCCTAATCTTAATCTAAGCGTTCACCAACTCTCTTCTTTCAGAAGCCTGCCTAATCCCATGCTATCATTTGACATCGCTTGATGGGTTAACTGTGCATTCTAACTCAAGGGAACCAGCACGCATGTGCTAAGCCAGGTACATAGAGCAGCACAAATTGTTCACATTAGAATTTGTGATGGGCACAAAACCTGCAAGGTTCCCTAAGTACGCAAGCCTTCTGAGTTTACCCAATGGGACACCCTTCTCCCACCTGGTCCCCCTGCCAGTCATCCTGTGAAAATCCTCCACCCCATTCCTTATCCACTGCCACCCTGCTCTGACACCCACCCAGCCCCATACACTGGATATCCCTGAAGTTCATCTATAAGAAAATGAGATCTGGTAACTGCACTATCCACAGCTCCCCAAAGAGGCAGCAGCATCCTGGAACAAATCTCTAATAAGTATTTGGCCTCTGGGCAGCCCAGGTCCTATAGAGGTGCAGACCAGCCAATGCACCGCTTTTGACAGGAGGTCACAGGGAAAGGCTGTGTGTCTAGCTGAGATTGTGATGTGGAGGTTCTCATAAGAATGGCCATAACGGGTCAGACCAAAGGTCCATCTAGCCCAGTAGACCTGTCTGACAGCAGCCAATGTCAGGTGCTCCAGAAGGAATGAACAGAATAGGTAACCATCAAGTGATCCACCCTCTGTTGCCCATTCCCAGCTTCTGGCAAACAGAGGCTAGGGACACCAACAAAACCTTTCTCCAAACCCAAACAGATGCCCTCCTGGAAGGCATGTGTTACTCAAACACATGTTACTGGGCTCAAATAAAAATTTAATGTTCTGTGAAAAACTGGTCGGACTAGATGATCGAATGGACAGGTGTGGGTTTGAGTTAATGAATCACTCCCTAGTTAGGACCCTAACGTATGGATGTTTGTTGTTGTTTTTAATTTGGCACTGGAGATTAATTTAGACCCTCTTTCAAAAAAATGATTCTTCTTGTAAATCAATCAGTTTTAGGCCCATTTGACCTGCCAGTGTCTCTTTAATGATTGATGAGCTGGAACACAAAAGTGAAACCCTCTCGCTTTAACTGCTCCCATCTGAATTTCCTTCACTGTACAAGTTCCATGAGAGACATTTTTTTAAAAGACATTTTGAGTTTCTGTCACTGATTCAAATTCTAGGTTTATAGCATGCCGTACTTCCATAGCATGGTAATATGCAGAGCAGACATACAAATGGAGAATGGGCCATTAGCAAGAAATGTAACGGGACTATCTAATGAAAACATGCTCTTATTAGAAATACACCACGTCTCAGGGACCATAGCAAGAATGTGTTAGGGTCCTTTAGTTTACTAGTGGATACTAATTAAATGCAAAATAGCAATATTGATGCAAAAAGCAATGAGGAAAATAGTTTTAGATTCTTTCCCCCCCCCCTTCCAAATGAAAGCATCCCCTTACAACTGACATGCTTCTTGGCCAAGATTAGCAAGAAGACAGCCTGCAGATAATGAAATCTTCACTCAGCAGAGCATGTCACTGCATTCAAAAATGGAGGAGAAGGGTTTAGTTCAGAACTGTGGTCAGCCTCCTCCGATATGCTGTTGGCATGAGTTCACATGGTAACCAGTAGGTTTCCCATAACTCTCTGAATCCACACAATCTCCCACTCCTTAACGAAAGAGTCTCGCTTGCCACCCATACAACTAAGCACCCTGACAGTTGTCAAACTCTATTCCACTCCCTCCCTATCCCTTCCAGTGGGGGTTGTATGCTATGCCGATGCAGCTTGCTTTCTATTGTTTGCCCTTGTTTCTTGTTGCCTTTTCTTCACTAGAAGGTTAGTCTCAAATAAAGTCAACAGATCTCTGTAAGTCACTGAACACAGCAGAACAAAGCTTCCATTTTACTCTCTCTGGACGTACAAAGTCTCTTTTTCCACATTACTGCAAGGGCTGTTCTTTTAAGCCTTCTGAAAAAAAAATCAACCCCCTCCCTAAGGGCATGGTCTGACAATGTGATGCACCAATGGCATGAATCAAAGGGAGATGCTACCTCAAGCTCACTGAAAGAGGTTCAGCAGAGGACTGTGATGTTTATAATAGGGCAAACATTTTCAGTTCATAAACACTGTGTGTGCGCCAGCTCCTTCACACTTTGCTAATCAAAAGTACACAGTATCAGATGACCCTGAGAACAGACAGATTCTGCTTGTGTCAAATAGAGCTGCATTATCTCAATATTGAATCCTATTATATGAAAAGAGGTTTGTGGAGAGAGAGGAGGGTTAGAATATAAGCCAGATACGTTGGTGCCTCTTTGAAAAGTCAGCTGTAACTCCTGTCCATATTCTACCATTTTGAGGACCTGCATATGCAAGTATGAAATATTTGCTAGCATCTATAAGTCAGAAGATGCCGTTCACCTTGGGAGAGATGGATGTGGTTTATGATCTTGGCTTATTTTGGTTACCCACAACAAATAGGTTCATTTTCCTAACCCAGACTTTTGCGTTGTTGAATTTTGCCTTTCAAATACATAAGGATCTTCCCGATTATTTCTCCATTGGCAACAGAACTGATCAACTTAATACCTTTGAATAGCAGCGTCTCATGAATAGTCAATATTCTTTTGATCCTCCAAGGTCCCCACAGCTAATCTTGAAGATTATGAAAAGTCTCTGGCTCGGGAAGGGAATATCCAGTGAAAGTGAATGCAGTACTACTAGGAAAAATAGCAACTTCTGCTCCATGCAGTCTTCTCTCCATTCAGGGAGTTTGACACAGTCCTGTCAGGGCAGCTAATGGCAGCACACCTTCTAGGGCAGTGGTTCTCAAGCAGGTTTCAGGAGGGCCGCCAAACAGGACCAGCGTTAGACTCGCTGGGGCCCAGGGCAGAAAAAAAACAAAGCCCCACAGCACGGCGCTGAAGCCCAGAGCCCTGCCACGTGGAGCTGAAGCAGAAGCCTGAGAAACTTAGCTTCTAGGTGCCCCCGGTGGTTTGGGGTCCTGGGCAATAGCCCTGCTTGCTACCCCTTAATGCCAGCCCCTGGATTTTATATGCAGAAAACCAGATGTTGTGGCACAGATGGGCTGGGAGATTTTTATAGTAGGTCTAGAGCGCCTCAGAAAGATAAAGGTTGAAACCCCCTGTTCTACGGGAGTCACCTTGGGATGGGGTCTTGACATAGTGTAGAGATCTTGGGATCCCTTAGACTGAAGCTTCTTTTCCCCATAGATCCGTGGGCTCCATATGTTTTGAGGACCACAGCCCCTCGGCACCTCTACACAGTCACAAGTAACTCGACCACTCAGGAGAGTATTCAATGGAAACCTGTCAGCATGAAGCTTACAAAGATCTGGGGCCTCTTCTCCCAATACAATAAGGCCCCAAAACAATATGAAAAATTGAAAGTGAAGATCAAAGTGGGAACATCTGAAGGAAATACAAGTCCCAGCCTGTTGCTTGCTGAATACTCACAATTCAGCAAGTGTTTTATTTTTATTTATTTTTTTTACTAATAAGATCTTCTGAACACCATTCAATAATAGTACAATAAGACAGACCAGACTTGACAGGTTTGCAATTAATTTTCATCAGCTCTTATTTACCTCTTTGATTCTGGCAGTTTTCCTCTTCTGAACTAGGAACACCAGCTCCCATTTTGTTATTTCGAATGTAGCAAAATCCATAACGTGGCTGGTGTTTAAACATAATATTTGTGTGGATGAAATGAGTAATAATCAAAAATTAAAGTTCTGAGATGAACCAATAAAAGTGAGAAAAATCAAAGCGGAGTCTGAGCCGACACTCGTTCTGTTACACTTAGATAGCTTCCTAGAAAAGGAAGAGATATTCCATCTCATCTGCGGAGACCATTTTCTTCAACTTCCTGAGAAAGTGTAAAGTTATCAAGGGTCAAATCCTGCCCACCATCAGCCATTAGCTCCAGTGGCCCTAAACTTATTACCCCTGCTAGGCAAACCAGTGCTAGCACTTTACCATTCACAAAAAAGCCTGAGGTACTCTAGGGTCCCTTTGCTATTGTAATTTATGACCCTCTGTGCCTGGCCTTGAGATGCCCCCGCTTCCAGTCGGCTGGGCTTGAGTTGCAAACATGGCAGCTGGGAGACTGGTGTCGGGAGAAGCCAAAGCACAATTCCAAGCACAACTGGATAAGCAGCAGTGGGAGCCAGCGGAGGTCTCATTCTAGAAAAGCAATAGAGTTGTCTGGAGAGGATGAAAACCACTGAATTGCAACACTGCTTTTGGACAATGCTACAAGGGAGGCAGTGACCCACAAACCTGAAGTAGAAGGAGTTAAACTGCTCTAGTCCCAATCTTCATATATAGCTACATCCTATTCTCGGTAATAGGATCTTCATCCTTGAAAACCACCATGACCTGGGAGTTTCTTGATAAACTTAAGGATGAGATCAGTTTAAGCATGCTCTCTCGTTCAAGGCATTGTACCGTATATAGGATTCTTCCCATTAGGGCATCCACAGAGTCAAGTTCTATGGCTGCCACATAAGTGACATGAAAAATACATTGAGCAATATACCCTTATCCTCTTCCATAGTGCTGTCAAAGAAACACAGCTCAGATCAGCTATCGTTCACTAGGGCAGTGGTCCTTTCTAGTGACGGACGTTGCTGAAACAAAGGCCACAGACAGCCGATGATTTCACAGGATACCTGAGATTATATGGCCGCTCTGACACAATGAAAGCTAGCACAGGTGGATGTTTGGCTCCAGACACAGATCCAGGGTCTGAATCACTTGTCCCCAAAGCTGCAAGTTTACCCGAAAACAGCTCACAGTAGTGTGCTTGTCTTTAGCACTCAGATGCCCAACTCCCAATGGGGTCTAAACCCAGAGAAATCCGTTTTACCCTGCATAAAGCTTATGCAGGGCAAACTCATAAATTGTTCGCCCTCTATAACACTGATAGAGAGATATGCACAGTTGTTTGCTCCCCCAGGTATTAATACATACTCTGAGTAAATTACTAAATAAAAAGTGATTTTATTAAATACAGACAGTAGGATTTAAGTGGTTCAAAGTAGTAACAGACAGAACAAAGTAAGTCACCAAGCAAAATAAAATAAAATCCGCAAATCTATGCCTAATCAAACTAAATACAGATAATCTCACCCTCAGAGATGTTTCAGTAAATTTTTCTCAGACTGGACACCTTCCAGGCCTGGGCACAATTCTTTCCCCTGGTACAGCTCTTGTTGCAGCTTAGGTGGTAGCTAGGGGATTCTTCATGATGGCGTCTCCCCATCTCTGTTCTCTTCCCCCCCTTTATATATCTTTTGCATAAGGCGGGAACTCTGTCTCTCTGGGTTTCCACACCCCCCCCCACTGGAAAAGCACCAGGTTAAAGATGGATTCCAGTTCAGGTGACATGATCACATGTCACTGCAAGACTTCATTACTCACTTGCCAGCACACACATATACAGGAAGACTCACAGGTAAATACAGCCATCTGCAGACAATGGGAGTCATCAAGATTCCAAACCATCATTAATGGTCCACACTTTACACAATTACAATAGGCCCTCAGAGTTACATTTTATATTTCTAGTTTTAGATACAAGAGTGGTACATTTATACAAATCAGATGATCACACTCAGTAGATTATAAGCTTTGTAATGATACCTTACAAGAGACCTTTTGCATGAGGCATATCCCAGTTACTTACATTCACTTATTACCGTATTTTCTCTAAAACTATCTCAGTTACATTATATTGACTTATCAAGTTTTTATAAAACCATATAGACTGCACAACGTCACAATATGGCCGCTCTGACACAATGAAAGCTAGCACAGGTGGATCCCTGCACCCAAACAGAGCCCCATTCACATAAGTGGGACTCTGCATACAGAGGCTTTTGACGTCAGCTGCAAGACGGAGACCTTAGCATGGTAGCGTGTCCGGTATAATTGGCAGAGCTGGTCAGACAATGGTAAACAGCTTTCACTCAAACTTCCATTTAAAAAAAAAAAAAAAAAAAAAAAAAAAACACCACAATTGGCACTTTTTCCCATCCAAAATTGAAAAACATTTTGACCAGCTATAAATAATTTGTCCCGTCAGCCTACGAATCTCCTCCCCTCCGAATTTTACCATGGATTTCAATGGGCTCTAAAACAGGCCCCTACTGAATAGTTATACCCCTCCATTTCACAACAAATATAATTCATATAGTAGGAAGGAATTTACATCAGGTAAACAAACCTAAAAAATGCCGGTGGTTTCAAATTTGAGATTCCCATATGTAAAAATATTGCAGCAGTTCAGTACTATATAATCCAGTCTCATTGATGTGGAAGGTTGGTTGGTTTGTTTTGCATACAATTGCACATAGGAAATACAACCCCATGTTCTCATTCATTCCTTACCCAGGTAACATTCCCAGAGATAATGGGAATTATGCTTAAATAAGGAGTGCAGGATTCCGTCTTTTTTTTTTTTTAATGTTGATCTTGCAAAATTATATATTTTAAATGGCTTTTGAGATTTCACATAGAAAATCTCCTAAATTTTTCAGCTGTTCATATTTTTATTTACTAAAACAAATGAGGATGGATTCTCGGGTACATGGGTTGAAGTCAATGGGATTCTACAAGTGTAACACAGCAGAATTTGGCCCTGTAATTTCCCCACCATTAACATTCATAGTATATTTTACCTAAGAGCAGAATATGAGCTTATAGACAGTGAAATACTATCCATAACATAATGGCTATGGACCCAGTCCTACAAACAGAACCAGGCTTAGGGACTATACTTGCACCATGAAAGTCAATGGAGTTTTATCACCAACTTCAGCGTGCACAGGATCAAACCTATATAGTGTTTACAACAGTGCGCAGTCCCATTGACTAGAAAGGGACTATAAGAGGAAGGATGGTCCAGTGGTTAAGGCGCTAGCCTAGAACTGAGTTCAATTCCTTTCTCTGCCACAGTTTTCTTATGTGACCTTGGGCAAGTCACTTATCCTTATTTGACATTTTACAACTGAGGCACAGAGAGGCTAACACTTTCCTACCTCACAGAGGTATTGTGAGGATACATACATTAAAGACTGAACCACTTTGAGATCTGCTGATGAAAAACACTAAATAAGAGCAAGATATTGTTACTCTCAGTAAGAAGCACTGTAGTGTTTCTGCAGGATCGGGCTTTAAGTCCAAACTCAAATATTAATTACACCCTAAGTTAAACTACTGTATAAGCAATGACATGCCATACTACTGCAAACAGCAGAACAAGCAGCAAATTAAACACCTCTAGTACACAAAAGAATATTTCACAGAAAACACTATAAAGTTGTGCTTAAAATTAAAGAAGTCAGAAATATTTCATACACTACTCTGGGTTATGTTATAGCATGTTTACATACATAAAAATAAAAACAGCTAATACATCTTAGTACTTTCCATTGATATGTAGATGAAGATAAGTGACTTAATTAAAAAATTAAGAGTCTAGATCTACCATTATTCAGTTCTTAAAATATATATATATATATATATCAATGTTGTCCTGATTTGCTACAGCTCAAACAGGTTAGCAATATTAGTTAAGATAAGAGTCAGAGAGAAAACAATTAGTGTTATTAACAAATCCTAATAAAATGCTGTTGAACAGATGTCGCAAGAAGTGTGAATTATGCATTATTTGCTCCATGATGTGTATGACGAAAATATAGGATGGATTTTTAGAACAAGAAGGATTATCTGGGAAAGGTAAAGAAGAGATGGGGGGGGAAGTATTGGTTTAAATGTTTACAAATTTTTATTAAAAAACAGTGTGATATTGTATTATAAAACCCATCATTAAAGCTTGATACACTGAGACAAATTAAGAGACTAAATCTAATCTATAGCATTGGCTGGAAGCTAGAATCTTATTTTCCATGTACTATATAGTTTGAAATATTTGCACATCAAAACAGACTCTGCTTTTACACTTGGGATCCCAAAGCTTTGTAAAAGAAACTGTGAAAAAGAGTAAACTTTGAAACTCAATTTCTTCAGGAAGCAGAGTTTTTCTAGTCACCGTAAGTGTCCTTTTCTTCTCAGGGTGACCTTAACTTTCAGATTTGTAAAATGGTTTCCCTTTGTGTTCAGTTCTACTGTGTAATACATTTTAAAAATAACTATTTATCTTCTTCAATATATTAATCAAATATACCAGGAGAAGCCTCTTTGTGTATTTTTGTTCTGAAGTTTGCCCAAGCTTAAGTCACTGATGATTTAGAAGAAATGATACATTTAGTAACAAGCAAACAATCATGAATATATTTGCTGGAATGCCATCTCGGCATTCGCCTATGCCCGCATATTTAAGTGTATCAGTTGTAAGTATATATCTATGTATATTTACATAGAGCAAGACATAACCTAATATAATTTGAAAAGATTGCCAGCCTGATTCATTGATATTGTGAAAATACATAGGCCTGAGATTCTGAAAAATGTAAATGAACTGCAAATTGACAAAGCTGTTTTTAAGTTAAGTCGTGTTTGTTTGTGACATGCAGGAATCAATACATTACTCAAAAGGGTGTATCTGTGCAAAAGTTTAATATTAAACAGATTTCAGTGCTTTTAGATTTTGCACTGCTAATCATCATGATCTCCGCTACTTCCACTTTGTAATGACAATAATGAATAAACATGCTGTAATGAAGGACTCGGACCTAACAAGCTGATCAATTGTTAATTCTATAAAATGACTAGAACGTGTCCTTACTCTCAATATCTAAATCAACATCTAATTATGAAACTAATGTGACTAATGTATATCCTCCAGCTAGTCTGGCCCTTCTCCTTAATAATATAATTATCATTTTGGTCATATTTAAGGGGAACTTGAACAGAATTATTTTCTTGTGCTTTTAAAAAAAAAAAAAAAAAAAGTAGCAGCCAAAATTGGTTTGACATTTAAAAACAAAATTGCATATGTATTATATGGAGGGTGCAGTTTTACGGATAGCACTCCAATTAGAAATACAGAAAGATCCATTCAAAAACCCATTTTATAATCTTATTCTTAAACCTTACTGTTCATAACCAAACAGCAATTTTAGTAAAGTATTCAAAGTATAACTTTTATTACATCTTTTACTTTAACCCTTTGTGCGGGGGGGGGGGGGGGGGGGAGAGATTTTAAACAAAAGACTGCAGTACATGATAACTGTAACAGAACATGTTATTTGTATATAAAAATGTACTTACACCAACATTACCAACTGGTTTATTTAGTATGGTGTTTTTAGCAAAGAGGAGAATCAAATTGGTAACAATCAATTTTGCAGCAAAATGAAATTATATATATTCTAAATACAAATAGCTACAAAATTATTACATATAGCTGCCATCATCTGCTACAGTCCTAAGCAAGATTTAACATTAATAGCTTATTCATTCCTGAAAGTCCAATTCAATGAGAAATATGTTCAACTTCCACACTGCAAAAGCCTACCAGTGCTAAAAACATTGATTTTTCTCTGGCTTTCATGGCCTTTTGCAAAGAGACTGGTTAAATGCTGGTCCCCTTAATCCTCCCAACAAAATAACAAACTGAAAGCTGGAGAATAGATTGTGACTAGAGAACAAATGTGATCTGTAGTTTTTGAAGTATATTAACATTATTTGAGACATGCTCAAATTTAGATACAACTTCTTAAAATGAAGCAATTACGGGCCTGATCATTTCACCTTTACTCATGCGAGTAAGTCCCATTGCAGAATCCAATTCTGGTTGCAGGGTTCTGTAGACAGAAGCAGGGTCAGAATTCTTTTGTCCTTATGCATACATAACAACTGCTGCTAAAGTCTGAGAGAGTACTGGATACTGTACCTAGGGGATGTAGGATTATACCTTAATTTAACTATTTAAAGCCTAAACAATTGTATAGCCCTTTTAACTGGTTTGTTTCTCTATATACATGCATGGGGGAATGGAATAGTGCAAATGAAATGGGGCTCAAAAGCGGATTTAGAGTATCATATGCAGTAATTTGGACATTTCTGGATGCATTATTGGTTGGCTTGGAGCCCATGCAAAATAGTTAAGAACTGAAACTCGTGTAACAAGTCATTGGAAGGAATATTTCCCCTACATTTGCAATAAGCTCTCACATTTTGACTAATAACTTTGATGTTATTTGTCAGGGTTTTGGTTGGGGGTGGGGCAGTAGAACGGTATGCTTCTGCACAGGATGGACATAAAGGGATGTTCTGGGGATTTTTCCAGGTTGGTGGGGGGCAGGGAGTTAATTTATTTATTGGCTCTCTGAGATAAATTATCTCCATTGAATTATTTAATGCTGCAGGCAGGCTGAGTTAATATACGTCTATATTAGCATTTAATGTTGCTGGGTAGTTATCATTGTTATGGTAAGTTTAATTATTTTTGGGGTGCTCAAAGCTTCTGTATGGTCTTTTTATTGTTAAATCTAAATAAATGAATGTCCTGAACTATTAACAACATGCACCAGAAGACGAAAGTAGATTTTTTGGTAGAAGTGCTTTTAATTTACGAGGATATGCTGAATGCCATTCATTTGGGATCCATTCCTCTGATTCCATTAATCCTTCCATAAAATAAACCATCCCTCCCTGCATTTATCTGTGTCAGGTAGTTCTAGAAATTGTGGGAGATTCCTTCTCAGATAAGACTCTCCTAAACAGTAGACTCACTGCAGATTTTTAAAGGTATGTGTTTGTGAAGATATTCGGATTATGTTAATACCTCGTCATTTATGCTAAAACATTCAAAACTAAACAAAAACTAATAAATCATCCAGCACCAGACTAAAAGCCACTGTTAGATTAAAACTCAGTTTTTCCCATTTCTTTCCCTTTTTGCCCGAAATCAAGCAAACCCTGCAATTGGTAAATATTTTCCCAGTAACCCACTGGAAATACATTTCAGCTTCAGCCATGCAAGTTTCAAATGCTCGCTCATCCCATTCCTCAGAATAATGCATGTTCACCTGAAGTTTCAGAAACGTTGCTTAACCAACTGAACCCATCTGTTGAACCCCCTTACAGCAATTCTTTCATCTTCCAACAAGTTATGAAACCATTTTCAGATTCAATTGCCCAAGTACTTTTATATACAAATGGGCTTGTACCTATGTTTTGTTTAAAATTTATTGCATCAATCAGACTCTAGGTGCTTCACAGGCATTAAGCAGACAATATTTGGTACAAAAATTAACATATCGAACAGCCCATCTTCTGTTAATGCAAGCGCAGCAGATAATTCTCATGGGTCCTATACACCTGTGTTCATGCTGCTTGGCTCCTTCCTCCATGCGTAGTTCCACTGAAATCAGTGCGACTACTCCTGGGAGTAAGGTACTACAGCACAGGACTAAAGGCAAAAGAGTCAGGCCCAGCAACAACAACTCTGAGTTAAACCTCATCTATCCCACCATGCAGCCTAGTAACCCACCTCCTCCCAACTCACCTATGAAAAGAGGCCAGGGTGGCTGTGACCACAGAGCTCAGATTCACAGGGAGGCCCTGCCAGCCACAAAGACCACCTAAGCAGTTCTATGGACCACTTCAAAACCAGAAACAGCAACCGTTTGCCTGTTGTTAAACCACAGATCCTCTAACGAGCAGCTAGTGGAGCCTCCAGCAACAGGGGCAAGGTATGCAGTTAGCTGCACATGGAGACCAGCAAAGCCAAGCACCCCACTTTTTCTGTTAATTAGAAGAGAGCAGAAGGAACTTCAGAACCCCTGTGCTCAATCGGAGACAGTCCACTGGAGCAGCAATCGTAGGAACCTGGGGGAACAGCTCAGCCAATTTCCCCCACCAGCCCGAGTGTCTGGGGGGTACAGGGCAACAGCAGAAAGTAGCCAGGTCCACAAAGATTTTTTTCAGAACTCATCATTCCCAATGGCTGGGAGCAGGAGTGGGGGGTGAATGGAAAGGGTTTGTGGAGTACCCACTAAATGTGCTCTAGGATCTTTTATTTTTTTGGAAGCAGGGGGGGATTAGTGAGACCCAAAAACTAATTTTACTGGGATGGATCTACTATGTCATGGCTTGGTTCCTCAAGGATTATTGATGCTGAAGATCCAAACTAAGTTTCTTTTATTTTACAAAAATTATAGTTAATCTCAGCAGGTTGAATGAATTTTACCAGGAAAAATAATAAACGATGTTCTTTTCTGGAGTTGGAAACTTGCTGTCTCCAATGTTATTAGCATGTTATAGTGATTTAAATTAAAAAAGGAAACATTTATTTTATCACCCTGATTTCATCTCAATGCAATATAACATTCTAGAAACAGGAAAATATTACAGCTTAGCATCCTAAATTCACTACTGTAACAAGATAAATCCTTCCTTAGGAATGAAAACTTCTGCACTTCACTACATAAATACATCTGCAATGTACTTCTATTCATTGATCAAACTACCAGAAACACACAAACTTTTCATTGACTAATGGGACCACCACAGATATCCTAAGGTAACTAGACCCAACCAGTCATAAATACCCTGACCCTAAAATACAGCAACCTCCACAGTGTGAAGCTGGATAATAGAGCAAACAATATGGGATTCCATTCACCCATCAATAACTTATGCTAAGGTTTTAATTCCTAATACAGCCATGTCTCTTGCACACCCATGGAAGAACAGAATCCTGCTGTTTAATTGCTATATCATATTTTCAAGCTATCACAATTTTCTATGCATTGCAATGTTTGTCACTGAAAGGCATCTCAGTACAAAAAAAACAAAACTTACTTTTGCAAAGAATTATTAAACATTCAGTGCCATTCTGTCTGCTTCCAAGAGGTCTAGATTTGGCCCTCTCTCTTACTAAAACTACTGAACAAAGGGCCAAATTCTCCGCACTTACATAATTAATAACCCTTGAAATCTGTGTCCAAAGAGAATGCAATGCATAGTTTGTAAAACGCAAGCATAGATTCTGATATCCTGGACTGTACAAACACGAGCCAGAGGTTTGCAATTCATTTAAAAATTGTTAAAGGATCTTCTGTTAGTTACTTTATCCAAGCCTAGGGCTTGCTCTGACAACCAGAATTATGTTTTCTTTTTTCTTGATACAGCGCAGAAAAATTGCTTATTGTCACTTTAAGAACCAAATTGTCAGTGTCCCAACCTACCTTTACCAGGTGTAAGTTTTTCCCACAATTAGAATGGCCAGGCTTAGCCCAACTGAAGACACACACCTCTTATCAGCAGAACTTTAACAACATAATTAAACATATACTGCAGGTGGTGGTTCAGAAAACAAAGGCAGCAAACCCCAAACCTTTTTTTTTATATATATAAACAAAGTATATTAACCAAACTCTGTTACCTGCAGTACTGCATGGTTTATAAATACTGTTGCTTGCTTTATTTATCATTGCTCGTAGTCTCCCAGAACACAGGAGATGTTATTTCAAACAAGAAAGAGAGACGTTCTTTGTGTGGACACTTTGTTGAGGAGAATATTCTACAAGAAGAAAGACCTGACCCTGAAGATTCTATTGTCAAAGCTCTCCCTTCCGTTGTGTTTCAATTACTATTACATTTTACAAAAATTAGTAGCACCACCATGAAATTTGGTTCTACTTTCCTTTATTTGGGCTCTTCACTGGCATAATTCCATTGACTCCAACAGAGTAAGTCCTAGCAAGAGAAGAATCGGGGCCATGTCATAAAGGAGCTCGAAAGCAATCACTTAAAAAGTGTTCCGTTCCAGTGATGTGGCTCGTGGAAATCTGCAATAACCTGCTGGTTCCTATTGGCTTTCCTGGGATTCTTTAGAGCAGCACAGACACTCTGCTTACAGTGGCACAACCCCAAAGTAAATTCCCCTTGTTTGCAAGCGCTCAGCATGCATTACAACTGAAAGCACCATCCAGCCAATGCAGGGATGCTAGCTGGCTCTATGGACGTATGCTGCAGAGATTCTAGCATTCCTTGCTCCTGGAAATTTCTTTAATACAATGGCTTAGGCATGGACACATACGCTGCAGGAGAAGGATGAAATGTTTGCTTTGCAGCATCCAGGTGTTATTAGCTATACACTCCTCTTACGGTAAAATAAAATAAAATTAAGCGTTGTTGTAAATGAAGTACCTGATCCTGGACTGGCTTTACAGCAGGAAGAACACCCATTAATGTCAAAGGGAGTTCCGAGTGTGGAGCACTTTCAAGATTTTATAGGGACCTTTCTTCAAGGAGAACCTGAAAATTGTTTACTGTCATTAACCACCATCAGCCAAACACCTCGTTATTGTTTACCTGCACATACACGTTTTTAAATCAGAAGCAGTGTCGGACTGATCCTGTCCTTCTTACTCAGGCACAACCATCCTGAGAGCTTCAGTCTTTACTCTGGCAAAATGGGAGTTCTGACTGCATGAGGACTGCAGGAGTTGGCCCTAGCTAAATAAAAATGATTGGGAGAGGGGAATCAAGGAAGACAGCATACACACTTTCACTACTACTGATCACCAGTTCAAATCCAACCCATGTCAGCGGCTGCGGGAAATCACTACCATGTGATACCTGTTTGGTGATGTATGTGAACTGAAATGACATTCTTAGGGCTTCTTCCATAGCTCATTGATATCAATGGAGTCTTTTCAATGAGTTTTGGATCATGCCCTCAGCAGGCAGTTATGCACATCACATAAACCACAGTGACCACTGGTGGGAAGCCTGAATAGAGGCCAAAGATTAAATGGGGCTAGGGACAGAGCTACTATCTCATTTCTAGAAGGCAGAGGACCCCTCAAAAAGGACTGAAGCCCATTATCACGCTTGCTTTAGCACTGCTGAAGCGGTTCTTGTTCTCTAATTAGGGGATTTCAACCTTCAAGGCTGTCCACCCAACACCCTTTACAAGCACTAAATTCACTCAAAATAACAAATTGTATTAATTTAAAACTGGAAAGCAAAAACTCTGCAATAGCATCAACAAAAAAAACGTTACAAAAATTAGATTTCACATAGATGAAAATCATTACAATTCTCTAGAGACTTCCCCTCTCTGCAGTAACCCATGTCACTTCCTAGCTAGTAAAAAACGTGCCACAGGATATCAAAAGACTGTAACGTTCTTCTAATTTTAATATTCCTCTCATCAAATAATGAGTTGTTTACTGCCTTCTAATTTAAAGGTAATTCATTAAATGTATCCTGTCACGTCTAATGGGTAGCCGAGGCATGAGAACAACACATACTCCTGGGGAACATCAGGGGCAGTGTGGGAATACTTCATGCGGTTCACTGAAATTTAATACTTCCTACATATACAAATTGCAGTGATAATATATATTATTTAATAACTGCAAGGAAACAATATAAATGAAACACACCAGTGATTGAACTTGGTGCACAAAATATTTTTAAATAGGTTCAAAAGTGTGAATGCTAGGGAATGTGAAAAAATAGTAGAGGAATGTATACCAGTTACAAGCAGACCATTTTTGGTATATCCACAAGTGGGTTTGATTCAACTTCCACTGAAGTCAATCAAAATCTCTTCATTGGATCAGGCCCAAAATGATCATACAATAACGTTCAAGTGAGTGTCATGAAGTGGAGGAGAACAGGCTGTACATCGATATTATGTACATTGCAAAAGTTGGGTCAGATTCAGTAATATTGGCCCAATACTGCAAAAGCTACCGAAAGCGATTGGTTTTTTTAATTGGGATGTAGCAAGGTAGTAAAAACATAGGGCCCAGATCTGCAACCCTTCCTGGCTACTCATATAGAGGTTGCAGTAGGATCACATCCAAAGCACTAATGGTATTTAGTGCCTGCAAATATATGATGTTTAGAAACAGGATTGTTCAGATGACAATGCAAGGTCTGGATTGAGAACTCATCAGGTTGTTGTTTTTTAAAAATAATCAGGCAGTAGCACACTGTACTAATGTCTGGTTTACTGAAAACTAAGGTAAGAACATTCAACCCATCTCTTAACCAGAAGTCTTTGAAAAGTGGGTATTTTTCAACTTCTTTTGGGGGCAGGAGAAAGGCAATCCAAACTTGTTAAGCATCAGTCCATTCTGTCAACCCTTGCCCTATTCATCAGAAGCAATGCAGAATCACTAGATCAGTTTTAGAATACAGTTTTGGTCAATGTGTGTCCAAAGCAGTCACCTGATTGGCTGTTGGTGATGTCATACCCCAGTGACTGCAGTTTTAACAT
This sequence comes from Chrysemys picta bellii, assembly GCF_011386835.1. Lineage (NCBI taxonomy): Eukaryota > Metazoa > Chordata > Testudines > Emydidae > Chrysemys > Chrysemys picta. Next base: position 8,469,302 of record NC_088797.1, read on the forward strand.
CATGCACATTACCCCAATCATCTACATAGCAAGTATCATCAGTGTAAGTGCTAGTAAATCACTGCAACAGAGAATAAAGCTACTTGTTGAAAGAGAGTGAAAGAGATCGGGTGCTTTAAAATGGTTATCTTCAGTTTTTATTTTCGAAGTGGAATGGGGTCAGCAAAGAATGCCTGCTTCATTGAGAGGAATGGGGATTGTAATATCCCTAGCTAAAATAAAAAGTGTGTGTGTGTGTTCAAAAGGTCCCATTTGAAAATGTTAAGAGGTTGCCAGGGGTAAGACAACAATTGGTCCAGGAAATAAAAACTATTTCAGGAACCATAATGTTTGGCAAAATGAAGTCAAATCCATTTCTCAGGAACAAAAATGTAACCGTGACATCTGCAAAAATAAGCTTCCCTGATTGCTCGTGACATTTTCACAAGTAGAACAGCCATGAAAATACATTATTTACATCAAATATTGATACTCTTAGTAATGTAAATTGACATGCTGGTACTTTCTTAGGGGGGTGGCAAGACAAGTCAAATCTGAAGGCAGATGTACTTAAAAAAAGCATTGTAAAATGCTAGGTCTACCTTGAAGTAATGGAGGTCCTGATTGGTGAATTGATGCACATATGAAAGGCAGTTTGCACATACCCAGCTGGTCACTTTGGGAACAGATAAGTCATTATTTATCCATAATGATTCTGATAACTGCATTCATGAATTTAAGTCACTTCATGGATTAAACTGTATCATTACCTGTTTGAAGAATAAATGTTGCACTTCGCTAATCGTTTAGTATAAAAGTGCAAATTCCTATTGCTCCCTTTAAATCTACATAGCAATTCTAATTACAGAACATGCAAATATGCACTAAGTGCATGCTATGAAACACCGTGCCAGAAAAGCATAGATGTCAAAGCAATCCCGAAACACATCTGTGCTCAGGTTGTAAGGCGATGATTAAGCCTACCCCTTGGAGGATTCTCAGCGGCACACGGGGAGTATGCTGTCAGGAGTTATTTGTTTTGTACCGCTGAGTAATCAGTGGGAAAGAGTCAAACTATCATTTAAATTGGCGATATAAAAACATCCTATGAACCTTCTTATGCTGAGTATTTTAAACAGTGTTGCGTATGCACACCCAGTGTTGGGCACGGCTGACCCAAGCGGAGCGCAGCGGACAGACGCGGACACGTTTAGGGCAGGAGAGGGAACATTTCAGTCTGGCGCTCGGGGAGTCTCCCAGAATCAGAGCAATAACTCCGGCGAACCAAATCCAGCTGCGGTTAGAAGCGGCGGACGCTCATTTGTGGGAAGGCTCAAGGTCTGCAGCCCTTCAAACACAAGTGATCCAAAGTAAACCCAAAGCTACCGACCCACACTAGCCCTGTTCACCCGCGGAGCGGGAATGGGGGGAAGAGGACTCCGGAGACGGGCAATAGCAGAGCCGCAAGAGGAAGGGTAACCACCTTGAACTCGGTAGGCGGATGGGAGCGAAACTTTGTTTAGCCCCTTCCAGGGCTTCCCTGCCTGGCATCTCGAGCGCTCGGAGGAAGAGGCGAGGAAGAAAACAGGCGGAGCAGACAAGCGAGGAGAGCCCGGCGAACCGGCGCTGCGCTCCGGGCCAAGAGGAGGGCGGATCGCGGCTGTCCCAGGACCCGGGGGCCGAAGCACTTATCTCCCGGATAAATGGCACGCTTTATGGATGAGCTCCCCGGCGTGATTCAAGCGGGACCGCAGGAGCGCTTCCTCGGCGGGCCCGGCTGCAGGGGGTCAATAGGCTGGAGGAGGAAGGAGGGGACCCTCCTCCTGTATCCCACAGACCGGGCACATCTCCGCCCTCCCCCAGCAACCCCGATCCGTTCGGCACCAGTTCCCCCCGGCCGCCGCCGCTGCTGCCCCGTTAGCCACATCAGCAGCCCGCCACAGGGGGGTCCTGGGGCAGAGCCCACCTCCGGCCGTGGGCAGCCTCTTCGCCAGACCGCGTCCGGGCAGAGCACTAGCCATCGCCGCCCCCAGCTCGCCCGGCTGCCACTAGCCCGGGCTCCGAGCTCGGACTCACCCAGCTCGCCCGCCTCCAGGGCAGCCGCTCGCAAGGGCTCTCCCCGGAGGGAGGGTGATGGGGCCGCTCACACACACACCCCGGGGTCCCCCGAGAAGCGGGGAGCCGGCACCGAGCAGCCCAGTGCCCCCAGCCCCGCCGGGACACCGGGGGACAAGTGCTCCCGGGTCCTTTCGGAACAAGCCCCTTCCCCGGATTTAGGGGTCCCCGGCCCCCCAAGGAACCAAAGGGGAGGGATCCAGACCTGGCGAGCCGCCCGCTCCCTCTTCCCCGAAAGTTGGGAGACCCAGCCCCGGCCCCTGGTCTCACCTGGAGCCGGTCTGTCTGCTCCAGCGACGGACGGACCCGGTCCTCTCCCGACGCGTCTTCAGCCGTGCGCCAGGGGCAGCCGGGCGCTCGCCATAGCCCCGCGCCCGGCTCCGGGGCGCAGCTGCAGCCGGCGGGTCCCGGCGCCCCCTCACTTACCCAGGCTCGTCGCCCATGGCCCGGGCAGAGCCGGGGAGGGAGGGAGGAAGTTCCGAAGCAGCCGGGTCGGTGGGGCGGGTCGCCCCCCACCCCGGGACTCCCCCCGCGGGCAGCTGCGTCCGACTCCGGGGCGAGCCCCAGCGCGACGAGGGCAGACTCAGCCGGGGAGGCTGCAGCTCTGGTTTGAAACTAGAGTGGCCCAGAAAGCCACCCCCCTGCCCATGGCAGCCGGCCCTGATTGGCCAGCCCCGCTCCCTCCCCCGCGCTGGGGGCGAGTCCCTGCCGCTGGCTGCGGGGGCGGGACGGGGGACGGACAGCCGGCCGGCCCCCAGGTCTGCCCGCCCCTCCCCGTGCTTTCCGGGCGGCCCCGCCGGAACCCCGCGATGGCCCCATCAAACCCAGCAGGGGAAGGTTTCCGAGCCTTCATAACGGGGCTGGGGGAGGGAGATTTCATAGGTGAGCTGAGTCCTGACACCTACCCGCGTCCGCTGTCCCCCATCCCGTGCAAATACTGGGCGGGCTTGGGGTAACCAACGCTGCGGATGCTGCCAGCCTTGGGCCAGGGCCGTCTGCGCGGAAAGCATAAGCCGCCGGAGCTAAGGAGCTACCTGGGAGCGCTTGCAAACCCCTTGATCTCCTACGTGGACAGAGACCCAGGAACCCACATTCGCGGGGAGGAGACCTCAGAAATCATTTTCTCCCCCCTCCCATCCCCTTGTTTATGTACAGAACTATCCGCCTTCCAGTTAATGTTCCTTACCCACTAAGTATCAGAGGGGTAGCCGTGTTAGTCTGTAGCCACAAAAACAAGGAGGAGTCTGGTGGCACCTTAAAGACCACCAGGTTTATTTGGGCATAAGCTTTCGTGGGTAAAAAAACTACTTCTTCAGATGCCTGGAGTGAAAATTACAGATCCGGGCATAAATAGATATTGGCACATGAAGAGAAGGGAGTTACCTTACAAGTGGAGAACCAATGTTGAAGGCCAATTTAGTCAGGCTGGATGTGGTCCACTCCAGCTAGTTACTGTATTTGTTTCCCTCACCCCACAATAGGACCGTGTCCGCAGTCCCATTCTCCATTACGCGGCCCCTGCAACATAAAGAGGGATGCCCTAGTGCAAATGCCCCTCAGCACAGAAGTCTCCACTTTCAGTCTGGCAAACAGTTCCCGGGTCAGCCAGAGATGTGGGAACTCCGAAGACTCAGAGCTCAGATTATCATCCTGGAAGATGGCTGCTCAGCTGAGCCCACAAAGGCTCCAAGCAACCTTCCCAAATACACTAACCCTTCCTTTAAACAGAACTTAGGTCCCTCTCCCTGCTATCTCTTCAGAGGGCGGGAGGAAGCACAGTACTTGTTGTTCTTCCTTTAGCATCTTCCTACTGCACCCCATTCTCTTTCTTTCCCCCTCTTTCTGCTCCATAAGGTTCCCAGTTCCTCTTGCCCCTGCCATCACGAGATAGCGCACAGTAAAAGTGGAGACGCCTTTTGTTTCTGGGAAGTGCCCTATTCTATGCATGCTGCATCCCCAGAGCCCTGCAAGTGAGGGAACACAAGTTGCTTGCCGTGCAAGATCTCGATGTTTTTCCCAGGTTGCACGGCACACGCTGCTCTCCCACTCAGCCCAAGCTTTTAGCTGTCTAGCAGAGCCACTGCTAGGATCAGAGAGCTAGGCGTGCCCTAGCTGGGGGAAGAGGACAAAGCCAATTCCCAAGCAAAGGGTTGGTCTGCAAATCCGGTCAGCATCTTCTTTTGAAAACACCGGCAACTTGGCAGGCACGATAGCATGCCAGAGGCTTGACCTGCCAACCTTCCTCGGGTCACAGGTCTGGTCAGTAATATACTGCATCCATAAGAAAATGGACTGTCAAATTTAGGAATTAAAATTCAGTGACATTTAGTGAAAAATGATGTTTTACTGGCAGTTTTCTAGTGGCTGGATGCAGGGGTCACTGACCTACTGGGTGACCTTGGGCAACTCCACTGCTCACTTTCCTCTCTCCTCCTTTGACTGCCTTCTCTATTTAGACTTCAGATTCTTTAGGGAGGATTTGTCTCCTACTGTGTGAGTGTATTGTGCATAGTACAATGGCACCCGATCTTGGCTGGGGCCTTTAAGTGCTATTGCAGTACCAACCATCATCAACATGTAATGCAAAGAGATAGTGGATAAACTGAATGGACCACCTCAGGTGTTCTGAGCAAAGCTGAAAAGGTTATTCGTATTGTGGATTTCAACCAGGTATGGTCCTTCAAATTGACCTTTGCCTAACTTTTCCAGCATTACTGTATGTAAGACCTTAAAAATCACTGTACCTTCTCTAGCGCAATCTGTTGTATTTTTAAATTTACAGTGGCAAACGCAACCCATTTAGATAATTCAAGAATGAGAGAGAGGGGCCCACAAAATCCAGTTCCACCAATGAAAGGTTTCAGAGTAGCAGCCGTGTTAGATCCCATGCCTCCCCTCTCCCTTACGGCCCAATCCTACTCCTAGGAAGGAGAGGGAATCAATGGTAGTTTTAATGGTGACTTAAATTGGAGGAAGATAAAGCCCTTAGTGTCAGATTTCATTTCTTCCTCCATGCTTAGCTTAGTGCTCCCACTCTCTTTTTCTTTAAACCTGCCTCCAAATTTTTGTGAATCCTTCAGACAATAACATGAAGAAAAATGCCCTTATTCGCCCATTATACATATTTTAAAAGATTTGAGATAGAACCAGAGGAAGGTTCTATCTGTGTGGTTTGGGTTGTCCTCCTGCTTCTGTTGTCAGCTCTTCAGGGCTGGGACCACATCTTCTCCTCTGGCACATACAGTGCACTGGCAGCATTTGACAAATAATCATTATTGTAATGGGGTTGCACATCAGTGCACAATTCCAACTATCCGGGCTGGGGAGTGGTAAGAGCATTTGTTGTGTTATGACTGTGTTCTAGGTGAACTATTTTATAGAGAAAGAATTTACATCTTCTGTTTAAACTTTTTTCCTGCTTTTCCAACAGAAAACATTGAAGTGCCATTTATGGTTTGGTCAGTGCAACCTCACTTTGCACCTAATTGCAAGTTACTTTTTAAACACACACATACACACACACCGATCCAATACTCTTACACGGGTACAATGGTGATTGGTGCATTCGATATAAACTGACAAGCCTAAATTTTCAAATGTGGCTAATGTTTTTGGTTGTAACAATTTTTGGGTGCCAACCTGGAGGTAGCTTTTTAGAAGTGCTGACCACCCACCTTCTGAAAATCAGGCCTTTTTGAAAGGTATTTGACATTGGTGACTCAAAAATGGTGGCACTCAAAATCACTAATCATTTTTTAAAATTTAGGCTCAGTCAGTCTGTTTTTCTTTTCCTCTCTTGGCTGCAGAGGTGCTATTGTGGTGTCCCTACTATCCTCTTAAGGTGAAATTCACCCCTACCCAGAGGAACAGCACACACCCATGCACTGCTTACAGCCCATGTAGGCCTTGTGCTGAATTTCACTCTGAGTGTGAAGCAGCCATATGGACAATTGATGACTGCTCAGAGCTACAATTTCATTTCTTTACAGCTAGGCTGTGTGCCATTTACTACTTAGTCTTCATCTCATTGCTACTTCACCCTGCATAAGTTTGTACTGCTTTAGACCTACCTACCCTATGCAAAGTACTAGAGTACTAGGTCATACACGGCATTTGTGTGGGAGGCGCTTTGAGCATGAGACAGGCCTGAGAACTCACCCCAGCTCTGACGAAGTCTCTGTCTTTGAACAAATCTCTCACCCCAACTCAGTTTCCTCATCTATACAATGGGAATATTAATACCTATCTCATAGGGGTGCTGTTCAGACAAATTAGGTGATGGCTGTAAAGCATTTTCAACGTACAAATGCTGAACAGATGCTTTTTAGTGAATTGAGAGCACTTTTCAAATACCATCTAACTGAAACTTCGAAACATCCCTGCGAGGGGAATTATAATTCCCATTTTACAGATGAAAAACCCAGCAAAGGGATTAAGGTCTTAATCCTGCACCATTTAAATCATGAACTCTCCCCCTGCTGGCTTTAGCCCTACATGATTTGCCCAATGTGAACAAGATAGTAAACCTATAGGAAAGGATTAGAACCTGGTCCCCAGTCCTGTGATCAAACCACCTCTTCCTTTCACAGACCCCACTCCTCACAGCTGGGGCCATGCCAACAATATTTACACTGCCGATCATCTTTTAGCTTTGCAGTTACCAGGGTCCACTGCTTCCCTCCAACAGAAGTAGGCTTGTACCTTTTGACATCTCACCGGACTCTGTGACTGCCTCGCCAAGATGAGCCAGAGTAAATCCTGGATACGTTTTAAGTCTTTTGATGATTTGAATAATTAAAAGGCTCATTATTTCTAAACATGTTTAACCATTTTTTTCTATTTCTGCTTGCAAAATTAGCTGATGCCCGTTTTAAATAAACAGCTATTGTGCAGTTAAACAATGATTAAAGAAGAGTTCCATTTAAATTATTAAGTGGTTAGATAAAGAGCCTCCCTTCTCTTTTGTACACTACTTTATTCAGAAGTCAAACTTCTGTAGTCTCAGGGAATGCTAATGAACAGCATAATAACGCACAAGGGCAAGAGCAGGCTGATTAATTAAAAACAGAAGCCAGAAATCAAAGGTCTTAAAATAGGCTTACAAAAATAATTCAATTATAGTTTATGAACCTAGGATAACCAAGACACGTCCCACACTTTCATTCATCATTAGACCCCATTTTAATATCTAAACTGGCTTGCTTGTACATGGGAAGTGGTGCTAATTGGGTCTTTCAGGTGTGACGCTTACATAACGAGACAAAAGCAACCTGACGCTCACGTCCAATTTTCATCATTCGGTAACTTGAAAATGGCTACACTTGACTGAGCGTATTCTCAGTTTAACTGATTTACTAACCTATTTACTAAACTGATTTACTTGAACTGGTTTACTAAACTATTTTCAGTCGTGACCCATTTCTGCAGTTGTTGAACAGTCCATTGCACTATCACTTTACAAATTAATTAATTAGAAGCTCCACACCCATAATGTCAGCCTCATCACAAATCCACCTCATAGAATCAGAGAAGATCAAGGTTGGAAGGGACCTCAGGAGGGCATCTAGTCCAACCCCCTGCTCAACGCAGGACCAATCCCTGGTCTCTCTACTTGGTTTCACCTCTTCCTACAGCTCAGTATCTTCTTCCTTTACATCTTTCCAGGCCTATGTGTTGGTGTTGTGAGCAGGACCTTCCTTTTTTTTTTGAGTTTGCATTACTTCACATATCCACAAGGTCCTTCATATTCAGTCTTTTATTTTCTTTAACATTTCCTGGGAGTGTATCAGGGTTGGTTACTAAAATTTTAAAAATGATGAAAATCAGTGCAAAAAATGTACTTCACTGTTTTCTAGGTACATGTTGGGGTTAATATTAGGGGACAGGAGGACAGAAAAAATCAACAAATAGAGAAAAGTAAGTACACTGAGAGTAAAAGCAATGTAATGCTGTGGTTTCTTTCATGAACTGTTAATGAACAGTTCATGCACACATATGTGTGTGTGTGTGTGTGTGTGTGTGTGTGTGTGTGTGTATATCTTCCACTACACTGCCTTACTTTAACAGAAAGCATCCCATTTACACTTGGACTATAGATGAACATACCCACATCTACCTACTGTAATGTATTGCATTTTGTTAACATAATCAGTATTTTTTTGTACTTGAGTGCTCCAAAATTCGGGTAAAAAAATCAATAAAAATAATAGTTTTTGTAAAATCCAGGCATTTTTCAGTGGGGAAAAAAAAATCTGTAAAAACTGCAAATGAAGGACCGTAAGCACAAGAAAGCTGTGTCTAGCAATGGCGCAAATCAGGTCATTAATAAAGTATCTTATCCTGGTGGGGCAGGGCCAGGAGCATCTGAGGTCTTGAGGCAATGCAGTAATTGAATCGGAAAAGCATCGTGTAGCCTGTGGTAGGAGATGGCTGTTCTGTTAGTAGGACGAAATTCTCCCTTGTCAGAGGTCCAGCAGCAAAGCCAATGCACCTTTTAAATCCTCAGAATAGGGCTTGAGTGGGATTTAAGTGGTGCACAGAGAGAAAACAAAGGAAGAAGACAGCAGGGTAGCACCTGGACTTGGTACAGAGTGAAAGAGCCTCAAGTAAAAGCTTTGACAGCAAACACTATCTAAAGAGGCAAAGGGCTGTTAGGTAGCAAGAATGGATTAGGTTGTCATTGCAAAGAGAGGCATATTCTTTGGCGGGGGAAGGGAGAAAGAATATGAGGAAGGTTAATGGTAAGTGACATGAATCAAGCTGCACAAATCAGTGAGAGTTGAATCAGGCCCTAAGTTAGTGCAAAGCTGGAGCTTGGGGACTGATGTAGGTTGCCAGTATAGATTAAAATAAATAAGGGAAAGATATGAAGAAGAGCTCTGTGTGGCTCAAAAGCTTGTCTCTCTTACCAATGGAAGCTGGTCCAATAAAAGATATTACCTCCCCCACTTTGTCTCTCTAAGGAAAAGACAGACATTCTGACTTTGTTTGGAGGGCCAAAACCGAACCTGTGTGGGTGTGCCTAGCACACTGTAGGTGCAACAAATAATAATAATAACAACGTGTAGTCCACAAAGAGGCCATCAGCCACTCCAGCGATGCCACTATAGGTGACACAATAAAGAGGCAGCATGCCCTCTCATCACTAGCAACAAAGTCAAAGGAGGACGTAAGACAGGAAGCTGTTTGCATAAGAGTGTCTAGCATTGGATCCCCAATCAATCATCATTCAAGCACTATGAAACAACAGAGGAAGTGAGAACAGGCCAAGATCATTAGTGAGAATGGTGCTACTCAGAAAGTTTGCATTTGCACAAGCAGTGTACCATCTTTGGGCACATAATTATGGCAGCGTCAGACAGAAATGGGTATGAATACCTGTGCATACGCACCGTTTTGTTAATTGTGTGTGCAAACCCCACATGCAATTGTGTATCAAACCTCAACTTTCTGAAAATCAATCTCCGTCTTATTTGGAATCTTCCATATTTATGGCCACAAAAACTCTACTGAGCATGAAAGTTGAGAAAAGTTCCTCTGCATCTGACAGACAAAGAATAGACTGTATGTCAGCACAGGGCAAAACTGGGTCAAACAATCAAAACCCCAAGAACCTCAGGGTCAGGTTTTTCCAAGCTGCACGACTCACTTAAAATAAAAGTTATGACTTTAAAAGATGGGCTCCATTTAGTAATGTCATTTCAGGGCCATTCTCAAGATTCAGTGCATCTGCGATTTTCAAAACACTCTATGTTAAAAGACACGACTTCAGTGACTTTAAGATCGCAAGAAACCTGGATTTTTAAATTTTCCTCCGCTGTAAGACAGCCCTTATGCTACTTCCAGAAATTAGCATCTAGAATTAGTTTCGCTTCTAAAAATAAAAGACCTATTTCACTTGCAACAAAATGTGAATCTTTTAAAAAAATCTTGATCTACAGCAGCATCCTGCAAAAGGAAAGTGGCGACACATATACATCTGAGGAGCAGACATTTAACAACACGCGGTGGGGCTGAAGCAGGGGTCCCTTGAGTTTCATTTTCCTGTAGGGGAGCTTTCAAAAGCTCAGGAAACACCCGTCTATAATCTAACGTTATTGATTTTCCAATGGGGCGGGGGGGAAATATCCAAGCACAGAAAAAATCTGAGTCCCCTACTTTCTATGTTCTGTCATCAAGTTCTGTGATGAAATGCACTGGGAGCTATGCAAGTGACATCCTTTTGAGCAGTCAAGGGCAGTTAACTAAAACAGTGTAAGTCAGTCATAATTAACATCTTTCCTCAACATGGATCAGGTCTCCCTCACTTTACTAACATTGTATGGTCCCCCGACTTCAGTGGGACTACTCATAGAAGTAAGGCAAGCAACTGTGGCCTCTGATATCCATCTGGCTTCAACCATATCCTAACAATTGGTGAATGAATTACATTTTCTTAAACATATAATTATATAGCAGGGGTTGGCAACCTTTCAGAAGTGGTGTGCCGAGTCTTCATTTATTCACTCTAATTTAAGGTTTCACGTGCCAGTAATACATTTTCACGTTTTTAGGTCTCTTTCTATAAGTCTATAATAGATAACTAAACTATTGTTGTATATTTAAAATGTTTAGGAAGTTTCATTTAAAATTAAATTAAAATGCAGAGCCCCCCAGACCGGTGGACAGGACCCAGGCAGTGTGAGTGCCACTGAAAATCAGCTCGCATGCCGCCGTTGGCACGCGTGCCATAGGTTGCCTACCCCTGTTATATAGGTTAGATCAGCAGTTCTCAAACTGTGGGTCGGGACCCTAAAGTGGGTCACAACCCCATTTTAATGGGGTCGCCAGGGTTGGCATTAGATTTGCTGGGATCCAAGGCCAAAGCCCAAGTCCGAGGGCTTCAGCCCTGAGTGGCGGGGCTCAGGTTACAGGCCCTGCTGCTGGGACTGAAGCCCGTGGGGCTCGGGCTTTGGCCCCCGCACCCAGAGCAATGGGGCTTGGGTGAGCTCAGGCTTTGGTCCCCCGTCCTGGGGTCGTGCAGTAATTTTTGTTGTCAGAAGGGGTTCGCAGTACAATGAAGTTTGAGAACGCCTGGGTTAGCTTGTATGAGTGAAACCACAGAATAACTCCAATGAAGCACTGTGGAGTTATCTTCTGATTTACAAAGATGTGAGATCAAAATATAGCCCTACAAGTTAGCCTACCGTTTGACAGATCCGAGTAAGCGGTGTTACTTTTCCTGACTCAAACTCTATAGCGAGACAGATGAATATTCTCTCTAGGAGGAGCATCTTATCTTACTATTCTGTCTACCAGTAAATAATGACTCTCAAATGAGAAGAAAAGATGGCAGCAATACAGCTTTCATTCAGTTCATCAAGTTCAATTTTGATAAGCAACCTGGCCCACTGGAAAGGATTACATATGTCTGTATATTTAATTCATGACTAAATGCAATGCTTAGTATCCTTTTGCACTTGGGAGTTCAGTATCTAACAGGCAAATGAAATACAGTCTAATGGTGATATTTTCTGTACTCTGGATGCGTGAGTGACATTCGTGCACCCCACTCATGTCAATATTGGATGCTGAGGCCTATACTTAATTTTCTCAGCAAGACATTAATCAGAATCCATCTGTTTCCTCCTCATTCTGGAAAATTTCATTACAACTAAACCAAAGATTATAGGATTCTCGTGTCTGTGGTGTTTGTTTCTCCCCCCACACACACACCAGTTTTAGTGCTGTCCAAACTGAATGATTAAAGCTGCTTAGTTTAAGTAAGATTGGAAACAATCTTCCTTTCGGGATGGAAAGGCATAATGACAGCGAGTAGGGGCTAACGTCTGCTCTGTTACACGCCTGTAAATCCAGAGCAACTCCGCGGAAGTGAGTGCCGTTCATTCAGATTTATTTCAGAGTAGCTGAGAGAAGAATCTGGACCTTAGTCTTTCAGTATGTGCTTCTGATCCAGTGATAGGATACGTAACGATTCAAAAACGATCACTCTGCAAGTCTTTATTATTTATCGTCTACATGCGTACAGGTGCCTAGCACAATGGGACCCAGATATTTAATTAGGGCCTCTGGGTGCTACCCCAATATAAATAAACCTGAAATTCTCCCCCATATTCAAATATCCAGCCAAATCCGTTTATCAAATGCTTTAACTAATTATTTTCTCCTTCCTGAATCTTCTAGTGGATTGCAAGGGGAAAACTGGACTTAAAGATTCCCTGAACTTAACCTATTTGTAATGACAACTATCACATACTGATGGATGTGCTTGCTTCAAGAGCAGTGATGGGGAAAATGGAAAAAATTATTTGGGTACGAAACACAAGGCATGAAAAGCAAAAAGCGAAATGTCAATAAGAATCTGCTACTGGACGGTTGGGTAACAGCTACAGCCAAACATGATTCCAAGAAGCTCCTAAATGACATAGAAGCTAAATCTATAGTCCAAAAAGTAGATGCTTCTACCACAGAAGCCATCCTGGCTTTCCCCCAGATAGTGGAACAATGAAAGACTCGGGGAAGTTTAGTAATGGGACATGAGCTCCTATGAGAAGGAATGATTTCACAGACAGCTGCAACACCCTGGTACTAATGCCAAGAAGGCAAAGAATCTGGGAAATTAGGAAATCTGGAGCCCTAATTAGGAAATCTGGAGTGTTGCATGCACTGAAAGAAATAGGAATCTCACGTGTACCTCTTGGTAAACGGGGTGCAAGCAAACAATATGTTTTTAATGAGGCTAATTGTAAATGTATACATCCGGGAACAAACAATGTCAGCCAGGGGACTCTATCCTGGGAAGCAGTGACTGAAAAATATTTGAGGGTCATGGTGGATAGTCAGCTGACTCATGAGCTCCCAATGTGACGCTGTGACCAAAAGAGCTAATGAGATCCTGGGATGCATAAACAAGGGAATCGTGAGTAGGAGTAGAGAGATTATTTTACCTCTATATTTAGCACTGCTGCGACTGAAGCTGGAATATTGTGTCCAGCTTTGGTGCCCAAGATGCAGGAAGGATCCATGAAAGTGACCAGAGGATTAGAAAACACATTGTATAGTGATAGACTCAAAGAGCTCACTCAATTTAGCTCAACAAAGAGAAAGTCAAGGGGTGACTTGATTACAGTCTACAGTATAAGTATCTACATGCGGAACAAATATTTAATAATGTGCTCTTCAATCTAGCAGATAGGTGTAACACGACCCAATGGCTGGAAGCTGAAGCTAGACAAATTCAGACTGGAAATAAGAGGTACATTTTTAACAGTGAGGGTAATTAACTATTGGAACTATTTACAAAGGGTTGTGGTGGAGTCTCCATCACTGACAATGTTTAAATTAAGATTGGATGTTTTTCTAAAAGATCTGAACTAGGGGCATTCTATGGCCCATGTTATACAGGAGGTCAGACTAGATGATCACAGTGGTCCCTTCTGGCCTTGACATCAATGAATCCCACACAAGACCATGAATCTTTATCCCCATTTTGTCTGGTTGCAGTTATAGGATAAGAGCCTACGAAATCTGCCAACTAATGGAGTTACTCCATTACCTCAATCAGTGGAAGCTGATGCTTATAGCCCTAGACCCTAATTCAGCAAGTTACTTACGCATGCGAGTTGTTCCATTGACTCCATTGAATTAGACACACGCCTAAATACCTTGTCGAATTGGAACGTTGGTGCTGCAGGTCCCAGCCCCAGGGAGAGGTCAGTGGGTTAGGTGACACATGCACAAAGCAGCAGTGGTAATAAAAGGCAGGACTGAAATCCACCAGTGTGGCAGAAGTCTCAGAAATCCCAATGATTATTATGTAGTTATGGTGCAATAGGCGGCAATTCCTCTGAAAAAAACAAATGCAAGGAACAAAGAGGAGCAGCCATCAGGGCCTTGCAAAGGACTGCCCAAACATCTGACTGGAATGGAAACGGAAGAGCTAGGAGGTGACCACACCCAACTATACAGAATCAACTAGACAGCAAAAATGCAGAAAGGGTTTAAAAAAAACACATAGAAAAGAAGGTGAGATATAGCCACGAGTAATGGAAGTTAATCCACCCATGGGAGATATCATCTGAGACACAGATATTCAACAGGAGGGACAGACCTGGAAAAGGGTGCCACTGGATGAGGCTTGGAGGTGACAGTGGACAGCAAATTTGACACAAGTTTGCAATAGGACACTGAACAGAAAAGGCCGATGCAGTTTGGGTCTGCAGCAGATAAAACGATCACACATCACAGAGCCAGGAGGTTTCTGTAGAATATTGCTGCAACCTACAGCTGGATTAAGGCAATCCAGGGCTTTAAACACACCAGAATCCATGACCCCACTTCTTGTGTGAACGTGCCTCTCACTAGGAATGGTGATAGCAGGGGTCACTCTCTATCAGTAAAACAAGGGCAGCAGCGTGGGGTCTCATGTCCATCCCAGGAGTTGCCACAGCCCCCCCCATCCCCCCACCCATACATACACATACAGGGCGTGCTCAGTATATCTGCTTGGAAAGGTGAGTAGGCCCGCTTCAGTTTTTTCCTCTTCTCACACACAGCGTCCTTTGCTGGTGGAGCCCTGGCTTTAAGATCCCATCCAGATGCATGGTACAGTTCACGTTTCTCATAGCTATTGTTTCAGGTTGTTTGTAGACTCAGGCAAACATCCTGGCTTCAGTTTGCTCTCCGGTCCTGTTCTCAAGCCTTTTTTTTCAGTCACGAGGGCTAGAGAATTACTTTTTTTTCCTTCAATGAGAGCTGAGATTGTGATGTACTCACATGATGCAGGACCTGAGGCTCAAAATCCTATAATGAATATGCCTTAATTTGGCCCTGGTGCAACCACACCTTGTACATTGCATTAAGTTCTGGATACCTGATTGCCAGGAAGATATTGACATGTTAAAGGAGGTTAAAAGAAGAGAAGACATTTGCATAAATTAACTAGGGATATTTATAGAAACTCCAAATGAAATAATATAGCAGCAGTCTATCCATGGGACCATCTGCTAATCTATGTCCCGTGGCAATTAAGGTCAACAAGGGTGGACCTATTTCATATCTTCTCTCAAGAGCTGAGATTATGCTTCCACATAAACCAGAGCATGCATCTGTGGTATTTTATATTTCTCTCTAGATTTTCATAACATGGATACCACTGGGATGGGCAGAGTGCCTTCCATAAGCAGGGCAGGACCCCAAACTATTTGGGTTTGTTATCTTGGGGATGGGAGAGGGCAGAGGGTGGAAAAAGTTATATCAATGTAGTTAACTGGTTCTTGGTGATTCTTCTGTTTTAGCAGGTCTGTTGCTTTTGTTAGTATAGTTTTGTTTTAGGGATCTGTGGTGCTGTGGGGTCAACCCAGACCTATAAGGTGTTCTGTCACCGCCTGCCCTGTAACCCTGGGGGCCTCGATGCTGTGCCACTTTGGCTCAGAGCCCTGAAAGCCTGGGACCAAACAAAGGGAGAAACAGGTTTCCTATCAGACAGGAGGGAAGGGAATGTAAATTAAACACTGTGGAACCAAAACAACAGATGCCCCTTTGACAGTGCCAACTTTCTGATGTGCCGGGGGGTGCTCGACCCCTGGCCCCGCCTCTTCCCACCCCATCCCCGCCCCATTCCATCCCTTCCCCTGAGCACACTGCCTCGTCTCTTTCTCCCTCTACTCCCCAGAGCCTCCGGCATGCCCTGAAAGCTGATCACGGCAGGCGGGAGGCACTGGGAGGGAGGGAGAGGCGCTGATCGGCGGGGCCCAACAGTGGGTGGGAGGCACTGGGGGAGGGAGGCTGATGGGGGGGCTGCTGGTGGATACTCAGCACCCACTGTTTTTCCCCCCATGGTTGCTCCAGCCCCGGAGCACCCACAAGTGGGCACCTATGGCCCCATTTACATACAAGTCAAGAGGGGGATGAGAAGCCAACAGTTTAGCGAGCACACCGGGGACACAGTCTGCACCCCCTTTGGAAGTCTCCCTGGCTCTTCAGGAAGAGCCCATGGACTTGGAGTAATATCGGGGGAGCCAAAAGACCTTTTAGTCATCCTGCACCTGAGGAGACAAGGCCAATACGCACTTTGGGCTCTGTGTGGGAGCCTGGCTAAGGACTGGCCAGCCCTGCTGGAAGGACGACTGGGGTGAGAAAGCTCCTTTGAACAAAAGCCTGTAGGTTGTTAAGTTAGCTTTTAGACTTAGAAATGTATTTTTCCTTTTGGTTGCAAGTAACCGTTCCTATCCCAATTCTTCTACTGGGTATCACTTAAACCTCTGTTCTTTGTTAATTCACTTACTCTTGTTTTATTGCACAACCCTCTCAATGCTGCGGTTCAAAGTGAAGAGCGAAATCTTCAGCTACACTAACAGGCGGGTGCTGCGTTCTGTCTCTCTGAAGGAGCAGCGAACGGATAAGGCTTGGTGAGGGTTCCAGTGAGAGGCACTGGACATGGCTGGGCTAACAGTTTGGGGGAGACTCAGGACGGGAAGGGCTGTTGGTGTCACCCCGCCAGGAATAACCAGGCTGAGGGAAGCCAGCATGAGGCCATTGTGCTGCTGTGGTTTCAGGACTCTGAGCCAAAGCTGTACAACATGGAGGGACCCAGGGCAGGTGGTGCAGAACCCCTTACTGAGTTGACCCCCAGAGTGTCACAGTAATTATTCATATTTATATTACAGGAAAAGCACATGATGATTCCTTTAGCTAAGGTTGCCTCATGCCCCCGGTTAATATCTTACATATACTTACAGACACACACACAAACACTTTTATGGCCTATGTTTTCAAAAGTGACTAGTAATTCTGGAGGCTTCCATTTTTAGGCATCCAATCCCAATCTGAGGCACTTTAAAGGGCCTGATTTTCAAAAACGGATGAGCAGCCGCCCTCTGAAAATCATCACCCTTTAAAGTATCTCAGATTGGATATCCAAAAACTAAGTCCCCCAAACTTTAGTTCCTCTTGAAAACTCTCTCTCTCACACACACACATACAGGGCCAGTGCTTCCACTAAGCGACCCTAGGCGGTCGCCTAGGGTGGCAGGATTTGGGGGGAGGCATTTTGCCGTCCTCGGCGGAAATTCGGCAGCGGGGGGGTCCTTCTGCTCCGGGTCTTTGGCGGAAATTCGGCGGCGGGTCCTTCACTCGCTCTGGGACCCGCCACCAAAGTGCCCCGAAGACGCGGAGCAGAAGGACCCCCGCCGCCGAATGCTCAGAGGAGGAGCGCTGCCGCCTAGGGCGGCAAAAACCCTGGTGCCGCTCCTGCACACACACACTAATAATTCATATTTAACTTTATTTTAGATACCAGTGGGATTTGCAAAAGTAACTTAGGAGCACAATTCCTATTCACTTTCATTATATTGTTTTATATATTAATTTACAATGGCACTATAATTGTGGCATCTGCATTCATCACAGTTAGCAACAAGAATGAATACGTCTCAGAAAAGTTGAAGAAGATACCGAGTCTTAGATTAAAGGAAGGGTTGGCCGGAAAGATAGACTTTACAGTATGCTCTGAAAGTGAAGAAACTTGTGCTGAAAAAGCATCAGAAATACGGGTTCTCATGGACAGGAAACTTAGAGCCATACATTACATGTAGCCCAATACATTTGGTTAATTTAAAAAAAAAAACTAGTTATCTTTATTCTTCATTTTAAACTAGTATGCTAATCAATTATACAAATAATTTCATTTCAATTAACTGGGGATGGATCACTTGATGATTCCCTGTTCTGTTCATTCCCCTGGGGCACCTGGCATTGGCCACTGTCAGAAGACAGGACACTGGGCTAGATGGACCTTGGTCTGACCCAGTAGGGCCGTTCTTATGTTCTTAACTCTTCCTCAAGGAATTCTCTACCTTTTGCCATGAGCTGATGTCACTGATAACAAGAGGAGGGTTTTTTTGTTTGTTTGTTTGTTTGTTTAGCAGAAATGTAGCAGAACATCTATTATAATCTGGAAATTTGGTCATAGTGACCGCAGGTTTGTATCAACCTGTTGCTTACTCCAGGGCAGAGATCTCCAGGGTTAAATCCAGTGGATAACTCTGTACAAGTAAGGTGTTCTAGAGACTCACACTTCCCCTCCCGACATTCCTAATCTCTTCCTCCACTATGTGAGTCTCAGAATGGCTTCCCGAGAAGGAGTATGTGGCCCCATCAGTAATCCACAGGCCACAATCTGAGAACCCGGGATCAAGAGTTGAACTCCCACCACAATAAACACGCCCTGGAAGATCTAAACTAGCTGCTCCAAACCTAATGGTTATTATGCAAAGTCCTAGAAGAAAAAATGTTTTAGAACCTTCCTTCCCTACCTAAAAAGATACAATAAACCATTACTGGCTATGGATATAACATATACAGAGTGTACTGTTGTATAGATCTAAGCATTTGTGGAAAGTTTTTAAAGCTGTTGCTGTCCATTTTTGCACATTAAACCCCACAAAGAGATTTATTTACAACATTAAATCATTTCTTTGCTCTCTGGCTAGGTTTTTAACTATTAAAAATTCATCACACACCTCAGCGCCAACTGTTTTTTAAAACAACCTTTTAAAGGAATAGTGTCTTTAAAAATACCTGCAGCTGCAGAAATCTGTCTTAAAAGCGTGAAAAGAGCACGTTGTAAAATATCAAAGGGCTAAACAAGATATTAGTCACTGCAGAGAATGATCAGGAGATCCACTCATTAAAACAGACATTTATCACAGCTGTTGCAAATAGGGGGGTTCTATGAAACAAACATTTTAGCAGAGCACTAGAGAACTTTTTTCAGAAGCTTAAAAGCACAGCCCTTCCAGGTTGATACAGGTCGATATAACTTCCAATTTTCAACAATATTGAATAATTGTATTTACTGCAAAATGTACATTTATGCCAAGAAACCCCCATTACATTTGCCCTTGACCCATGCAGATATTCAGGGTGTAAACAGCTGGCACCCAAAGTCACTAGTCACTTCCAAAATTCCAGCCCATGCCGGTCCCCTTCTTATTGGAACAACTGGTTACTCCTAAATTGGAGGATGCTGTGGAGATGACAGGAAGGCCCCAGTTACTGGTCTTGAAGCAATGGCCCTTCTCAACACCTGCCCTGCCTCAATTTATAGGCAGTGTGATCAATATGCATCCTCATTTGGGTACTGTACTGTTAAGGATCCTACCTCTTATGCTGTGGGAACCACTTAAGACCCCTCTGGGCATCAGCGGCCAGATAGCAATTCAACAACCTCTTTCCTCTCTCCTACATAAAAATCTCTCTCTGGGTTGCTTGCTCAGGCTGACGGCCCAAGTTGCAGCTGTGTCTAGTTAAGCAAACAATTGCTGCTACTGATCGGACGTTCACTGACAGGGTAATGTCGCATGGCTGTCGTGTACCAGCACTGTGTCATGTTCCCCTCACGTGGCTATCACGCAGAGGTGGTGAGGGCTCTGTACCACTGAAAGGGGATCTCCCAGGGAGTGAAAGTTCCAGTCCTTGCGGGTGTGAGTTTATCTGGTAACCGGGTCTTTAGCACATGGCTTCATAAGAGCAGGACTGCTCCCTCCTGGCACGGCAGTGGCAGAGGTTAACCCACTCTGACATTAGTGCCGTGATGAAATGACTCCTCCTGTAACATTGAATGTGGAAGCAAGTGTGGCTACAGAGAGCAACGGGGATCCTTCATCTTGAAAGGTGGGCCCAGGGCCTGCAGGCTCTGTTACTGTGTGCGACAGGGTGTAAATAAGGATAATTTGTTAAATACAAGCTCTCTGTGCATCAGTGATACCACCACAGCCCCGACAGTCCCGCCTAGAGTGGAGCAAGCTCTTTGTCAAGCTGCTGTGCTTGCTAGCCTTTCATCTGAGCTGGCCAGTCTGAAATTCAGTGAGCTCTAGCCGAGAGCGATCCCTAAGGGTGACATTGTCCTATTGCCAGGAAAGAACAAACCCCAGAATGACTGCAATCCTGCATCGTCCTAGACTGTCTCCGGAGAATAAGAACCAGGAGCCCTCCTGTTTTAAAAGGTACATTGAAAGCTCCAAGGACAGAGATGCAGGCTTCGACTCTGTCAGGTTGGGCCCCACGCAGTCAGCAGGGCCTGTGACACAGCTCTTATTCTCTCTGCAGCCCACTAGCTTGGAGACCCACAGACATGGTCAAATACAAGTTGGCCGCTGCAAATTTCAGGGGAGGTGGACACTGCAAGATACCTGAGGCGGGCCTGGGTCAGCTGACTCAGGCGGCAGGGTTATAAAAATGCAGCGTAGACATTAGGGCTTGGACTGGAGCCCGGGCTCTGGACCCCTCCCCTCTTGTGGGGTCCACAAGCTCTGGCTCCAGCCCGAGACAGAACATCTATGCTGCAATTTTACAGTCCCAGTGCCTGAGACCCACAAGCCCAAGTCAGCTGACCCAGGCCAGCCGGGGTGTTTTATTGCAGGGTAGACATCCCCTCAGAGACTAGAGATGCTACATTCTGTCTGTGAAATACAATGCACCTCTGTTCCTCTGGGTCATAAAAGAGAGACTACCTTTGGTGTCAAGAATGCCTAATTCTGTTACATTTATGAGACTCAAATACTTTCCCCCAAATATTTCCACACCGAGCCAAATTCATTCCAGAGGTAAATGCAGTAATTTGGCTCACTACCTTCAGTTGTGTATGTCTGCCTGCATATGTGTGTCCATAATCTCTCACCCTCGGGCATGTGTAGCTAACCTCTTCCTTGCACAAAGTTAGACTTCCATTTTTTTTCCTTCCTCTTCCCATGTAGGAAGAGCTAGGACTCTGAGAACTAGGGCAGAAGCTGCATAAGATAATGGGTGCTTTTATCAGCTACTCAGATATTTCCTCTTTAAGGCTCTCTAGCTACTGAAACTCCAAGTCAGCACTTTCAGGCAGTTTCATACACAATTTTGTTCCATTGTGTTGTCTAGTTTCTATGTTCCAGAGAGCTTTATTTCACTGTTTTTGCTCTCACCACACTTAAATGGACACAGAGGAAAGGTCTCTTGTTTATTATACATGATATGTTTGTAAATTACATGGTATATGTTTGTACCAAGTTTTTTTTTCCCCCTTATGGAAATGCTGAGTGTGTTGCATTGTAGGCATCAGGTTCAGTGAAAAAGGACAAGTAAATTTTTATTTATAGGGAACTCCAATGACTTTCTTTTGGGCATGAAACTTAGCACCAAAAGCCTGATGGCATTTACAGGGCACAGTAAACTGCTCTGTGTTACAAATGTCCATATTCCCCCCCCAAATAGACTTACCTGTTCTGGAAACCAGAAAGTGATGTGCTTTTCTGAGCCATTTCTCCACTTAAATGTAGAGTAACCTGCCAGCTTAGTGAAAGGGCTACATTCACTCTTTCTTGTTAGATATGCTGCACATCATATGGAATATTAATATCATTAATGACACGTGACAGGGTGACTGAGTGGGCTCCTGCTACTTCGGAAAACAAGCATTCTACCATTCCCGCATTTATTTTCTACAAATCCCCTTGGTTTTCTTTTAGTATTTACCTTAGTGCTGGAGAGAGTCACCCTGTCACATCGTTCAATTGCACTGACATTATCTTTTAATTAACCCAAGTAACAATGCTTTTAGTACAGACTATTAACAGATGTTTTCTTTATGTGATCATCTGCATGTGTATCAGTTAATACCAACCTCCTAGAACCTGAAAATCCTCTAGCACAGAAGCACCTCAGAGTGGGCATAATCAAAAGCTAGTGCAGTTACTGTCTTTTCTAGGTGTAATCTGGGTTGCTGCTGTGTGTTATCAGTTTATGAATAACACCACAATCAGTGCAGCAGAACTAGAATTCAGTACTCTGGTCTTATAATGCTGATCTGTTTGAATGACTGCCACAGCACGCTGCAGGCTGGGTGAAATTCACCTTCACGCAGAGGGGCCTATGCGCAATGAAAGGCAATGTGCAGACTGGTGGGTGGGTGGGTGGGTGGGTGTCCATCCAGTGTTAGATTCGCTTTTTTTTTTCCTGGCTGGAGCATGGTGTGTGGCACTTCAGTTCTAATTCAGATTGGGGCAGCTAACAATTCTGAGGGAGGAAGTTTGTTTACATAAAGGATTGAGTTAGGCTCCAGATATAACAATTTCCCACAATACCCTGGACTAACTGTAGTAAATTAAATTAAACCTTACTGAATTAAGTTTAAGTATAGGATTTTACAAGCTCATTGTATTAAAAATGCAAATATTTATGCATCTTTGTGGGCCACGGATTGTCTGTAATTCCATGGGGCGGGGGAACCACAGCCCTCCAGGAACTAAGAATAGTGGGGGTGATTAGGCAAATTCATTCAGATTGTAACACCCCTAGATAGGTGTCACCGCCAGGAGAGACTTGCATCTACTGGATTCTCTAGAGACCAGCATACAAAGAAAAGGGCTTTCGAATAAAATAGCCCGAGTTTAAATTGACTAAGGGCCCACTTTCTGATCAAACATATGGACAGCACCTCCATGGGGGGAAATTTTACCATGACGGTGACAAGAAGCAAGACAGTGAAGGCTGAAGAGTCAGGAGCCTACACTGGGTACCCTTGCTGGACTATAGAGGAAGGAATAATGGTGCAGTTGCCCTGAACTTTAACAGCTCCAATAGGGCAAAGACCATATGTGATTAATCTGATGGAAAAGGAGTAGTCCCACTGAAGTCAATTGAACCACAAGGAGCATGTAAAGTTAAAAATGTGCAAAAGTCTTTGCAGGATAGGCCTGTAGGATGTAAGCTCTTTGGGGCCAGGACCATCTTTTCATTATGTGAATGCACAGTGCCCAGCACAAAGAGGTGTCCCAGATGCTGATGGAGGCTTCTCAATACTGTGATACAAATACATATTAAATAAATATTTCCCAGGACAAATATTTGTACACCATTTTTTCCATAGCAAACCTTCCAACTCTTTCCTCATAGGCATGACAGCTCAGCATCACCCAGGGCAACAGACTTTCTGCTAGTGAAGTCCTGCCAAACCCTTTCTTTGTGGCACACCCAAAGGAACAATAGCACTGAGGGGCCACACCTCATACTGCCTATGTAAAAAAGGTAAAACTCTCACTGGAGAGATGTACATACTCAGCCGATCTGCATGTCTGGGGGAGACACATTAAAAAGTCTGTCAACGTTTAAGTTGTCTTCATTTTGAGATTTTTTTTTTTTAAATCAGCAGGTGAATCTGAGATCCTGAGGTGTCTTTGTATTGCCTTCAGTGGGAGTAGGACCAAGCCCTTAATGATCAGCAAAATGCTGAAGTCCACAGAGTCATCTTTGGGTTTTTTTGTGCTAGTGACTATGTTCGATTTAAAATGGCAAAGGGCCTTGCTTTTCAGTCTAGATTTATTTCCCCCGCCTCCACTTCAATGGATTCTGTAAACAGTAGGCAAACAGAACGGCCTGTTGTATCTGATTCCTAATTGCTTTATTAATCCCTATTCTTTTTGCCCCTTGCATAAAGAAGATTATTCCAGGAAAACCAATGGTAGGAATTCCTTTATAATCCCCTTAGTCTAACCTCACTAACTGATACAGTAGAACGTCAGCAAAGTGGGGAGAGCTTGCATTGTATCTATTACAAATTAACACAGAATATTTTCTCTTCCTCGTGCCTTTTCATTACTAACTGATGAACTTCTATAAACAGCACATGCCAGAAAACCTGGAAGCTTAGTACACGGGTGCCCAAAAGAATGAAGGTCTCGAAGACAAAATATACTGCAGTTTTATTTAAAAAAAATAACTACACACGCCTCCCTCGAAATGACAATACATATAAACAGGCACTCTCTGCCATAGCCAGCAGCATGTTCAGAGTATGATAGGAATTGGTTTCCTGGCAAACAAAATATTCTTGAGAAATATTTCAAGAAATGCTCAGAGGGAGAAATTTCATTTAAAATGATCTTGCATGACTATAGAAGTATTTGCTATAGGTTCGTTAAGCACACTGCAGTAGATGGCATTCTTCCTATCTATTGTTTGGTAAATAATGTATACTACTACAAGTGTCATTCCATCTTCAGCCTTTCTGTCATTTGTGCTGCCATGGAGAGGTTGGGGAATAAATTCTCCCCATAACTGACTATGGTTTCAGTGAATGGCTAGAACTTTAGTAAACTCCAATGCACAGAAAAACTCACTACCCACATCCAGGTCAGGGTGGTCCCATCCTTTAGTGAGTTGCCATCAGGCCTTCGAGTCCCAAACATTGAAATTCAGTCCTGAACTGAAGTATCCCAACCAGCCCTTTCTCAGTGGAGAGAATGATGGGAGACAGTTCAAGTCATAACTACAGTTGGGCAATTAAAGTATTAGTAGTAGTAGGCAGCAATGTATAGTGTCAAGAAGATAATAAAGTTTAATGTCTTTGGGGGAGGGATGGGGCTAAAAATGAGTATGGTGACAACTTTTGAAAGGGGGAATTAAAAAAAAGAGGAAGCTAGTCAAAAAATCCTTAATGGCAAAATTGAGTAAATTAAAACCCTTTGACTCAACATTGGGCTCTGTAAAAGGAAAATTGTGGCTTCCACTCTGGAACTCTTTGAGTGTATCCCCAAATAGTGGTTAAGGAGAAGTGGTAGATATAAATTATGTGGACTTTCAAGAAGTCTTCAACGAAGTCCCTCACAAGTGTTCATTGGTACAACTAAGCAGCCATGGTATGAAAGACAAAGTACTGTTGTGGATCAGAAACTGGTTAAGAGACAGAAACAAAGAGTGAGGCATAAATGATCCATTTTCAACATTGAAAAAGGGTTAAGAGGGAAGAGGCCCACATTATTTGCACTAATGATTAATACATTCGTTAATGAGCTGGAAAAAGGGGGTGAATAGTAAGTGGTAAAGACTTGAGAACTCAAAGGAACCCAACAGAGCTAGATGAACAGGCAGACAACTTTCATTGTTGAAAAATGCAAGGGAATGATCTGACCGACTCCAGCTTGTTTATCACATGAAGATGTGAAGAGACACCTATAATGCCCTGAAGGGCTTAGAGACCTTGTGCTGTACATGACTTGAGTATGCTGTTTCATATCCAATGGACAATAATACCCTTACATGCTTTCTTTCCCCTGCACCACAGATGGTATGTGAAAATAGAATTAGTCCTGCAAAAAACTCAAGCTAATAGGATATAATTTTAATGCTTTTCTTCTGCCTGGCTTTTTCTTTCTGGTACTTGGGGCACCCTTTATTTCCCTGCCTTCTCTGAGTAGAAGAAAGTGACTTTTGTTGACAGTGCTTCGAGTTCTGAAACCCATCTGGCTGAGATGTCAGCCACTAGAAATGCCATTTCAATAGACTGGAAATACCACACCGAATAGCAGCTTGTAGATTTAGGTTCAATTTCCGAGTTGGAAATTTGCAACGCACAAGAGGCTTGAGAATCAAAGCAGTGCTCTTGTATCTCAGAGTGTGAAGAGATGTAGATCAATACCATAGAGGATGGTGTTGAGGGTCTCACACCTGGCTGCTTAAACCTCGTCTACACTACAATAATGAACCATTGCTGAAAACGATCAAACATTTTAAACGTGAACTGCAGAGCAGACAAAATTAATTTTAATACCGTTTCCAAACAGAGGCTTAAGGCAAGCCTCCAGTACATTTCTGTGAAACTATTAAAATGGACATGTGCTTTAGTCTGAAGCTTTGTATACAGTGCGAAATTCTAGAAAAAAATACCACCAGTCCTAATACAGGTTTCATGCGGTGTTAGGCTAATTAACACAATTTCTACAGTTTCTAACATAGAAAAGGCCTTTTGCTTAAGCCAAAACTGGAAGCGACTTAGGGGGAAATGTTATTGAAAAGCATTTCCAGCAAAGGATCAATTTTCCAGTGTAAGCAAGAGTTTATGGTAGAGGCTGCTAAATCCATGGACATATCCATCCTACAGAAATCCCAAAATCTTGGCAGGTCAGATTGGCAGTGACCTGAGAGATTTTTTGCCTTCCTCTGCAGCCTGTGGGTCTGGGTTGCTTGGCAGGATTATCTGGATATATCTCCTGTAATAATTTCCCTTCCATTGGCGGGGACTCAGACACTGGTGCACCTTGGTGCCTCAACTTCTTTGCCTGTGGCACATAATAGTGTCGTCTCCTATGGGCTGTAATACGCTGGTCTCATTTCGGTTGTTGGGTTTAGTGCACTGGGTGATGTTGATGGCCTCTGATATACAGGTCCCAGACTAGATGATTTACTGGTCCCTTCTGGTCTTAAACTTCATGGCTCTATGACATTTCAAAGCGGATTTTTGTATTGGAAAAAACTGGCTAATTTGAGAAGGTGAAGAATATTGGTTATGCAAACAGTGTAGATGTGTTGCTAGATAAGAGAGAGAGAGAAAGAGATCCTGAACAAGTAAACACTGGTCTATCAAGATGGGGCTATCCACAAAAGCCCTAAAAAAAGAAAATCATTATCTAATGTTTGCATTACAGAAAAAAACTAAGGAAAAGATAGGTTTCAGAGTAACAGCCGTGTTAGTCTGTATCCGCAAAAAGAAGAACAGGAGTACTTGTGGCACCTTAGAGACTAACAAATTTATTAGAGCATAAGCTTTCGTGGACTACAGCCCACTTAATTTGTTAGTCTCTAAGGTGCCACAAGTACTCCTGTTCTTCTTTTTAAGGAAAAGATGTTGTCTGGTGGGCAGCTGAGTCAGTGGAATTCGAGAAATGCTCAAATACTACCATAAGTCTCTTCTGTAGAAAGATCAAGCTTCTGGGACATACGGGGATTTTGTATTTTCTACTGTTGTTTCGAAGGAGAGAACAACATTCTGATTTGATGTCATTGCATGGCACTAATATCAAATACTGTTTGAAATCTGATCAATAAAACACGCTTTACATCAAATGCCCAGAAAGCTGTCAATGTTTTAAAATCCCTATTTCTCTCCTGGAGTCTTGATTTCAAAAAGAAAGCATTAAGGTTACTTAGTAAGTAATGACTGATTTATTACATAGCATTCAGAAATGTTTTCTTTGAAGCACGAATTAAAAGGTCTAGTGTTCCCAATTTTTTTTTCCACAGGGTTGAATGTTAAAAATGCTGAATATCATCAAAGGCAATATTGTAACCAAGGGCATTGGAAGGAGATTTGGAGCATGTGTGTTACTCTTGGTTTACTTAGCAGTATTTTAATGAAATCTTTAATATTCTGCAGTTCTCTCTTGTCAGAAAAAAGACATAGGGTGAACAATTAAGATCCACTTTGAAGATACCATAACCTGTTACACACACGTCCCACAGAGTTTTCATGTAAAGTTTCAAGAAAAAACACAAAACAAATGCCCGCATTTGGCATTCATTCAAGCACTATACCCACTGAACAAACAGATTACTCACCACAATTCAAATTATGGCACTGCTCTCAGTCCTCAAGATGTGCTGATGCATTTTTCAGCGGCAATTTTTTCTGTTGACAGCTATTATCCAAATTAGTAATTAACAACATCAGAGATTACTCTGTACTCCGACAATGCTTTCCATCAGAGGATTCCACTGCACTTTACAAACATGAATGCATTTTGCTTCAAACCACTGCTGTGGTAAGTCTTCCCCATTTCACAGATTGAGAAACAAAGGCACAGAAAGGTTTAATTTGACCAAAGGTGCAGGGTTTGATTTTGACCAAGAAAGTCTCCAACAGAGCCAGCAATATAGAACCCAGGTCTCCTGATTCCCACTCTTGTGCATTCATCACTAACCCGTTCCATCCTTTCTCTTGTAGAGGAACATTTGGGCTCTGATTCAGCATGTGCTTAAGTCAATCCCTATTCAACAAAGCACTTGCACGCCTACATAAAGTTAAGCACATATTTAGGTGCTCTGCTGACCATATTTCAGCACCGGAGGTAGCCTCATGCAAGGCCCACTGCCTTCACATTTTTTTAAAAAGTTCTCAGAAGCCTATGCTGATACCTCATTACCATCAGGTGATGTGGGGGTGGGGGGATGGGAACTGGATTGAGGAATTCAAGAAAGAGGGATTTACTAACCATCACCACTTGTCACCTGTTGAAATGTTTTTGACATAATTATGCAAATTATCGAACAACAACATTAAGCTACAGGGGGGAAAATAGCTTTAAAAAGTCAAGTAGAATCCATGCTTCTTAAATAATGAATTATGATGCATCAAAGGATGTATATGTTAGAGGGCAGAAAGGGAAGATGGAATACTTTAGAGTAACTTGACACCATGATAAATAAATGATAAGAGAGGCTGAATACAACTCTTCATGTAAAGGTAGCTAGGGAGGTGAAATCACTACACGCTTTCCCCAGCTCTGAGTGAGCGTGGGATTCACCCTTTCACCAACGTTCTTCAATATAACGTTTTCATCTGGGCTTCGACACCTTCATTTAGCAACATCTGTCCTGACTCTCTGTCTCAGACCCTTCCACAGGCGTAATTGTTTGTTATTTTTCTTACGCTGCTCAAGTTCTTTCAATTATGACAAACTGAGAATGTACGGTCAGTTTGACAAAGATGAAATGAGAGGTAAAAGGCATATTTCATTATATTATCAGGGCTTTGGCATGGTAAGTGGTGAAAAAACAATTCAGAGCAGTCAACTCAATAAACATGCCTTTTCATTGACCGACACGCTACATTCTTGATGGAATAATGAATGATGTCCAATGACAATCATTGTCATGCACACACCTTGCTCCTTTATCACCTAACAGATGGTAGTTCTCTGTTCACGGATAAGCCCCATGAAATGAATCCGTGGGCAGCAGCACAGTGCAGGAAAAGGAGGCTGCATCTTTATTAGTAAGTTTCAACATTACAGATAATTAAATCCATCCTGCAATTATCTTTAGGCCCCAAAACAGGGACCCCCCCCCACCTCAGGCCTCCAGCAAAGCCGCAAATGAATGTTAATCAAACCCAAATACAAATGGGATTAATAATCAAGGCTAGTCCCTCGCTTGATAGGTAGGTGCAGTTCCATGGATATCAGTGGAAATATCATGATATACACCTGGTGAGAATCTGCTCAAGGTAGCCTCCCCGTTTCATGCCAAGTTCTGCCCCTTTCAGATCTAACTCCTGTAATCACTAGGCGAAAACAATAACTCCCAGAGTGTCTTGAGGAGCGTACCCTACACACAAAAATATACTGCTGCCACTGTGCCCTGGGAAAATGCCCTTCCCTGCTGCAGACAAGCCAATGTTTGATCTCCTTGCCCCCTATAAATTAGCAAACAATGCACTTAGCTCTGAGCTTTTGGGGGGCAGGTTATGATAATCAAGGAGCAAGCACATCTTAGGAAAGAACTCTGGCCTGCAGCATTCAGCATCCAAACTAAATAACCCAAATCAATGACCAGCTAGGTAGCTCCCCAAATGAAGTGCCTCCTGTTGCTACTAAGTAGACAGTGGGAGGGCTGGCAATAAATCCCCTTCCAGTCAGGGTGTTGCATCCAGCAGCCAAGAAAGGACAATATTAAAGCTACTGTCCTCATTGGATGAAAAGTGACTGACTCATCATTCTAAATTTCTTCATGAATACTATGCAAAATGTGCTGGATTTTTTTTTTTAAACTGTACTCTGTCTTTTACTTAGAAGTGCAGACTGCTCTTTCTGCATATTGGTGATCCCTTCATGCTTTCTGCATATATCCCTAAGGTGTAGCATTTGTGTTACTGACAAGGGAATAGGTTTTGAATTTCATTCCAATTTGAATGCCTCACTCCCATAGGCTGTTTTTGGAAATCTCAGTGCAGGTGCCTGATGTCACCCTAAGTGTGAAAGTTTTGGCCATAACATCTACCTCCTAACAATACTTACACCGTATTATGAAAGCCACCTACCTTTTGTTTTGGCCCATCTTACCTTTGATTAAAATAATTACTCCCTTGTCTTTCATTATTTTTATTTCGTTCAGCTAAAGAAAGTTCTGAGCGTAATTTTACCAAGTGTTGAGAGATCTCAGCTTCCAATGACTTTTATAAACAATAAGTGGGAGTTGTGAACATTCCGCACCTCCCAGGAGGTATTCAGCACCTTAAAGGGTCAAGGTGCATATGTTCATTTTACTTTAATTCTTTTCCTTCCTACTGCAGGCTATTTATACCCAAGCTTCTCTGAAAAAGAGCAGAAATCCATCCAAGTATCTTTCTTCAAATATGAATCCACTCAGTTACCGCTGCCTCATAATAAAACCACCACGCTGGCGAGAGTTCCGTCCTGCAGTGTTTTCACTCTGATTTGTGAGTGTCAGTCGGCCCTCATTTCTAAATCCAACCACGCCAAGTACACATTCATCAAGCACAACCCCTACCGAACTAAGTGGTAGAGATAATTATGTAGCTGATGATACATAATGGATCATGCAACCTAGGTAATGCTGTGGCGTAAATGGAAATTAGGCCTCCAAGCCGAACAGGAAATGTGTTAAGTGCTAAAAAGTGATGGTTTAGTACGAAATGCCCTTTCACAAGAAAATAAAGGAATGCTGGCAAATTCATTGAAAATTGTTTTCTAAGCCCAGCTAAGTTTTTTCATAAAGGCATCAAGAAATGAAAAAAATTCAGATGTTACAGCATCTGAGAAACCCCACACTTAAATCTGAAGACTGTCCAGATTATTTTTTCAGACAATTTGTCCCTACAAATAGGAAGAGGGGAAAACAAAATCATCATCTATAGGAGTAGCTTTATTGTATTCGTCTCTGAGCCAATTCTTTGCATTTATAATGAGATTCCATTTAAAAAGCCACAATCATACGAGACATTTGAAAGCGTTCTAGTGCCATCTAGTGCTGTAGTGCATTCCGAAGCAAGCACTCTCCTCCGGAACTATATGGAAATCAAAAGTCTGCTTGAGGACAAAAGTAAAATAGATTTATAATGAGTGCAGGTCAGCAGGATTACTGCAGACCTCTGAAAAACCCACCTACTTGCTTAAAGCAAAAATGTTAGAACATTCATTATTTTGAGTTATGCTTGGTTTCAAAAATTAAAACAGTTTGAACACAACATAATCAAATGAATAGAATCTACGAATGGAAAACTAGATCACAGAATATTAAAACTGGATCACTGGTACTCTACAGCAATATAAGGTTGAACTCAAAAGATCATGGAATATTATGATGGCAGAACATATATCAGCTTCAAAAACAGGTGACTTTTCACACTACCCTCATAACTCATTAAATCATTTGTCTGTAACAGAGGTGCGCAAATTACAGCCCGCGGGCCCGTCCTGCCCGACTCCTGAGCTGCTGACCAGGGAGGCTAGCCCCCGTCCCCCGCTACGCCGCCAGCGGTCTGTCCCACCGCTCCTGCCGGGCAGCGCGGGCGGCGTGGCTGGCCCGGCCAGGTGGCGGGGCTGTGAGCGCCTGCTGCTCTGAGCAGCATGGTAAGGGGGCGGGGCTGGATAATGGGCAGGAGGTCCCGGGGGACAGTCATGGGACAGGGAGCAGGGGACGGTGGGTGGTGGTGGTCAGGGGACAGGGAGCAGGGGGGGTTGGATAGGGCATGTGATCCCGGGGGGGCAGTTAGGGGTGGGGGTGTGGATAGGGGTCAGGGCAGCCAGGGGACAAGTGGGGTTGGATAGGGGGTTGGATCCTGGGGGGTGCTTAGGGGTGGGGGTTCTGGGAGGGGGCGGTCAGGGGACAAGGAGCAGGAAGTGTGAGGGGTTGGGTGGGGGGCAGGGGCCAGGCTGTTTGGGGAGGCACAGCCTTCCCTACCCGGCCCTCTATACAGTTTCGCAATGCCGATGTGGCCTCGGGCCAAAAAGTTTGCCCACCCCAGTCTATAATATTCTGGTCTCAAACAGTTCTTATTAATTCTACTGCCTAAAGATAGAGCTGGGGGGAAGAAAATTCAAAATAATTTTCATACCACAAATTTTGAAAAAAAGATGTATTTTAATTTTTTTCATGAACATTTCATTTTAAAAAAAAATAAGTTTCATTTGTGGGGGGGGAGGGTGTCTCATTTGTGCTCCCCTTCCTTCCTCCCTTTCCTCTCTCCTCCCTCCACCCTCACACTCTGCTCCCATATTGCCACTGAAAAGAGGAGAAAAGGAAGAAGGGGTGGGAGAAGAGAAAAAATCAATACCTATTACTTTGTTTTGTTTAATCCAAAAACATGGAAAATTGAAATTTAACAGGTGTGTATATTTTCATCACCAAAAAAAAAGACTTTCTACAAAACATCTGAAAAACGTCAACGCATTCTACCAAAATACAGTAGGCAACCTTTTTAGGGAGGGCAACAAGGTCCATTCTGACCATTGTCCGGGCACTCTCCCCTGTTCTTTATTCTACCACCAATTTTGAAGTCTGCCACCTACTGTCCACTTCCAGTCCCTTCACCTCATTCCCCATTTGGTGATTGATCTCTGTTGCACCTACGGTGACCAGATGTCCCGATAAAATTGGGACTGTCCTGATTTTTAGGAGTTTGTCCCGCGTCCCGACTGAAGTACGGTCAGGATGCCATTTGTCCCAATATTTTGTTTCGGGCGTTTTTTTTACACTCACCCGTCTGGGTCTTTGGCGGAGGGTCCTTCAATCGCTGACAGTCTTCGGCGGCGGGTGCTTCTGTCTTTGGTGGCAAGGTTTATTACCCGCCGCCGAAATGCCACCGAAGACCGTCAGCGACTGAAGGACCCTCCGCTGAAGTGCCACCAAAGACCCGGACAGGTGAGTGTAACAATTAAAAAGGTGCCCCCCACCGTGGCAGTCCCGATATTTTCCAATTAGCATCTGGTCACCCTAGTTGCACCTACCTTGTCCTTCTCTTCTGGCTCTATTTCCTCTGTGCACAAACATTATCTAATTTCTCCTATCCTCAGAAATCCACCCATGCACCCTTTCACTCTTGACACAATAGCGCCTTGCATGGGCAATTTATGTCTGCATCATCTTCTCCTTTCCTCCCACTCCTGGATCCACAGAGCAACATGCTCATCAAGGCCTCACACATCCTCTCTTCCTAGCTAAGGCTTGGCGTCTTTACTGTTCTCATTCTCTTTGATCTTTCCACAGCCTTCAAACTCTTTATCGCTCCTTCCTCCTTGAGACCTTGCCCTCCTTTGGGTTTTATGGCTATGTCTTTTCAGTGCTTGTTTGAGTGGAATTAATGGGTGCATGTCACCCAAGCTAGAATGACACTTTCCAGCTGCCGCGTAGCTGTACCCTGAGAGTATTCCCATTGACATCACAGGCACTACTTGAAATGCATAAAGTTAAGCATATGCTTAAGTCTTTGCAGGATTACGGCTTTATGCAGTATACCCGGATGTCCTCTGACAATCATCAAAGGTCAGACGTTGGACCTGTCAATCCAAGCACATGCACCATCCAGGAATAAACTAGGCATAATTATGTAAGTATGAAAGGGGGTCAATTTTTATGAATTTGCCAACTGGGTAAGTGCTGTAGTCAATATAAAATGGAATCTAATAGGATTACCCCCCCCCCCTTTTTTTTTTTTAATTGAGTCCAGGACATTAACTTACTAATTTTAAAGCTGGGTTCTTTTCAGGTCAATTTTAACTTGAACAATGTTTCTCAAATCAGGACACTTGCTTATTCTTGACAACCAACAATTTATTAATTCACCCAGAACCACATTAGTATACAATCAATCAACCCTTCAACACTTAGGTGTAGACACAACCAGATATTGAAATTCGCCAATCATGGCAGAGCTCAGCAAGTCACCTGGCCTTTGTCACAATAAGAAAAGGCACTATATAGACAGCTAGACACACGAAATACCTCCTCCTCAAGCCCAGGCAAAATAGCGATTCTTTCTTTTTGCAATGCATTGTGCTTTTTATATAAAATTATGGCTTTATCAAATATATCTGTGCACATTTCATAGTTAATGTTTTTCTTAGTCTTACAATATTTTAAATTTTCAGTACACATTTACTAGCTTATATTTCTTATACATTTTTCTTTTTTGAAAAAAAATGAGGTAACACACAAATGCAAGAACTCTTTCTCAGATATTTGTATTTTAAAAGGCATTTTTTTCATGTCAAGAAGTGCAATTTTGCTTATACAGTTCCTTTAAAGTGAAACAGCTTTATCTGTCAGTTCCCCAATATCCTACTCGAAGAACTGAACCAAATATCTTAATGCATTCTGGTTTAGATCTCTAGCTCTCCTATACACTGTTTAAGGTCATGAGAGATCTATAGGCAAGTTATACTTACAGTAATTTATCTTTACCATTATAGGCAGGACAGTAAATATGCCTACACTCTGTGAAATTGACTATGATTGTTACAGAATGGAAGTCAATAATATCTAAAATTATACCACTCAAGTGTTTACACTTAACGTAATACGTTCTTGCTTTTGCATACAAATATATCTTCTGCCTCAGGCAACTGAGACACTGTACCATTATAATGCAGGAATGTCATGGAATTCATTCTCAAAAATCCACAGTATATATAACATGGAACTCTGCCCTT
The DNA here is from genome assembly GCF_011386835.1 of Chrysemys picta bellii. Taxonomy (NCBI): domain Eukaryota; kingdom Metazoa; phylum Chordata; order Testudines; family Emydidae; genus Chrysemys; species Chrysemys picta. The sequence goes on from NC_088797.1 coordinate 8,503,873, forward strand.
CGTCTTCTTGAACTCAATCTTCAGATATTTATACGAGTCTTTTACACATCATCCTGGCGTTACTGAAGTCAATGAGAGGGTTCCCACTGAATTCAACAGGGTCAGGATTTCACCCTTAGAGTGGAATTTTCGAACATACTCAGCACGGGCCTAACTCTGCCTTCGCTGAAGTCAATGGCAAATCTCCGACTGACTTTAATGGGAGCTGAGTTAGATCAAAACAGAGCACTTTTGAAACGCCCATTCACGGGCCCTGATCCTATTGAAGTCAGTCCCCCTGGGGATCAGGCTTTTATTGCCTAGAACAACAATGTTCCTTTCATGATTTAGTTAGTTCTCAATTTAGTTGAGAGGCCTACATCATCCAATCATTTTTGCCAGAAAAAGCAGTCAATTCCTTTAAACCTTCTCAAAGAGAGTATATATAATACTGTTTAGACTATCAAGTTTTCTGCCACAGAAGAGATGCGTTTGTGAAAAAATTAGAAATACCTGGAATTATCTGAACTACCTCAATATATGATTAAGAAAGATTTCTTACATAAGACCTGACCTAACCCAAACAGGGACCTTTGTCAGAGCTGGTGCTTTTTATAATTGTAATTTTTGGAGGAGTGCGGAGAGCCACAGGATTAACACACACTATTGCTAACTTTGGAAGGTTTAGGTTTTTATCTTAAAAACCCAGATATTTTATTTGCACGTACAGTACTGCAGCATAGAAGCTTCAAGACCAAATACTAGAGGAGGGACGGGAGAACTGTTTCCCTTATTACACTTCAATACATATGTCATTCATACCATGACCAACTTGAGAAATAGTTCTGTATTAATCCTTCCACACCCCACACAACCCACCTCTCCTCTCTCCAATTGTGCACAGCTTGCTACAAGAGGACAATTCATACATGAGACAAATACAACATGAAATGGATGGACAAATCTTTATACAAAAACGTCAAGTAGTGAGAATTAGCAATGCAAACAACTAGTGCAAAAAATAATCTTGATAAATAGAAGTCACCAACAAAAGACTCCTAGAATAAAATTTAGAACTGAAGAGAGAATATGAAAATACAGTAAAAAGCTATGGGAGTGTTTTTAATAGGGGGATTTTTTTCCTCCTAGAAGTTTGTAAGTTTTATACCAGCATGGATTTTTATCTATTTTAACACATTTTAATGAAATGTTGCTTAAAATCATCTTTAAACCTGAAATTTGGCCTAGAATTCATCATGTTTTACCCTAAACGGCCACTTGGAATGTTGTGACACATGATCGGCAGCCAAAAGCACAAGGTACATAAATTCTTCCACATCAAATGAGTAGTTAGTAAACTTTGGATGTTCTCCCAGTGTTGGGTGGTGTCCCTGGAAAAATGAAACAGGTTTATGCAAGCAAATAAGGCACTTCTTTCATTTGAAAAACAAGTAGAAAACTGAGTGATCACCATTTTAATTTATAATCTCCAAATCCACTGATCTCCCCTAAAACAACAGTGCAAGTAAGTAACTGTGTAACAGCAGTGTTATTGACAACTTGAATTAATGGCCAATTAATTTAATTTCTCCCCCAGCTATTAATATAAAATGACTCCTTAATCAGAGCAGGGAAGTTAATTTGGGCTAAAGCACAGAAATTATATTTCATGTACAGTAATCGAGAGGAGTAAAAACAATTCTACCTTTAAACAATTAAAAATGAGAAATAATGATGTCCTCCCCCGCCCACGACTAAACGTTACCTGATCTTGAGGGAACACTTTGTTCTTTTTTTGCCAGGTAATGTAACGGATGCCTCGCAGCCTTGCTAAATCTAGGTAGCAGCGTTCATCCTCACAGTTGTATCTGGGGACATGCAGCATCACTGTCATTTTATAGCAGATATTTACCCACAACGACTGCCCTGCAGTCTATCAAGATGGAAAAAGTTTACAATGTGCACGTTCGTTGTCAGTGTATAAAACCGAAAGACCATGGGCAATGGGCCAAATTCTACTGTGACTTATAACCACTGATTTTAAAACAGGATTGCCCACAGTGGAAATAAATGTTCTTAATAAAATGCAGTTTGTTTGTCGTTTGTTTTGAAAAGCGAGGGTGTCAAAAAACAATACTTTGCAGCAAAAAATATATTTAAGTGGAACTACCAGAGAAATGTAGGTAGGACAGAATGCAAATAACTGAGCTGGAATTTAAGTCAGGATGCTGGCACTAACATCCTTACTCCTGAATCTTTAAGGGTTAGGACTTCCATTTCCCATCTCATCTAACTGACTCACCTGGTCACCACTATGCCCCACATACTCCACAGTACTGCTCCCGCATTGACTCATAGGGAAGAATTCAACTAATATCCCTCCTTTCTTTGGAGTTTTCCCATCCGATGACTGAGTAGGCTGTTCCCTGCTTAGCTATGAGCTCTGTTGAAGTCACAGGCTAAGGTGGTGAGACTGTCATATAACAGATTACACATACATACCTTGCTCTTGCTGCAAAAAGATAACTCCCCTTAGCAAGAGACTAGGTCTAAAATGTCTCAGCCCAAACAAATGAAAGTTATGAGCAACTGAAGTAGGGCCTTTATAATGGAAGCACACCGGCAGCCCTATAGCTGCTGCTATAAATGCTAAAAATATGAACAAGGGAGTGAACATAAAGAACATTTGAAGTTATAGGCTTAAAAAAGAAAAAACAGACTTACAGTTCAAAGACAACAGCCCAGTCTGGCAGAAAGAGTAAATGGGTAAGTCCAGCTCCATGCATTCCAATGAATATATCAGAGTTATGTGTGATTTTCAATTGCTCTGAAAATTCAAGGTCCCTGCAGACAACATAATGTTTGGGTCTCCAGCATGCTCATCCATCTTAGCATGAATAAGCTACATCAGATAATGCAAAAATAACTTAGGGATAATTCTGAAAAAAGGAACACTCCAAGCACTGATCTATTTTAAACAATCTTCTAAACTGTAACTATTCAGCCCAGAACTAACTCAGCATGGAACTACAAAGATCAGAGATTTCAGAACTTCATTCTAGTAAGACTCTGTTACAGACTTACAGCTTTTTCAGATAGGTTATGACACTTAATTATGTTCCAATAATGATGCTTTGATCATTTATTTGTTACATTCAGACACTTATTTTATTGGCTAGACCTTCTTATAACAAGAGTTATATAGGAGACAAGTCAAACAAATAAAAAATAGTATTTTAAAATGGATGTTATTAAAGTGCACGACTCCCTGCTGGGGGGTGCAGATATTGAGCTTCAACTCACAGGTCTAGCATGCAGGAGATTAGACTGGGCGTCAGGAGATGGGCTCACCTCTTGGGTCGGTCACCGACCTGCTGAGTGATCTTGGGCAAGTCACTTCACCCCTGAGGTCTGTTTTGTCTATCTAGACTGTCAGCTCTCTGGGGCAGGGACTGTTTCTTATTACGTGTCTATACAATACCTAGCAAATGGGGCTGCAATCTCTAGGCACCGTTACACACAGGTCAGACACCGGTTACTATCTAATTATTACAAAAACAAACATGATAAAGGAAGTTATAAAATAACCTATTGAAGGGGAGTGGAGGTAATTGACCTTTGGCCTCAGGCCTCACAGGTCCCCTGAGATGTGCAGCTAGCAGTGATCATCAGCAAACACAGAAGTGGACACACAAATTTTGAAATCTCCTAAAATCATTATTATTCTTAACAGTGGGTTCAGTCTGGGGCCTGTCAAACCTTGACGCACATTGTGAAAGGGGGTGGGGACAGTTTAACTAGTTCACACTAATTCCTCAGTAACAGGATTACTCTTTATATGGATGGTTCTTTCATTTTCTAAAAGCAGCTAAACATAGGTAGGACTCTTTCGGTAGGTGGGCGGGTGAGGGCTAGACCGCAGTTCCCCCATTTGTTACTGGATTATAATCAAGCGCAGCCAATAACCCAGACACTATTATGATTTTCTACCAATATACGTACTTGTACTTGTAATCTACTACTTTGACCTCAAACGCCGATACTGTTTTCAAAGCATTCACAAGCTAGGAAGGAAAGAGGAAAATTAAATGTGGTACTTGTTTTACTTACTTTCCCCAGCTGCTTTCTACCTTCTCCACACACCCACAAGGAATTATATTGGAGATGACAGCACATACTCCCACTGCTATATAACGTTTTTTTTCCCCCTCAATCTCATCATCCCAGGTACCAGCACAGAGCTTCCTTCATATCTTCCTACCTGCAATTAGGTATCTTACTTCTTGCAGAGAGATTAAATGGACTATATCGTCTCTGAAGCTGCAGAAGATCTGATTTAATTATCTTCAGACCTGATTCGGTATCACTGAAGCCAGTGGTTATTTTGTCATTGTCATGAATGGGGGCAGGACTGGACGCTTAGGGACAGATTTTCAAAGGAGATTTAGGCACCTAAAAGATGCAGATAGGCACCTATTGGGATTTTCATACGCCGCTAGGCAGGACAGATGTTTTGGAAAACACCACCAAGGGCCTCTCTGCATGCTTAGGTATTTTTGAAAATCTAGCTCCTAGTTCTCAGAGCCAGATTCTGGGCTCAATCATGCCAGTATAAATCCAGTGAGCCTCAACTTGTCTTTGCTTAATCCAGTTTTACACTGGAGTGACTATTTACCACCAATATAATTACTTCCAGTTTGTGCTAGGAACTAACATGCGAATTTGGCCTACAGTGCTCAATAAGGGGATTAAGGCCCCAATTCAGCAAGGTGTTAAGACTCACTGAACTCAATACGACGTCTCACATGCTTAAAGCTAGGGACTTGCTTTAGTACCTTGCTGAATCAGGGCTTTAGGTACCTAATGCCACACACTGCAATTAAAATCTACCCTGCCAGCCAACAGATGGTAACAGCAGCTCTTGTTAGTTCAAGGCCTGAAACCAAAGATGCCTTCTAAACTTCATCTGCCACCAATGCCTAGTAGCTACTCAGTCTCTACGGGAGAAAGTCACAAAGGTTTTCTGTACTCATAACCAAGTACAGCTCACACACTTATTACAGGAAACGTGAACAGTAAGGTCAATGGGTTACACAAGACACTGCTAGCTTTACAAGCTACGTAGTAGACATATTTTGCCATTGGTTAGAACAGGTGCAATTCTGGGCTTTTATGGACATTATTATTACTGCTTTTGAAAAAAACAGGATGATGGAGGAAAGAGAGGGGTCAAGAGTGTTTTTTCCCTTATAATAGTATTGTCAAGAAAAGATGCTAACCTCTCTCATCTCGGGGCGTGTCCATTATAAGAAAGCACACTGCAAAGGGCAACACAAGGGAGACAATGTAGTCCAGTGGATAGGGTATAGGACTAGGAATCTGGAGATCTATTCCTGGCTCTGCCACTGACTTGCTTGTGGTCTTAACATTTCTACGTCTCAGTTTCCCCATCTGTAAAATGGGGATAATGCTGCTTAATCCACCTTCGTAAAGCACTTTAAGAACTAGGAATAAAAAGTGCTATATAAATGCTACATGTTGTCATTGTTATTATATGAGTATGTCATTGCAAACATTCTTATGTGATTTGAAAATGCAATGCAGGGTGCAAGTACATATACTCAGATATGAGCACCTGCAGTTTGATCTGTCCACATAAAATAAAACATTTCATTAGTCTTCTGGTTTTCAGCATTGGTCTGCCCAAAAAACAAAACAAAAAAACCTAAGTGGGGTGCGCAGAGAGAATTTAAAGAATAACATTCAGCCAAAGAGAATTTAGCTTTACAATCATATTACAGGTATACCTGAAGGGGGAAGCTTTAGACATGATATATCTTGATTTTAATCAGGCTTTGACACAGTTCCACATAACATTTTCAAAATAAACTAGGGAAATGAAGTCTAGATAAATTTACTATAAGGTTGGTGCGAAGCTGCTTGAAAGACCATTTTCAAAGGAGTAGTTATCAATGGTTTGCTGTCAAATTGGAAGAGCATATCTAGTGGGGTTCCACAGGGGTCAGTTCTGGGTCCGGTACCATTCAATATTTTTGTTAATCACTTGGATAATGGAGTGGAGAGTATGCTTATAAAATTTGCAGATGACCCCAAAATGAGAGTGGTCGCAAGTGCTTTGGAGGACAGGATTAGAATTCAAAACAACCACGACAAATTGGAGAATTGGTCTGAATTCAACAAGATGAAATTCAAAAAAATCTTTTACTTAGGAAGGACAAATCAAATGCACAACTACAAAATGGGGAATAACTGGCTAGGTGGTAGCACTACTGAAAAGGATCTGGTCATTATCGAAGATCACAAATTGAATTAGTCAACAACGTGATGCAGTTGCAAAAAAGGCTAATATTCTTGGGTGTCGTACGTAAGACATGGGAGGTAACTGTCACACTCTGTTTGGCACTGGCAAGGCCCCAACTGGAGCAATGTGTCCAATTCTGGGTACCACACTTTAGGAAAGATGTGGACAAATTGCACAGAGTCCAGAGGAGAGCAACAAAAATGATCAAAGGTTTAGAAAACCTGATCTGTGAGGAAAGATTAAAAAAAGGGGGTGGGGGCATGTTTTTTCTTGAGAAAAAGATTGAAGAGGCACCTGATAACAGTCTTCCAATAGGTTAAGGTCTGTTTAAAGATGACTGTGATCAATTGTTCTCCATGTCCACTAAAGGTAGGACAAGAAATAATGGGCTTAATCTGCACCAAGGGAGATTTAGGTTAGATATTAGGAAAACATTTCTAACTATAAGGGTAGTTAAGCTCTGGAACAGGCTTCCAAGGGAGTTTGTGGAATCCTCATCACCAGAGGGATTTAAGAACTGTTGGACAATGACTTGTCTCGGATGATCGAGGTTTACTTAGTCCTGCCTCTGTGCAGGGGGGGGGGGGGGGGGGCGGGGCGGGGAGGGTCTGGACTACATGACGTTTCAAGGTCTCTTCCAGCCCTACTTTTCTACGATTGTGAGCATTTTTATTTTTTTTTATTTTAAAAAAAGCAGGCACTTCTGATCTGTCAGCACTACTTGCTGTCCTCTACTAATCTCCATAAGGAAATCCACAAAAGCTACAAGGCTCGCAGCAGAGATATAGAAATGGATACGGGCTAGAATGTCTGTCAGATTAATGTAGTGTTACCACTGAGCCTGTTCAAGATTTACCATTAGATAATATATTGGTTTTATCTGAAAATCCGAACGCATCATGCACAATACACAAGATTGGTAAAAATTAAATTTTTTTTTTTTTTTTTTAAAGAAAGTAAAATAATCCAACCTCATTCTGGTTCAATATTTTCCGGTAGTTTGTACTGCGTTCAAGTATTGTGACATGAATTTTTCCATCCTAAAAAGACAGAAGAGAGAAACTGCAATGCTATATACCCATCTGCAGGGCCTGAGGGACCAAAAATACTCAGTAAAACTGCCATGAAATTTTTAAAGGAAACGATTACTTGAGTATTAAATATCTTCTCTGGGCCTGTGTAGAAATTAAGTGCCATATACAGGAGTAGCCTCCATACCCGAGAGAAAACTTGGCTAGCTAAAGACAAAGGGCTGCGCCGCTGTAGTGCTTTAGTGAAGATGCTACTATACCAATGGGAGAGCGTCTCCTGTCAGCGTAGTTCATCCACATCCCCAAGAGGTGGTAGTATCAATGGGAGAAGATCGCCTGTCAACATAGCACTGTCTACACAGTGGGTTAAATCGGTGTAACTACGTCGCTTTTGTGGATTTTTTCACACCCCTGAGCGACGTAGTTATGCCGATATACATAACATAACGCCCTCCAAAATGAGCAAAATTTGAGATTTCCAATACATAAACATGTCAAAATTCTTGACCCTAACAACAATGGAATGGTTTAAAAACTTGTATACTTTTAGTGAGTATAAAAGAATCACTGCCCTGGCCATTACAGGCGTATCTGAAAGCAGGAAAGAAACAGAGGATGATTTGTGCACAAGACCTGCAGAAAAAAGTTATTTTGCCTGTGTAGCAGTTCCCCCGCCCTCACCTTTTAAAATCAGTTGAACCCTTAGGGGTAAATTTTCCAAGTGGAGCCCAGAGATTTAGCGGCATGAGTTCCATTAATGTCAGTGGGAGAGGCACAGCTAAATGCTTGTGCTTTGAAAGTGTATCCCTTAGTGATCACATGTAGGCTACTCTCCGGCAAATACTTCAGAAAATCAAAAGCTGCTGTATCCATCAATGTAGCCACTGTAATGGTCTGAAAAAATAACAAGTGTTTTAAAACTGATAAGCCTAGGGCCAGCCTGACGGTACCATGCAGGGATCAGAAAGTCAGATTTGATTGCTCCTTTCTCTGCTCCCAGGTCAGCAGGGACTGTGTGGCTCTGCAGAGGGAGTGCACCATGCATGGCTTTGTGGTGTTCAAGGGCAGCACTTGATAGCCACTCCAGAAGGAGTGCCACATCCGGCTCTCCTGGCCTGGAAGAATATTTGTCATAATGCAGGTCCTTGGGGACAGACGGGCTGAAATGGGGAAGAGGTGTGCTAAGGCGTTCTCCAGTGGGAACAGGACTCTGGAGCAGCCGTTTACAAATACGTGCAGATATTTGCTAAAAGAACTATATGAAACAGATTGGCAAACAAAAGGTGGACCCAAAACATCAGTGCGAGGGACCAAAAATATAGTAATATTTGCCACTGTTTTCTGAGAGACATTCACAGCTACTTCTACTTACTGGGGTAAGAACTAGGATTGCTTAAAGAAAAGAAATGCAAGCTTCATACCACGACTGTATCAGTCATACCTTGGGTCCTTCTTGTGTGATATTTAATCTGTGTAACACATGCTGGGAAAATGCTCTAAATAATCCTGTACCATGACAGCCAGAGATCTGAAATCAGAGAGGCAATTTATATTATAATCCGATGCTTCACTTACAGTTTATATTATAATTTATATACTTGTGATAACTCAGCTAGGTTTTTCCAGCATTTGTTTGCAGAAAGTTCAATGCTGATCCGAACATAGAGGTCTAGTTTTCACATTGACAGGATAAAACAGACTCACCAGTGGTGTATTGTAAAATAAGCCATATCGCATTCGAGGCAATAATGAAAACACTGCTTCTTTAAAGCATACCTGTAAGGGAAGATCATTAAAGTTATGGTTGTACTCGAATATACAGTTAAAGGGGCACATTTCAAGCTTGCTCACTGCAGATATTGTTGATATTGGGGCAGCAACTAAATGCACCAATCAAGGATTGTAGCATCATTATATTAGGCACTTTGCAAACTAACAGAACAAAGGGTATGTCTATAATGCAATCACACGGTGGGACTGCAGCTTGAGTAGACATAACTGAACTAGCTGTAATCTAAATAGCTCGGGACCTGGAGCAACCTGGAACCCCGGGCTAGCCCGGGATGAACCGCATGCTGCTGCAGTTTCACTACTCCGGGACCTAAGCAAACTAGATTAAAACTAGCTCAGGTGTGTCTACTCTACACCTTGTGACTGCAGTGTAGACATCCCCAAAGACAGTTGCTGTTCCAGAGAACTCAATCTGGGGTTTTGACAAGAGTCAACAGGTGAAAAAAGACAAAAAAGGAGTAGGGTAGGATGGTGGACAAGGGAATATTTGCAGTTTCATGGATCAATAATCACAGGTGTCCATCTACCTAAGCAGAAGGCAGCAATCTAGAGGCGTTGTGGAAGAGGCAGGTTTCAAAGGAGGGATTTAAGAGAGGATAAGATGAACTCCCACTGAAGGCAGCTAAATTTTTGAGAACAAAAATCAAGGGTAGACTATATCCCACAGTCTTCATATCTTGCAGGCGGGGTTGAAGGGGGCAGGGAAGGAATATCATAATAGGTCATGAATATCAAACATAAAAGCTATATTAAGACACAGATGAGAGACATAACCCAATGAAAACTACAAGATTCAGAACGAATTCAGACACAAGAAAACCCTTAGGGCTTGTCTATATGGCAAGTTAGTGCGTGGCAAGCCAGGGTGTGAATCTACAGCACAATAGCTTGCCACACAGTATCTCACTGTGTGAACCCTGCTACGACATGCTCACAGCTCCATAATGTGCTCCAATGTTTGAAACAGGCGTACATGTGCTGCTGAAGCAAAGAACCCAATCTTTAAATATCTCCTCTCACAGAGCCACGGAAGTATGGCCCTGTCTACACAACAGCTGCCACCACTTCAGGGAAGTGGGTTACAACCTTGGTCTTAATTTGTAGGGTAACCTTGAGTCTAGCTATGCTTTGTAACCAGGGTAAGGCCTTTTTCTGAAATATTGGCTTCTGGTTTGGCTGGGAAACTCCATCATGACACTATAGCTTAATATACAATTCCATACCCTTTTAGAGTCATATGTTTTCAAGTGTATTATGTGATAGTCAGTAAATGCCTTCCAGGTCTCACTGAACAAATCACCATAGCCATACGAGCTCTAGGAGAAAAGAGAAAACACACATACACACACAGTGAATAAAAGCTCTCATGTAACAATCTGGATTCTATATATTAGTTCAGGTTCTTATATTGGCCCCATCACCATAGTAACCAGGACAGCCTGGAGTAAACCACAGAAGTTTGCAATGTCTGTGTTCGCTAACTCAGATTAACTGGCAATGAATCAACTCATGTTAAAACAGGCATACATTCTAGGCTAGACAAACCTGAAGAGGTGGAGAGACCAGCCAGCCAGGGGAGGTGTCCAGCACTCCCTCTTCTCCCCAAAGACGAAAGAACTAATAGTGGGTGTGAGGTGGCAGAGCAGAGGGGAGGATGGGTACGTAAAGTGGGGCTGCTGAGATTAACAAACCCATTTGTGAATGTATGTGCAGAGCAGGCATTTGAAATAAAGCGTTATTGTAAGTCTGCTCCGGATCCACCTTGATTTTGGGACAGGCTCCTGGATCTAGAAACACCCTCTGCACATGCCTACCTGCTTGAGTGACACAGAGGGGCTACTTGATTCAGCCAGTGTGCCTTTGATGGAAATACTTTTATTTGCTGAATGAAATAACAGGCAAATTTGTGATGAAATTCAGCACTACCCGTAACGACTTGTTGCAGTATCTCATAACACAATGGGTAAGAGTGCTTCTAGTGGCTGGACCATATAAAGATGGAAACATGCTACTGGCTTTAAACTAGTAAGGTCACATCTACTCTACAAACTTTGTTTGATGCAAGTTACGTCAGCGTACGGTCACCGAAGTTAGTATATCACTCATGCAGACTTAGCTGTTTGTGTTGGTGCCGCACATACCCACCAGGAGTCCTTGCGTCCCTACAAAGTGTGGTACACCACAGGTAGGTATCCCAGTGTGCCATACACCACCGTCCAGCGCAATGTCTTTTGGGAAATTTTTACAGCATACTGCTAACTTTGAAATGTAGACTAGGTGTTCAGGGAGGTGGTTGTAGACACATGCACAAATAGGTCAACATAAATCACTGTGGGCTTGTCTATACTACCCGCCGGATCAGCGAGCAGTGATCAATCCAGCGGGGGTCAACTTATCATGTCTAGTCTAGACGCGATAAATCAACCGCCAAATGCTCTCCTGTTGACTCCAGTACTCCACCAGAGCGAGAGGGGCAGGCGGAGTCGACGGGAGAGCGTCAGCTGTAGAGTAGATCAAAGTACGCTGACTTCAGCTACGTTATTCACGTAACTGAAGTTGCATAACTTAGATCGATCCCCCCCCAGTGTAGACAGGCCTGTGTCAGTCTAACTTCGTAATGTAACCCTGTCCTTTAGCTCAAGCAGTAGAGGCTCATACTGTCAGATCTAAAGGTTCTCGGTTCAATCCCTGCAGGTGACCCTGCCACAGAATCACCACACTTCTCCCCTTCCCCCGCCCCCTACACACGTTCTCTCCACAGATATTAATAGATCACGAACATGTATGGAACAAAGAGGCATCAGTGCTTTCTTTTGGACTACAGTTAGATATGCCCTCAGGAAAGTTGGAAGCAGACTGCTGTTTGCAGCACGTACACTTCCTTTGGATGCTGCAGCAGTTCTGTCCGTCAGTCTTTAATGTGAAGTGAAAATAATTTTTAATAAAAACAATGTTTTAAAAGAGACTAATAAAGATTGCAAGACAGAGCAGGCAGCCAGTGAAATGTAACAGAATCTAAAGGATGGCATATTTCATTAGCTTGCAGCTTTGCTTTTCCCCCTCACTGCTGCAATGAAGTTTTAATGAATTTCAGGTTCGATATTATTCTCCAGCAGCTTGTGTTATAAGAACTGTACTTTCAGATCAGTAGCAAAGCACTGATCTTCAAAGCTGAAAGCTCTACTCCTATCGCTGCCTATTCTCCATAAAAGAACTGATTGTAGGGGAATTTATAAACGTCACTTTTTTATGTGGCTGAAGGTGGGGTGTCTGCAGATAGATGCCCGATTAGATGCCCCATGTATTTCCTGTTCATTTTCTGCTTTGCTTCACCTACATCTAATGGCATTTCTGTTTAATAAGGACAGTGCAGCAATTCTACAGTAGCCAAAAAGTACATGCATATCTAATTGCGTTAAGAAAAAAAGGGAATCAATGCTCAGCTGGAGTCTGTCTTTTAGTAACCACAGACACCTCTCAGCAAATCAAGACGTTTCTTGGTGCCATCATCTGGTGGCAAGAAGTAATAAAATCTGTGTCAACCAAAGTGATCTGTTCCAGGACATAAAAAATTGCACTTATTTTGTGTTATGCATTTGTAAGAAGTAATAAAATGTTAAGACCCTAGTAATATAGGAACAATAGGAAACGTATCCCGGCTGTTTTTAAAAGGAAATCATCATGATGCTTTGATATATTTGATCTCTTAGAAAGACCACAAATTATATGTTTTCATGTCCCTATTAAACTCACAGAGGCTACATGTGAAGGAAGACTGATGCTTATATTTTATATGTATTGGCTTCCAATATATTAGAGAACCTAGAAACAGGTTTTTTTGTCTGATTTGTCCAGGAGGATTCATGTTGAAGAGCAAGGAGCTATACCCTGCTGAGACTTGGCAATTCTAGGAAGGTTAACATTCAGATGAGTTAGAACATACAGAGAATGCAGAAAACAGTTGTTAAAAATTAAATCCTGCATTAGTTTGAGACAATGTTCTAGAGAGGTGGAATTTCTGGACTGCAATGTTAAATTATAAAATAAATAAATAAATTAATGGAGATATCCCATCTCCTAGAACTGGAAGGGACCTTGAAAGGTCATCAAGTCCAGCCCCCTGCCTTCACTAGCAGGACTAAGTACTGATTTTGCCCCAGATCCCTAAGTGGCCCCCTCAAGGATTGAACTCACAACCCTGGGTTTAGCAGGCCAATGCTCAAACCACTGAGCTATCCCTCCCCCCCAACCATTAGAATTTACCTTGACAAAAGGTGTTGTGAGAATTTGTTATTTATAAAAGCACTTTTTTTTTTTTTTTTTTTTTAGTTATTGCTAATTTTTCAACCAAGTGATTAAAAAAAACTGGTCCTACATCACTCAATACCGGTTAAACTAATTTCCCCATGCTTAACAGACACAAATTGTCCGTTTCAATTCAGCAAGGGCCACTGAAAATGTTCAATTAGCAGTAGTGTAGTTAGGTGGGACTAATTTATTTTTTAATGTCATAGTAGCACATTTGAAGGCGATCAAGAGCACTGACGGCAAAAAGACTGTTCATGAGCTAGCCATTAAACAGCAATATTTAGGGTGTTTGCTTGGGAGTTTTTTAAATACAGGTTGCACATATCTTCTGTGGGGAAAACAATACAAGCAGCTGTATTTCCCTGTCTCATACCTACAAATTCCATAAGACTAAATCTAACCCAAAGTTCTTAGATTTCAAAGTAGAATTTCCCCTCTCTGAAGAAATAATATCAGACGGTGAAAGGTAGAGATAATTAGAAAGATTTTGTTATATACAATGAGAAACTAAACACTTGGCAATACAGCTGGAATACAATGGCAACACTCAGAAAGTACTTACTAAAATTCCAGCATGACTAAGATTACCGTTCTCTCAGTGCTGTAGCAGTGTAGTATTCTATATGGTAAGCACTAAGGACAGTATTTCCAAACAGGATCTTAATTAAGCAACATCTGTGCAGGCGTTGGATGTGGTTTGGTTAACCTGTTAAGCTGTGCTGGCCAGGACAGGGTTAAACACGTCCATGCTGTGTGGGAGCATCTTCTTGAATTGGCCAGCAGACAGGCCCAGAAGTGTGCGCGCTCAGGATCCAGGGACGAGTTAATTCAGCCCTCCCTAGCTGGAGTGGTGTTTCGCAGCGTGGTCGCTCTTGCAGGAGCGAGGCTAGCTCCAGTGGAGAAACTTGAGCTAACTCTTGCAGTGAAGACAAGTCCTTCGTCTCAGTTTTACTGGTATGAACAAGAGGTGGGTCAAAATCAGGGCCGCCCGGGGAGGGGAGTGGGGGGGGGGACGGGGCAAGTGGGGCAATTTGCCCCAGGCCCCGGGCCCCATAGGGGCCCCGCGAGCCCTGGCTGAGAATCCCTCCCCTGGGATTTTTACTTACCCGGCGGCGCTCCAGGTCTTTGGCGGCACTTCGGCGGCGGGTCCTCCAGTGCCGCCGAAGACCCAGAGCAAGTGAAGGACCCGCCGCCGAAGACCCGGAGCGCCGCCTGGTGAGTACAAGTGCCGCAGCGGGTGGCGCCTTTTTTTATGTCCCCTCCCCCGAAATTGCTTTTCCCCAGGCCCCCTGATTCCTCTGGGCGACCCTGGTCAAAATTCCACCATGCTCACATGAGGTGTTTTTCAACAAAACAGTCCTTCAGCGCTGGAGCCTGATACTCCTTCCTGCAGTCAGGTAGGGCGTGTGTCACTCAGTGGAATTCACCCTGCCGGGCAAGACGCCTCTGCAGAACAGGTGGGATTTTCAGGCCCTAGGACTCCTTATTTTAAAGATGCAAAGACTCACATGTGTCATTTAGCAGGTCTCACCAAGTGATTTGTCTAATAAATAAGCAAAGGCTCATTCTAAGGCAGAATTGCTGCTTTGTTAGAAGATAAGCATGGGGTGAACACAATACATTGCGTGATATAAACTGCTACAAAGATTTTAAAAGGAAGTCCTACTTACAGTGTCCCACATGACAATGTTGACATCTGTGCTGAACGAATTGTTAATATGCTGAGTGATATAAAGATTGACAAAGTCACAGAAGTGATGATACATATTAACACCTGGCAGGAGAAAGAAAAGCTCTTTACTATAAAGCAGTACTACATTATTCATTCCCATTTTTGCAAACATTCGTGTTTATTATTCACAGGGAAATTACTAAATACAGAAAAGGTCTGGGTTTTAAATTAGTTTTACTCTTTATGTGACTGAGAACTTATTATACGCCTTAGCGACGCAGAGCTCCAGTAGGGATGGAATCACATGAGAAAACTATGAATTAACCAAGGAATAGGTAGGGCAGCCAAAAGCAATAAGAAATTAAACTTCTTTGAAGTTACACTTGCTATTGGGATTTCCTGTTGTATACTAAAACCACTACCACATTAATGGTACTGCAATGTCTAGCTGCACACAGCAAACACTAATATTAGGATTTCAACAAAATGTTTTCAGGCTTCTTAAAAAAGGTACATAAACTTCACCTTGGGATAAGATGCTACTCTCGCGATGTTATTCATTTAGCACCTGCTCCAAAGCATGCTTCAAACAGACTCTTGAGCAGTGTTTTACCCACTCCTATTTTTTTTTTTTAAAAAAAGCCTAATCCATTTGTCTAAATACCAGACTAAGTATTCTCCCCTATTAATGTTAAATCTCTAAAATGAAGAACATTAAAGCTAAGATCAATAAATTGAAGAAATGCTAAAATATTCACGATGGAAAGACCTTCATAAGATACTTCAAGCCTCTCATGAAGTATGATATGGTGCAGGACAGCAATCACTAGGGCTCTCCCATAATGAAGTAGATAAGATATTATATACTTTGCAGCTGATTTTCACATAGTTCAAAGTCTTTAAAAATAGCTTTTAAAGAAGTCTTTTTACTTTTAAAGTGACAAACCTACATAAAAAGTTATTTGCTTGGGTTCTTTTCTTGAAGTACATGACTTCCATCCACCACCCCATAACCGTTACATACCTATGTATGCAGAAGCTGCAATTATTGAAGTGACATAGCCAGTAATAAATTATGTTTATTCCCATAATGTGCAAGTGAGATATGAAAATAGTCATCAGTCAAAGTGTAATGGAAGTGGTGTGAAACTTTTCTGTTTTTTTGTTTGTTTTAAGCATCTATTAATAGGACAAAACTTGCACTTTGTCACAATCTCACAGATTTGGTTGAACTATGAAAAGGGAGTGAAAACAAAGTCTTATAATCTCATTCTACTTCAAAGATCTATAAACACCACATACACGTTCAGAGTGAATTTCATACACACACCCTAAAAACGTAATGTAAATGGACACTACATTATCACACTGTATGAAGCAGAAAAATAATATCTGTTACCTGCATCTAATTTCATGAAGTAAGTTGGCTTTTCAATAATAATGTCACATTTGCCATCTTCTATGGGTCTGAAGCTTAGTGGAGTATATGTCTGGAGTTCGGCAAACCTGAAATTATTCAATGACATGTAATGCGTTTTTAAGATAATGTGCCTGAATACAAGTACCTATTACACATTCAGAGTTTAGTGACAGTTCACCATGTAAATTTCATCTAATAATGCTGCCAAAGTTTGATAAGGTTTGACAATTGAAAATTATTTTTAATTGTAACTGAAGGGTTTTAGGTCATTAGCTTCAAAAGGTTAAAAATTCTGCCTTTGATCTCAGGAGCAAGCAGCATCTTTGATCTACAAATCAACCCAGCAGAGAACTGTGAAAAGAGTCTTTCCTTCCATCCATATTTCCAGGGTGCAGTTAATTTCAATGCATTTCTGTCCAACTTATTGATCTGCATTTAAAAGGCATTTCACTACAGACCGCAATGCTTTGGCGAGATTAATGCCCGCAGGTGCAAGGTTGATTAAGTCTGAAGCCAATTAGGAGGATTCATTTTGCTGGTAACCACCAGTCTGCATATTGACAGCCATCTTTTGAAAATGGATCAGAGTTTCAGATGGCATTGAGATTACTGATCACAGTGGGGACAATGAGGTTAAACATGGCCAGAGAGAGGAACCCAAGGGAACTCCGGTGAGGTCAGAGAAAGAACAAATGGAAGCGGACAAGGAGGGAAACTGAATCCTTAGATCCTACTTGATGTCTCCAGTTCCACCTGCCCTAGTGATTAACCTGCAACTGTGGGTATGTCTACCACGCAATTAAGGTGGCCATTTGGCCAGCCACAGGTTTTTAATTGCAGTGCAGACAAACCCTATGTGACAGCAGTACTTAGTATCCCACACTATCTCATTCAAGGATGGAGTGTCCTCACAAAACACTGCCCTGCAAAAGTCCCTGAGCCCAGCCCATAATTTCAAGCACAAACTCCCTTTTGCAGGTACAGGAGTGTAAAGCACAGACATCAAGTAGGCCCCAATTCAGCAAAGCACTGATGCTCAAAGTTTAAGCACCTGGCTGACCCGGGAAATGGTGCTTTTCATCCCTAAATCTCAAACCACTGTACACAAAGAATTATCATTACTGCCTCATTCTACAGACGGGATAGCGGAGGTGCAGACAGGTTAAGTGACAGTACTCAGACACACAGCTGGGCAAAGGCAAGGCAAAGATCAGAAGCCAGGTTTCTGGCTCCCAGCACCGTGCTCAGTCCGTTATTACTTTTTCACATTTTTGGTTTGTGTCAGAGACTGTTTCAAGTGGATCCCGAACAAAATGACAGTGCTGCTTTTGAGTCAAGACGGGACAATATCCTTTTCTCCAACTAACTGTTGGATCAATAGGTTTCAGAGTAGCAGCCGTGTTAGTCTGTATCCGCAAAAAGAAGAACAGGAGTACTTGTGGCACCTTAGAGACTAACAAATTTATTAGAGCATAAGCTTTCGTGGACTACAGCCCACTTCTTCGGATGCATATAGAACATATATATATGTTCCATTCTATATGCATCCGAAGAAGTGGGCTGTAGTCCACGAAAGCTTATGCTCTAATAAATTTGTTAGTCTCTAAGGTGCCACAAGTACTCCTGTTCTTCTTTTTGTTGGATCAATAGTTACTCAAACTTAACACTGTGAGACATTTACAGTCTTTTGCCCATGTCAATGTTGAAAACAGCAGCAGCAAATGTATGACCACTTCGGGTTCTGCTATGCATACTTGAGTGTGGGATTCAATTTGTATTCATTTCTTATTTCCGAGAGTCAGTATTTCTCAGTATGAAATGCCTCCCTGAGAACTGTTGGTGCCAAAGAAAGGCAGACAGAGAAAGAAGAGTAAAAACCAACTCTAACTTGGACACCGCTACAATTCCAAATCATACCAAGACTGCAGAGGGCTCTTGCGCTGACCTTCCGCCAAGAAGGCTTGACTGTCAAAGTTACAATGACCTCCGATCTCTCCTTTCTGGAGAAAGTCTTCCTTGAATCTGATGCAAAGGAATAAAAACATATTAACATAAAGTACCTGGCCCCAGCGTAGCAGTTCAAGAGGAGCCCAGCCCAAGACAGAGCAGTATTGAGGTACACAGGAAATTTACCAGGACGTGATAGCACGGACTACAGAAAAACACTGGTGATTCCTCCAACACAGAATATCCTTGAGCCAATTGATACATTTCATACTATTACAAGAATTCAGATTGCACAGTATTAACCATGCAAAATAACATTCAAAAATATAGCAATACTGTACCTTGATTATCAATAGGGAGATATTCCAACTACTAACATTACATCTTTTAATTAGGTTTAAATGTCTGTGCTAGTTAAAGGGACATCAGTAACTTTTTTTTAAAGTCATTTTTTAAAGTCAGAGTGGAAATGTTTTCTATGATAACAAGTAACACCTAAGATTAACAGAAAAGATCCCCAAATTTTTCTCAATTTTTTAAATGTCTTTAATTTGTGCATGTAATGACACTGCCTATTCAGTTCGAGTTTCCTCTTGTGCAATCAGTTAGTCCTCAATTCTGTAGTGAGTGCCACGTAGGTGGATTGCTGCACCAACATGGAGCTCAGTACAGGAGATTGAAATTAAGTGTTACTGTAATTACACAAAGAAGTGACACTAAACAGTTTACCAAGAAATGACTAACAGATGATAAAAGCATGTTACAGACATGAGTAGCATGTGTAATCTTGTTATAAGCATGCCGGTAGGTGCTGTAAGGAACTGTTAAAAGCAATCTAGTGATCTGTCGGATTCTATCGATTTATTAAAATACATATTAATCATAAATTAACCCTTTTAAAAACTATTTATAAATGTAGCCTTACTAGTAAGTGTGACCAAGCACTTCATACAGCAATAGAGGCAAGAAAGATATATACATTTTTAAATAGGAAAATGTGATTGTGAACCCAAGAAATATTACGGGGGCTCAGGGCAGGTGTAGCAACAAACTATCTTGAACTCATTTTTTTAAATTTGTCTAGATTTTAAGTTAACTGCATCCCTTTAAAATTATGTGCACTCTAAACATGCTTAATTGGTTACATTGCTTTTGCCAATGGTCAGATTTGTTATTTAAAAAAAGGAGATCTACATATTCCCCAAAATCAAATTGCTCCCAAGAGAAAAAAAAACAGATGTGGGTGGTAGGGAGACCAGATGAGAGGAAGAAAATATTGGGACACGGGGGGGGGTGGGGGGGGGGAAATTTGGGGGTTGGGGCGTGTCCGCCGGCGGAGCAAAAAACAAAAAACTGCTGGCGGAGTGAAATATCGGGACAAATTGCGTCCCAACCAGAGATCAGTCTGGATGCGGGACAAACACCTAAAAATTGGGATGGTCCCGATACGTCTGGTCACCCTAGTGGGTGGTCCTACAGTTTCTTCCCTTGAGAACTTCAATGAGTGGTGGTGCCATACATGGTAAATGCAACACTCCAAAACTTCCCTTCCTGAAATCTACCCCTGTGATTGATATTCAATGTCCAGATCCTGCAAAGACTTGCATTATTTTACAAGTCATCCCACTGACTTCAGTGGGGACTACTCACCATGCATAAAGCACATGCTTAAGTCTCTGCAGGATCAGGTCCCAAGTCTCACCAGTAAGCTGTCTGGTTTGCACCAGTGTAAATGCGGGAAGAACCTAGCACAATTAGTCTTTGGTTCTATAGGTTTTGAAACCCAGGTACCATGATGACGAATGCACTAGATAACTGCAGAGAGGGAGATTTGTGAAATATGCATTTTGAAGTGTACTTTCCCTGGTGTTTCCTGGTATTGCTGGAACATAAGCAATTCACAGACCTGTCATGGTTTCGCTTTGTGGTTCTTAAATCAATGTACAAGTTTGTCGCTCTACAATGCTGGAGGTACTGTGAGCAGGCCAGAGATGAATCACCCTGTGCAAAAAGAATAAATAGGGATTGATTACAATAAAATAATACTAGGAGCAGAAGAACATAAGAATGGCCACACCAGTAGTCCATCTCGCCCAGTATCCTGTATTCCAACAGTGGCTGGTGCCAGATGATTCAGAGGGAACGAACAGAACAGGGCAATTACGAGTGATGCATTTGTTACCCTCCTCTCTCAACTTCTGGCAGTCAGAGGCTTAGGGACACCCACGGCATGGAGATGTGTCCTTGACCCTCTTGGCTAATAGCCATTAATGGACCTATCTTCCATTAACTTATCTAATTCTTTTTTTAACCCAGTTATACTTTTGGCCTTCACAACATCCCCCGGCAATGAGTTCCACAGGTTGACTCTGCATTGTGTGAAGAATTACTTCCCTTTTTTTGTTTTAAATGTGCTACCTATTAATTTCATCAGGTGACCTCTGGTTCTTGTGTTATGTAAAGGGGTAAATAACACTTCCCTATTCACTTTCTCCACCCTATTCATGATTTTATAGACCTTTATCTTATCCCTGCCTTAGTCATCTCTCTTCCAAGCTGAACAATCTCAGTCTTTTTAATCTCTTATCATACAGAGGCTGTTCCATACCCCTAACATTTTTATTGCCCTTCTCTGTACTTTTTCCAATTCTAAAAGATCTTTTTGAGTTGGGGCGACTAGAATTGCACACAGTATTCCAGGTGTGGGTGTACCATGGGGTTATGTAGTGGCATTATTTTTAAAAACTTATGAAGACTGCATTGTTTATCTTATAAGTATATAAAAACTCCTACCTTTGCTATAGGCTTGCAGTGGGTTTTCATTTCATCCAGCCTCTCTTTAACATAACCAAAGTCAGCTTGTTTCCAGAATATCTGCTGAGCTGTCTCAATGTCATTGGCCCTGATGCATAAAAAAAAAATTCAAGGATCTTAATTTAATACATTTTAGCTTTTTGAAGTGGCTCTTTAATTCAAACAGCAGGAGGATGCCTGAGAAATTAATTTTATTTATCCTCATCTTCTGAGAGATCTCAAAACTAGCCAGGCAAATTAGACTGGAAATAAGGTGACAGTAATTAGCCATTGGCACAATTTACCAAAGGTCATGGTGGATTCTCCATCACTGACCATCTTTAAATCAAGATTGGATGTTTTTCTAAACGATCTGCTCAAGGAATTATTTTGGGGGGTTTCTATGGCCTGCGTTATGGTGATCACAACAGGGCCTTTGAGTCTAACAATTTATGAAAGCAGAGCTACAAAAAGCAATATCTATGCCTCTTGTAACCAATGCAATTGGTGGTTAATGGAAGGTTATTTTATGTTTTTAATTCCTACAATAGACAATCTCAGACTAGACAGAATAAAAATAAGACAGTAAAAATGAGAGATACACAAAAAGGACACAAAGTAAATGGAAAGTATATTAGTTATGACGGCACAGATCCTGCAAAATGATCCCCGCTGTATGGATCCAGCACTGGGGCTATGAGAAGGACAAACAACGTCCTCAGGCCAAATTTCAACAGATATCAAAACTGCAGGTTTTGTCCTTAGACTGTGCATCATAGAGAGTGGGTGGAGAACATGGTCCATAACTGAAAATACCATTCCCCTAACCACAGAAGGAGTCTGACAACCATCTTATAGAGTAGGCTCTCTCCCCTCACAAGCTGAAGTTATTAATACATAAACCAGAAGAGAAGAGCCAGCCAGTGTATTGTTTTCATCTCCATTCAGTTTCAAAACAGGAATCCAAAGCTGGACACAGACAAAAACATCAAGTTCTCTTTTCTTTTTTTAAGCTATGAAAAAGGTACTTGAATTTAAGGCTGTATTATAACAAGCTAGCTCAGGGGTCGCAACCTTTGGCACACAGCCCATCATGGTAATCCACTGGCGGGCCGTGAGACGTTTTGTTTACGCAGCTCCCGTTGGCTGGGAAAGGCGAACCTTGGTCACTAGGAGCTGCTGGGGGGGAATGGGGGGACATGCCTGCGGACTGTCAATGTAAACAAAATGTCTTGCGGCCCGCCAGCGGATTACCGTGATGGGCTGCATGCCAAAGGTTGACGACCCCTGAACTAGCCAGTCTGCATAAATATCATGACATGAAGTACTTCAAATAACACTTTTTTTTCCTGAAAAAGTTCAAAGTTATGCACATCTCCATGAAGAAATAAACACTGCACTATACCTTGAAACAACTAAGTTAACTCAATATCCAAAATAAACATCAGTGTGGTATGTTAGGGACATGCTGTACTTCTATACATTTAAAATGGAAACTTACCATCCCGTTTCAACATAATCACACACCGGGTAACCAAACCTGAATTCTGGCTTGCAGGATCGCTCATAGCCCCAGCAGGATTTTAGATTCTTCAAGTATTTCTGTAACACAGGAGATCCCCATTGAGAACTGTTGGATTATTAGGTTATATTTCAGCAAATTTCAGCTGAATTCCAAATAACAGTTAGCTAACACCAGTCTTGCATAAAAAGCTTTCAATTTTACATTTTCTCACACCAAATTATCACAAGGAACTGTTTAGATTACCTGTTTATATCTTGCGCCCCAGTCTTGCAAACACACACACACTTTTATGCACAAGTATTATTCCCATGGACTTCAATAGGACTATATGCATGAGTTGGACACGTATATAGTGCTTGTAAGATTAAAGCTTTAGCACTTGAAATTTCAATACACCTGACATAAGTTTGGAGGTGACAAGCAGACTACACACCAGCCTGGTAGCAAGTCTAGAAACTTTCTAATAACTGTATTTAGTATACAGAGCTTCTTTCACATGTCTGAACGTGCTATTCAGTGTAAACAAGCCGGTTTCTCTTTTGGCTATATGGTAATTGTGACAGGGATTTCTAGGAGGGGAACGATTTGGGGTGGGGTGAGTACTTAGGCTCCCAACCCCCCTCCTTTTTCCCAGGGGCAAAAAGTGATTCCCCCTTTACACTGGGTTTCTGCCCCTTCTGTGGCTTGTGCTCACTGGACATCTGGACTCAAAAGGGATCAGCCAGAGAGGCCATTTCGAAAACAGATTTTAAAGGTTTATCCCACATGCCACTCCGTAC
The DNA here is from genome assembly GCF_011386835.1 of Chrysemys picta bellii. NCBI lineage: Eukaryota > Metazoa > Chordata > Testudines > Emydidae > Chrysemys > Chrysemys picta. Next base: position 8,527,440 of record NC_088797.1, read on the forward strand.
ATCTTTCGTTCATATTCAAGGAATGTTCCTGAGCAAAGAGACCAAGCAGTTAGTCATACTCCTCAGCCCTCTTCCCTTTTACCCATTTTGTTGTGAGGTCAGACATCTTATAAGCATATTCACTAGGATTCATGCCAGCACTTTTTAAGATTTCTAAATTTCAGACTTGAAACGTTTGTAAAACGGCTTTCTTACATTCAAAATATTTCAAAGCTTCCCGAATTGGCATTTCATTAAATACATTTAAAGCTTTACCACACAGTTTTGTAATCAGACTTTCTTGTCCTCAGGAATATATGAACCTCATATAGCTTTTGAAAAGTGGTAAGGTATTCCTCAGTGCAGTCTCACAGGACACAACTTGTCCAAGCTGAGGGCTCCTTGAGTGGAGAGAGATGTTGGTAACTCTGGGATCTTTCCATGTTTTTCTATCAGGTCCCGATTATATTTCCTCTCCTTCTTCTTCTTCAGCTTCTTTGTCTTTTAGCTCCACGGCTCTTTTATGGGCTTCAGTTTCTTGTAGTCTCAACTCCATGGCTCGCCTGTGGGCAGCTTCCAGTCTCATTTCTGCCTGCCATTTCTGGTATTCGCTGCCTTGCTCCCTTTCTTCTGCCTCCAATTTGGCTAATTGTAGCTTTGCAGTTGTTTCAGTGATGCTCATTTTTATGCTTGATTGTTTCTATTTCAATTACCCGAAATAAGCGAACAGAAAATAACAAACTAACTTTCTTTGACTGTTCCCAGCCAGACCTGAGACTCACTTAAAATCGCTATACCAGTGCTTAAAGTGTAAACCTCATTTGAAATAAAGAGCTATGCACACACCCTGCTTGCTGCGCCACTGTGACATACCCAGGGTACAATCTGGACTGATAAACAGCTGTGTCACCTCTGCTCTCTAAGCTAAAGTGCCTTTAATACTGCATCGCTCGGAGAGCTACCACTCCTGCTCACACACAGCCTGTAAGTTACTCCCAGTTATACTGTGAGTACTGTAGCCAGCCACTCCTGAATTACACTGCAGAGCTACACTAGCAAACTCCCAATCCCAGACTTTCCCCAGAAACGTACATCTTGTATTGCCCAGCTCTCTTCTGGGTAACACAAGCTCATATATAGTCCATCATTTTATGAACAGAAAACGATATGCACAAATCTGGTTATCCCAAATGAGGTTTCCCAAACACTTCAATTCAAACACACTGGTTTAGATAAAAACAAGTTTATTAACCACAAAAGGATATATTTTAAGTGAACATAACTAATGAGGCATAAAAGTCAGAATTAGTTACAAGGAAAATAAATGTAAAACGCAACTAATACCTAACTAGAATGAATTCAAAGCAGTCCTACTGGCTGAACTTTCAGACAGGATCCCTCCCCCAATCCAATGTTGCTTCCTTTGTTCTTCAGGTGTCACAGATTCCATGGGCAGAGAAAGGGGGGAATGATTTGGGGCATCTGCCCTCCCTTCACATAGTTCTTTCCCTTCTTCGAGAAGCATCTCCAGCTGAAGTTCAGGAGACACAACGTCTGTGAGGATGGGAACCCCAAGCTGTTTCTTTTTAAGAGGTAGATTTCTCGCCCATGTCCCTTTTCCTGCCAATGAATAGCCACTTAAGCAGGTGATGGCTCATTTGACCTTGCTGACATCTGGGCTGAGGTGTCATCTTGTCTTTTTGTCTCTGAGAAACTGGTTTGGCTGCTTCCCAGATTTGGAACCGGTCTTAGTAACACCATACTGTGGAATCCTATAACTTTACATACAATGTTGCCACACACATTTTCTCAGGACAATATTGACCAGCGAGTTATGAGTTTTCAAATGATACCTCACAAGGCATAGTTGTACAAAGATTATTATGACAGGTTTCAGAGTAACAGCCGTGTTAGTCTGTATCCGCAAAAAGAAGAACAGGAGTACTTGTGGCACCTTAGAGACTAACAAATTTATTAGAGCATAAGCTTTCGTGGACTACAGCCCACTTCTTCGGATGCATATAAAGATTATTATAATAGTGTGCAAGGGGTGAATACAGACCATCACGGTAATTAACAAAAAACTCTTTATATATCAAATCCCTTCCCCCCTCCCCATTCTTGTGACAGTATGGGAGTCAAGAACGAGCACTGCTTAGTAGTTTTAAGGAAGAGCTGTTCTAACCCCAGAGATGACCAACACACTGACAAATAGACCAACTTATTACCATCTTTAACTTCTATGATTCTAAGAATAAGCAACCCCAAAATTACATTTGAGTAAACATAGAAATACCTACTTTATATGGGCAATGAGAGTCCTGCTTACAGACTGTGGCAATATGCCGATTGTTGTGCAGAAAGTATGGAATATGCTCTTCTGGTACATTGATACTTTTGTAGCTATATAATGGCACTTCTTGAATGTTTTTGATTTCAGTAAGATTTTCATCTTGGGCATTAGCTAGGATTTCTTGAAGCAGCACTCCAAACACAAGCAACATTAGCATGGCAGCCAACTAGTCCTGCAGTTAAGAAGGAAAGACAGTAATGTAACATATCTATTGGTCAATATTCTGTCAAATTAATACACTTTCAGTTTTTGTCTTGGACCATGCATCTTTTTCCCAGGCAGGGCAAACTTGCACTGAGATTAATTCGTACAGTCTCTGAATTGTCTGAAAAATGAATCATTAGTCACGAGGGGTTATTAAGCATTGCCAACTCAAATTCAATGTGAAATGGGTGTGTTGCCTTTCACCGAGTCCCAAGGAATCCTGAGTGTCCAAATCAGGAAACTATATATAGACTATATGGTATCTGGACTGTAGGAAGAACTTGTTTTACAAAACTGCCTACATTTTTTGAGATTATAAATAATAAACTTTTAAAAAATAGGGGCGTTGGAAAATACTAATGGTTTCCTTGCACAAAGTGGGAATGCATCAGCCAGTTGAATGGCAATATATAAAATCTCTGAAACATTACAAGGAATCGCAATATGGCATCTAAGTTTCTGAATGCATCAGTCTGGTTATGCTTTATTAACACTACACGTTTGTTTTTTTTCAAGGAGTAGATTATACATATATCCAGTCTTCAGCTCAAGAGTGGATGCATTTCTAGAAGATACACTTTAATGGACAAACAAGTTATTAGGCTCAATACAGGAGTAACTGGAGGAAATCCTAAAAAGCAACAGAGGGTCCTGTGGCACCTTTGAGACTAACAGAAGTACTGGGAGCATAAGCTTTCGTGGGTAAGAACCTCACTTCTCCTTGCATCTGAAGAAGTGAGGTTCTTACCCACGAAAGCTTATGCTCCCAGTACTTCTGTTAGTCTCAAAGGTGCCACAGGACCCTCTGTTGCTTTTTACAGATTCAGACTAACACGGCTACCCCTCTGATACTGGAGGAAATCCTGTGGCCTATGCTACACAGAAGGTCAGACTACATGATATAATGGTCCCTTCTGGTCTTAAAATAAATGCATCTGTAAACCACTAAAGCTATTAGCAATATTCCTATGATGCAGTCAGCCTTACCTAGCTATTCAAGGAGAACTGCTCTAGATTTTCTGGCTACAGGGAAGAATTAAATACATTTTGCATAGAAGATCTCACATACAAAATCACGGACCTTGAGACTATTCAATAAGCAGAATTGTCAGTACATTTTTAATCATACACCTGTAGCTGTTCAAACTGTGCACACAGCCCAATCTATAGCTTTAAACATTGCCTTCCCCAGCCTCTCCGAGTCGTACTCCTATTGCTGACAAGCTTTCAGTTAGGCAATCTTCGCCTTTCCTACAGAATTCATTACCATGGTTATCTAAGGGTCTTCAGAAAACCAACAGTCAGCGTTAGTACGAGCACCCTTTTCCTCCTCAGAGATCTTCAAACACAAAACCACTCCCTACTCTCTACATCGGAGATGAACTCTCTAACTACAGCTCCCTTTTCTATAGTTACAAGTCTCCAATGGATCAATACAACTACATTTTGAGGGACATTCAATTCTGAGCCTGGAATTTGCTCCTACAATCATAATTTGTGATTACAGTAACTCATGCTCACGAATGAATGACAAAATGTAGATTGCAACTGCTTGCAGTTGAACGGCGACATTCTGTAACAAGCATATTAGTTAACTGTGAGGCAAAATTAAATGCTGCTCTTAAAAATGAGGCCGGTCTTTCAGCACAGAGGGGTTTGGGACTCTGTAACCAGACAAGACACAAGGAATAGAATTCTGAAGTTACCCGTTGCTAAATTCAAGATATCAAAAGTGGAAAATGTGGGTAGCAGGGCGCCATGCAAACTCAGTGAGTCTTTTCAGGCAGATAAATGCCTAGGGAATATAAATTCATGGAGCCTTTCACAGAGTACAGGTTACATGTCCTGAGCTACGGCACCAATGGGCAGTTTTGCAAGGTGCCAAGTGCCTTAGACATTCATAGAACCCGGCTGCCTTTAGGACAAATTTGACATCCAGGAAAGTAATGGGAAGCTAGTGTGTGCAAAAATAGTATTTCCTCTCAACCGCCACAAACCCAGAGGTGGAGGAAATTCAAGTAGCCTGTCACACTAGTTGATGCTTTAACTGAGTCAAGGTTTAGACCCTCAAACTGCTTTAACCCCTCCTCCCCCTAGAGCTGGAGGAACAATGACCTGGAAGGCCACTTACAGCCCTTTCTTTGACACCAGGGCAGGTCCATGCCAGTGTGGGACAGGGAAAATGGAAGAGGATTCTCCAGCTTCGCCTCTGAAGGGGGGACTAGCTATGGGGGTTAATGCTCTGCAGAGACCCTACAAATATACAATAGCCAATACAAGTTCAATAACATCCTCCCCAATCTCTGAGAGGGAGATACCAAGTGCCAGACCCCCAAGTTGAGCCAGTTCCTCTTACACACACACACACTTCCAGTAAGGGGCCCGGGGAAGGGAAGGTATTGAGCCTGTGCGTGCATCCAGCCTGCAGCCGGGGAGGAGCGAAGGTGGGAGAGCAGCACCCAGCCAGCCCGTGCAACAGGCAGCACCCAGTGAAAGAGGCGCGAAGCAATGCCCCAAATCAGCCACCCTGTGCCTCCCGCCCATCCCGGGAGACAGGCACCAGGGTACACCGAGCAGCCCTCTCCCAGCAGACACCAACTCCGGGGGGGTACACACCAAGCAGCCTCCCCACAGCAGCAGGCACCAGCCCCGGGAAGGGGTGCACCGAGCAGTCCCACCCCCAGCAGCAGGTACCAGCCCAGGGGTGCACCAAGCAGCTCCCCCCAGCAGCAGGCCCCGGGGGGAGCACCGAGCAGCCCCCCCAGCAAACACCAGCCTGGGGGTGCACCGAGCAGCCCCCCCCCAACAGGCACCAGCCCCGGAGATGCACCGAGCAGCCCCCCCCCCAAGCAGGCACCAGCCTGGGGGTGCACCGAGCAGCCCCCCCTCCCCCCAGCAGCAGGCCCCCGGGAGGGAGCACCGAGCAGCCTCCTCCCCAGCAGCAGGCCCCCGGGGGGGGAGCACCGAGCAGCCTCCTCCCCAGCAGCAGGCCCCCGGGGGGGAGCACCGAGCAGCCCCCCCCCCACAGCAGCAGGCCCCCGGGGGGGAACACCGAGCAGCCCCCCCCCACAGCAGCAGGCCCCCGGGGGGGAACACCGAGCAGCCCCCCCACCCCAGCAGCAGGCCCCCGGGGGGGAACACCGAGCAGCCCCCCCACCCCCAGCAGCAGGCCCCCGGGGGGGAGCACCGAGCAGCCCCCCCCCCACAGCAGCAGGCCCCCGGGGGGTAGCACCGAGCAGCCCCCCCCCACAGCAGCAGGCCCCCGGGGGGGAACACCGAGCAGCCCCCCCACAGCAGCAGGCCCCCGGGGGAAGGGAGCACCGAGCAGCCCCCCAGCAGGCCCCCCGGGGGGGGGGGGCGAAGCACCGAGCAGCCCCCGGGGCAGCGGGACGCCCCCAAACCCTCCCCCGGCTCTCCACCTGGAGCTGGATGGTGCCGCTCCCGCTGGGCTCCCTGCCGCAGCCGGCGCCGCTCGGGAACCGGAGGGCGGAGCCCTGCCCGGCTGGCTCCGCTCACCGGAAACCAGCCCCGGGGAGGGGCGGCGAGGAGGCCGGACAGGCCCGAGGTGGAGCCGCCCCTCACCCGGGCCTCTACCCGCCTGGCATCCCCCCCAAGCCAGGCCCTGCCCGCGGGGCAGCCTGCAGGATCGGGGCCCCCGTGGATTGAGGCTAAGCCCGACGCGGCCGCTCCCGGGGAGCCCGAGTCTCGCCTAGCAAATCGGAGTGACTCCGAATCCTGTACCTGCGGCGCGTGTGTGTCTGTGTGTGTGTGACACTGCCGAGATGGGCTCCAGCTGCTGTCACCCGCAGCTTGGCCGCCCTTCTATTGACCAGGCACGGGCAGGGCTTATGCTTTTGAAGGACATGGCCACTTCACTTGTTAATGTTGATGCTTGAGTGTCCTGGGACACCCCCTGGGCCTGGGTTGTGGTTAGCAAGGCCTTGTCCAAACCGTAAATGGGACCACTAACTATACCCTCTGCAGCATTAAATCACTCACACACTCCCGTGGGCATGCAGTTCTACATCGCTCTCAAGCCAGCAGCCTTTGGAAACAAGAGTTTTTAAAAGGTTCGGGGAGTTACGAGAGGAAGCAGTCCAGTGTAACAGAGGAGAAAAGAGCTGGCAGAAGGCAGAGCCCGAAGGGTTGGAACATCACCTCTAAATGTGACGGATGTGGCAGAGATTGTCTCTTTCGTTCGCATCTGCCTTAAAATCAACGGAGTAAATTCTTTACCTCTCAGGACGCATACCCATGGGCTCTAGAGATTAGGGTGACCAGATAGCAAATGTGAAAAATTGGGACTGGGGGTGGGGAGTAATAGGAACCTATATAAGAAAAAGACCCAAAAATCAGGACTGTCCCTATAAAATCAGGACCTCTGGTCACCCTACTCGAGACTGAAGGATGCCTATTACTACTTATGAGAAAGGGAATAAACTGTACTTGAATAAGGTACCTTAATATCACTCTAACTCAGGGGTGGGCAAACTTTTTGGCCCGAGAGCCACATCGGCATTGCAAAACTGTATGGAGGGCTGGGTAGTGAAGGCTGTGCCCCCCCAAACAGCCTGGCCCCTGCCCCCTATCCGCTCCCTCACACTTCCCACCCCCGACCCATCCACCCCCCCTGCTCCTTGTCCCCCAACCACCCCCTCCTGGGATCCCGGCCCCTAACTGCCCCCCGGATCCCCACCCCCTATCCAACCCCCCCTGCTCCCTGCCCCGACTCCTATCCACATCCCCACCCCCAGACAGGCCTCCCCCAGGATTCCCACTCCCCGTCCCAACTGTCCTGACCCCTATCCACACCCCCTATCCAACCCTCCCCTCCCCCTGTTCCCCATCCCCTGACCCCTATCCACACTCCCACCCCCAGATAGGCCCCCCCTGGACTCCCACACCTACTAACCACCCATTCCCAGTTCCTGACTGCCCCCCGAACCTCCACCCCATCCAACCACCCCCTGCTCCCTGTCCCCTGATTCCTGGGACCCCCTGCCCCTTATCCAGCCCCCCCCCCCCTTACCATACTGCCCGGAGCAGCAGGAGCGGCCTGGCAAGAGCGGCGGGCCAGAGCGCTGCAGCTGCGGGGGGACGGTGGGGAAGGAACCAGGGACTAGCCTCACCAGCCGGGAGCTCAGGGGCGGGGCAGGACGGTCCCGCGGGCCGTAGTTTGCCCACCTCTGCTCTAACTGCAGCCCCGTTCTTGGTTAAGTATCAGAGGGGTATCTGTGTTAGTCTGGATCTGTAAAAAGCAACAGAGGGTCCTGTGGCACCTTTAAGACTAACATAAGTATTGGGAGCATAAGCTTTCGTGGGTAAGAATCTCACTTCTTGTCTTGCATCTGAAGAAGTGAGGTTCTTACCCACGAAAGCTTATGCTTTCCCAATATTTCTGTTAGGCTAGGTCTACACTACCCGCCTGAATCGGCAGGTAGAAATCGACCTCTCGGGGATCGATTTATCGCGTCCCGACGGGACGCGACAATCGATCCCCAAATCGACGCTCTTACTCCACCAGCGGAGGTGGGAGTAAGCGCCGCCGACAGAAAGCCGCAGAAGTCGATTTTGTCGCCGTCCTCACAGCGGGGTAAGTCGGCTGCGATACGTCGAATTCAGCTACGCTATTCACGTAGCTGAATTTGCGTATCTTAAATCGACTCCCCCCTGTAGTGTAGATGTACCCTTAGTCTTAAAGGTGCCACAGGACCCTCTGTTGAACATTAGTAGTTGTGCAGGTATAACTGTCAGTATAAATCCACAATCCTAACCAGCGTAGCTGTACCAATACAAAGTGCAGTACATAAAGCAGGCTTTTTCTGTACACTTTATCCGCTCTTGGATCTTGTTTTCAGTTGTAATGATCAGACTGATGCATTGGAGAATAGGAGCATAAGCAACTTTTTGGGGGGCAGTGTGGGGGAAGAGGGGAGAGCCTAGAGTTAAAAATATTTATTGAATAGCACTTAAATGAATACTTTTGTTCCATGACTAAATTTGTGCACCTTTAAATAAAGTGAGATCAATAAGCTTCTGTTCCAGACTGTGTCTTATTTATTAATGCAATCACTACATTTTGAAGGGAGCTGGAGCTCTTCCCCAGGTATCTGCACCCGTGCTTAAGGTTTACTTTGTTATTTTTGATAAATGTCAAGTAACTATACACCTTCTCATTTGTCTCATCTACCCATTAGGTCTTCTTTTTTTTAGCTCTTTACCATGTTTGCATAGCATCTAGTCCACTGGGGTCCTGACCTCCTTGACAGCTAGGTGCTACTGCAATATAAATGTTAAATACTTTTAAAAATCTGTTTATATTTCAGACCTTCCAATTATCTTCCTGTTACCTATGTACAAAGCAGAACATAAATGAAGAACTATAACAGAACTCTCCTCTTAGTGTACTTAGGATAAGGGTGGTCTTTTCAGTATGTACCGGAAAAGGGCCCTTCCTATCATGGCCCAACAGGAAACATAGCCATTTAAAACACCATTGTTTTATTTCCTTCAATCTTGAACTTATTTCCCTACTTAGCTACAGCTTCTGCTTTAGTCAAAGGGCAAACTCCCATTCACTTTAATATGCACAGCATCTCAGTGGCCAAAATGCAACCTTTTTATTTTCAAAAGCCATTCTAATTAATGCAGGGTAGGACTGGATTTTGGAGCAGGCAACTGCCTGGGGTGATGGGTTAGGGGGCACCCGGTTTGGGGTGCTGTTTTTGTTGTTAGCAACAAAAGGGAAAATAGAATGTTGCTACCAAAGAAATGGCGGAAAACTAAGTTGAGCCTGTCTTCAAGGAAACTTGTATTCATCAGAAGAGGAGACCAGTTGGTTAGGAGGGCAGAGATGAAGTGATGGGAAGCTGAGAAGAAAAATTCAAGAGAGGTTTTTTGCTTGCTTGCTGCTCAAGTGTCCATCAAAGAAAGGTTTGGACAAATAAAGCCCACGAAAAGACCTAGGTTTTTTGGTATGACCTTAGTAAGCTGCCGGCAGACAGGAAAACACTCTAACAATTGTGTGGATCTTCACCGGAGGCTGACGCATGGGGAATGTTCGGATGTCAATGATAAAGACCTCCGTGTTGAATTGGACAACATCCGTTACATTTTGCAATATGGGAAGCACTCTCCACTCCAAGTTCTCCCATTCATTCACAATGCAGAGCTGAAGGACACTTTTCCTAATGTGTGGATAGCTCTGGGGATTCTGCTCACGCTGCCGTTCACACTAGTGAGTGGTGAGCACAGCTTTTCAAAGCTCAGGCTAATTAAAACATAGCTTTGATTGACAATGGCTGACAAGAGAATGACATCACTTGCTATTTTATTGCTTGAAAATGCCATTGGCCAGTCTCTGGATCTCTCTGATGCCGTCCTTCAGTTTGGAAGGACAAAGGCGAGAAAAGGGACTTTTGGAACGAAAGGACTACGGTTAACATTCTAAGGGCAGGCCTTCACTACGGGGGGGGGGGGAGGGGGTTAATTTAAGATACGCAAATTCAACTACGCAAATAGCGTAGCTGAATTCGACCTATCGGAGCCGACTTACCCCGCTGTGAGGACAGCGGCAAAATCGACCTCCGCGGCTCCCCGTCGACGGCGCTTACTCCCACCTCCGCTGGTGGAGTAAGAGCGTCGATTCGGGGATCGATTGTCGCGTCCCGACGAGACGCGATAATTCGATCCCCGAGAGATCGATTTCTACCCACCAATTCAGGTGGGTAGTGTAGACCTAGCCTAAGACTGTCACCTACAGTAACATTATTTAATACTGACCCACCCAATGTTGGTGCACAGTTCAATTTATTGATGTTAGTACATTTCAGTTATTCTTAAAATTAAAAAGTTTCTATAAGTTTAGAGGAAACAAAATTCCCATAGGAGCTGAGCACCTCAAATCTTTTTAATATATCATTGCAAGACCCCTGTGAGGTAGGAAAGTGCTATTATCCCCATTTTACAGATGAGATACCGAGGCAAATCCATTAAGTGATTTGTTCAGGGTCACACAGGAAATCTGTGGCACCGCAGGGAACTGAATCCAGCTCCCCCAAGACCACCTGTCTTCCCATCTCTATTCAGCAAAGCACTTAAGCACAAATTTAAGTCCCATTAATTTTAATAGGCTATTCGATAGATATTTTACATTTACAGCCTAAAGGGAAGTTAGTCCAAATCCTGCATTGTCTTAATCCTATAATAGCATTAAAATTCAGAATTACATTTGATAAGCCATCCTATTGTGCCTAGATATTGGTGCACAAACAAAAATTGCAAGATCTACCAGTGTTAGAAACCCTGGTTCAATTCAATGTTCATTTTTTGAGGGCTGCTTATTTAAATTATGTAAGATATTTTCTTTGCAGGCTGCCATGTTGATATTTGCAAAGAATCACCTACCTTCAATTAGTTTTCAGTCTTCATTACAAAAAACTAGGAACACACTATTAGCTTCAATTTTTATTTTACCCAGCCCCTTTTTTATACAGGTTATTTACATTATTTTACAATCAGAATTCAAATATTCAATTTTCATAGTATATTAATCCATTTTCTGTCTTATATTCAAGATAGTTGTAGCCCTTTACAAAACATACATAACCATAACAAAAACAGTCTCATAACAGGACAAATTAACTTTTCTGTAGTGAAAATAAAAATTATTACACACATACAGGTAGATAGCATTTGGAACATCTACTCTGGTTGTTTATTAAGGATGCAGTGCAATGCTCATTAAAGTAAATGAGTGTTGGACTAAACCTTAATTTCTCCCTGTTATACAACCATGGGGCTAATCTGAAGCCAATAGGAGTCTTTCCATTGTCTTCAGTGGGCTACAGAACAGGCCCCATCTGAAAATTTTACTTTGAGCAAGTCTTGAAATGGTAATTCTTCACACTCATAGTATTTATTACTGGAGACTAACAGATACAGACAAAATAGTTATTCTTTGGGTAATATTTTGATCTATTAATTTGAATAGAAGTAAGACCTTTCCAAAATCTTTTTATAATTCCCTTTCCCCAAAAAATATTTCTCTTAGACAGACAATCTCAACAACAGCATTGCATCTAAGGGACACTGGCATATTAAAATGTTTTAAAGAAACAACTGTATCAATGTTTCACGCAAGATGATTAAAACAAAGAATTTTTAAAATGTAGCGGTGAAAATTTTTCTTTTCACCATGTATGTTATTTACTTTTTTTGTTTCACAAGGCTTTGATGATTAAAGTATATTAGACTGTTTCATTTTCTGATTTTACTGCACTATTATAAGTAAATGGTTTCACTGCAGGAGAATGGCTGAATCCAAGCAAAAAGCCATCTTTTCACTGAATTCTAAGTATTTATAAAATCTCTGTCGAGTTTTGTAAAACTTAAATTCTGGGCCCGAAGTACGTGACATATCACTTTATAGCTAAAACCAATGAAGAAACAGTGAGTGTAGAGCGAACACTACTTTTTCCCATTTATTCAAGCTCTTCAATACTGAAAAGAACATCTGAAAAATACTTGCAGTTATTAGTGAATACAGCAGATGCTATATCAGCTCTTTTGACTGAAAATTACCCTCTCATATTTTAAGCATGGAATGTTCTCTTAGAAAAGCACCTGCAATCATATGTGAAATAAAAATGCCAAGCTAGATGAGTCTCTCTCGGGAGTAGTCCTTGACTTGTCTACTAAGAATAAATCACTATTAGTTTATCTTCATTTTTAGATATTTATTCATTCTTTTTACTAGATGAGTGTTGTCTCATTTGTAATGGGAAACTGCTATATGAAAACAATTCTTAATTGTTGCCCTAAACTAAGTTTAACTCTGCTAGAACATTGGTTCCATTACAAATGGCTCAATTTTTAAATATTTACACCTCAGAATTTAAAATGATTTAACCAACCTGTAGATGATTCACCTTCTGCAAAATAAGCCTAGATAACATTTTAGTCTATATTTTGAATTTACCAGCAATTTAATGTCATTTTAAGAAAGCAAAATCTTAGTTTGTCTTTTAATATAAGAACTATATTAGTTTCCAAGATGAAATAAACAAACTATAAGGATTCACTACCCACAAGAATACAAGTTCCTTTATTTTACCAAAACAGCTAAATTGTTTAAAAGTTACTGTAACAGATGCAGGCCTTTATAACTTTTAGCGTCCTTACAATTCTCTATTGCTTTATTAGAATCCTCTGAATATTTCATTCTAAACCTTGCTGCTAACATTGGAGATTTTTTGTTGCAGTGCAAATTTCCAATCTAGAGGTGTTATCCATTTGAAAGTGTAAATTGCACCAGCGCAAACGTCGTTTTATACGTGTGTAGCTACATCAATGCAGAAATACCTAATGCAGGCAGACCCTGAGAAGGAAAGCCCTACTACAGAAGTATCTCTCTAGAAGAGGCGGATTCCTCAGGGCTTGTCTACACTTAAAAAGCTGCACCACTGTAAAACTTCAGTGAAGACGCGACCTATGCCAACAGGAGGGCTTTCCCGTCGCGTAGGTAATCCACCTCCCCAAGAGGCAGTAGCTATGTCAACGGGAAAAGCCCTCCCAGGGAGGTAGGTCAGTATAACTGTGTTGCTCAGAGGTGTGCATTTTCCACACCCCTAAGCGACGTAGTTATAATCAATACGTTTCTAGTGTAAACCAAGCCTCAGTCAAGTCTCGATGTCCCATTAAGTCCAACTAATGCTGAGCTGTAACACATTAGGGACTATTCTCTGACACTTAAAATGCATTTGTAACTTAACAGGAAGAGAGAGAAATCTCTCAGATTGCAGGCAGTGGTATGATAAGCAGTGAATTTCATATGTAGCATAGTTCGCACTATAAGTATCCATCACTGCTACAAATCTGAGATGTAATCAACTATTTGCTGTCTGGAATGCAAAGAGGAAGAAGGCAAGCTAATTCTCAGCACTCCCAAGGGTCTGATTCAGAAGTTCCCTCTGACACATGACCCCAAATGTAGCTCTTTGTACACTAAGCTATGTGGATGTTATCTGATTCCTAGCTAATGCCTTTCCTAAATGGGAAATCTTTTCTAACCATTGCAGGCTATCTTAAAAATACTACATCAGAATCCACTTTTAAAAATGTATAAAGATAGACAGACCAAGAATGGCTTCAGAAGAGCAGCAGCAATTATTTTGTGTCAAGAGAATTTTATATATCTGTTTTTGTTGGTTTTATTTTTTTTGTTAAATAGTACTGTTAAAAAGCAGCACCCAAAACTACAAGAACCAAAAGAATTGTCTTGCTTATTGCAGTTGAAGTTAGTTCCATTTAGAGTTACAGGCAAAACTGTCTCTAAATGGCCCCATTATGCTTCAGGAATGCAGCACAAGGAGTATTCAAGATGGAGCAGCAGGTTAAAGAACAAGAGTAAGTATTGAGTCAATCTCCTTGCTTTGGGGAGCGAAGATAAAAGATATTATATGAAGATAAAATTTTGTCTACGAACATGAAATTGTTACTCTTGTATGTTCAAGATCTCCAAAGTACAAATCAGAAATTTTCACTTAAAAAAAGCTAAGCCTGAAATATCTACCCCCTTTAGTTTCACACAGCAAGTCACTGCTATTTATAGTCATGTTAAAAAAAATATTATTTGTACTATCAAATTATAGAAAAAATGTTCAGGATATTAAAAAAAATCATCCAACAAACTCTGATCTGTACCCATGAAAGTGTGTAAAACAGTAATCTGAAAATTATCAGGGGCTGTTCTAATAAAGCCTCATGCTACAGTATCCTTACACCTTCCAGTGCTGAACGGTTAGGTAATATTACATGAGTCAAATAATCTCTGTGCTACTGTCTGTACATAATGGTCCACCTTTTGGTTAAACTTAAATAAAGAGAAGGATGATTTTATTTAAACACATTTTAAATAATGCACAAATAATTTAACTGCCAACAGTACTAGACACTGTTAAAGCATAATGATTTTTTTCCCCACATAAGAACTCTACAATATAATCCCATTTTTATAGTACATTTTTTTACAAGGCATTTGAATTCTGCATTTACATAAACACCACTCTTTACAGTTTAAAGTCATTGTTGGAAAGTTACAGTTTCAGCAGGAATTAGTTGTGTCTTTGTTTTAAAAGTTCATCTATTTGAGTCTTGTACATATTTTTCACATCTTCAAGATCCAGTCGAAGTTCTTCGGCCTCTTCTGCTTTCTCGCCATACATCTGAAGAATAGTATTGTATCTTTGATCCAAATCCTAGAATAACATGGGCTTTTGGTTATTTGGCCGTTTCCCCAGTTTAAAAGCAATGCCACATATCTGTTTTCATTCTTTGTCTAACACATTGCCTTTAGTGCTTTAAGTATTTAAAAAACTGAAAACTAAACTAATGCTAACCCCATATGAACACATACTGCATCGTGTCCTGAATATTGCTAAATGTGTGCTCTTGGGAACCGTGAAAGGAAGCAAATTCCAAAGGCAGGATTTTTAACTACAAAGAGCAATAGCATAAATCTTCAAGTCAGTTTCCGCTGCTGTGGTAGGGTATAGGGTGAGGGGGTAAAATTTTCATAAATGACTCTGGCTTTAATGCCGAAGTCTCTATAGAAAATAGGCACTTTTTGCAAGTTTTCCCTGATATATCAGATAACAGGCCCCAGACCGCTATGGGTTTTACAGAAGACCACTAAGATCTTGAAATATAACTGAAGGCTTAAAAACACAGAGGTTGGCTGCTCCTAGCATTCCATTCAGCAGTTGGCAGCTGTAGTTTCTATATGAATTTTAAAGTAAAATAATCTGGAAAGATCCACAAATCATCATTTAATGAAAGGGCATCTACTTCATGACTCAGGTCACTTTAAATTATAATATTCTATTTTAACTCTCTCTCTCACACCCCAGATTTTACAAGCCCTTGTACACATGAAAGCTTAAAACAGTTTCAGAAGCATTTTTCCTTCATTTTTGCGTAGTACAAAGCAGTCTGAAAGTTGTGCAATTGTTAATGTTCATAACTTAAGATGAGTCAAGGAGAGAACATTCAGCAAACCACCACTAGATTTTGTTGTAGGAAGAAGCTCAGCGTCAAAAACTTTCTGGTTTGAAAATTTAACATGCTGCACGTATAAAAAAAGAATGAATACTTTTCCAGAATGAGATAATTGCAATTCAAAAGATTTGCATGTGTTATTTCTCTTTTAAAAAAAAGAGAAAAAGAAAAAAGACCCAAGAAGTTAAGTAATAAGAGTGGATTAAAATCTGCAATATTTATTTTATTAATTCCACCAGTATAATGATCAGATGGGATCATAAACCTTTTCTGTGATAGGTTATGTTTTGCTAAACTCATAAGAATTGGAGTATTCCATATGCTGACTCTCAAGGCTTCCAATTCACTCAAAAATTATGAGCTCCAGGCCAGATGTTCGGAATGCTCCGAGCACAAAAATATGCACACCTAATTTGTATATACAATTATGCATACAATTATGACAACTGTATGTGCAAGTGACTATATGCCTATGAAGTGGTCATTTACACATGCAGTTACACTGATGTGGAATATTTTAGTATTCCTGACAGTGGGCATAATTCTGAAAATATGGCTGTGTATCTCCACAAATCACAATTCCTGACTCTGAACATGGATTCTTTTATAGGTATGCACACTCACTGAACTGTATGTTTACTAGCATAACAATTTGAAAATCAATTTGTGAAGTAACTGATAATTGCATTGCAATACAGCAAAGCCTGCTGACAAAATCCATCCGTCTCTAAACTGCATCCTATAAAGTTAGGAAACAATTTATTAGTTTTACTGTAAAAAGAGTACTTAATTTTCAAGTTAAATTGTATTCCTGAGTTATTTTTCCACTGCCTAACTTTTAATAATTCAATGTACACTTTGTGTGATTCTTACCACATTTTCAACTTTAAGGAAAAGAGATTTTGAATTAAGTATCACTGTGGGCACCTACAGAGTTGCAGATCTATTTATGAATGATTAACTTAGTAAAAAGAGTTTTCATAAATCACTTGTCAATCTCTCACCTGATTTATATAAATGAAAGCCACCTACCCTTAGCTGTGCACGTAGTTTTGGTATCTCCTTCACCTTTTCTTCAAATTCATCATTTTGATTTGTTAATTTAACTAGCTCTTCTGCCATTATTGATCGAGTTCTTTCAAGGTTTCCAATTTCCAGCTAAGGTAACAGGCATTTAACAGTTAGAGCTTTGTGCTGAGAGTGACCTACTGAGTTACTAACTGTTTTTCATTAAAAAAAAAAAATCAGAATGATTGATCTTGGACGTCAATTTATTATACAGACCAGTGATACTCAAACCTCAATGGTTCAGGAATCAAAATAGCGATCAACATTACCCAAAAGAGAGACAGTGCTGCAAAGAGCCACAGGAGACACATTAAAGATCCACTTGCAGCTTGCAAGCCTCAGTCTGAGTATCACTGATATAGACAGTACCAAGTGAATGTCAGATTTATAAAGTAAAAAAATACTATACTATAGGTAAGACAGTATTTGCTGTGGGGTAAGGTGTCAATTTAAAGAGCTCTTTCATACATAAAAATTGAAGCTCAAGGTTAATTTGCTAAACTGAGTGCATACACCTTAAACATGGAAAAACACGTTATTCAAGTTTAAGACAGGTTTACAATGACACACAACTACATGTTTAAGTGGTTTCTTTATTTTCCAACCTGCATGTCACATAAATTCACATTAGTATTCCTTACGCTTAAACTACAGTTAAATTTTGGGGATTTTCACTCCCAGATCAGTAGAAATTAGAAGCAATCAAATCAGGTAAACAGAGATAGACGGGGGAGGAATTTTGATATACTGCCTTTAAAGCATCTTCAATTAAGTACCCTATGAAACACCATTCAACACAAACGCCTCACCTTTTTCTTCACCTTTCCCTGGAACCCTGATCAATGTTGAGATAGCCAGGTAGAGTCTACTTGATCCACCTCATCCAAAACCTAGGTAATGAATGCTTACATCTCTTGTGATGGCCCATCATGACTTTAACAGAACTGCCCGGGGGATGGGTAGGGAGGAGTGTCCCTACATCAGTGCAAGACAAAACCATTGTTTGCACATCCAGACCCTACACAGCTATCAGTAAAATAAACTTTGTAAAACAAAGCCAGTAAAGTTAAATCACGTTCATCTTTCTACTCATGACACACACAATAAACTTTAAAGTGATTCTCACAGTACCTGTAGGTGAGAAATCTCTCCTTCCTTCAGTTTTAACTGCGACTGCAGGTTTTCAATTATACTTGACCCTGCTCCCATCCTTACAGCATCATAAAGGTTGCTCCCACTTGTAGACATTGACCCAAATGAATGATCATGAGGATCATCCTACAAATAAAAAGTTAACCAACTGTAAGATCAGACACTGAGAGACTTTAGCACTAGAAGCAAGAGCCTACTGATTCAATATGAACAGCAAAGGAAGACCGCCATCATTAGAGTCAAAAGTTTCAATGCTTCAAATATATTCCTTCCAAACAAAAGCTCATTTTGAATAGCTAAACAAAGTTTAAGATAACTCCTTATTTGCTTGCTGTCATGTCACCTTTACCACTTCCATTTGGCTAGCATAGATATCTTTATTCTCCCAGATACATTATCAGAAGCAACAGCCTTTGCACAGATTGCATCAAGACAGTGGCAGTGTCTCATGAGTGAGCGGTGCACTAAAACTAGAATCACTGGATTAACAGTCAGTCAAGTCAACTTTAAGATATAGTGTCCACTTATTTTATAAAGCACCGTGGAATGAATTACATGAACAGCACTTGAAGTTTATATTCTCCACATTACTGTACTACATTTTTTTTTAAACGTACTCTCAGGCACCCTCCTTCAAATGCTATGCAAATCTAGACGTTTCGTAGGTATGTTTAAGAAATCAGAATAGCTGAAATCACTTTTTTCAATGCAGTTATTAGCTAGATAAAATTAACATGCCAATAAAACTATTTGAAGACACCAACACGATTCATTACAAACACACACAAGGTAGCAAAATGGTTGATCAATTGATAAATGATACATTACCTGAGAGAGGAAGGATGTCTGAAGCCCTGCCATATCAACTCCACTTATAGAGCTTGAGCGTGACAGTGTTGGAGTACTCGAAACTGTTTCCATTGCTGATAAGGTAAATGACTTACGCTCCTTTGAAAAATACAACAGCTAGTTAAGAGAAAGTGAATACAAGGAACAAAGATTGTTGAGGCAGAGGACGATGATAAACAGACCTTTTCGCATATAAGGGGGGCTCTTTTTTCACTCCCAAACGTAGAGCACAAATTCATTTTTTCCGTATATTAACTGAAGTTTAAACAGTGAAGTGGATTTAAAAGTGTTACTAGTACATCTATCCCAAGTTCAACTCCTTAGAAAAGCCTAAGTCAATGGTGGGAAACCTGCGGCCTGTCAAGGTAATCCGCTGGCGGGCCGCGGGACAGTTTGTTTACATTGACCAGCCCGCAGCTCCCATTGGCCGGAAACGGCGAATCACGGCCACTGGGAGCTGCGGGCGGCCGTGCCTGCAGATGGTCAATGTAAACGAACTGTCTGGCGGCCCACCAGCAGATTACCCTGACGGGCCGCAGGTTTCCCACCATTGCCTTAGGCTTTCCTGGGTATGCAGAAACAGAAGTTACTACTTACTGCAAAGGGAAGTGTGCTTTCCGTAGCCACACTGCATAATGCTGACCTAAGACCACAAAAGTACCTAGAGACAATTAAGTGTTTTGCTGAGCTCATGGGCCTCACAGGAATGACACCTGAACAAAAAAGTAGGTTCTTCCCTGGATGAAGGACAGTGAAGAGATTTTTTAAAAAGTGTTACAATGCCCAAATTCAGGATCTCTGAGGCTAAACTCTGTTACTGATGAGTTTTTCTAAATAAGCTGATTTCCTCTGAGTCAGCAACTGAAGACATGCTGACTTCAGAAGGCTGAAGTAAATAGCTTTGAACAGGACTTTGATTTCAGAACTGCAGCAACTAGGAGATTAACAGTGAGGACAGAGCTGTGTTAGAATATCAACTGCTGACTGGTAGTGACTGAAAGCTGTTGCCAACTGATGGGGATTTGGTAACCTATGCTAAACAAAGTGGAGTCCGGGCCTATAGACCAGTATCCATACCACACAGACACATCACAACTGGAATTAACCAACACCTTTCTGGTAGTCTCAGCAGAGGGAACAGTTTTTCAGTGTCCCCAGACACAATGTCATGCCCCTCAAGGTAAGGACAAAGGCACACCGGTGCAACAGTGTGGATCAACCTATGTTGCCACTGTCCATGTTTCATTTATTCTGTGGCTAAGTACAGGAATTATTTCGGACTGTCAATACAGTGCCTTTCACACCACCATTGAATTCACAGGAAAAGAAAGATGTGGAGAAGTCCCAGATACTTAGTTTCATGGTAGTACCATGCTAGATCCTTGTAATTCTTGTTTGTTGTTTATGAGACATTTTAGCGTTCGAGACTTGCTCGGTCACCCTGTGACCCAATAAGATTTTGAAAATACATGAATTAACATTAAAGCAAATTTCAATACCTTTTCCTTTGCTGTTTCTTGTACAAAAATTGCTTTCTTTTTTTCTTGTTCAACTTTCATTTTCTCCATTTCCAACTGAGTAGCTAACAGTGTCTAGAAGGAGGAAATGTGGATTTTTAATCCCTTGCAAACTCAGAATTTTATGATGAAGCAATACAATATCAAATTAACCAATACCTTTTCTTTCTTTGCTTCATCAAGAGTTTTCACATACTCCTCTTTCAGGTTTTCTAATTCAACCTCATACCTATATTGAAAAGAAAGGTAATGTAATTTTATTAAAGACAATCTACTCTTCATGTTTCTATTTAAGGTTCACACAAAGAAAAATAAAGTACTGAAACTGACAAAAGCATAATGCACAATATTTGTTTTCTATACAAATATATATCTAAGCGTAATATCTAGCAGCATCAGGATCAGAATTGATCTGTATTACCAAATGGAGAACTACAACTATTTCTCTATGGTGTTAGAAAAATACCCTCACACTGACTTGTAAGCAGTATGTGGCTACTTGAATGTTTGCTAATCTTAAGAACCCCTGTTGAACTACTACTTATATTTCCATGTAATATCTTCTTAAGCGTCGTTAGTTGTGTGCATGCTGCTTTAATATTCTGGATACTTGGTCTATCATTGCATGAACCAATAACACTTACATTAAAATTAAAGCAACTTTCAATAACTTATCTTTCTCATACAAAAATAGTGTAAGCATACTACAGAAGTGGGCATATGACTTCTCAAATTAACACAATGAAACCCAGAAGACAAAACTATCCCAGGTATCAGAATTTCTTAGGACTGGTAGATTGCCTGAGAAGAAACTGCAGTTGACTAGACAGGATGAAGTCTACTGAAAGATCAACAACGTATTTTGATCCTCCCAATGTACCACCAGGATGCTGAAAAAGGAATTTCCTGATATGAACTGGAATCCCAATGCAAGAAAGCACACCTCCCCCCAGGAATAACCCAGGGGATTAAAAAGGAAACAAACACACAGTTTGTCAGAGACATAGTTAAGAGGAAGAATTTCACAAGGGTAATTCATAGTTAATGTTTCTGCTACTGACTTCAGGTTTGCTTCTACAATAGTTTCTGTGCTGAGGCAGAGGTGGGAGGCCTGGATTGGATGTTGGTGGAAATGCATCAGGGCAGACATTCAGAAGGTGGTGGCAGGGAGCCACCAAAAAGCATTAGTCTTCAAGGAACAGGTTTTCTTGTTTTTCTATTATTAAAAGCGGGAATTTGTTTAAGAAAATAGTCGTTGCCACAGTTCAACTTCTTAGCACTTGATAATTATTTGATTTAATTTCTTTTGGAAGAAGATGTTGGATGCTTTCTAATGTCCCAATCCTGCAAGCTGCTCTGTGCAGATGGACCCTTATGCCAGCATGCAGGCTCACAGACTGCAACTGCACAAAGCAGCTTACAAGAGTAGGGCCAAAGAGATCATCATCATGGGTGGCATGTGAACTGCCGGCTGGGGGAGGCTAGCCCTCAGCCCCGCCCCTTCTGCACCCCTCCCCCAACCGCAGCCACCGGCCCCACGCCCAGAGCACCGGGAGGGTGGGCAGCATGCGTGAACGCAGCCCCAGCTATGGCCAGAACTGGCTAGGGGACTGGAGCTCCACATGCAGAGCGTGGGAAGCAGGAGGGCGGGGGGGGAGGGGGGCTGGAGGAAAAGCCACATCTGACTGTTTGGGAAGCATAGCCTCCCCAAGCCTATGGTACCTGTCACCCATGAACATTATCTAATATTCTTGTCAAAAGCAAATAAAGTAGGTGAGAGTGACTGGTCATGGGTGAGGTGAGAGATTTAAGGCTCAATGCATAAGACGTGCCATTAGGAACCCTAAGGGTACAAGGACAGCCCAGAAGAGCTGAAGTGACCTGAAAGTAGTAGGTATCAGAAACAAAAAGTATCTCTGTATTTGTCTTTCTTCATAAAATTTGTCCAGCAACACCCATCAGTATTTTATATGGTAGTTATCAAATTAATACAAATGAGCAAGTCTTCCTATTCAAACACAAAAACCTGATAGATTCCTATGGAAATGAAAGGAACATACTAAAGAAACATATAAGCCAAGAACTTGACCCAATTCACCTATTGTTTTCATTTTCCAGTTTCTTGAGTCTGGCTCTCTCTGCTTCTAGCTGAGCCTGAAGGCGACTGTTTTCCTGTCTCAAGAGGCTATTCTGTGATTCAGTGGAAGACACTTGGATTTTATTGGAAAGAAGTTCTTCTGTAGCAGCACGTTCTCTCTCAGCTGCTGCTGCCAGGAGGGCTTGAGATTCACCTAATTCACAAGAAAGAGTAAATACACAATCCATTATAAAAAAAAAACAACCAACCATTAGCTGACTTTTATGCCAAAATAGTCCGTCATCCATAACTTAAGACAATTATTTAGGTGTCTAACTGAAATGTTGGCAAATTTGCCAAACATTTTGAAAAATATCTGAATTGCATCTAACATTGTAAAGGTTTATTCTTGTACGATTTCCAGGCTTCAAGAGAAATGTAGTCTTTTCAACAGCATTCAAAATGTGGTAAGCAACTACATCTTGGCATTAGCCATCAGAAGCACATAATAGCAGGACTAGTAGATACAGCACTGTTTGAGAACTGGTTGGTGGCAGTATGCCTGCCCTCAAACAAGAACATGCAATTGGAGGTAGGGAGGATGCCGGGCAAGGAGGATTTGAGATTCTAGTCTTAAGGAGTAAACAATTAAAGGACTGAAACAGTAAGCTCCAGGAAACATTTATATACTCTATCTGTGGCTTTGGACATTTTATTCCATTGTCATTTTGTTCATCCAAGGGGCAATAGTTTTTCATTACAACCCTCAACCCAGCTGAAATGTATTTGTTTTACAGCCTTGGATAGTGTCACAGTAAATTATACTACCTGAGCCTCAGGTCATGGAATCCAAAAACCACATCTGACAATTCAAGATGTTGATTCATTTCCATTCCCGCCCCTCTCCCAGGCCCACTCCCTTTTTAAAATGTTATATATACACATACAGTGCTTTTCATGTATATAAATCACTACCACCATACAATCTCAAGTCTTTTACAAATTCAGTAAATCACGCCGCACAGCACCCGGGCAACACACCTAAGTATCATCCTATATTACAGATACACATTTGAACCCAGATTTCCCAACTCACAGTTTTATGCTTTAGACGCAAGTTTATGCCCTTCTCATTACATTACCGCCATCTAGTGTCTCCCCCACATTCACACTCTACATTGAAGTCTACAAGCTAGACTTACCAAGTCTGTCAGAAAGGTTCTTCTCTAACTTTTCCCAGGAGGAGGTTTGTGCTCCCAGTGTTGCTTGCAGATTTTCGATCTGCCGAAGAAGTGGCCTGGTAGCAGATGTAACACTTTGACTCAGTTCTTGGTTCCGATTCTCTGCTTCTTGGAGTCTCTGAATTATGAATTAGTTAAATGCCATTAAACCTTAACACGGCATGACCAGTTTAAATTTTACCACAAAATTCAGCTAAAAATGTAACTGCAATCCTTATATGTTCTACAATAACTACTTTTTAAACTGCACTTTTTTTTTTTTTTTTTTTTTTTGGTTTTAGTAAAGTTAGAGGAGAATAATACATCATCAAGAGCTGGAGTGACATTTTTAGACAAGTCATTAGGAAATAGGTCTGGTGTTTAAATTCAAACAGTAGAAGATGATTTAATTGTCAAGGACCCTTTTTCTGATGGTAGTGTTGTGTTAGTATATACCTGGAGTTTCCAGTATTAAGTAGAAGACAAATCTCATCTAGCAGGCCCTAATTCTTAGCTGACAGCATATTATGGTTTCAATTTTTAAAATGCCATTACTTGAGAAGAAAGAAGAGGACTCCATTCTGGGGCTCAAAAGTTCAAGTTTTGAGTTTTGCCTCTACTAACCACTTCACACCTCAACAGGATCTGCTATCAAGCCCACATTTCCCTCCTGATGCTAACATATTCATTTGGCAATACTCTCTCCACAGGCCCCAGGAAGATGTCACATTTAGACTAATCTCTGGGCCAGGGGTCGGCAATGTTCGGCACGCGGCTCGCCAGCATAAGCACCCTGGCAGGCCGGGCCAGTTTTATTTACCTGCTGACGCGGCAGGTTCGGCCGATCGCGGCCCCACTGGCTGCGGTTCGCTGTCCCGGGCAAGCGATGTGCTGACCGCGGCTTCTCGCTGCCCCCATTGGCCCGGGACGGCGAACCGCGGACAGTGGGGGCCGCGATCGGACGAACCTGCCACATCAGCAGGTAAATAAAACTGGCCCGGCCCGCCAGGGTGCTTAACCTGGCGAGCCACGTGCCGAACGTTGCCGACCCCTGCTCTGGGCTATTCCTAAAAGGAAAGGATGAAGAAGTAATCCACTCTTCTAAGGAAGGTAGGAAGGGATTTAAGTGTCCATTTGCTGGAAGTTTTACAGCATAATCACAATCTTAATGGCTAAATTTTGCTTCATACTAAAAAGATCCCATCATGCTTAAAAAGCTGGCATAATGGTTTTCAAAGAAATATATTGTTTGAAAATCAAAGAACAACCAAAGGTTTTTCCTAACATTTGTTCCTAATATTCTTCTGCACTAGATGTGGCTTAAAAAGTATCAACCCAAACAACTATCTTGTGGCCTATGAACTTTGAAGTCATTTTAGCATTTTGTATTCTGCTTTTAGAAGTCCCTCCCCAAATGATTTAGCATAATCCTATGTATGTAGTGTAGTTGTAGCCGTATCGGTCCCAGGATGTTAAAGACACAAGTTGAGGGGAGATTAATATCTTTTATTGGATCAATTTCTGATGGTGAGAGACAAGTTTTCGAGCCACACAGAGCCCTTCTTCAGGTTGGGGGAAAGTCACTCCCAGGGTCACAACAAAATGTAAGCTGGAATGGTTTGTTTAGCATATGTAGTTAGCACATATCCTAAGGGACCATTCAAGGTAGAGTGGCTCGTTAACACCTCTGCAGCCATAGGACAGAGGGGTTAGTGGGTTACAGATTCTTTTAATAAACCATATATCCAGTGTCTTGGCTCACATTTAGTGTCTCACAGAGTAATAAATTTAAATTCCCAGGCTCATCTTTTGAAAGTGTTGTGCAGGTTTCCTTCGAGGGATGAGGTCTGATAGGTCAGATATAGAGTGATCGATTTGTGAAAAGTGTACATCCCACAGGTGATAAAGTAGTTTTTTCTTGTATCACTTTCCTTTGTGAGTTTATTTGAGAGTGCAGTGATGGTCTGGTTTCACCCACATAGTTATTATTGGGGCATTTACTGCACTGAACAAGGTATACCACTCGTGATAGGCATGTGTAGGATCCATGGATCTTGAAAGGTGTGTTATGGGGGATGTTGATCATTGTAGCAGTGGAGAGATGTCTGCAGGTTTTCCATCTGTTGGTTTGGCAGGGTCTGGTACCACTTTGAGTTGTTGTGACTTGGTCTGTAGGGCGCTTGCTTCTGATGAGGAGCTTGGAGAGGATGGGGGGGTTGTTTGAAGGCCAGAAGAGACACTGGATTTATGGCTTGTTACAACAATCTATTACCCACTAATCCTCTCTTTTTGTCCTATGACAACAGAGGTGGAAAGGGGCAGCTCTATCTTGAATGGTCCCTTACAATATATGCTAACTACATATGCTAAACAATTTGTTCCACCGTGCATTTTGCTGAGACACTGGGATTTCCTTTCCCAGACCTGAAGAAGAGCTCTGTGTGACTCGAAAGCTTGTCTCTCTCACCAACAAACAGGCATAAGAAGATTAAGCACTTGCTTAGGGCCCCGAACAGCTCAAGGGGGCCCTCTATTTGCTTTTTTTAGTATGCATTGTGCGGGGAGAGGGAGGGGGACATTCCTTCTTAGGGCCCCCAATGGGTTAGCACCGCCACTGCCAACCAAAGTTGGTCCAATAAAAGATATTGTCTCACCCACCTTTTCTATCTCAGTATAATCCTTGCCTTTTTTATTTTGAACCAAATAAACATGGAGCAGCTAGAAATATCAATGAAACAATTGTTACTGCACCTGTTGTAGTTCATGGATTTCTTGGCGCAAATAGTCCTCCTTTCTTGCTGCTTGCTGCTCGGCTCGTTGAAGTGCCAGTCTCAAGTCTGCCACCTGTATCAGCAGGAATCAGACAATTACTATATTTCATTAATTCCTAATGAAGAATTTTAGTTTCCACTTGTCACTGCTACAGCCACGCGTACTTGCATCAGTGAATGTTGTACAGGGCCTCCAGTTTATGAGTTTTACAAGTCAGCTATGCATACCCCCACACAGCATGTGCATAATAGTTTCACTAGCTTACCCACACACTGACTAGTTATACAGTGTCCAGTTCAAGGAGGTAACACTTAGCATTACAATAAGAATGGCACAAGCATGAACCATGGCTTACCACCAAAATTATAATTACGAATTTAGACAAGATAAACACATTTAGAATTATGACTTTGGACAAGCGGTTTAGTGCGACATGACTTTTCTCCTCCTATGTTTTGATCCATTTTTAATTGAATTTATGACTTATCTGGTGTTCACGCTATTTTCTATTTACTAGCTTACAGAACAGTCATGCTAGATTTGTTAAGTATTTTTTTCAAGCTGTTTCTGTCAAAAGATTTTTTTTTTGGAAGAATGGAGGAGAATTTTGACATCCAGCTTGCACA
Source organism: Chrysemys picta bellii (assembly GCF_011386835.1). Classification (NCBI taxonomy): domain Eukaryota; kingdom Metazoa; phylum Chordata; order Testudines; family Emydidae; genus Chrysemys; species Chrysemys picta. The sequence continues at coordinate 8,554,313 of NC_088797.1, forward strand.
AAGCCTTCAATAGAGCACACCATCCACTAGCCCAAAGTACACACTCAAATTAGAAGAGAAAGTGTTAATCCCCATGCTTAAAGCTCACCTGAATTGCTAAAGCCTCTTGCTGCTGGCGGGCCTCGTCTTGGGCCTTCTCCAGAGCTAATCCAAGTTCTTCCTTAGCTTTCATTTCACGACTTAATGCTGCTTCTTGTGCTTCACTATCCTTTGTAGCATTCGCTTTGTGAAGATCAGCAAGTTCCCTACAAACCAAGAATGAAAGGCACTGGAATTTTATATCATAAAATTCAAATTAAGTAGAAAAACTACAGTGATCCTCACAGTTTATACCATGTCAAGATGACTTACCAAGTAATTTTTTACTACATATTATAAACATTTCTCAGGCACCACACACAGGAGTTTTAAATGTAAATTTCTTGATTTTTGCATGCAAGTATCTGCTTACTTGTATGAGCTATCAAGTGCTGCTTGAACACTTCGGTTCCGTTCTTCAAGCTCTTCCATGTCGACCTGAAGTCTGCTGAGATCCTTCTCTTGTCGCTCTACCACACTGTTCAGTTGTTTAATGTTCTCTCGATGCTGCTTTTCAACCTCCTCCTTGCCATCAAGAACCTATTAGAGTGAAAAAAAAAATTACAAGTCTATCAAAATAACTGAAAAACCCCTTCCAAATTTAAGATGGAGCATTTTATAAAGTCTTCCTGAGTTAAATTCCATTAAAACGTGAAACACCAGCTCCAATTAAGACTACAACATTTTGCACTTGAATGGTTACAGCATACCTATGAGTCAATAAAACATAGACCAATAAAACTATAGTGACATCTACTTCTAGGCATGGGCATAGGCAACTTGTGGCAATCAAGTTCAGGGCCAACAGAAAGCTCTGCTGAGCACTAATGTAAGTTTTAGTGAGAGTGAAATATCAAGAGCCTGAATAAGACTTACTAAGACCACCGAATAGTCTTAAAATTACCTCTGGTGAGTGAAAGCCTAGAATGTAAGATTCCTGGAAAGGAGCTTTAACTAAAGTTGAAGAAAAAAGGGAGAGGTGTATGATGCTGGGATACCTACTGAGATAAGGAAACTACCACCATGGGCGGCTCGTGAACCTCTGGCTGGGGGAGGCCATCCTCCAGCCCCGCCCCTTCCGCCAAAGGCTCCACCCCTTCCGTGCGCCTCAGAACCCAGAGCTCCCCCACCGCCAGCCCCCACCCCAGGCTGGCTAGTGCCCGCAGCCCACCCTAGCCCTGGAGCACCAGGAGGGAGAGCACATGGTGGTGCCGCTGCAGCCTCCCCAGCCCCTGGAGCCAAGTGGCACTGCCAAAGCAGGGCCCTAGGGGCGGAGTGTGGGCGGGGCTCAGCCTCCCCAACCCACCGCCCATGACGACCACCGTTGATTAGGTGGCAACTGTGACACTGGCAGACCAGGTGCCAGCACATGCCAAGGCTCCCAGGTCTCAGCTGAACCCTGATAAATACATAGTTGGAACCAGTCTGGCTCACCTGTGCGTTAGTATAGGAATAAAAAACCCTAAGAAGGGGAAACTGTATCTTTTATGCTGCTTGGACTTTGAAGAGCAAGGATTACTAAGCATAAGCAAAAGATCCTAAGTGCTTGGGTTGGGTTAGCCATAAAGGACATACAGAGCTTGCTTATTATAGATGCTTCTATTACCATTTGAAATTTTAGACGAACCATTTGTTTACCTGCTTTAACCTTGTAAATAACTGTTATTTCCTTTTCCTAGTTAATAAATCTTTAGACAGTTTATTAAAGGATTGATGTGAGCTCTAAGGTGCAACTGAGGTGGGGTAAGTGACTGGCCCTTTGGGACTTGGAGTTACCTGAACATTCTTATAATTCTTGATGTAAGGGACCATCGATCACTAAGACAAGCTTGACTAAGTGACAAGATAGATCAGAGTATCCCAGGGGAATGTCTGTGACTCCATGATTAGGCTGTTACACTGCCTGAGGAGTTTACACTTTATACTTGGTTGATTAAATCTAAGTTTACAGCTCTCAGCCAGTTTGGGGTTTGTGCCCTGTTTCCTGACAGTCAGCCCTGAGGTTGGTAATCATGCTTTTGAGCCACCGCAGGAATGCTTGACAGCAACATCGACAAAGAACTAAAATAATATCATCAAAACTTCTCTGGTTGCTCTAATATATCTCCACTCCAAGGTATGAGAATCAATAATGTCTGTAATGCACATGACATACTAAAAAGAGCCCTTCACAGGAGTGCCATAAACCTAGGTCTGGAAAGCTAAACTGGGAATTCCACATCTGATCCCCAAGGCTAAACTAGCTACTGTTATGGCAGCCAAGAGGCTATTAAGCCTCTGAAAACATGAAGTGACATTTGTGTCCTGAACTTTCACAGAAAATCACAATAAAATAAACTAAGTCTGACCCTAGTAAGCCGGTATTTCAGATGGGCATTGTTCATTCAGGACAACATCTGCAACCACTGAGGTATTTCAACACCTCAACTAATGCAATAGTGAAACACTAATAAAAAATATAGTTATTTTAAGTAAAATTTTTCTAGAAAGATATCCATAATTGACTGTATAAAAAAACCTAACTACAGCTACATAAAGTTACCCCCAAAGGAAGACGGAGAAAGAGTGCAAACAATGAGGAACTACAGAATTAGAAACAAATGATGAAGAATAGTTAATGGACTGAGTGAAAGCATCCAGAAACCACATGCCCCAAACTACTGAGAATCAGAAGAGGGACCGCAATCTCCAAACCACAATGAAGTACAAAGGAACAAAAGCTATTATGAAACCCCTCAAAAAGACTATCTTGTATAGTCAGAGTTAAAGGAACCAATATCAGAATAATGTGATTTACAGAATGTGACTGTAAATATATCTAACCTGTTTTAAATGCTGCAACTCCTCTTCTAACTCCTTAATCTTTTTGCTCTGTTTTGTATTAGTATTTTCATTTTCCTTCTCCTTCATTCTTAACTTCTTAATGATGTTGGAATTGTGTAGCTGCTGTTTTGAAAGCTTTTCTCCTTTAAAAGAAAAATGTGTATGAAGTTAAATATTAGCATGTCCTTCCATCATCCAATGTAGTGCAAGATTTGTTTTCTCTGAGGCAGGGGTAGGCAACCTATGGCACAGGTGCCGAAGGCGGCACGCGGGTTGATTTCCAGTGGCACTCACATGCCTGGGTCCTGGCCACCGGTCCGGGGGGCTCTGCATTTTAATTTAATTTTAAATGAAGCTTCTTAAACAATTTAAAAACCTTGTTTACTTCACATACGACAATAGTTTATTTATATTATAGACTTATAGAAAAAGACTTTCTAAAAATGTTAAAATGTATTACTGGCACACGAAACCTTAGAGTGAACAAATGAAGACTCAGCACAGCACTTCTGAAAGGTTGCAGACCCCTGCTCTAAGGAGTAGCAGTATCACCAAGAAATATGATTTTACATTGACTCCTCTATAGTGCTTAATTTCAAACATTAGGGCACTGTATAGCACCTATTGCCATAGTATCTACATGCTTACACTGTGCTATATTAAGGATAATTAATGCAACTGCCGCCGGACTATATTATCTACTGTAAGACGACACTGGAATCAACATAAATCATCAATTATTCCAATATTAAGCTAACAGTGAATCAGTGCTAAAGCTGCTTATTTTCTTCTCTCCCAATCACTTCAACCTATAGTATTTTTACACTGCTACTGACATGGCAGCCTTATAACATTTTCTATTGTCAATGGATTCTGGTCATCTTAAATGTATAGCCGTCATTCCTCCAATCCCATTGGAACAAGCGTAGTGATGTCACAATGCCTGAAAACTTCCCTCTTAAGGTATGTCTACAGTGCAAAATTATGCTGACCTAAGTTATAACGACATACAGCCACCACAGTAATTAAATCGCTTTTGCATGTCCATACTACCCTCCCTCCATCAGCGGTGCACATACTCACCAGGAGCACTTGCACCGATTTAACTGTCAGGGTGGGACAGCTTCTGAAAGGCAGCAACAGTGTCTCCACTGACAATGTGTTGACCTAACTACATCTACATTGACTCTACCCCTCTTGTGGAAGTGGAGTTAAGTTGGTGTAGTGGGCGAGTTATATCAGCAGGAGCAACATTTTAGTGTAGACACTTAGCCCAGGTCTACACTAGCAGGGGGGGTCGACCTAAGATACGCAACTTCAGCTACGCAAATAGCATAGCTGAAGTCAGCGTATCTTAGGTCAACATACCTGGCCATGAGGACGGCGGCGAGTTGACCGCTGCCGCTACCCCGTCGACTTCGCTTCCACCTCTCACGAGCTGGAGTTCCGGAGATGACTGGGAGCACAATCGGGGATCAGTTTTATCCCGTCTACACTAGACGCAATAAATCGACCCCCGATAGATCTATCACTACCCGCCGATCCAGCGGGTAGTGAAGACCTGCCCTTGGAGAGTTAGATTGACGTTAAGTTGCCTTACATCAACTCAGTAGTGTAGACCAGGCCTTAGTCCCTAACTCTATAAAATACAATTTTTTTAGTTTAGTGGGTTGTTGTTTATTTTACACGAAGTCAGCATACAATTCATGTGAACGAATACTTAACACCTAATAGTATTTCATAATCAATAATATACCCTCTATGTGGTAAGCAGGAACTCCCATTGAACAGATAGGTTAATAACTGAGGCATGCAAGCAAGTCATTTGACGCCCAAAGTCAACACAGCCAGGATTTGAACGCAAAGAGTCCCAAGTCACAGTCCTATATTCTATCCGCTAGGCCACACTTTGATATGAATTATCACTGTTTCGCCATGTTATGGATACATAAAATAAATTCACTGATATACGAACTACACATCATTTTCCTAATGTAGATGAATGTGCCCGTGCTGCTGATCTAATTTTGTGACAGAGCAAAATATTTACGATATCTACCGTACAAGGCTTCTACACCCAGAGTTCTCTGTCAAATCAGAAAGTGAAGACAGGGGATGGAAATTCCCAAGTTCTTCCATCAAATTTGGGGTTCACTATACCCACACTTTGATGTTTAAAAAAGTATGGATAGGAGTGAGACTCATTGCTTAAACATTTTCCACATGTAGAAGATATTTGAAATAACATGACATTTTCATGTATCTAAAATAAGACAGAATGCATTAGAAGACGCTTAAAATATCTTTACTATAACACGTTTACCAACTTTACCTTCTTGCATTAGTTCATTGATTTGTTCATCCTTCTCCTTCAATAGTTCAGCTGTTTCATTACAATTTAGTCTAGTTGCCAATTCTTCTTTAACATTCTTTACTTCCTAAAAAGGAGGAAATATTCTTAGTACTATTTATAAATAATGTTAGCCTTTTTTTAAAATACATATGTTAAGTTACATGGAGCTTTTATCCACTGGAAAAATAGATATGGCCCCAAATATAGCATAGTTTCTCAGATTCCTAAAAAGACTTTAGACCAGTGGTTTTCAACCTTTTTTTGTTTGCAAACCCCTAAAAAATTGCAAATGGAAGTGCAGACCCCTTTCGAAAACTTAGACATAGTTTGCAGACTCCCAGGGGTCCGTGGATCTCAGATTGAGAACTACTGCTTTAGATTTTGTATTTTAGAATAAACCAGCAGTTAAAAGAATGAAAACAAATTATTCTAAGAACTAGGCAATCAATAATTGTGTGAACTCAAAGATGCAGAAGGTGATAACTAGCCTTAAGTGTATATTTTTTAAGTTCACTAACACCCCTATTATTTTGGGGGAATTCTATAGACTGTATTAAGCAGGAGGTTAGACTAGATGATCACAGTGGTCCCTTCTGGACTTGGAATCTATAAATACCCCTATTTTCTCTTTTCAATCAGAATTTTCTTTTGCCTTTACCTCATCCCATTTTAAACCTCTGTGATGTAGCAAAAAAACCCAGAACTATTTAATTCATGCAAGTGAATATCAGATAACGTGGGATTCTACTTCCTCCTAAAAAGTACAACCCCAACTGCTCCAACACACATTTAGAGGGGCATTGACAAAACAACTGTGTTTAATAATAAAGCATTTTTTAAAATCTGAATTTAAGAATATTTTTTAATTATGCTGTTTAATTTACTTATTGCAGAATGACTATGAACAGACCACCCTAAGCAAAATGCTTTAGTGTTTGAACAGTGAATGTTTAAATCCCAAACCCCTCCCCCCCCCCTTTTTTTTTTTTTTAATAAAATCATGAAAACATCTCTATCAGGTCTTGTGGAGCCCATCCCCCCAAAACACCACACACAAAAAACCCAAAACCTTTATATTGATATCTAAGTTACTTCACAGTGGCTCCTGTAAATATCATGTTTTCCCAACCTCAATTTCTATGATTTGCTCCTAAGGGAAGCTGAGACTATTTAGTGTTATAAATACTAATTCAGCTAGGAAGCTGATTACCTTTTTAGCTGCATCCCTCTCTTTGCACGCTAGCTGGACCTTCTTTTCAGCATCTGCTATTCGCTGAGTAAACTCCTCTTTAAGAGATGAAATGCTACTGCTCTCTTCTTTCACTCTAAACATTTCACTAGATTTAAGACATTTTAGAATAGTCCAATGGTTATGTTGACATTTCAAACTGCATTCAACAAGCTCTTATAATAAACTTTAACTAGCAAGACTCAAAACATTGAAACTCATCAGAAACACAGGTCTTTAGAAGATCTTCACCGATTTAGTTAAATAGTGTAAAATAAGGTTGGCACTTCAATGATTTCATCTAAAACACATTATCCACTAATCAAGCTCTGCTAATGAATGGGCAAACATACAGCATCGGTACAACAAGAGCTACACTATGTAACTCGACGTAAAAGAATAAATGGACACAAATCAGATGTCAAGAATTATAAAATTCAAAAACCAGTTGGAGGACACTTCAGTCTCCCTGGCCACTCGATTACAGACCTAAAAGTCGCAATATTACAACAAAAAACTTCAAAAACAGACTCCAACGAGAGACTGCTGAATTGGAATTAATTTGCAAATTGGACACCATTAAATTAGGCTTGAACAAAGACGCAGTGGATGGGCCATTACACAAAGTAAATGTATTTCCCCATGCTTATTCCCCTCCCCCCCCCATCTCCTTGTCAATTGCTGGAAATGGGCCATTTTCATTACCACTAAAAACAGTTTTTTTGTTTTTTTTCCTCTCCTGCTGATAAAAGCTCACCTTAACTAATCACTCTCCTTATAGTGTGTATAGTAACACCCATTGTTTCATGTTCTCTGTGTGTGTGTGTGTGTGTATATATATATATATATCTTCCTACTGTATTTTCCACTACATGCATCCGATGAAGTAGGCTGTAGCCCACGAAAGCTTATGCTCAAATACATTTGTTAGTCTCTAAGGGCTAGTCTTCACTTACCGGCTGGTCCGGAGGCACGCAATCGATGTTCTGTGATCGATTTATCGCGTCTGGTTAAGACGCGATAAATCGATCCCGGATCGATCCCGGAAGTGCCCACAATCGGCGCCGGTACTCCAGCTCTCCGAGAGGAGTACGCAGCGTCGACGGGGGGAGACTTCCGGCCGCGTCTGGACCCCGGTAAGTCCGGACTAAGGTACTTCGAATTCAGCTACGTTATTAACGTAGCTGAATTTGCGTACCTTAGTCCGAAGTCCGGACTAAGTGGGGACCAGCCCTAAGGTGCCACAAGTACTCCTGTTCTTTTTACTGTGTAAAAGACAACTGATTGTTATTAAGTTATTTAATAAACAAACAAAAAATCATGACTACTTCACACTAATAGCAGGCTGATTTCACAAATAAACAGTTGTTTGAACACTAATAAAAAATATTTGTTTTATTGTATCACACACCTAAGTAGCCCCCATTTTTGTTGCAATAAGTCACAATTTAGCACTTATAAGCAGAACGCTTACATTCAGAACTGTCGCTATTTTGATACTTACTCTTTCAGGTTATCGAAAGCTTCTTCCAGGCCTGCCTTCTCTTTACTAACACTTAATAATTGTGTTTCCCTCTTCTCCAGCTTCTCAGTCAACAAATCAATCATCTGAATAAATTTTAGACATGAAGATCAAAAACAGTTAAATGATGGAAATAGCATTTTTTTTTTCCTTTAGCTGGGTTTTGAGGTTGGAATTCTTTTGATACATTTAGGAACTTTTAATTTAAAGTCAATGAAGAATGGCAAGCCTCATGGTAAGCTTTTACATCTAATTATATAAGAAACAGAATCTGGACGTTTTGAATCTATTTAGTTTTCTAAACTTTTAACAAAGGGAATTCCTGGCTCAGCTAAAATTCCCATTAAATTCCCCCAAACACCATTAAAGGGAAACAACAAAGGGAATTCCTGGCTCAGCTAAAATTCCCATTAAATTCAGTAGCAGTTCAATGGTAGTTCTGTCTGAGTAACGAGTGCTAAATAGGGCCCATAGTCTCCACTATCTTCCTATTTGCTTATTTTGTCAGATACACTTGCAGATGACAGATTACAATTGTGGATCTGACAACTTAATTTTGAATCTTTTTCATGTTTTTAAGAGATAAAGATGTTATGTAAGTGCAAGAGTAATTGCTTCCAAAATGCTTTATTTGTAACAGCTGTTTTAAGTTTTTACACTAGGGAGCAGAAGTTTCGTTTACAACTACTGGCCATAAGTACTAAACAGAAACTCAAGAAGTTTATCAGCATGAAGTTAAGAAACAAGAAAAACAAGGCTCTTTACTTTCTAGATTTTTAATAAATAAATGTGCATGATTAAAAACTCCTTTATACTTCTCATTCCATTGTTTTGTGGCACTTTACCACAGAAGAGGCATGATAAAATGCAAATGGAGTCTACAAACTACATGTAACAAATATAAGTCAATCTCCAATAACAGATAAAGTATGTGCATCAAACATGTATCACAATCTAATTAGGGCATATAACTGAAAAATCTGCTATATTTCATGAACAATCACAGGTTTCTAAACCAAAAAAAGTTTTCGCTATTCAATAATTATACAATTATCTAATTAAACATAATTACGTAACAGCCCATGACTGTAGTTATACTGATAAGTCTGTAGTGTAGACCTAGCCTGAGCCAGATTCTTGTTAGTAGGCCTCAAGACAATGCACTGAAAATAGTAGTATGGACGCTGTATCTCAGGCTCTCAAGCCTAGGGGACAGATGGGTTTGAGAACCCAAGCCACAATGTCCATGCTATTGTTTTTAGCATGCCAACTCAAGCCCCACTAGCATGAACGTCTACCTAGGTTGGGAGGCTCGCTCCCAGCTGCGGTGTAGACATACCCATTAAGGCCCCAGTCTTGCAGCCAGGTCCACACAGACTGATGCTTGCACCCATGCGGAGCTCTAATGATTTCACTGAGATTCTGAACAGATAGAGCTTTACATTGCAGGATCAAAGAATTTTCCATTAGTACAGAATGATGCAGTATGGACTTATTTGGTCCAGGTATAAGTCAATGACTAGGGGTCAAGATCAATGCAGCTTCACTCCCTTACAACTGGGATGAATTCAGCCCACAGAATGCATGTTGTGTGTTTGCGTAACATATTCTATAGTTACCTTGCAAAGCTCTTCCTTTTCACAATTCACTTTAGGCAACTTTTCAGCACCTTGCTGCTGCATCACAACCTCCACTTTGACAGTTTGTCCTTCATCTGTTTGTACAGCAGCAACCAGAATATCTGGCTGCTCAGAGTTAACAGGGGTCGCACTTCTCCCACTTTCCTCCATTTCAGTTTCCTCTGTGTGTACAAGTGTCTCATTCAATTCTTCTTTAGATTTATTTTTCATGAGGTCAACCACCTCAGTCTTTGGTGTTAAAGGGCTGACTGTGAGAGATGCTGAAGCACAACCTCTGCCGGATAATTCATCATCTGAATTGATTTCACTTACACTTCGGCTATCTAACGACTGCACACTAAATGAGTCAATTCTTTCAAAAGCATCAGAGGAGCTGCAACTCTCAGTCAGTTTCTGAAAGTCATCTAAACGATTATACTCAGCACAGGCAGATGTTGATAAGAGCTGAAAGGAAGTTTGCATCAGATGAAGACTGGATTTTGAATCTGTAGCCTCTTGTCTTGAACTTACCGAGCTCTCACTTATTACACTTTCATGGTCCAAAACTTCAATATCACTAGTTGTGGATGTCCCCGAGGAGAAAGCGCTAATAGGAGGTGAAGGTGTGTTGCTTTGTCTGTCCTCATTTTTTTGTTCCTTACTTTCCAAACCTATGTCCTTTGTCTCTGCAGTAAGAGATTGTGCAGGGCTGTCAGGAGCACTTCCTGATACATCATTTCCTGCATTAGATTTCACATTAACAACAACTTCAGGTACTTTGAGATCTAGAGTGGCCACCTTATCATCAGTGCCTTTGTCTGTATTCTCTTCATGCTTAGCATCAGTTTCAAGTGCAGAACTTTCTTCTAGATTTTCCTGGGGAACATCAAGGTTTTTCAAGTCCACTAGCACAGATGCAGAGGAATCTTTTGCTTCTGTCTCAGTTTCTACTAGCATTTCTGGCTGATTGCTGCATAGAGATTCCTTTAAAGTGCTTTTCACTTCTTCTTTGGGTCGCTGTGATTTGGTTGGAGGTTTAGACACCACTGGATTCTGCTGTATACTCTGAATATCTGGTGGAGAGAGAAAGGCACTGAAGAAATTCTCAGATTCATCCACCACTGTCCTCCTAACTGGTTTGGTGATTGCTGTTGGTGAGGATATTGGCTGACTTTGAGGTTCTATATTTGAGTTTAATCCCCAGGTAGAAGTATCCCATCCTCCACTTGTAAGGGAATTTGTTCCTAAAATAAGAAGTAAAGAAAATCATCCATATGAAAAACATCTAAAATATAAAAGTTACGGTTTTGCAGTACTGGCATTGCAAGATGCAACAATACAGAAAATTAAAAAAGAAAGTTATATGATGTTGAACATACAGCATGAAAGAAGATATATAGATAGCCATAGTACCTTTTATTGTTATTGCAACCTTACATTTTACAAGTAATTGTCAAAGTTTAAAGGAGCCATAATGATTCAACGTACAGAAGGAACTCCAGAAAGGTAGAGCAACACAGATGAAAATGACTTTTCTTCTTCCCAGCAACTGTGGAACGTCAGTGGGGGATAGGAAGGCAGAGAGGAGTTATACCAAGATCTGAGAAGCAGCTGAAAAAGGTGCATATTAATTAATGGAGATATCCCATCTCCTAGAACAACTGGAAGGGACCTTGAAAGGTCATCGAGTCCAGCCCCCTGCCTTCACTAGCAGGACCAAGTACTGATTTTGCCCCAGATCCCCAAGTGGCCCCCTCAAGGATTGAACTCACAACCCTGGGTTTAGCAGGCCAATGCTCAAACCACTGAGCTATCCCTCCCCCACAGGCGGTGAGCTGGGAATCAGAGATGACCTGTCCCCAGGAGCCTGCCCCAGGCAATGTCCCCGACGGCTCAGCCCCATCATGCCCAGTTTCTAGAGAGAGTGAAATAGGTCCATACAGAGTTTTGAAAATCATAAAGGACAATTTCCAAGATGGAAAGGAAACTAGTGAAGGGGACAGTGGACAGGGAATATAACCGGCTTACTGTAGTGAGAGTATGCTAGTTACAGTGATCTGGACACTCTGAAGTTCAGAGTATTAGGCAGATCAGAAAAGAGCAAATTGCAATTATCAGGGTTTAAAAAAAATTACCTGTCACTGACAAGTGGAAAACTAATTCTAACAACTGAGACAGTCTCAGCTTTCAATTTTTGAAGAATTAAGGCTAAAAGGTTCTAGCCTTTATGGCTTGACAATAAACTTCCAAACACAAACCAGTGGAACAAACTTTTTGAGGCAGCTGACAAACAACTTCAGTGCCTTGGGGGCTGCCCCTAATCTTCTCAAACAGGCTAAAACCAAGACATTCCTTTGTTTTCACGGTTGCTATGCCCAGCCTTGTGGGGCAACAGTAAAACTAACAATAATCCAGTTAGCTTCACTCTGCTCCTCAGTCCTGTCCCACAGCAGCAAACAGGGTACTGCATCTGTTTGCCTTGGACTTTGGTGGCATCCCTCCCAGCCTCATCTCTCATATTAACCTCTGGACAGTTTTGTTCTCTGGGTAGGGGGGAGGATAGCTCAGTGGTTTGAGCATTGGCCTGCTAAACCCAGGGTTGTGAGCTCAATCCTTGAGGGGGCCACTTAGGGATCTGGGGCACAATCAGTACATGGTCCTGCTAGTGAAGGCAGGGGCTGGTCTCAATGACCTTTCGGGGTCCCTTCCAGTTCTATGAGATAGGTATATGTCCGCATATGTTGGGTAGGATGTGAAGAATTTCATTGTCAAATTTTAGTAGTGTCGTAAATGCAGTAACTGACAGGACAATATGGAACAGAAAACATTTGGGGTTCAAGAATAATTTCCAAGATATTTCCCGCATGTAGTCAAAGCACTGGATATCTCACTACTTATTTCAGACTTATGTAAAAAGAGATTTGTCCCAACAAATATTTCGTTAAGGCATGCATTAGTAAACTAATACCAAATCTCTAAGTTATAACACGCAATAGCAATTGATGCACTAGTACATTATTGATTACATCATACTTAGTAACATTAATATTTAAAGTTTGGGTAAGACACTAATGGCTTCATTGCCATAAGTGCTGAGCACTAAAAACTCATACTGCCTTTCGGGTGAAATGCATGTGATTCAGCACATCTGAAAGTCTGGCAACAGTTTGACAATACATATACTTATTTTTAAAAATAAGCTGAAATCACTAAAATGTATTTTTATCTGGTCCACACACAGTTTGCTCATGACCTCTGAATTACCTTTACTGATGTCCTTATGAATTTCATATTATTATCACAAAAACTTAAATACAACTGACATTTTTATATGATTTGGTATAATACTAAAAGAAGCAGGGATTGAGTTTTGTATAACCGTTGTTCACACAAAACCCCCAATATTTAACTTATATGACACTGAAGCCATCTGACAGGTGGCTACTGCTTTTTTACTAGAAATGCTTATATATTAAACTTTGTTTATACTTCACTATCACCCTGGAAAATGTTCTCCAGCTGTCCTTTATTAGAGATTCAAGTTTACTCTGCCTGGTAAACATACAGTTATCTCCATTTTACTGCTATATTATGCTCAAGATATACACAACATTTGTACTAAGGACATTGATTGGCTATCATTTCAGCTTCCTGAGTCTCTTTATCCTGCATACCTAATTTTAAAATCACATATCAGGACTTCTTCACCTTGAAAGTATAGCCTAGAAAGAAACTCAATAATATAATTTAAGATGAAGTTTTCTTTCAAGTTCTGTATTAATGCTGTGCCTTATATAAATAACATACATCACCTCATCGTATTTAGACTATGGCAAACTTTCTACAATCTAATTTGTTTAATAAACATTTGCAAGCAGGAAGTTGCAGTAGTTTATTCTGCCACAAAGTACATTAACTTCCGCATGAAACTCCACTGAATTTCTATGAACTTGGAGAGGGATTGATGCAGTAGACACTGACAGTAGAGGCAGAGATGCCTGTATCAGAATTAGACAAACGAGTGGTGGAGAAATCATATTACTTAGACATTTCTCTCTTCACACCTGTCATCCTCATTGAGCAACAATGAATTAACAAGTTTCCTGAGTAGATGAATTAAAAGTTTATCCTCAAGGCATAAGCATATTAACATTATTCAAAATTGGGAATATTACTGTCAGTCATCACCTAGAGCAGAGGAAAAAGGACCAATATCAGTTCCAGCAATTCCTCATTTTACACCTTTGCGGAAAGCACTAGGCTTCTTTGTGCCTCATTTTCCTTCACCTGTAATATGGTAAACATATTAGGAAACTTAAGTAATTGTTTGCAAAGAGCTTTGAATATCTTCAATGGGGCTATATAATTGTAAAGTGTTAAAAAATACAGAATAAGTTGTGAAAGAGGCAGAAAAAAAACTTGTTTTCAAGGCAGCCTCCTCAGCACCTCTACAATAAATATGACAGCAGATGGTTCTGCCAGAGGATCACATTCTATCCTCAAACATCACTGACTACGTGTGTAACACTGGTGGGCAGAACCTGGCCTCCACACAGCACCGGCCTCTGTGCTGCTGCCTAGATCAGTGGTTTTCAACTTTTTTTTTTCCCCCCATTCCCAAAAATTTTTGAATGGAAGTGCAGACCCTTTTGGAAATCTTAGACATAGTCTAAGATTGAAAACCACTGTTCTATGGTAATGACAGACCCCTTAGACATAGTTTGCAGACCCCCAGGGGTCCACGGACCACAGGTTGAAAACCACTGGCCTAGACTACAAGCACCTCAGAGCAGAGACCACCTCATTTTCTGTCTCCTACAGCACCAGGGGGAACCAGGGGACAGCGGGGGGATCCCAGGGTGCAGTTCAGACGCCCCGGTGAGGGGCACAGCACAGCGGGAGACCAGGGGACAGCGGGGGGACCCCAGGGCGCAGTTCAGACACCCCAGTGAGGGGCACAGCAGGGGACCAGGGGACAGCGGGGCAGCCCCAGGGCGCAGTTCAGAAACCCCGGTGAGGGGCTCGGCACAGCGAGGGACCAGGGGACAGCGCGGGGACCTCAGGGCGCAGTTCAGACATCCTGGTGAGGGTCTCGGCACAGCGGGGGGAACCCAGGGCGTAGTTCAGACGCCCGGGTGAGGGGCACAGCACAGTGGGGGACCAGGGGACAGCGGGGCGGCCCCAGGGTGCAGTTCAGACACCCCGGTGAGGAGCACAGCACAGGAGGGTGACCCCAGGGCGCAGTTCAGACACCCCGGTGAGGGGCTTGGCACAGCGGGGGACCAGGGGACAGCGTGGGGACCCCAGGGCGCAGTTCAGACACCCCGGTGAGGGGCTTGGCACAGCAGGGGACCAGGGGACAGCGGGGCGACCCCAAGGTGCAGTTCAGACACCCCGGTGAGGGGCTTGGCACAGCGGGGGACCAGGGGACAGCGCAGGGACCCCAGGGTGCAGTTCAGCCACCGCGGTGAGGGGCTCGGCACAGCAGGGGACCAGGGGACAGCGGGGCGACCCCAAGGTGCAGTTCAGACACCCCGGTGAGGGGCTCGGCACAGCGGGGGACCAGGGGACAGCGCAGGGACCACAGGGTGCAGTTCAGCCACCGCGGTGAGGGGCTCGGCACAGCGGGGAGACCCCAGGGCGCAGTTCAGACACTCCGGTGAGGGGCACAGCACAGCAGGGGACCAGGGGAGAGCGGGGGGACCCCAGGGCGCAGTTCAGACACCCCGGTGAGGGGCTCGGCACAGCGGGGGATCAGGGGACAGCGGGGCGGCCCCAGGGCGCAGTTCAGACACCCCGGTGAGGGGCACAGCACAGCGGGGGACCAGGGGACAGCGGGGGGGGGGGGGGGCAGGGCGCAGTTCAGACACCCCGGTGAGGGGCGCGGCACAGCGAGTGACCGGGGACAGCGGGGACCCCAGGGTGCAGTTCAGACACCCCGGTGAGGGGCACAGCAGAGCGGGGGATCAGGGGACAGCGGAGTGGCCCCAGGGCGCAGTTCAGACACCCCGCTGAGGGGCTCGGCACAGCAGGGCGACTCGAGGACGCAGTTCAGACACCCGGTGAGGGGCGCGGCACAGCGGGGGACCAGAGCACAGCGGGGCGGCCCCAGGGCGCAGTTCAGACACCTCGGTGAGGGGCACAGCAGAGCGGAGGATCAGGGGACAGCGGGGTGGCCCCAGGGCGCAGTTCAGACACCCCGCTGAGGGGCTCGGCACAGCAGGGCGACTCGAGGACGCAGTTCAGACACCCGGTGAGGGGCGCGGCACAGCGGGGGACCAGGGCACAGCGGGGCGGCCCCAGGGCGCAGTTCAGACACCCCGCTGAGGGGCTCGGCACAGCAGGGCGACTCGAGGACGCAGTTCAGACACCCCGGTGAGGGGCGCAGCCGCTCGCACACCTACCGTCGCCGCGGTCGGGGAGGACGGCCTCGGCCCAGGGGCTCTCCTCGGCCTGGATGTCCAGCACCCGGTCGATGGATTTCTGGGCCTGCGACAGCGCCTGCTTGGCGAAGCTCGAGAGCTGGGAGGCGTTGAACCAGCTCATGCCCCCGCCCGGCTCGGTCCCGGAGCCCGGGGCCTCCGCGGCCAGGCGGGGAACGCAGCGCGCGGGCCCCTGGATCCGCGGGAGGGTGCGGGGAGCAGCAGCCACGGCAGTAAGGCCCGCACCACCGCCTCCCCCACCCCCAGCCCGAGGGAGGGCCCCGCACGTCGCGCGCCTCCACGTCGCAAACTCGTCAACAAACCCAGCGCAGGCTCACTCGGACCGTCAGCCTGCGGGTGGTCATGTGACTGCTAGCCTTGCCGCCCCCGCCGCCATAGTTACCGCGGCACAACCCTACCTCCCGCAGCTCGCCTGACTTCCGCCTGGGTATGTGTCATGGCGGACGACAAGGTCGCGGCCTCGCTCTCACGCGAGACTTCTCCACTCCTGAGTTTTGGCTCAGTTCCGCCTTGGTCCCTGGCAGGACGAACCACCAACAGCGCCCGCGATGATGGGCTTTGTCTTATAGATGCAATTATTCCCTCCATCTCCCGCATTGGGAAATAAAAAGCGTCCTGATTTTTCACACTGGCTGTCTGGTCACCCTATCTTCCAGGACCTGGCCCCATGTAATGACTGGGCAAGTGCAGATGCAAGGATAGTGGGGGAGCAGTGAGGAGCTCAAGATACCGATCGCACCCTTAGGTGTATTTCTGCCAGCCGCCTTCCTACAGGCGTGATTACTTTCCCTTTCATTTTTTAAAAAGGGCAAATTTCTAGCACAGATTCTTGGGGGGGGGGGGAGATAGAGAGAGAAGAGAAAGTATCAGAGGGGTAGCCGTGTTACCGTGTCTCGCATCTGAAGAAGTGAGGTTCTTACCCACGAAAGCTTATGCTCCCAATACTTCTGTTAGTCTCAAAGGTGCCACAGGACCCTCTGTTGCTTTTTAGAGAAGAGAAAAATACCTGAACCCAGTGTATGCTACAGGTACAAAATGCCAAAAGGCAATAAAAGAAAAAAAAAAGGCATGTTTTTTGCAGCCTGACTGCTGATTTTTGAATGCTTGGAATTGGCAATACAGCTCCAAAGGGCCAGGAAAATTGAGAGGGGACATTTGATTGTTTTGATCGGGAGTACAGAAAGGATATTTTTTAATATGAGGGCAATCAGCCTTTGTCTATTCACTACAAGAATCATAAAAGCAGGGAAGCTGGGCCTACTCCTTCTTTAGAAAGGTATGTCAATTTTTAGAAAGTGTCAGTTCTAAGAATGACAAGTACTATTGGAAGTAATTTACTCAAATGGCTAAAAATAGTTTTTTCTCTCTTGACTATACCTTGTCAAAACTGGTAAAGATTTATGAATTTTTTTTCATCTAAGTGCCATATTTAAAAGTATTTCAGCCATGTCACTGTTTTCGGTGTGTATGGTCTTCAAATTCTTTCTACTTATACATCTCTAAAAGCTGGGATGGGAGAAAATGTTTTAAGAAGAGAAAGGGAGGTATGTATCATATAAAACAACAGATTTCAGATCCATTTGAGTTAATTTGTGCACAAATGACACACACACTCTCTCACCTTTTGTATCTGTTATGGTAACAGAAACAGCTCTTTTAACTGACAAAGTGATACCACGTAATCTTATGTTTTTGTCTTTCTTATGGTCACATATTGTCCCAAATTCCCATTGACATACTGCAGAACAATTTATCTTTATATTTTTATTAATAAATACCTTGAGAGCATCAATGATAACCAAACATAACTCACCAATCCTGAACATCAGTGGGCTTTTGATTGAACTATTGTGCATAGTAACCGCTAATTCACTGCAAATATAAACATGAAAAATACTTTGTTTTCATGCACAGATGTTCATTTAATTTAATTACATTGTCTTTCCATATTTTGTAAACAAAGTGATTTAACCCTCTGCAATACTTAATATCTGTTTACCAGGTCAATAAAAATGAATATTAAATAAAGGAGGAAACATACAATGCTTATTTTACTCTACTGCCCACAGGTTTTAATATAAGATTCAGCAAATGTATATGGGTTCTAAAATTTAATTTAAAATCATCATGGTTCTCCTTAAAGGATATTCTTTTGTAGATATGGGTGTTCAAATGCAAGCAGAGAACAACTCCTTTGACCACCATAAAATGTCCAAGTGTAGGAAGGAGTGTTGGCATTATTTTAACATCAACACATAAACCGAAAAAAATTATCACTATACATCAAGTTCTGTACATTAATGAGTATTTATACAAATACCATCCACCAAATATTGGCTTCTAAGGACAGTTCTAAAGTAAGAGTGATTCACCTGGGATAATCTAACTTCCAGCAAGGCTAGTACTTAAAAGGGACATTTTAGGTTACTCTGAACATCCACATAGAGCACAACATGTTTTACATGGTGTGCAGAATTCTCTCACTGTATGTGAAGATTAATGAGGCTTAAATTAAGTAGTAAAATGAAGCTTGAACAACATCGTCTGTGGTGTTGTTACATCAGCAACTGCAAGTTCCTGACCATCCACGAGCCCCAACTCTGAAATAGGAGAAAAAAAAAAAAAAAAAAAGTTGTATGCAATAGATCTATGCTCAATTAAAAAAAAAAAAAATTAAAACTGAGTTACAGTTCTACAAAGGCTTAAACAACACTATCAGAATTCAGTTATATGTAATTCATTAGCTATAACAACCTCAGTGTTAATTCAACCAAGAAGATGACTAGCAGAAGATATTTGTCAACAACAAGGAAAATGTAAGTTTCCCAGCATCCTTTGCTGACTCAAATATTTTTTTCTAATGACATCTGCCCAAATAATGAATGCTATTAAAGGAGTTAGTGCTCATCTCCAAAATAATTTTAACGACAAGGCTGACTGTATGAAAAGGAGTTAACCATATTCTACTGCAGGAATTAGTGAGTGAGGAGGTGGGTTATTACCCTCTTACAGGTTTATAGTATCCATGTTTGTGAATTAGAAGAGAATAGAAAATGAAGAGCAGCAGAACAGGAAGAGTGGAGGGAATGTAAGGAAAGGGGGTAACCGAGAAAAATTCTCTACTTCCTCCGTCTTCTGCAATTTAGTTTTTCTTTCCATAGAAGCAGACAGATAACTACATTGAAAATCCTGTTCTGTAGTAGGTAATTCTTACAGTTCCTCCTCCAAAAAAATCCCAATTAGGAGAGAGGAATGGGGAATCATAGAATCATAGAATATCAGAGTTGGAAGGGACCTCAAGAGGTCATCTAGTCCAACCCCCTGCTCAAAGCAGGACCAATTCCCAGCTAAATCATCCCAGCCAGGGCTTTGTCAAGCCGGGCCTTAAAAACCTCCAAGGAAGGAGACTCCACCACCTCCCTAGGTAACGCATTCCAGTGTTTCACCACCCTCCTAGTGAAATAGTTTTTCCTGATATCCAACCTGGACCTCCCCCACCGCAACTTGAGACCATTGCTCCTTGTTCTGTCATCTGCCACCACTGAGAACAGCCAAGCTCCATCCTCTTTGGAACCCCCCTTCAGGTAGTTGAAGGCTGCTATCAAATCCCCCCTCATTCTTCTCGTCTGGAGACTAAACAATCCCAGTTCTCTCAGCCTCTCCTCATAAGTCATGTGCTCCAGACCCCTAATCATTTTTGTTGCCCTCCGCTGGACTCTTTCCAATTTTTCCACATCCTTCTTGTAGTGTGGGGCCCAAAACTGGACACAGTATTCCAGATGAGGCCTCACCAATGTCGAATAAAGGGGAACGATCACGTTCCTCGATCTGCTGGCAATGCCCCTACTTATACAGCCCAAAATGCCGTTAGCCTTCTTGGCAACAAGAGCACACTGTTGACTCATATCCAGCTTCTCGTCCACTGTGACCCCTAGGTCTTCAGCAGAACTGCTACCTAGCCATTCGGTCCCTAGAATAATAATCCCAGATACAAATAAATCAAATCCATTCGTTTTATGACAATCCAACAATCTGCATATTTGCACATATCTTAAAATGACTTCATCAGATACTAATTTTATTTAATTTATATGTAATTTTAAAGATTTGTTGCTTAAAGTGCTCCTATTATTGCAAAATGTGCAATATGTTCTACAGAGGCATTAAACAAAACAGCACTAAAACTGAGTAATCATATCTCTGATTTATATGTATGTCTTGATATTCTGCGTGACTCAATTAGGCAATACCTTTCAGTGTCTTAGAAAGATTTGGCCTTGTTCGTTCTTCAATTGAAGCTACCGTCTGTAAAATAAAACATTTTTTTTAAATTAAACCAAGCCAAACTTAAATGAAAATGAGTTAACTAAGCAAAAGCAAGCAAGTACTGATCACCTGTAAATAGAGTGTTTTATTCCCCCCATACACAGTTGCTGTGATTGCTGGAGATTTCATTTGCCTGTATGAAAAACATGAAAGTAAAATATGAGAGCTATCAGGATAAAATGCAGTTTGAAAAATCAAATTTTAACATGCTGCAAACTTCAAATTTCTAAAAACTAATCAAAGAAATCAGAATAGTTGCACACTTACAATGAAGCATTATTTGTCAAATAATCCAAGACCTCCTGCAGTTTTGCTGATGGAGGGAACTCTATATTTTGAGGGAGTTGGCTGCAGGCAGGACAATTCTCCTACCAAAAAAAAAAAGTGTAGTAATAAAGCTTATACTAATAGACTTTTTCAAATATACTTATATCAGTACCAGTAATGATGTAAAATGTAGATCTTCGCTATTACAATTATTTGCAAAATTTATAAACGCGTGGATCTAGCAAAATTAATACTTCTGTGAAGATTAAGTACCCAATCCAATACTCTGTGAAGTCAATGGGAACCTTTTCATCAACTTCAAAGGGCTTTGAATCAGGTTGTTAGTCACTAACATACAACAATACATATAAAAAGGTACAGTCAATCTGTATTCTGTTTGGTTTCAAGTTTAGGGTTAATCCTGTATGTTACTGAATTAACTATGTTGTCCTAACCTCTTAATGCCAACAGTTGCTGTTGTGTCCTTAAGGCTATGTACTTTGTTCTGTGAATTATGATTCTTGATGTCAGAGGGTTAATATTTCCTTGATCCTGCTTTCCAGGTTCAGCAACTGTTTTCCTCCAGCTATATTAGCAAAAGCAATTGCCAGAGTTAGGGATTTAGTCACCTGGCTCACCTTTCTAGACAGGGATTGCTACTTTAAACACTGGATGCAGCAACAACGCTAACACAAATAGCTGGTGGAGAATACTTCCTGCATGTGGAACTTCTTCCCCCAGTCACTGAGAAATTTTGGCCCAACAGATATAAATATTTCTTAAATAAAGCATCAGTATTTTGTATTTATTTTATGATGGGCATTGGTAATTTGGTGTGTGATAGGTGGATCCTAGGCCTACCCCAACTATCAAATGCTCCTCTTTCTAATGCAGTTGTTGCCTGGCTGCTTGGCACCAGCACAGTAACATCTGGAGGACCAATGGAAAGATTTCTTCCCACAGTAACAGCACAGTGCCCAGGGTTGTCTAAAGCAACAGAGGGTCCTGTGGCACCTTTAAGACTAACAGAAGTATTGGGAGCATAAGCTTTCGTGGGCAAGAACCTCACTTCTTCAGATGGGTTGTCTAGTACACTTGCCATACCCCAGACATCTGATGTACCCCCAGATCAGCAACTGACCTTCATTTATTCCCCTTGAAAGCTGAATAGTCTAGCTGCTCTCTGTGGATCTAGCACATCACTGCCTACAAGGCCAACCCTCGCCCCAAAAATATCCTGTATACTCATCAGGCTACTCCTCCATGGGAAAGAAGTCAGACATACTGTTACTTCTATTTTTATACAGAACTTGGGAGATATTTAGATACTACATGGTGGGGACCAGAATTGAATTTTAAGTTCAGCAAATAAGTAAGTAGCTACTATTGCAACAGGTGCTATAAAAATCAGGAAACAACCCAGCCAGCCCAAGAGGTTCTTCTGTAATAGGACTAACCTTTCTTTCAGCTTCAAATGTATATGTGTATAATCCATCTACATCATTGAACACCAAGTAGTTATTAAGAGGAATGTATGCACTGCAATGAGAAATGTGTTAGTGTTTATACAAATAAGTTTGTTGAAAATATTTATATTAAAAACAACAAATTACCTTGTTGCTATTTTAAAAACTTCAGTGGCGCATACAGCTGGAAAAAGAAAAAAAACAGTTGCTTTGTTCTCAATCTCAAAATATACACAACCACACAATCGAAATTGATTGAACCAATTGAAAGGTTTCTCAGAGACTTAGCTGGTAGTACTACACACTAATATGTGGTGGACTTGGTAGTCATCTGAGACAGTCTTGGAGATCTGCACTGTACTTTTTATCTCTACATTTTTGAGGTGTCAGTGCAACCTCCAAAACTTTTGCTTACTCTCAAGTCACAGAAAGTACTCAGAATTATGCAAGATCATGTGTAGCTGCCATGTAGAGAAAATGGGATAATAAAAGGAAAAGTTAGCTAACTAGAAAACCCCTACACTACCCACTCTCACCCTCTAGTCCTTAACTGCTACCTCATGAAAAAGCTCACTACCCCAAATGGATGGGCAAAGTAAGGGAAACTTGTACTCAGATGCCTGGGAACCTTCTAATGAAAGCCAAAGATTTTCCTTTCGGCATTACTGTACCTGCAATGACTGCATTTGTAGAAGCTACAGCTGGAATGATCCGCTTAACAACCCCTACAAAGACAAAACATACAGCATTAAGCCTTTTCCAAAATAGTTTCCCCATATAAAGGACTATGTTAGCCAAAATTTGTGGTTGTTTTGACTGCAGCACTTTATACCCTAAATCACTTTACACACTTTCCTATATTGTGCATTTCTATAGCGTCTATCACTGTTGTATCTAAATGCTGTTGAAGTACCTTGGTATTTTTCTTGGTATTTATTGTTGCCATTTGCAAGAGGTTACTGTCCACACACACTCAACGAAATGCCAACTACTGCTCTCTCTTACCTTGAGTAAGTCTGTATGTAACACCCTTAATATTGAACTGTGATGCTCTTTCTAAAGATTGTTGGTAAATCCATTGTATATGATCAGGGTCATCTCCATCCAAAGGAACACTCTCTACAGGAAAATTAAAGATATACAGACACATTTATCTAAATTCATAATGGCTCTTCAACATCTACTTTTTTTGTCTACAAATTCTATATTTGTTTTAATCCAGTAGTCTTGGTGAGAATTAGCACGGTTTTGGAGATGGTGTTGGCAAAACAATTTAGTTATTAAAACTGATTTCCATACATTTTATGAGCCCTGATGCATAATTTATAGAATCTGCAAGGTCATGACATGGAGGCCATGACAGGGTGCATAGGGGAGTCATGGGCAGGGAACTATATTGTGGGGTGGGGGAAGAATAGAACAGGGAAGGCTGGAGTGAACAGAAAGGGGAAAAAAACCTATGTGGGAAGAGGGAGCTGGTCTGGGGAGGATAAGGAATCCATTTACTGGCCTGGAGAGAAATCTCTCCAATACAGTCCATTCTATATGGCCAATTCCCGCCAGGGAAAAAAAGGAAGATCCCTCCAAAGCTAACAAGTTCTGGAGAGTTTAATATTTGAGATTTGC
Source organism: Chrysemys picta bellii (assembly GCF_011386835.1). NCBI lineage: Eukaryota > Metazoa > Chordata > Testudines > Emydidae > Chrysemys > Chrysemys picta. The sequence continues at coordinate 8,578,064 of NC_088797.1, forward strand.
TCAATGCCTTTTTAAACTCCTAAAGGAAACTTCCAGGATTAAAACGTTATTAAGCTAGAAATATCTATCATTTAGCTTAAAAGAGAAAAGGTATAATAATCAGTCTATTAACAAACGTCGGGTAGTTACATTAGATTGCTTCTCAATAATGGGCATTACATGAAGATTATCTGATTTTTGTTTATTTTGGGGATAGCAGCCAAGGGGCAGAGTTAATGTTAACTAACCTTAAGTGTGCATTTTCATACTCCCCAATATTAATTTTTAAGTATAACTAACTTTAAATGTACAGTTTTGTTGCTGGGGGGAAAAAAAACCCTGCACGTTCTCAAGAGTTGAGACCATATATTTTTAAGGGCGATGTTAAGATTATTAGACCAAATATTAGAACTACTTTTTTTCTTAAATAATTACATGGACTTTGCAAGATTTGCATCTCTCTTCACATCCCCTGAAAGTCTCAATACTTTTTTTTCCCCCCCTCAAGAAGTACGCAAATATCAGCAATCATAATCAAACATAGCAGCAAAGTTATAGGTCTACACAAGGGAAACAAAAGTTCAGAAAAAATATTTAAGCTTTCAAGGGTTTATTATGAATGGCAAATAAAAGCCAGTTTTAAAAATTATGAGATACTTTGACAGTGATATAGTATTAAACTCATTAAAATAATCTAAATAACCATTCAAAGTCAGTAAACCACTGTCACAAACTAAGTTTATTATTACTGTAATAAGCAGTGAAAACCATAACAAGCTACCATAACATGAATCAGTACATATCAATTATTCAGCATAATAAAAGGGCCTTTCTCAATGGAACCATTCACACAACAGACATTCAGTCCGAAATTATACATCTGTGTATTTCTACATTAGCAATAGACAGTTTCATTACTGGCTTCTAACAATCATGTCTGTTCTTTTTTCTGCTGATGGCAGTTGTGGATTAGTAAAAAAGAGAATAAGCAACGTGTGATAAACAAGAGATCAATAACTGTTTATTCAACATGATCAGTCTATTGTTTTCTTTCTAATGCAGTTGTAAAATATTTGCTTCAGGCTGAAAACCGACACACAGGATTTTAATCCAAGAGTGAAGTTAGGCCAGTGGTTGTTGGTAAGATAAAGTGCAAAATTAAAACAAACTGTTTACTGAATTAAAGTATGATTTTACACCTCTTACTTTGCAGCAAGTGTTTTGATTATTTAAAAGTCACATCAGATCATTGATTTAAAATAAAATAAAATAAAATGCAGTGCATTGATTACCTCCAAAAGGATGTTCCTTGGGCCATTGCAATATCCTGACATATTCAATACAATGTTCTGGCAGCCTGGGCATAGATGCAATAGTACACATGGGGAAATTGATCTGATGAGGAAAGATCATAAAATGATTTAACATATATTCTGTGAGGGAGAGGAGAGAATGGAGAAGTGGCAGAAATGGAACACACAGAGGAAAAAAAAATCAATGATTTTAGTTACCTGAGGTGGATAAAGTTCAAGTGTGCATTCAATACAAGCTGTCATTCCAGGAATAATCACACGAGCGTTTCCTTTAAAGCCTTCTGTTCCTCCATCTATCAAAGGTATGATGGAACTTGGATCTAACATGCCATCTTCATAGTTTAAAAATGACATCTGTTAAAATTACAAGTTTGTACAAGTTGCATAAAAAATTATACCAGATCCAAAAAGTTCCTTTGAAATCATCTATTACTTAAAGATATAATACAACATGGCATGCTAAAAAATATTCGGTATTGTAATTATAATAATCTATACATCCTCCCACTTTCATATTTGTTATTAGATACACAAGACTTAAACCTCAAATTAATTTCTCATCGAATGTTGTTCCTACAGTCAAGTAGAACAGCAATGTTATTAAACCTGCAGAAATAAAAAATAAAAAAAAATAATTCACCCACCATTATATATGACCAAAATACAAACTAGCCTGTTATTTATGCTTAGATATAAATATTGCACAGTATGTACTGTATATTGTACAGACATCAAGGGAATATGCAGACCAAGATTCCTTCCTTATAAGTCCCATAAACTGTATTATGCCTAAATACTTAGCACTTTACATCTGCAAAGCGCAATAAAACATTAGCCAGCCCAACCTCCCAAAACATATGTGGAGGTAGGTACATAACTTATCACCCTATCGTACAGATGAGGAAACAGACACAGAAAGCTGACATATGGTAGGTGACTGAGCCATTTCAAGATGAAACATAACAGCTAAGCATTTCCAGTATTGTTTGTTTCTGAAAGAGTTCAGTGTGTGTTCACAATTCAATCGGATTTGATTAAGTAAGTATAGTATGCCCACACACTGAATTCTCTCCGTTACTGTCAAGATCCATAGAATCACAGGCCTTTTTAAGCAAGTGGTGTTTAATAAAGAAAATAGCTACAACTATGGACACAAACAGGCTTTCACCTACAACAGTTCCAGTTTTGTCACCTTTGTTTACAAGGAACCACACTCTGCTTAGAAGTCTATACTGCAGACATCGAAGAACACACTGCAAATTCACATAATTCAATTTTATCAGTTGACTACTTGTTGCTCAGCTCCCTATTTTCCAACTCCTCACAAGCCAAACATCCATCAACAGTACAATGTCCGCATCTATTCAAGAATCCTGCTGAAGCCGTTAAATACATGCAAGAATCACATATGTAAACTCTGTATCCTCTCAGACGACATGGACATTTTCAGGAGTGGTATTCGTAGTGGCAAAATCAGTTTCAGACATTTGTGCAAGAATTCTTGGCTTTCTCAGGACATTGCATCCACATTCATGCCTAGCTCAGGTGGCTGCCATCTTTTATTGACCGAGAAATATTTTTGGACCATCACATGTCTAATCACTTGTGAAACAGGCTTGTGCAAGAAACCAGCGATGAGGAACAGTGGCTAGAACACCTCTAATGAAGGAGACTTGTGTGTGTGTTTCTCTCTCTCACAAGAACTCATACCAACACACAAGTTCTAATCCACTCAAAGAGAAATCCACTTTCCTTGTGGAAGCCGACAACTGTGGGCAACCATTGCTCACTGGGACACGTGGGATTTGGAAAGCCCACAAAAGGGGGCCTGTGTGCTGGAGGTGTGTATCACAGAAGATCAGTTTTACAGAGGAATGTGATCAACATAAATGTCCCCCAAAATTATTTCTTGAGCTAGCTTTCACTAACTGCATTAGAGCTGTAGATGGCACCATTCTGTGCTCACTCAAGCAATGTAGATATTGACTGAAAAAATCTACTGGCCTCGTGGGAACACAAGCCCTGGTGGATCATACAAACATACTGTTCAGCGTTAGGCTGGCCTGACAAAATACATGATTGAGCTAATTGTCAAGAATTCTAGATTGCTCTGGAATGTACAAAAATGCACTCTTTTCGCCCTACACCATATACCGTAATTGTGTCTGCCCCATGATTACTACATAGTGACAGGTGTTACTTCAACTAGTTGGTTCAGCAAAGCCAGAACGGCTGCAGCCTTAAGGCAAGATGGAGACACCTTCTGAAGAGAAATTACACTGCTACTGATAAGGTCATCTGCTCACTTATTTTGCATTTATGAAAGCAAAAGGGAAATGTTCACTAGTGAGTGGACAGAGCAGGCAGATGCAGATTTGGCATTTCACCAGCCAGATCCAGATGCTTTGGTTAAGGATATCACAAACGCTGCCAGTAAGCAACATGCTAATATTAGGGATGCCCTCCGCTAGTATTTTGCAAGTGAAGCAAATGGGAATGACAATGCTGATCGTTATAATCACAGTCAATTTACTTCTTACACTAGTAACAGTTAATCAATACTTTTTGATGGTGAGCTTGAGAGAGGATACAACTCCACTAAATCACTTGTACATGAAACAAAATCATCTCACACAATATATATTTTAAAACAAGTTTTATTCAACTATAAAAAACTGAACATGTGCAAGGGGAAACACAACAATCATGTGTCTTCACAGTGCCCAAGGTCAGACATCACAACAACAAATAGGGGGTGGGAAGAAGGAAGTGGGCAGGTAATAGAACTACAGACGGTGATGCTGGAGATTGGCTGAGGACTAGGCTGTCACAGCTGTCCTGTTGGAAGGCAAGCCAGGAAGTGAGAAAGAGTAGGTATTCCAGGGCAAGGGGAACACTCATGAAGGCATCACTGCTAGAGGGATCTCTGCTGGAACAAGCCTGGTCGTAGACACAGTCAGGCTGAGAATGTCAGGCATTCATTTTTTAAAAAGGCTCACCCTATTCCCCATCATCTGCTGCACTGCCATGGAATGCTATCTCCAGCCAGCTTATTTTCTTTTCATGTTCCATATAGTTTTGTAGTCTCTGATCCTTCAGCTCCTACACTGTCAGATTTCCACACTCTAAGCTGTTCTCAATAAACAGCTAAATTTGTCAAGCTCACTTCTTCTGTCATCTCCTCTTCTTGGGCTCCAGCAATCAAGCTTCCCTCTGTAACTCAGGGAAGCTATCAATACTTGATCTCTTCTTATGAAAGTTGTTGATCTGATCTTAACATTACACTCCTTTGTTCTTGCTAACATATGCTGTCTCCTCCCCATTCTAATAGCAACTTTTGGGGGGGGGGGGAATGAAAAGCAGCAGGGTTAACAGGGATATTTAATTTCTCTTAATCTTAATCTGTCTCACTGGCAGCTGCCCACCACTAAAATAGGGAGAACTAAAATTTGAAATAAGTGTCCTTTTTGCAAGAATAGAGGTAACTTTTGCGAGGAGAATAAGGGGGTGTTCAGTTTAGCACAAGGTCTTACACACATTTACTGTTAAATACACTGGTGAATACTGTGGTTCTGTATATCCTGAAATCAAAGGCCCTAGGTTACCTCAATACAATTTGGATTAGTTTTTCAAGTTATCAGTGCCGAGACCCTGGTTTAGGGAGGGGTCATGAAAGGCTAGTTTGCTAACAACCTCATTGCTGAGCTACAGGAGTCAACAACCAAGCATTTCACGACTAACACCCAGAGACTGGAGAAAGACTGTAGCTAAAATAAACTGTTATCAGCACTAGTTACATGATTTAGTCCTATTGGACAGAGATTCGACTGATCCACTCAGGTCACTGATGTCTACTAGCTACAAAGTACAGTAAGTGGATTTGGCTTTAATACCATCAATGGGTATTTGAAACTTTTACATTTTAATATCTTTTTCATGCTGCTTTAGTGCTATTATATGGGGCACAGTACTCAACGGGAAGCATGGGGTCACTGGAATTTCTATGCTTAAAGGTCGCCAATCTGACAACATAAGATGGAGTTGTTGTAGCCATGTTGGTCCCAGGATATTAGAGAGACAAGGTAGGTGAGGTAATATCTTATTAACCCAAATACTTGGTCCAATAAAAGATATTACCTCAACCAACTTGTCTCTCTACCAGTAGAAAGAATAGAAAGGCAGGATCTGGCTACGAGAATGATGGTGGGGGAGGGGATTGTGAAGGGCAGCATGCGCCATCACATTTTGTGGGGGAAGAAAAATATCGATCTTTTGGCCAAACAGCACTCGTAGGAGGGGCTCAATACTCTGCTCACTTGCTCCCCATGGATGTGGAAAGAGTGAAGACTTCCAGCCTCAATGGCCGCAGCATCTGTCCACACAACAGCAATGAATCACTAACATATGGACCTCATTTCTCTCAACTCAAGCATACAGTTAAGTTATAAACAAACACTACACCTTACCTGGAGAGTCTGCTCCTTCCTCTATTCCAACACTGTTAGCTGGGATCTACAACAGCAGATCCATAAAGTCCAGGTTCATGACCTGCCAGTCCAATTTCTGCTGATCAATTCACTTCTCCTGCCCCACCAGGATGCCTCTCTATTGTCCAATGACATGGGAGGCTCAGTGAATGTCTTGGCCCAAGGCTATGTTTTAACATGTTGTAGATGGGGAAAGGTTTGCCTTCCTTCCATAGACATTCGTGTGTTGTTCTGGATCCAAATGAACTACACTTTCACGCTCTTAATTTTATCCCAGTACTGCTTTGCATTATGCCTTATTCCAAGCTTGACCAGATGCTGTGACATGTGGCATAAACAAAAGTGCCCTGGAATGAGAATCAGCTCAGAATGGATCCCCTCATCACTCCAGATATTGAGAACAGCCCTAACACATTTGGCTCAGCTGCACAATCATAGGACAACTGTTGCTAAAGGTATTTCCGAACCAAATGCAGAAGCTAGCACAAGAACACAGTGATTGCATAGAAGTGAATGATTACAAAGTTCATGTTTTGTTATGGCAGGTGATTGTAGAACATTATATACAGGTATAAAACTTCATGTAGGATTGCCATGGTATGCACTGAGCATGGGACACAAATGCCAAGGAGTCTTTGTCTAGAGAGATCACTGAAGGATGAGCAAGAGCACTATGGAATTGTGTTGGGAGGACTGATTAACTAGTGCAGGTGTAAACATCTCAGGTTTACACATGCAATGAAATGGTGCTGTTAAAGGCTCATATAATGTACTGGAGATGGTGCTATTAGACTCGTACTGGGATAGTTTGCTAAATTCTAAGGGGTGTGGCTGAAGACACACTCTTATACATTTGCCAAGTGCCATAATTTGTTCTGAGGCCTGGAGAGATTAAGTGAGTTATCAAAATGTTACACAGCAAGTCAGTTGTAGAGGCAGGACTGAAATTTAGGAAACCTTGGTTCCCAGTCCCATGCTCAAGTCCACTAGACCTTGCTGCCTCCTGTCAGAGTATTATCTTAACTCAAGAAAGTCCCATACTAAAAATAATTAGCTTTTTGGGACCAAATCCTGCTTGCTCTACACAACTGTGATAAGTCATGTTTACAAAGAGCAGGATGTGCCCTTAGTGTATTATTTTTACCTGGTACCACTAAAATGCCATTGGAAAAATCACAGTTGTCTCACTCATGTACTATTAAGTGCATAGTCCCCAAAATAAAGTGTCAGAAGGTTTTGCTGTTTTTTTAAAGAATTTAAGAATAAGATCCAAAGTAATACAAGATAAATATAAAAAACTCACAGGAGCAAGAAAATTCAAAGAAATAGAGGCAGCTCTATCTTTAACTCATCCCACTGAGTCAATGAATAAACACCAACACCAAGGAATAAAGTGGTGAGTAGTAACGGAAAAACAGTTTAACCTGAATTCCCTGATTTATATCAGTTTAAAATTAGATCCTGCTTTTATTTGTTTTGAAGTGAATGTAATGCTCACTAAAAGCGTTGGATTGACAGCCTGGAAGACAGAACTCTGTTTATTCACAGAACACATTAGCACAGGCAGCAGCAAGGCAAACTTCTCCATGCTGCCTGTCACTGTATCTCAACTCTAGCCTACAGGGACCAGTTCTAGGTGTGAAAAGAGAGTTAAGTCTCCAAGCTTATTTAACCCTTGGCCTTTCAGAATGCAAAAAAAGGGCCAAACTAGTGCCAATTATACTGGTGGATTTTGTGATACAGATAGCTGTCCAGCAGGAACTGGAACTCGTTACATGTAAGCCACTCAAGAAAAAAGGATGAGCTGGCTTCAGTGGCATTAAAATCCATTTATAGTTTACATGTAAACTGACATTTTTCCCAAAATGTAATAGAGTGGTATACATTTCATCCTGATTCACAAGGAGTTAGAGGTTTAACGTCATACATCAAAATGAAAATATACTCAAATATGAAATATAATGGAAAACATGTCTTTACAATTATCTTAACCAGTTTCACAATTCTATTTTAACACCCTTTGTTCCATACTAATGCTATTTTGCATAAAGCTATTTAAATTTAGCTATCTATACTCCAATGATAATGATTAACTTTAGAAAGATTAAAATAAAGTCTTTACCAGCATGCCATTTATCCATCTTCTTGCAATTATAGAGTCCAGACCACATACAATAATATGAAATTCTAGAAGAAAAAATGTTATTTAAAATTTCAGTGTATTTTCCTTTAAATAATCAATACCTTTTATTCACACAACAGGAATGAAGTTAACTCAGCTATGCTATGTAATTTATAAGAAAGTTTCACTTTAAAAGTTCTGTCTTTAAGTGAATAGTATTTTCTGCTCACTCGAAACAAACAATAAAAAGCGAACACTGACTTAACCAAAAAATGGCAACCATCAACAACTACGGTGCTTTCCCAAAGCACAAGTGGAGAATTTGTATATTTGCACATGCTACTTACGTCGATAGAAAGTTTCATCCATATCCTGAATTTTTTTAAAATGTCTGAATGTATATGCAGTAAAGGAATTATATTATGGTAATTAGTACTTTTATAGTATTATAACCAAATATAGGTTAAACACAAAATCAGTAAATCAGTAAACTCTTTTAATGATGTATCATTATCACTTTATATCAGATGTGGGCAAACTACGGCCCGTGGGCTGGCCGCCTGGCCCCTGAGCTCCCGGCCACGGAGCCTAGTCCCCGGCCCCTCCCTGGCAGCCATGCGGGCTACGCTTTGGCCCGCCGCTCCCGCTGGGCAGCATGGGGAGCGCAGCTGGTTCTGGCAAGGTGTCGCGGCTGCAAGCTCCTGCTGCTGGTAAGGGGGCGGGGAACGGGTTGGGTAAGGGAGTGGGGGATCCTGGGGGCAGTCAGGGAGGAGGGGGCGGTTGGATGGGGTGGAGGTTCTGGGGGGGTGGTCAAGGGATGGGGAACAGGGAGGGCTGGGAGTGAGAGTCCCGGGGGGCCTGTTGGGGGCAGGGATGTGGATAGGGGTCGGGAGGGCAGTCGGGACAGGGAGCAGGGGGGGTTGGATAAGGGGGTGGGATCCCGGGGGGCAGTTAGGGGCGGGGTCTCGGGTGGGGTGGTGGTGGTCAGGTGACAAGGAACAGAGGGCGGTTGGATAGGGGGCGGGAGTCCTGGGGGGGGGGGAGGGGGAGGAGCTGTCAGGGAGGTTGGATAGGGGGCGGGGGTCCCAGGAGGGGGCAGTCAGGGGATAAGGAGCGGGGGGTGGGTGGGGGTTGGATGGGTTGGGAGTTCTGAGGGGAGCAGGCAAGGGGCGGGAAGTGGGAGGGGGCAGGCTGTTTGGGGAGGCACAGCCTTCCCTACCGGGCCCTCCATACAGTTGCGTAACCCCGATGTGGCCCTCGGGCCAAAAAGTTTGCCCACCCCTGCTTTATATAGTACCCTATTCATATTTATATTAAAGTAGTGATCAGAAGCCTCACAATTCCTGGAAATTTTTGGACTGAAATTAGGACCATAAAATCATCGGCTATGAAGACAATAGTAGCCCCTCTGGAGAGTGCTGTCTAGTCTCTTCACCCTCATATTCCTCAAGGTGATGAGGAGCATGATCTGAGCTTAAGTGCATAGGAGAGCTGTGAAAGGAAGGGAACCTGGAGCAGACCTCAGACAGCAATGAGGTTGAATTGGGAGTCCTACCACGGTAAGGGATACATGAAAAAGGGAGCAGGGGAGAATTCCCTGTTGAAAACCAAAGAAGATAGATAAAAAGAGGAGACAAGAGTCTGTATAAGACAAATCAGACCGTGAATAAAACTGTGGCACACAGAGACAGGCTGGACGCCAGAGATGACATCACTTTAGGTCCAATAGTCAATGCTGGTGCAGTGCTGGTCACAGTGCCAAGAGCAGCCGTAGTCTAAAAAGGTCCACGGCAACACAGAAAAGACTCAACTACCTTAACTTGAATAATGAAAATATTGGAGAAAACATTAAGCTTTCCAAAAAGGAGGCCGGTGAGAGTAACAATTGATGCTGCCAAGTTTCAGCTTGCTGCCTATTTAGATCAGAAGAAACTGAATGGTGGGTAGAGGTGTGTCCCTTTACACACCCTGACCACAGTGCACAAGGCTATAGTTAGGTGCGGGTGTAACACAACACATATGGCTATCTATCTATAACTGGTGGGCCCAGGAGGTTCCATGCTGGTAATGCTCCTTTTAAATTTTTCAAACATATTTCATTCTAGTTGATAAATAGGTTTATATGTATCACAGATTCTTACTACATACTGCAAGGAATAACATAATACATACAACAAAAACTAATTCTGTGCCTATGCACACTTCTGCTGTTCTACAAGATAATGCCACAGTGGGAAAGAACCTAAGCCATCAGTCCAATTAGTAAGTTACTTTTTGAACAAATGAAAAGAAGTGAAGTTAGATTCTTTAAAATTAAATCGCCTGATCACCTACAGCAATCTTAAAAACACAATTAACTTCAATGGCTATTATTTCTCTAAAAGGATACGGTACAACAGCACAACTAGGAATTCGGTTGTTTAGAAATTCTGCTGCAACCTCTGCTTTAGGTCGTCCAACATCTTTGGGACTGCAAAAAAAAAAAGGGGGGGGGAGCTTTTAAAATTCTTATTCTAACAGCAAATCATTAACCTTTGAGAATTCACGTCTTACAAATGATTTACACATGAGAAATATTACTGTAGGAGAATCTAACAACAGATACTATTATGGCGTATTCCTGTCATTCGTTAAATGGTTTTTACTTATAAGCTTCAGATATGAGACTAAACACATTTAAAGATCTTCATAACAGCTGCTGATACAAAATATTTGAAAAACTGGTGGATATTTTATTTTATTAGGAAGGAAAGTGTTACTTGTGAAGCTGATACTTTAATATGTATAAATTCTTCTATAGTAATACTTATTCCATTACCTTAGGCATCAGTGAATTAATTGATACTTATGTATTACTTATTAACAGCTTTATTCTGTTAAATTAAAAAAAGAAAAGCACATACTTGTAACCAATAGGAAACTCCTTTTTGTATGCTGTTTAACAATACAATTGATTTCAATTTAAAATTTAAGAAGGTATTAAACCAGGAGTCTGGGGTCAAAGTCTACTCTCAATTCATCATATGCAACGCCCACCAAAAGCAACTGAGGACAGAACTAACAAAATGTATTTCCCCCCATGACTGGAGGGGTCTTAATGGGCCACTTGACCTTGAATGGTCCCTTGAAGTGTTCACTACTTATGCTAAACAATCTGTTCCACCTTGTATTTAGCTATGGCAGCCTGAGTACATTTCCTTGACCTGAAGAAGACATCTGTGTAAGCTTGAAAGCTTCTCTCTCTCTCTCTCTAGAACTGACAAAACACGAGGATAGATCTTGGTTCTGAGATATTTAGAAAAGCTAACTTAATTTGTTACATTTAATTTGCTGTAGACATTGATCAAGACTACAACAATATTTCAACCAGAACTTTGTTCAGCAAATTGTACAATTAATTTGAGAATCTCACTGCAAATCTCTAGGCACTATACTCATTAACGTTTTCTATATTTTCTACCATGCCAGCTATGGCCATAATTGATTAGATTTTATTTTATTTTTTAATCTTGGAAAGCCACCAGATTTCTTCATAGAAATTAGAGAAGGAAGACTTCCCTACCTAGGTGCTCCAGTCTCTCCCTCAACCAATTCAAGACTGTTTTCTACAGGACATGTTCTAGTAATTTACTTTTATGTATAGAGGATGTTGGGATTTTCTTGACAGCACACTTCCAAACAATAACTTTTATACTTTTTAAAATAGTATTCAACATTTATCTATGCCTGCAAAAAGGTATTTAAGAAAGCATTCAATATTGTCAATTGGCAAGATTAAGATGTTTGCTATAGAGGCTAATATTTACAATAATTATCATCTGGCATATATAAACCAATATATTTTAAGAGATGAGGGACTCTAATCTCCACTCACTGTCTTGCATCTTTTGTAGCCATTGAAACCTGTGAAAATTGAGTTCAATCTGGTTGTAAAACACTATCAAATCAGAAAGGTAAGAATTTTAGATTCACTTTGCATAGGTGCAAGACACTACAAAAGGTGCAAGGCAGTACAGAATCGGGCTCCCGGTTTAGTTAAGAATGAGCATTCCCTTGATATGAAAAGTTAGTTAGCAACGTTGATGACATTCTACTGGACTAAACAGACACACAATCTAATACATATGCCTTTTGCTTAGAAATCTAAGAATATTTAAATTATGAAAATATCACTTACCGAAACAAAAATTGCCTATTCAGATTAGAAACATCTATAGTATCCATGTCAATAACATGGATTTGTCTAAAACCAGACAATGCCTGTGGAAGTAAAGTAAAGCTTATAAGAGGAAGTGAGATATTTATAGCTCGTCAATAAAACATTCCAAGTGCTAACGGGTTCATAAAAAGCCAGCATCTGAAGGAATCTATAAATGTGTTCAACTCCATACACAGATTGGCAAATGGACATAAATAACATGGAACCTGTTGACTTTTTCCCCTGCAATAAAAATTCTAGTGTTAGACCAGGGGTCGGCAACCTTTCAAAAGTGGTGTGCCAAGTCTTCATTTATTCACTCTAATTTAAGGTTTCGTGTGCCAGTAATACAGTTTAATGTTTTTAGAAGGTCTCTTTCTATAAGTCTATAATATATAACGAACCTATTGTTGTATGTAAAGTAAATAAGGTTTTTAAAATGTTTAAGAACATTCATTTAAAATTAAATTAAAATGCAGAGCCCCATGGACCGGTGGCCAGGACCCGGGCAGTGTGAGTGCCACTGAAAATCAACTTGCATGTCGCCTTCGGCACATGTTGCCTACCCCTGTGTTAGACTAATAAAAAAGTGCAAGATGTCACAGAGATAGCCTTAGTACTACAGAATACCCTGGCTATGTCTACACTAGCACTTTTGTCAGTCTAGGGTGAAAAAACCTACCCCTGACCAATGTAAGTTTTACTGACAGAAGCACCAACATAGCTACTGCCACTCGGGTTTAATGATGCTGACGGGAGAGCTGTCTCCCATCAGCATAGAGCATTACATGGGAGACCTTACAGCAGCGCAGCTGCAGCAATACAACTGGGCCGCTGTAAGGTCTCTAGTGTAGACATAGCCTAACTCTTCATGCTTTAGGGACAGTTCACTTTAAAATTGGTTTTGGAAGAGTACGATGAGAAAGTATCTAAAATATTAATGTTGTAATGCTTATGTGATAAGTCACAGGACATTATAATGCATATTACATACATTTAATGTAAGTAATAAATTTGAATTTAAGTGCAGTCATTTAATGGTTAAAATACTTACTACAAAAACTGGTATTTGGAAAAACTGGGTTAAATACATTAGAAATGGTCAAAAAACTTTTTGAATTTAGAACACTATTAAGATGAAGGAGACATTCACACTTAGTTGGTGTTGTTTTGTTTTAGCCCATCTGACTGCAGCACAAGGAAGATGGTAATATGCCGATTTACAGTGTGAATGGTACCTGCACAACCACAGGGGACAGAATTTTTTTAAATAAGGTCAGACTTTGCAAAAGAGTAAACTCTGCAGAACTATCTTAATCTACTTTATCCCTCACCTACATGGTTCTAAAATGTTCAGGCAGAAAGTTAAAAGTATTTGCAATTTCAATGGAGTTAACAACCATTTCTGAGTTAAGATAAATGCAGATGGGGGCTTTCCATGTCTGTGCTCAAATCACAGCTGACAATAACCATGAAGAACTTATAGTCAACACTGAAGTACAACCAGCAGTGCAAAATCACCACATTATTTGACAACTCAGCAGGCTTAATCTCTCTGCCACTGAGTATCTGCCCAATCCTGTTGCTAGGCCAGCCCATCCTCAGTAATGACAAATGGTATTAAAGCACAATAATGTCTACAAAATTACTGTGGGGCTGATCTAATAGTTTAATGATAGTGCCCTGACACTATCACGCAGAAGACTTGTCTGAATTGCAGTAAAAAGAATTGAAATGCTATGGAGACAAGCACACTACCTCAGAGCAAGAAAATGCTTTGTGTTACTGAACAGCGACCCTCCTGCCATAATTATGGGTTCCAAGAAGATTTCAGTTCAGTCCCATAAACCAGAAAGGATACTGGCTGCAACATGGCCTCTGAAAAATGAGCAACTATCAAGCAGAATAGGTAAAACCTGAAGAATCTGACAAAGAACCCTGTCCTCCAATTTCTTATAGGAATAATATTCAATATCCGCGCACATATGAAACATTTATTATTTGATATCCAAAAATGAACACCATATTATATGTATTAACTCTAATAATGCTGTATTCAAAGTACTAATTAAACAGAAATCAAAATCTATATTTTTAAAGTAAAAGCATGTGTTCTTAGGCAGCAGTAGCAAGTGAGAATTTAACAGTGGCTATCTGAGTGCTGCATGTTCATCTTGTTTCACTGGATGATGCTCAGTTGTCACTTTAAGTTCATCCAAAAGTCTAAAGAAAATTAAGTTAGATTTTAAATTGAACCATCAGTATTTATTTAACATACTTAAACTGTGTTTTATATCAGCTGACTATTTCACTTGCTACAGTGAATTTTATCTGAGATTAACTTGAAACTACAGCTCCTCTTCTGATCCCTGAAATAGGCTTTTCAGAACAACGAAACTGGCAGGACAACACGTAAGCTACCATCTTGCAAACACTTGCACACAAAGATGAGATGACAGAGAACAAAAACAATTAAAGTGAATGAATAATCTCCTGAGGAAAGGAGTAGGATTCCAAGAAAAAGAGGAAAATCAAAGTAATTACCAGATTTTTCAGGAGTTCACATCCTAATCCTCCTGCTCCAATAACTAGAACTTTACATGTGTTTAACAAAAAGTCGAGAGGCTGTAAAGAATGAAAAAGGATATTAATATGTTGAATAGGAGAAAACTAAGATATCCCCATTGCATTACAAAACGTATGATTAACTTACAACTTCTAAGCACCTAATGAACTTTTCTTTGATCTTGGACTTTACCAGTTGTTCGGTCCACACAATTCTTATACCTTGACTAACTTTAGTAAAAGATGTCTGCTGATTTCAATATTTCCTTCTTTTTCCTATTTTATTTTGCTTGTGAAATAAGCCCACCATCTTCCCTTTCAGACACAAAATAATTTATTTGAAGATATTAGGGTGCCTTTCTCCCACTGAAAAGTTTGCTGCCACACAATACAAAATGAAACTAAACCCAGACACAGAAAATATTGCTGGCCTAAAGAGTAGTGAAATACTTGCAGCACTGGATAATTGCTCTCTGTGGACTATTCTACCAGATCTTTAGCTTGAACTGGAAACTGATGGAACAGTACACTAAAGATAAAAAGGAATAAAACAAATATTCTTGATAACAAACAAGAATAAATAAATGAAACGCACTGAAAAAAGGAGAGAGAGAAACAAAAATAAATGAAAAACAAAAAAACACAAAAAAAAACCTAGAGAAAAGTTTTTGTTTTGTTTTTTAACATAAAGCTAGAGTGCATTTAAAATATAGACGACCAAGCACAGGTTAAGAATCCAGAATAAAAAATGGAAAGCAGGAAAAGGAAGAAAAAGGGTAAGAAATAAGAATTTTTAAAGAGTGAAAAATCAATGTAAGAAAAACAACGAGAAATGATCAGGTGAAAAGGAACTAGGAAACTGTTCATAAAGAAAAAAGTAGGAGGGATACAGAGTAAATCAAAGGACTCACTTATTTTGCTATTTACTTCTTAATTTTTTGTAATTGCCAAGGCTACCTTATACATATCAGAATTGACATGAGTGTGACACATGAACTCATAGCAACAGTTCAAATAGTTATCCCACCTTCAAATATTATGGAGTTTTGCTCATTCCCATTAAAAACATCCTCCCTTCCCAATACAGTAGAACCTCAGGAATTCCGAACACCAGAGTTACGAACTGACCAGAACCATACATCTCATTTGGAACTGGAAGTACACAATCAGGCAGCAGCAGAGACGACAAAAAACAAAACAAACAAACAAAAAAACCATAAATACAGTACTGCATTAAACAAACTACCAAAAAATAAAGGGAAACTAAAAAAGGATTTGACAAGGTAATGAAACTGTTTCTGTGCTTGTTTCATTTAAATTAAGATGGCTAAAAGCAGCCTTTTTCTTCTGCATTTTAAAGTTTCAAAGCTGTATTAAGTCAATATTCAGTTGTAAACTTTTGAAAGAACCATAACATTTTGTTCAGAGTTACGAACACGTCAGAGTTATGATCAACCTTCATTCCCGGGGTGTTCGTAACTCTGAGGTTCTACTGTACTGTGACTACTTACGTTTAGCTTAATTCCTTGTTTATCTGGGAGATAATTCCTTACTGCACCCAAAATTATTTAAAACCAGTAGAAAGTTACTATTTTCCAGTTGGAACTTCAGGAAATAGCCCTCATGCACTATACAATTTATGTACATATTACTGAGAAAGCTTGTAGCTGATAATGAAGTGTAAAAATATAGAAGTCTATTTACAACACTGTACTTTATTCTAAAATCATACGATTCAATTGATTCACTTTAAACACAAATATGCATTTTTAGTTATCTTGCATTGCTGGATGGTACACCAATAAATGTGTTCACATTAGTTTGCAACACAACACTACAAACATTTTTATTTAAAATAAATGTTTCTCACTTGAGTGCCTGGCTCGAAATCAGGGTGTGTGAATGGTCCAGATCGCTCGAGGAACTTCTTTACATGGTTCCAGCGACCTTCCCAGTCTCCAGTGTCCCCACACCCACCATCAACAGCCATTCTGCACAGAACATAGTAAATTCAGCTGCAAAATCAGTAAAGAAAATGCCACACCTCTACAGCTTGTTTTCCATCAGTTGTGCTAAAAGAAAACCAAACTATGGTCTAATCCTGAAAACATGTCCACATCTGTTAACTTTAATCCAGTTCTGATTAAGCACATGTGTAAACGTCTGCAGGACTGTGGCAGCTAGATAGTAATTTTGAAACAACAGAGTAATGCCATTAACTACACACCAAAGTCAAAGACAAATAGACACTTGAAAATAATCTGGCTAATTACCTACAATCAGCTAAAGGTGACCTGGAAAGAAAAAGTGAGCGTGCTCTTTTGTTGTCTGATGTACAAAGAATGCCCGAAGGAGTTTTTTTCCTTCGAAATATCAGGAATGTCAATTCCTGTATTCCTTTTCTTTGTCGGACTTCTTAGATAAGTCAGATAGGCATATTAGGCACTCTTAGCACTTAGCAGGGGTGGAGTGTTAATAGTTTTCCTTCCATGCATTTTAAAAAGGCATTAACAAAAATGCCAACTGTCAGACTAAAAGTAATTTCTTCTCAATTAACGAGGTGCCACTTTCATTGCACCTATTTGAGAGTTAAGCATAGGGTATTCCAGGGCAGACAATCTGAAATTCTAATATAAGTATTTTTAAAATTATTTGTACACCTCTACCCGATATAACGTGACCCGATACAACATGAATTCAGATATAACGAGGTAAAGCAGTGCTCCGGAGGGGCAGGGCTGCGCACTGTGGCGGATCAAAGCAAGTTCGATATAACGCGGTAAGATTTTTTGGCTCCCGAGGACAGCGTTATATCGAGGTAGAGGTGTATTGTTAATTTTCTTTTAAGCTTTAAGGAATACTTTTACATCATAAAGTAAAAAAAGACCATAACCCATTTTTCCTCCCTTTGCAGGTCACTTTTAGTAGTTCATAATTAAATTAATTTTACATCTCAAAATATCTTCTTGGAATACTTCAGAACCGGCATACTCACTTCAATATTGCTTTTAATTTAAGATCACTTGTCTCTTTTAAATTAATCTATACACGGAACAAATAATCTTTCCCTGAAAGAACACATCTCCTATTTAAAAATTTAGTTCAACTCAGCCTCTACAATTACTGTTCAGTGTTAGCAAGAGCTATGTAAATTAAAAAATAGTTTTGCAGTCTTGAGCATGCACACCCAACTTTGAATATGCAAGAAATGTAGTTTGTTTTCTAGTACAAATGTTGTTTATATTTCTCATGCAATATAAGATTAATTCAGTAATTGCTAGGATTTATTTGTCTCCCTCCTCCTCACTTGCCAAAAAAGAGGGAACCCTAGCTATAGCGGCAAAGACACTGCATAGCTTTTTTTCAAAATTCAAAACATGGAAAATAGGGTTAACTCCATTGTAATTTTATTTGATGCATTTTTTAAAATTTAGCTATAACCCTGCAAAAGACTTTCTATAATTTGGGAACAAAAACTTGTAGTACATAAAGTGTTTTAAAAAAAAACCAACCACCCTAAAACTGGATTTGTTTAAATATTTCACAAGCTGTCAATATTTTGACTATTTTTAGACAGTGGGCTGAAATCATCTAATTCTATGAAGTTACACCAGTTACTAATTTATGAAGGGCTTAATAAAAAGTACTACAGCACAAAAATCTCTTTTGTAATTGAAACTTGTTTCACTTTCTTCTGCAATATGTACAATTCACACTCCCCTCTCTGACTCTTAGATCTATGGATCCTCCTGTTGTACACTGGTTCTTAGCATGCATGGTTACTAAAGAAATGCAAATCTCATAGATGTTTTTAACTTATTTTATTTGCACCACAAACATTAATCTGTATCCTATGTACTGTAATTTAAAAGTTCTGCTGGAAATAAGCGTAGAGCTGTGCTTGGTGGCATTAAGAACTGATTTTCTGTGCATTTTACATAGAGTCTAAATGTATCCATTATCCAACTGTACTTTTTTTGGGGTGGGTGGGGAGAAGAGGACTACATTTTTCTTAATTTACAGTTAACTGTAGGCAGTAAGATTTGGTTTTGAGTTAGACATTTTGGAGACCTGCCAAATCTATTGTTTGAAGTGAGATGTTTTTTATTCATTTTTACAGCACCATGGTATTAGCTCTGTGTACTTAATTTTTTATTAAGGATCTTACAGTGTATTTCAATGAACTGTTTCAATTTCTCGTTTTTAGTTTTCAATGTCATTTTAATTGTCACTGTATCACAGTCCTTATGGTATCCCAGGTCCCACACTCTTTCCTTCTCCCTCCCAGTTCCCAAAGCTCCATGCTTTTGAGGGGCCCTGTCATCAGCATGCATCCAATATGCCCAAGAACCTCTGTGATCCCATCCCAAACATACACATGCAATGCCTGTGAGCCTACCTCCCAGGCTAAGTAGCTAGGTCTGTTTTGTGATCTTTAGGGAGAGGGTTGCAAGCAGAGGGAAGGATATAGCTTGAGGGTTCCCACACGTTACTTTTTGGGGAGTGAGGGGAGGTGCATAGAGTCTGGGGTTTTAATAAGCAAAGGCAGCTCTTCTGTAGCCTGGATCTTTAATTCTCAGCAGCCAAAACAGCCACTGCCTCTGCCCAGCAGCATAGCATCTCCCAGCACTGCCAGGCCATACTCATGCCAAGCTTCCAGCACCCCAAGCACCAGCCCCCTCTCCACAGGACATTCCTCTTCTCTAATCCATTTCCCAAGCCCCTTGACACCCAGGAGCCCACACTAACCCATCCCATAGCTCCACCTCCTGCCAGCCTGCCTCGCACTGCCCCACCCCACAGCAGCTTCCTCCCACCCCACAGCTCCAGTTCCCCCAACCCCACACCAGCCCATCCCACAGAAGCTAACTTGGGCCTGCAGTCCCCGCAACTCTAGTTCACTACACCAGGCCCAGCAGGCTCCCAAAGCCCCAGTATCCTGATCCCAACCCCTTCCAATAACTCACCTGCCAGTAACTGCCCCACACTAACCCTTCTGCCCCCCAAGCACCGCACCCGCCAGCTCCACCCTACCCGACTTCGCACTAACTCATCCCACAGCAACTTCATAGATTCTAGGACTGGAAGGGACCTCGAGAGGTCATCGAGTCCAGTCCCCTGCCCGCATGGCAGGACCAAATATTGTCTAGACCATCCCTGATCGACATTTATCTAACCTACTCTTAAATATCTCCAGAGATGGAGATTCCACAACCTCCCTCGGCAATTTATTCCAGGGTTTAACCACCCTGACAGTTAGGAACTTTTTCCTAATGTCCAACCTAGACCTCCCTTGCTGCAGTTTACGCCCATTGCTTCTTGTTCTACCCTTAGAGGCTAAGGTGAACAAGTTTTCTCCCTCCTCCTTATGACACCCGTTTAGATACCTGAAAACTGCTATCATGTCCCCTCTCAGTCTTCTCTTTTCCAAACTAAACCAACTTCCTCCAGTCCCCACTTTCCCCAGCCTCGCACTAACCACCCGCCGGCAGCTGCCCTACCCCGCCCGGCGGGCCCCGCACTAGCCCCCCCAGGCAGGCCTGACGCTAACCCAGCAGCCCGGCCCTACGCTACCCCCCAGCCCCAGGCCCCGCCACCGCACTAGGCCCCGCAGCCCGGCCCCACACTAACCCATCCGCCAGCAGCTCCTCTATCCTCCTTCTTTTCTTCTCCCTAAAAGAGAGAGAATAAAAGAAGGGTCAGTCTCGCGCTACCGAGCCCGGGGGGAGGGAGCCCGGGGCCCACCGAGCCCCGAGGAGAGGGGGAACCACACACACACAGCTACTTACGGCTCCTCGCCATCCGCCATATTTCCCTCTGCTTCCCACAATGCTCCGCTGCCAAACCGCCGCCGGCCAAGCCGGCCAACGGCACCGCAGCGCCTCTATGGGCGCAGCTCAGCTAGAGCGCCAAGACGGGGAAAGGCCATAGAGAGCGGCTGGGAGGATAGAGCGTCCCACCCGGCGTGCTCCGGACAGGCTACGTGCTGGAGGGAGGGAGTGCGCATGACACGTGGCTCCAATATAGGACGAGTGTAGCACTGATCTCCATAGCAATAACGTAGGGAACGGACCCCACAACCTTACTCTGCCCCCTAGAACTCATCCCTCTAGCAACAGTGCAGGGTCTAGTCCCCTATAGCTCACCACAGAGCCAACGTGCCAGCACGTCTCACTTCATTGCCAAACAGTAGGGCATAGGCCTCCAAAAACCATCCCTCCTTGCCAAAGTGAAGGGTATAGGCACTAGCCATCATCATGCGCTGAGTCACCTTGAATTCAAGCACATTTCTGCAACATGAAGAGTTTAGAATTCACGAAGTGAGGTTTTTACCCACGAAAGCTTATGCCCAAATAAATCTGTTAGTCTTTAAGGTGCCACCGGACTCCTTGTTGTTTCTATTAAAACAGCATGTTAATTTCAGTGTTGATGGTTACAGTTTATGGAACAATGGGAACAAGCTTGTGGCAGTGGTCTGTATGGGCTATAAAACAACAAATGCATTGGTGTAAAATATTTCATGAAAAATAAGCATTTCACATCTTCACGCTAATTTGAGTCCACATTTGCTTTATATGTATTCATCTGATCCTTTGTATAAATGTCATATCAACTGACATTCTTTTAAACTAATGCTCCTCCCTCCCCGTTTTCAGTAAGTACAATAATGTACACAATAAATCCCTATATGCATCCGAAGAAGTGAGGTTTTTACTCACGAAAGCTTATGCCCAAATAAATCTGTTAGTCTTTAAAGTGCCACCAGACTCCTTGTTCATAGAGACAGGTTTCAGAGTAGCAGCCGTGTTAGTCTGTATCCGCAAAAAGAAGAACAGGAGTACTTGTGGCACCTTAGAGACTAACAAATTTATTAGAGCATAAGCTTTCGTGGACTTCTATATGCATCCGAAGAAGTGGGCTGTAGTCCACGAAAGCTTATGCTCTAATAAATTTGTTAGTCTCTAAGGTGCCACAAGTACTCCTGTTCTTCTTGTTCATAGAGTCATAGATTCTAGGACTGGAAGGGACCTCGAGAGGTCATCGAGTCCAGTCCCCTGCCCACATGACAGGACCAAATACTGTCTAGACCATCCCTGATAGACCTTTATCTAACCTACTCTTAAATATCTCCAGAGATGGAGATGCCACAACCTCCCTGGGCAATTTATTCCAGGGTTGTTTTAATAAATCCCTAGACTCTTCATCATCTGACTGGATTGTAGATTTCTCCTGGGTTTGATGAGCAGTGAAAGGCCTGCCACAATTCTCCAATAGGCTCATTAATGTAATTTTATCAAATTATTGAGCTTCTCTGCCCCTGACGAGATTCGCCCAGCCGCTGCAATCTCACCCATTGAACAGCAGGCTCGTGGGGATTCACTTGAAAGGCAGTAAAAAGCAACAGAGGGTCCGGTGGCACCTTTGAGACTAACAGACGTATTGGGAGCATAAGCTTTCGTGGGTAAGAACCTCACTTCTTCAGATGCAAGGCAGTGTTGCAAGGCAGCGTTGCAACAACAACAAGAAAAAGACCCCCGAGGGGAAGAATCCTTGTTGAACATCAGAGGGGTAGCCGTGTTAGTCTGAATCTGTAAAAAGCAACAGAGGGTCCTGTGGCACCTTTGAGACTAACAGAAGTACTGAAAGCTTATGCTCCCAGTACTTCTGTTAGTCTCAAAGGTGCCACAGGACCCTCTGTTGCTTGTTGAACATGTGGCATTTAAAACACCGCTCTCGCGGGCTTGCCACATGGCGTCTCGGTCCCATTGCCCCAGCCGCTGTATACCACAGGGCAGGAAGGGGAGGCCAGGAGGAGGACAATAAACCCCTCCTGCCGCTGCTTTGGCTCCCCGCACAGCTGAGCCAGCCGGCTGCGCTGATTCGCTGCCGGGCGCTCTTGAACCCTGCCCAGCCGACGCGCCGCGGCGCAGCGCACGGAGCCGGATGGGAGAGCGATGGATGTGCAGCTCGCACCCCGCAGAGCCTGGGACGACTTCTTCCCCGGCTTCGAGCGCTTCGCCTGGCCGGATTTCAAAGACGTGTCCAAATGGAACAACCGGGTGGTCAGCAACCTGCTCTATTACCAGACCAACTACCTGCTGCTGGCGGCCGTGGTCATCTCCATCGTGGGGTGAGTCTGCCTCTCTCCTGCGCAGGAGGGGTCGGTAGCAAAAGGGGCGCCCCCCTCCTTCGCCTGTCTGCGCTGCCAGGAGGGGCGCTCAGGGTTTGGGCTCCTGCACCTTGCAAGGGCTGGGGTTCAGCTCCGCAGGACGCTTGCAGGGTCCCCGAGATTAGCGAGGCAACTTTTTCCTGGGCTGTGGCGTGGCGCAGCCGCGGTGATAAAGTGGGATTTAGGATCAGGGCATTGATGGCCGTGTCAATGTGTCGCCCACGCAGCGCTTCCAGCTCTGCTCTTGTACGGGGGAGGCCGCCCGGTTATCAGGCCGCAGCCCAAGTGACAGCAGTTGTTGTTCTTTAGTATCCGTTAGGCCTACAGCTGCATACGCTGTATTAAGGGAGGCAGCAAACATTACTTGGTTTCTGAATTTAAACCAGAAGAGTTGGTTCTATTCATCTGGTATAGTTGGCCAAAAAAAAGGGTGTGACTCCATGGAAGGTTTGCTGGTGTGGCTTCCTTTTGAAAGCACAGTTGTGTAGTATCAGAGGGGTAGCTGTGTTAGTCTGAATCTGTAAAAAGCAACAGAGGGTCCTGTGGCACCTTTAAGACTAACAGAAGTATTGGGAGCATAAGCTTTTGTGGGTAAGAACCTCACTTCTTCAGATGCAAGAACCTCACTTCTTCACTTGCATCTGAAGAAGTGAGGTTCTTACCCACGAAAGCTTATGCTCCCAATACGTCTGTTAGTCTTAAAGGTGCCACAGGACCCTCAGTTGTGTAGTAGGAGTCCTAAAACAGCTCCTCCCCCTGCAAATCTCCCTCTTTCTCTGTTGGCTGTTGTTTGCATGCATGTGTGTATATGTTTGTGTGTGTGCTTGTTTTGGAGACCTATAGTTTAAAGCTGAACATCCCATCAAAAAATGTAACGTCTTGCTCAGTCTTAAACAACACTGACTTTATGAACTGGATGTGTTGCTCTCTTCATAACTCTGCTTTTCTTGTTAAAAATAAAACCACTTCCTCTGCAGGGATGTGCTTTCTGCTTAAAGGTTTACCAGCCATAGGGCAGAATCCGGCAAGTTGGAATTTAGAAAGTGAAAGGGGTGCATGGTTGGCTATTGATGGGGTTTGTGTGTGTTTTTTTTTTTTTTTCATAAACTGCAGGGGACCAATTTTGTTCAGTCATGGTATTGCGTCTGTTGTGTCTGAGGTCAGGCTAGGGCTGCAGGTCTGTTGAGGGGGAGCAGGATCAGTCCCTGAAGCAGTCAGTGCTGGAAGGCCAATGATAAGAGCAGGATTGTTTTGCACATGGGGGTCTCATTTGGATATTGGTGTACTCTCTGAGCACAACTGCACCATAGAGCCCTTCTGCTCCTGGAGAAAGTATGGAGACTAAAAATTTAACCCCTTTCTAATGGGTATCTGGTGTGGCTCCCTCTAGAGCAGTGGTTCCCAAACTGGGGTTTGTAAACCCCTGGGGGTTCGTGAAATGTTAGAGGGTTCTCAGGAATAAATTCCCTATTGGTGGACATAGCTGTCCTTTGGGACTCCAGGCACCACAGGGCCAGCAGCCCAGAGCCCCTGGACTTCCAAGAGCTAAGCAGATCAAAGCAAGCATATCTATCATACTGAGGAGATTAAAACTTCAAGACTCCTTATAAGAAATGGAAAGGGAGGTGGATATTTTTTGCTGTTTTTAAAATTAAATGGGCAGCTAGTATTTTTAAAATTATTATGAAGAACAAGTTTAGGCTTTGTTATAATATGTGTTGTTTGCCTGGACTCCTCAAGACCTGAATGCTTGTGTAGGAGGAACTTTTTGAGTTGGCTTCTTAAATCTGATACTCTTTGATGAAACATAGGAGCCTTGTCTTATAACAGGCTTATTCAAAGTGATACAAGCTACGAAAGTGAGATCTTGGAAGTGTTGCCATTTTCATAATGTAATAAAAATACTGCGATGATTAATAATAATAATTAATGTAAATGTCATAAAACAAATTTTATATTTCCAAGATCACTGCTTTTATAATTTATACTCAAGTAAAGGAGAAAATCCCTGGAAATATTCATTTTTAGGAGTGAGTTCATGAGACTTGACATTTTAGTGAAAGGGGTTCACAGGTGGTTAAAGTTTGGGAACCACTGCTCTAGAGTATTGCTGTAAGATTTGAGTTAAGGTGTTTTAGAAGCAGATGCAGAAAGTAGTGATAATGGGGGTGGGTGCCTCTTAATCTACCAGCCAAACCATTTGCAATTATGTCCAGGCAGGTAAAGTAGCAACACTTATCTGAATCCAGAACACTTAAATAGTGAATTGTGTTTTGTCTGAATCAGGTCGGTCTTTAAGCCTATGAGTCAGGGCACCATCTTGTTTATATAGCATGCCAGATAGTTCATTTAAAACATTAAACCAGTATGAAAACTTTCTAAAGCAAAGAACCTACATCCAGTCAGACTTCTTGAGGCCATTAACACATATGGCCTAATCTGAAGCCCTCTGAAAGTCAACACACTTTTTTTCAATTGGCATCAATGAACTTTGAGAGGTGAAGTAGTCTTCATAAGTGGGTGATATTTTTACTTT
This sequence comes from Chrysemys picta bellii, assembly GCF_011386835.1. Lineage (NCBI taxonomy): Eukaryota > Metazoa > Chordata > Testudines > Emydidae > Chrysemys > Chrysemys picta. Next base: position 8,603,434 of record NC_088797.1, read on the forward strand.
GCATACTAGCTATGGGACTGGCAGCATGGAATAAAGTATCTCTTTCTTCTACCTGCTCTAAGCTTGAAGGCTGCTGGTAACTGGGAGTATAGGGGTGTTGTATGGCCAAGTGATTAGAACATGGAACTGGTAGGCAGGACTCCTGCGTTGTTTTCCCAGCTCTGTCACCTTGAGCAGGCTGCTTGGTGATGCTTTAAACACACAAGTTGCACTGGCTTACGTCACTTTAGTCTGCCCTTAACTGTCAGCATTCTTACATAGCTAGAAGTTTTAGTTTAGACTAGTGCGATGTCTCACTGTTTGGTAAATCAGTGCAACTTTGTGTCTTGGCCAGGGATTAGTTCTTCTCTACCTCGGGTTGCTAGCTAATGTTCAGTTCCGAAAGGCAGATAACCCATTTAATGTACTTTTCAGCCAAGGAGCTCAAAAGCACTATAAACTGTTGTTGCCACCACAACTTGAACCCCCTCAATCATTTCCCTACCAGATATACAATACTCAAATCCTCAATCTAGAACAGTGTCTCTCAAACTTTTTTGTACTGGTGACCCCTTTCACATAGCAAGTCTCTGAGTGCGTTTCTCTTCCCCACCCACTTATAAATTAAAAACACTTTTTTAATATATTTAACACCATTATAAATGCTGGAGTCAAAGCGGGGTTTGGGGTGGAGATTGATGGCTTGTGCCCCCTCCCCCCATAATAACCTCATGACCCCCGGAGGGGTCCTAGTCCCCAGTTTGAGAATCCCTGTTCTAGAATAAGGATTATCTACCTGTAACTGAGGGTGGGAAAAATATTACCCACTTCTTCCAGCTGTGTGTATGTGTTGAATCTGCCAATAAAAACCCCAGCAGGCATGGTGCATAGATCCATAACATTAACTGTTCTGATGTTTTAGTTTTCAGAAATAATTCCTGAAGTGAAAACACCAGGATAAGGCACATCTGGAGTCTGAGATCTTCTTGCTCCTGAGTTATGTGCCATACTGTGTGAAGACTTTGCATTCTAGGAGTGCTAGACTTTGCATTCTAGGAGTGCTGCCACCATTGAATGGAATAGCAAAACTCTCATTTATTTTAGCAAAGAACAAGTCCTCATGGGAAAACAAAAGTCCATACTTCTGGGTGTGCATTACATAAAGCAGCCCTTTTTAATGTGGAACATATTGTGGCTGACTTCACCAATTCAATTCAAATACTGCATGCACTGAGTGGGAAAACTAAAGAAAGCTCTGCTGATAAATCATAAACTTAGTCATTTGTCTAAATTCTCCATGCTTAACTGTTCACTGGGCAGCAATCCAGTGCTGTATCATGGCTCTACATCTTCTAGAAAACCCTGTTGAAAATGAGGTTTAACTTGCACAAGAGCTTTTATAAGGCCGCAGTAACAGGATTCTGCAAAAAGGCCCTTGCAGTGTGCCAAATTCTTACTCTCAACAGGGCTAAATTTGCCCCATGGTCAGCTCTGTTTTAGAGTAGCCTAACTAATCTCATTCAAGCTGGGTGTGTCTGTAACCCTGGGCTGTATGATTTCTACACTCTATACTGGAATAGTTTGACAGTTGTGGTGGTGATGGTGTTGGGCAACATGATCAGCATAACGCAATTCCTAATATCTTACACGTTGCTAGTAAAACCATAAAAACCCTCTTTTTATGGTTGTAAATTGAATCTGACAATAAGATGGAAACTCATTGGATTTCCAGCCTGAAGTGAAAACAGTGAGGAGTCCTTGTGGCACCTTAGAGACTAACAAATTTATTTGGGCATACAAGCCAAGCCCTAAGATACAACGGCATTTGCTCCAATCCCTCAGACAGAGACAAACACCTACAGGATCTCTATCAAGCATTCTTAAAACTACAATACCCATCTGGGCAAGTGAAGAAACCAATTGACAGAGCCAGAAGAGTACCCAGAAGCCACCTACTACAGGACAGGCCAACAAGAAAGTAACAGAATGCCACTAGCCCTCACCTACAGCCCCCTACTAAAACTTCTCCAGCACATCATCAGGGATCTACAACCTATCTTAGAGGACGATCCCTCACTGTCAGACCTTGGGAGACAGGCCAGTCCTTGCTTACAGACACTCCCACTACCTGAAGCAAATACTCCCCAGCAACTACACACCACACAACAGAAACACTAACCCAGGAACCAATCCCTGAAACAAACCCCGTTGCCAACTCTGCCCACATATCTATTCAAGGGACACCATCATAGGAACTAACCACATCAGCCACACCATAAGGGGCTCGTTCACCTGCACATCTACTAATGTTATATATGTCATGTGCCAGCAATGCCCCTCTGCCATGTCCATTGGCCAAACTGGATAGTCTGTACGCATGGACACAAATCAGACATCAATAATTGTAACATTAAAAAACCAGTAGGAGAGCACTTCAATCTCCCTGGACACTCAGTAACAGACTTAAGTGGCCATTCTTCAACAAAAAAAACTTCAAACACAGACTTCAACAAGAAACTGCAGAACTGGAATTAATTTGCAAACTTGACACCATCAAGTTAGGCCTAATAAAGACTGGGAGTGGCTGGGTCACTACAAAAAGTAATTTTCCCCCTGTTGATATTCACTCCTTCTATTGGAGCTTATGCTCCAATACATCTGTTAGTCTTAAAGGTGCCACAGGACTCTGTTGCTTTTTACACTCCAACTTGTCAACTGTTGGGAATGGGCCACATTCCCCCTGATTGAATTGGCCTCGTTACCACGTGGTAAGGCAACTCCCATCTTTTCATGTGCTGTATATTTATACCTTCCTACTTTATTTTTCACTCCATGCATCTGATGAAGTGGGTTATAGCCCATGAAAGCTTATGCCCAAATAAATTTGTTAGTCTCTAAGGTGCCACAAGGACCCCTCCTTGTTTTTGCTGATACAGACTAACACGGCGGCTACTCCGAAACCGCAAGTGAGTACAGGATACCTCTGCCTGGGATAAGGAGCTGCATCTATTGTATCCCTTATGCTGAGCACACTGGGTAAAATTGCAATATTACCTCTGTATAGCTTCCCCCTAGTTTAATAGAGAACTTTCATATGGTACTATGTCATCTGGGACCACTACACACAGGGATAGCTTTTATGGGATGAGATTAGTGTTCAGATGGTAAAATATAAAGGCCACTAAGTAATCAGCCTATTATGTGCACACTTCCTGTGTGACTTTTTTTTTAAAAGAAAAACCCTGGGACCAACATGGCTACAACAACACTGCATGGGGGGGAATCCTTCATGTGTGAGCCTCTCCCCCGGACTAAGTAGAAAACTGTGAATCCAGAAACTAGAAGCTAACATTTCTTGGCTATTGTAGTTGCTTACGTATACAATAAAAGTGCCAGTGGGAATGAATCACAGTGCTGTGCTGCTTTGTGTTAAAACACATTGCATACAGTAACTTGATTTTTTTCAAGGCTGGACTTACACACCAATATAGCTCCATATTAAGAATCTCTCTCCCACTGAAGCCTTGTAGCTATTCTAAGATATTTAATATCTGATTAGGGCTCCAAAATCAATAGGAATTGGGTGCTTAACTGTCCTTTGTGCCTTTGTTATTAATTTGTATTTCAGCAGGAGCACAGGGCCCCATTGTTTTAGGTGCTGTACAAACAGACCAAACCCCTCCCCCCCCCCCCCCCCCCAAGATCTAAAAATAGCTTCTTAAACATTCAACTATAAATCTGTCCTATCATGAAGATTGTACGGTGTTAGTTTTATTCTGATCAGAGTCATAGAAATATAGGGCTGGGAAGGGACCTCAAAGAGGTCATTTCTTCCATCCCTGTGCGCTGAGGGAGAACCAAATATACCTAGACCGGGGTAGGCAACCTATGGCACGCATGCCAAAGGCAGCACACAAGCTGATTTTCAGTGGCACTCTCACTGCCCGGATCCTGGCCACCAGTCTGGGGAGCTTTGCATTTTAATTTAATTTTTAAATGAAGCTTCTTAAACATGTTAAAACCCTATTTACTTGCATAAACTATTGTTGTATGTAATCTATTATAAACTTGTAGAAAGACTCTTAAAAACATTTAAAATGTATTACTGGCACTCGAAACCTTAAATTTGAGTGAATAAATGAAGACTCTACACACCACTTCTGAAAGGTTGCCGACCCCTGACTTAGACCATCCCTGCATCCTAGTGGGGGACTCCCACTCTGGCAGGAGAATGAAATCTTGCCTAATAGGTTTCTATGCCTTAGGGCTGGTCTACACGGGGGGGAGGGGAATCGATCCAAGATACGCAACTTCAGCTACGCAAATAGCGTAGCTGAAGTCGAAGTATCTTGGATCGAATTACCTGGGGTCCAGACGGCGCGGGATCGACTGCCACGGCTCCCCCGTTGACTGCGCTATCGCCGTTTGCGCTGGTGGAGTTCTGGAGTCGACAGTGAGCGCGTTCGGGGATCGATATATCGCGTCTTAACGAGACGCGATATATCGATCCCGGATAAATCGATTGCTACCCGCCAATACGGCGGGTAGTGAAGACATACCCTTACTGATGCTGCTTTAGTAAAAGTCAAATCACTGTGTATTCAGTTAAACTTGCACAGTATTTTGGAACTCCTTTGTCATGCACATCAAAGACTTAAATTTTAGCTACTAGAGCCTTCACAGCATGTAAAAATTGTTATAAAATTTGGTAGTGTAAAATGAGCTGGGGATTCCAGAGCCCCCCATCTGCAGTGTAAGTCAACAGCTATCTGTTCTGTTGTAGTAGCTGTGTGGGTTCCAGAATATTAGACAAGGTGGGTAAGGTAATATCATTTTTTTTAAATGGACCAGCTTGTGTGTGTGTGTGTGTGTGAGAGACAAGTTTTCCAGCTACATAGAGCTCTTCATCAGATCTGAGAAATGTATTAAGTGTCACAGCTAAATACAAGATCAAACAGCACATACTTTAGCATAAGAAGTTAGAATATTTGTTTTCATCTTAGTACATTTCCCAAATTCCCAGACCCAACGAAGAGCTCTGTGTAGCTTGAAAACATGTCTTGCTCACCAACAGAAGCTGGTCCAAGAAAAGATATTACCTCACCCACCTTACCTCTCTGTTCTGATATGGTTTAATAGTCTGCTTACCTGCAGCTTTATGTTGTGATTTTTACCTGCATTCTCCTCTTCTCTTCAGGAGGGAGATCAGGGCTGGGGCAGCGGGGGGGGGGGGGGAGGCTAGGGGTGGAGGCTCTGGGCAGCACTTACCTCAAGCAGCCGCATGCTGCCCCAGCCTCAGGCGCCACCCCTGCAGTTCCCATTAGCTGTGGTTCCTGCCAATGGGAGCTGCAGAGCCGGTGCTTGGGGCAGGGGCAGCGCATGGAGACCCCTAGCTGCCCCTACATCTAAGGAGCCAGAGGGGGTACATGCCACTGCTTCTGGGAGCCGCGTGGAGCCAAGGCAGGCAGGGAGCCTGCCAGCCCTGCTGCACTGTCGACTGGACTTTTAAGGACGAGCTGCCAGGGTCCCTTTTTGACCGGGCGTTCCAGTCGGACACCTGGCAATCCCACTTGCTTAAATGTACAGGACTAAATTCTGCCATCAGTTAAACCTATGCAAACTGTACTGGCTTCAGTGAGATTGCATAGATGTAACTGAGGGCAGAATTTGATCTGTGCTCTCTTGAAATAACTTATAAGTGAGTACAGCAACACTATGCCTGCTCAGTTACTGGAATGTGGACGTGGGGGGGAACTCCGGCATAACTTTCTTGGGCCTCTAGCGAAAGGGTGCATATCTTTTATATGTATTCCCTGTAAATGAATATATTGTGTTGAGGGCGAACCTAGTCAGTCACGAGGCAGTTAGCAAAAAGCTCTGCTAAAGAATAAGAAACAAAGGTTCTGCCAGTGTTTTAATAGAGACTTTCCTGAAGTAAGGTCACACGCAAAGCAAAACAAGCTGACAGATGTGACAGCTGCTAAATAAAGCACAGGCTCAATCTAGCTCTGTTCTTAAAGCATCCCTACTTTAATAGCTTGACAGAGTGCCACCTCTTGAACTGTCCTCTGCCTAGAGTCATGTAAAAGAGAACTCACTGGAGCACTGTCTGCCATCCTTCATTTACAAACAGTGCTGGTGCTAGCCCATTGGGGGCTGTCAGCAGGAATATTTTTGCCCCCCAACACATACTAATAATTAATGGGGGGGGGGGGCCCTAAGCAATTGCTTAATCTGCTTTTGCCTAGTGCCAGCTCTTTGTACAAAAGGACTATTTGAATTCTTAGCTGCTGAAAAACTAGCCAGCTGGGCTATCCCCTCTCTGTGCAACTGATCACCTTCACTTTTTTTTGTATGTTGATTCACACCCTCGACCAGGCCATTATGGAAAATATGCTACCAAGATGAGAGGCAGCATGGTATGTCTCTAAAATATAACCAGACCTTGGATTATATGTGTAGCCCTAGGAAAACCTAACCTGTAGCCTGTGATGGTAACTGCACGCCATCTGTCTTAGAATTCAGATTTCAACAACTCAGTACCTCCTCTTAACATCCTCTCACTGGTCAGATGTGTCTTCTGTCCAGGTACTTGCAGTTCCTCCAACACCACTGTAACTACAAACTTTCCGCTTATAGGTCTGGATTAGGGGGACCAGATGTCCCGATTTTATACGGACAGTCCTGGTTTTTTGGGTCATTTTCTTATATAGGCTCCTATTACCCCCCACCCCGTCCCAATTTTTCACACTTCCTGTCTGGTCACCCTAGTCTGGATTCAATAAGGCCATGCTTCATAGTAATCCAGCAAGTTCTGAGAGGCAGACAGAGCCCCCACGGTGCTCCCTCGGAATAGTGCTTGACTTCCTTCCTTGCCCTTCACCCAATCAGGCCTACCAGCCTGACAGCACAAATATTAACCAATCTGGGAATGGACTTTTTCTTGCATTGTCTTACTGTACCTTTGTATGAAAGCAAATGGTGTCTCAGAAAGGAGGCAGAGGGGTACTTGCTGTAATCATGAGACTACAGAGAAATTCCATCTCTAGATGGCTGGCTTTTCCCTACTGATTTGTTCCATTCTCTGCCGGACCCAGACCTCTGGCTCACTCCTCCTTCATCCCAGAAAGCAATACAGCATCCACTTGGCATGCTGTTGGTTCTGGGCTCTTTATGCTTCCTTTTGACACTATTATTCCTGACTTAGTTCTTGTTTCCCACAGAGAGATCAGTTGTTGCCTTCTTCCCAAGCTTCTTTTTTTCAAGTTGTCTGAGCAACCTAAAACTCATTGCCACAGTGCTGCTGTCCTATTAGATGCCTTTTAAAATGTTTTAAGTTTGAGATGCCTAATAAACCTCTGAAGGAGAACGGTATTTAGAAAGTGATGAGATGTAAGGAGATACTTATCTAGTCTCTGCAAGTTTTGAAAGACTTCAATCTAGACCTCAAACATGAGGGCTGGGAAGTCACTATCAGACTGTGCTCAGATATAAGCAAGGCCACAATGGTACTTACTGTGCTGTTGAAGGGGAACTTCTAGGACACAGTTTTAAGAAATTGCATGTGGGTCAATATAACTCCTATTCTTAGATACAAGCACAAAAGCATGCAATACCTGGTGCTCTAGTGTCAAGTATCAGGGGGTAGCCGTGTTAGTCTGTATCTACAAAAACAACAAGGAGTCTGGTGGCACCTTAAAGACTAACAGATTTATTTGGGCATAAGCTTTCGTGAGTAAAAACCTCACTTCTTCGGATGCAGGAAGTGAGGTTTTTACTCACGAAAGCTTATGCCCAAATAAATCTGTTAGTCTTTAAGGTGCCACCAGACTCCTTGTTGTTTCTGGTGCTCTAGTGTCTGTCCTGTCTGTCTCTCGTTACCTTAACAATGAACTGCTGTACTGGGCGCTAATTCACTCCCCATCATTCACTTGCGCAGCCCATGCGCTGCTGAGTGTTAGAGTGTGATACTCCTCTAGCACGCTGCTGCCATTTACAGACAGACAGGTGTAGCTCATCCCGGAGACAGATTCTGATGATTTTCTTAGATAGCCCTGACATCAGAGGAGATGCTTCAGATTTACAATGATGTAAAAGAGAAAAATCTGGCCCTTCGGAAAGCAATTCTGAAGTTCACAATCTACTTTACTTCCTCCCAACCCAAAGTAGAATTAGTTATCTCAAAGAATACATATTAACCAATCACTGGTATTGGATAAATGCTGCCAAGAACTCAAACTATGCTCCAAAACTCAATACCTAGGTTTAACTGCAGTTGAACTGCACTCTGTTTGCATACACTATCTGTAACAGGACCCTCCTGTCACTTACTCTGATATTTTGGACTAAGGTGAAAACCTAACTATTCACAAGTTCAGAGGCAAATTATTCTACCTGGAAAACTAGGATTTTCCTGATCATTTGTTCCACCCTTGCTTAAATCAGGGGGTGCATCAAATATAGCAGATATTTAGAAAGTGACCACAAGTCTGATTTACGCTGTCAGGTAGCAGAATGCAGCCTTCGTGAAATATGCCACCATTTGACTCCTTCTCTCTGATGGCATTTATTTCTTGTGAGCATGATCCTGTGGTAGCACTTGGGAGCAGGAAGCAGTACTGCATAATGCAAATGGCTTTCAGTGATGTTATAGGGGAAAATGGCATAAAACAGAACATCCAGATTGAATTCAATAGGGTTGGGGAATCTGAACCACATGGCTCACAACATGAATATTCATGTGCTTTGGACAGCGTTACTACTAGTCTGCCTTTATGTGGCTCTGAATGATCTCATTTGATACTTACTCACTGCTTCTTTGTACTCTTTGCAATTCATCCCACTTCAGAAAGCATGTACTTCAGATTAACTCTTTCCTTGGGAAAGCGGTCTTGTGGGATCACTTGCAGCTATGCCTCTGCAGCTGAGGGAGTTCAACTGTACAAACGCCCTAGAATACAACTTGACATGTTTTTTAAAGTAGAGATTTGGTATGAACTACCTGTCAATAGGGAGAAAAATATTCTTCTATTTAATGTTTGGGCAGAAGTGATTTATACAAACCCCCAACTCCTAAAGTGGAAAAATAAATAAAAGCCTGTGAATGATGAAGTGGAATATATCAACTTTGCTACAAATGTTTAACTGGGGACAAGGCTCTACCTTCTGCACCCAAATCTAGTGACAGGCTACTGGCGAACTATGAGAAATGACCTGCTCTGTTTAATAGAAGTTAACAAGGTTAATTCCCCTGGTGGAGGGGGAAAGGAAGTGTATTTAGACTTTAAAATAAAAAAATACAAGCACTGTGGTTCTGAAAGGTATATTAGCATTACTAGTGTAGTCTGATCAGAAATCCTGCTGCAGCAGAACACAGATTTAAAATAACTTCTGCCTGGAGTAACGCTGGTCACTTTTTCCAGCCTGGAAGCTTAAGAGACTGTTTTAAACTAAATATAGTCTGTGGCTGACTGCAAGACAAATGACTCAAATATTGCAAACAGGCCTGCCCTATCAGAGTTCCTGTGTGCCATGCTGGAGTTCCGACATGAATAACAGGAGCAGGTGGGTAGCTAACTTGGGTTTTTATTTTCAATCCAGTTGTCCCATCCTTGTTGGGACAGCTGATCTACAGAGGAAACTGGAGACGAGTTGTTTCAAACAAAAGTGATTAGTTTTCCCCTTTCCTACAGAACCCTTTGTCAGAGGAGTGGCTACAAATGCTGCCAGTGTAACTAGATAATGTGTATGAAACGGCTCTTCGTTTTTGTTGGATGTTAAGGACAGATTATAAATGCTACCATATGCTACAGCAGTTGTCCAAGGGGATGAGCCAAATTTACTGCTGATGTAAGTGTGGGCAGGTCACTTAGCTTTAGTGTTGCATCTGGTTATGTCTGAGATGAAAGATAGCCTGAAATACTGGAATTGCTATAGTAGGGATGAACCCCCTTTGACAGTGGCAAATCAGGATCATCTTGGTCATACAAACAGAACTTTCCTTAACTATGGGCTTAAAACAAACACAAGGAAGTACTTCTTCTTCTTCACACAATGCACAGCCAACCTGTGGAACTCATTCCCAGGGGATGTGGTGAAGGCCAAAAGTATAAATGGCTCATGGAGGATAGGTCCATCAACTCTGTCCTAGATCCTAGTACCTTCTACCTGCAGTTTGCACCTGTCACGCTGATGAAAGTAAGTGCCCTACATAGGGATACAGACTGTCCTGATTTTTGACTTGTGTGATATCTTTGCATCTCTTCTCTTACATTTACTACTTCTGAAGATTTGATTTCTATTTGTATTCTAAAGTACCATTTTGCATAATATAGTGGGGGGGGGAAATGTAAATGAAACATCCTGGCCTGAACCTTATCTGAAGCTCAAGGCAGTACAGTGGGAAATCACTAGCGTTCTCACCTCCTGAAGACTAGGTTAGATCCAGTTTTAAGCCACAAATGGAGAAGACCAGTCCCAGCAAGCACCAGGCCATCATACAATCTGGCATGACTGTCAGATGCTGTTCAGGAAAGGCCCAGGAGTGAAATGGGTGGTTGCGTTTAGATGTGCTGAGGATGATTCCTGTCAGGACTCTAACCAGATGTGAGTTCCTTGCTTTCATAAGTACTGAACTCCTCCAAAAACCAGGGCAGGGGAGAATAGTGTGTGTAAATACACACTAGAACAATGCTAATTCAATGCATCACTTACCAGTGGCTTACAGTCTCTGCATGACAACGTTGTGGCTAACAAAGCACGACATGTGAATGTCAGAAGCTGGCTGATAAGGGTTTTGAAACACTGAAGCATAAGCCTTGTCAACTGTCTTTATCTTCCTACTCATGTAATAGTGAGACACTCAAATTGAATGCGTAACTCCTATGTTATAAAATGAAGATGTTGCTCAAACACTTTTCCCTCACTTTCTCCCTAGATTTCTGAGCCCACTGAACATGATCCTTGGTGGCACCGTAGTAGTGCTGGTGTTCACAGGTTTTGTGTGGGCATCACACAACAAAGACATCCTTCGCAAGTTCAAGAAGCAGTACCCAACTGCGTTTGTGGTAGCCATCCTGCTGTCTAGTTACTTCTTGATATCCTATTTTGGAGGTGTCATGGTGTTCATATTTGGGATAACATTTCCTCTACTGTGTAAGTATAGCTTTTCTCTCCACTTCCCATGGCTAGAACTAAAAGCTCAAGTCTATTCACTCTGAATTAACATTTGGCTTCACTTTTAATATATGAAATTTGAGGTTTTAAATTGTCCCAAAAGAAATCTTCTACAACTGACTTTCAAGGCTGCTAGCAAGTGAAACTTGAAGGAATCTATAGTCTTCCTTTTAAGAACAATAAACTATATTGGAGGTAGGACATATACTTACATGATTTCTTAAGCAGACCATATCAGTACATACATGTTAGACTTCCAGCTTCCTACTTTTGGATGTCAGCTCATTTACAGAGTCCTTCAGAGTGCCAGATGAGGGGCACTAAAGAGCTAGGTATTAAATGGGGGCATGTCAGTTAACAAACATGTATTTCTGTTCTTAGTGACATTTATCCATGCGTCTCTGAGGCTTCGGAGCATAAAGAACAAGCTGGAAAATAAAATGGAAGGAATAGGTTTGAAGAGGACCCCTATGGGCATAGTACTTGATGCCCTTGATCAGCAGGAAGAGAACATCAACAAACTGGCTGATTACATCGCTAAAGTGAAGGAATAAGGGGCACGTAATATGGCTTTCTTATCTGTTGCAGGAATTTAGTTGCTATTTACTCTTGTCAAAGCTTGCTTTCAATTTGTCTGTGAGATGCACGTACTGTACAGATTGACAATGGCAAGATAAAGGTATACAAAGTTATTCAGGGCTCCTCTAAGACTGGGGAGGAGAGTCACCTTTCTATAATATGGTAAAATGTCTTCCTGTTAGTGCAAATGTGTGTAATGGTTTAAAGCACTTGTTTTCTGGCAGGGGAGGTGGGGGAGAAACAAACATGAATTGCAATCTCTGAACCTGTTCTTGGTAGCCAGTGTCATGTCTAAGTATTTATAATGCACTTCATTGGAGGGATGGTATGGGGTGGGAGGACTGTTTAGTGCTCTACCGGTTGGCTAACACTGTCACCAGACAAAAATCTGTCAGTCAGGATTGGCTGAATGCTCTGCCAACCCACTTTTCAAGTGGGTAATATTCAAGCCATCTTATCTGAAGTAGCAAATGGAAAGAATAAATTGACTAGAGCGCACAAGTCACCTCACACTCCTAGTCTGTTCACAAAATGTAATATTTTCTTATAGCAGGAGATCAAAGTCTAAATGGGCAACATATGTAAACTATATAGCACCCTTGTCCAGTTCTGCTCGCAATACACCTATGCAAATTCGACTGAATTCCATAGGAGAGGCGCATGTGTCTCTGAAGGTTATTCTGAGCCTTAAATGTCTCTGTGAAATCTTGGCTCTCTTGAAGTCCATGGAAGTTTTTTTTGTTGCCATTGACTTCAAGAGAGCCACGATTTCACACTTGTAAGTTGTGGGGTTTTGTGGTTGACTTCTTCCTTTTTTTTTTTTTTTTTTTTTTTTTTTTTTTTTTTTTTTTTTAATGCTAAAAAAACAAAACTGGCCTGTAAGAATAGCTAGGACACTCTCTCTTATTTGGAGTTCTGGTTTTCAAAAACCAGAACTGTCACTTGAGATTTTAGGAGTTGCCTCATTGTCCAAATTGTGCTCTGACTCTCTTCCAATTTAAAGACGACACTGGCTAAAACATACATTTTGCTAACTTATTCCACTTGTGGCTCTGTTCAGGGAAAATAAGACTAGATTTCAGACTTATAAATAAAAACAATAAATTGCATATTCTTAGAACCATTTCCAAATTCATATAAGCAGTTACTTTCAAGAGCTCTTGTTACAAATTTCTTCAGTAAACTTCAGCTTGACTGCAGTCTGTGCTACCTAAACCATATGCATGGAAAAACGTATGCAGATTAACATAGTGTGTAACTAGCACTCTTGCATCTCTCCTCCTTTTTATGAAGTATTTATCTGTAACTGACTTGATTTACATGGCAGGTATAGCAGATATCCAAAAACCTCTTCAGAGTTCATGTATATAGACATGTGCGTGCGCACACATACGGTGTCTCTTCAAAATGAATTGTTTAGGAGTCTGAACACCTCATTCCATGCAAATGTTCCAGAGTGATCAGTATTTATTGGAAGTTTGTCTTTACGTGTATATTCCAGGGTAAGAAGCAATGCCCTGCTCCTTTATTATAGTACCTTGTCTTAGCTTTTGATGAGTAGTTCTTGCTACACTTACAGAAGAGATACTAGCCTATGACTTCATGAATATATGGTTCCATTGTAGAATTTTAAAAATGAGTTGTGAAGAATAAACTTTAACAATTGATAAAACTGAGTGCATTTATTTCTTTTTAAACTAATCCTAATGCAGAAAAGTGAGCTTTAATCAAGATCACACTACTCTACAATAACATGATGCAGTTTAAGTGACAAACTTTTTTGGTTTTTGAACTATGGTCACTACTTTACATATAACAAAAGCACAACACAATGCACTGTGGGTCTTCTTTCCTTTCAGAAAGGGAATGGATTTGGAACATGCCATAGTGAGTCAGTGGATATCTGTATCCTTTTGGGTGAGTGGTTTTCTGGGTGGAGGAAAGTAGGGAGGGCTGCCTCTTGGACGAATTTGAAAAATGGTATGCTTACCAAACTGGGTGGGGTAGGGTTTGGGTTTTTTTGTTGTTTGTTAAACCAAATTTTCCAGTGTTCAGATGTTTGACTTATGTGAATAATTTTCAGTTTCCAGCCCCACCAGACTAAATTTCTTCCTTCAAGCCACATCTAAAGTAGAAGATTCCTGCCTTCACCTCCCAACTTAAACAACAAAAAACCCTCCGCAAAACTCCAAACCAAGTGGGAGTAAATCAGTACTCTGTGTCGGGGGGGGGGGGGGGGGGGGGGGAGGAGCCTGATTTGATGATTTTTGTGGTTTTTTTTGTTTTTTTTGTTTTTTTTTTTTTTTTGTAGTCTGAACAAAAGCTTCTGCAATAGCAGTTTACCTCTTTCTCTGTGTCCTCAAAGGAAATTGAAGCAAATGGGGACACCTTCCTATACAAGATAACAGGCTGTACCTTTACAATAACAATGATTCCAGTTAGTCTCTGCTACTGGGTTTTGTAGAGGGTGGGGCACAAAGCCTAGAGCAACCCCTTATCCAAGTTTGATTCTATTTCTGGCCTTAGCAGAAGCCATTGGGCCCTTAAAGGAGGACACAAGCCAAGAGTGGGGCATGCATTGTTGGATTTTTAGAAGAAGCTATGCCCCACCCAAATATGGTTGGCAGGAGCTATGTGACTATCAGAAAAGTGTGGGAGATGGGGTCAGTTACCTTTTTCCAACCCTATTGAAAATAAGGAGTCTGCAGAGGTATAAGTGGTGGAAAAAGTAGTGCAATCTCATTAGGGTTGAGGTAGGAGACAACAAGTAGTAGATGTGGTAATGTATGTAACTCATTGAAGAAAAATGTGATGTGATACACATACCCAAAACCACCATTCAGACCTGAACCCTGTGACTGGCATGACACCACACATGACCATACTAACTACAAAAACCTACAAGGCCCTAATAGATGATCTTCATACCATGAGGCTCAGTCCAATCTGGATAAACTTTAATGGTAAGTGAGTCTCTACTCTGAAACAAACCAGTTCTCCAGTGGAGCAGGGCTTGAATGGGGGTAGTGCTGTATGCCTCCTGGTGTTTGCTTTTGCATTCTTTCTGATGGGGTGAGAGATGGGATCTTTTCCTGCTGCACATTCCTCTCTTACAGTAGGATCTGATGGCTCTGAACAGCCTTTGTGCCTTTCCAGAAGGCACCATTTTTGTGGGGCACTTTCCTAGACTCCACCTACCTTTCCTTTAGCCACACCCTCTCTGAACTGTTGCAATCATAGGCAAGGGTTGTGCTGATGCCACTGAGAATAGCATGTTCCAGTCTCTTCTCCGTATAGTTCCCTTCTTCATCTTTCATCTATGCTGCCAGTTCCTGCTGAGTGTGCTCTGTGTGCCATATTAGCATATGGTCCCACCTATGATTACATATAAGGTAGTGATGGGCTTTTGCTTGCTTTGCCTTCCCTCAGAGAAGGGATGGGGTTGCCATATTTTCTTCCAAACGCTTAGACACCCTTCCCGGTTGTGTGAGTGTAGAGTGGCTCCTATCGTGCATTTGCTTCCCCTTCTTTGTTACTACACAGTGTAGACAGTAGGAGCACACTGAAAATTTTACATGAACATTATGGGTCTGATTCACTAGAACGATCAGCCATAAAATCAGCTTAAGTGGCCCTGGGAGCATTCCCTTCATGTAGGGATCGGCTGATGGCATAGGGTCACTGCACCAGCTCTGCCATCCCTCAGACCCTCTCTGGCTGGAAACGATACCTAAGCACTAGGAGTTATGGTCAAGGCACACGCTTCCCTCCAGACGGACCCTTGAAAAGCTGCTCAGTTTAGGGTGAGTCCTGAATCGCCTCTGGGAATGGGGCTGAATAAGAGTGTCTCAAAGCTGCTTTGGCTCTTCCCACCTCTGCCTGACCATGCTCCTTTTTCTGCTAGCCTTTCAATTGAAAGAGAGCGACAACAACACTGGCACATCCCACCTAGGGTATTCTCTTCATTTGACAGCTGTAAATGAGAAATACAGTAAAACTGTGTTTTCCTCTCAACATGTGCACAAGCAATGTTGAATCATAGTTTTAAAAATTCCTTAGTGTGCTGTAAATTCATACAGTACCCTACAAACAGTAAATCAAGTTCCCTGCCTGCATGCATGTCCCCCACCCTCAAAGGGAATCAGACAGCAGCTCAGTTAAGGTACAGGGAGGGGACGTGAACAAAGGTGGAAGGGTGGATTTGAAAGGAGAGGGTTGATTGGCATGAAGAAGGCAACTGTTCTCTATGTGGGAGCAGTAGGATATGAAGCTGAGTGGGAGAAAAGAGGTTTGGGAAGGAAGCATGGATCGTGTAAGAGAAATGCAAGCTGGCTGGCAGAAGACTTTTTAGAGCCTTGGTGATCATATTGAGCGAGAAGGGAAGGAGAAACCAGGAGCTGCGGAAAGAAGAGGTCAGATTATTGGGATGGCCAAGGACATTCAGACAAGAAGAGAAGGAACTGAGCAGCAGTAATAGGCAGACCAAGGAGGAAAAAAAGAGCAAGACACAGCCTTGTGTCTTAGCTACTAGAGGCAGAGTAGGCCATTAATGGACTTGGTGATGCTGGTTTGCGTGGAGTGAAGTTTTGTGGGGAGCAAAAGGAGAGTTGGCAGATAGGAAGCAAGCAGAGTGAGGGGATAGACTAGTATGAACAGACTGAAGTAGGGGGAATACAACAGCATGCCTGGTAGCAAAGGGAAAGCATCCAGAAAAGAGATTAATTAAAGATAAGAGGAACTGAGGAGGATTTCACACGCTTTGGGTAGAGACTTTCCCCAACACCAGAAATGACCTCTCCTTTCCTGGGCACATTCTGTGGGTGCTTGGGCTGGGTTTGGATGGTACAGAATCAAGGCTTGTCACTTTGACCATTTAAAGCATTTTTCCCCATCAGAATATTTCAAAACCATTAACTGGCGCAAGGATGGGCAAGTGCCGTTACCTCCAGCTAGAGCTCTGCACTGCCATCACCATACAAGCGAGACATTCAGTTCCTTCCTCAAACTGGCAGGCAGCTTGAGACCCAAGCAGAGGGAAAAGGGCAAGGGCCCAAAAATACTCAGTAGCAGCAACTCTGGCCAGTTCATCAGTAGTATTGAGGGACATCTGAAACAGTCCAGTTCTATTCTCAGAAGGTGACTGCAATGTGTGGTCTGAAGCATGCGGGTGGCGAAACAGTTCAGGGTTATAGCAAGGACAGAGAGAATCTGCCAGGGGAATAATGATTGCACAGCTCCCAAAACAGCTCATGGCTTCATGTTTTAAATGCTAACCAGATAGAATACTTGCCAGAACACATTCTATGGAGTATGAAGTTTGAAACTGTTATGACTTTCTTTTTTTTCCCCTGTGTACT
This sequence comes from Chrysemys picta bellii, assembly GCF_011386835.1. Taxonomy (NCBI): domain Eukaryota; kingdom Metazoa; phylum Chordata; order Testudines; family Emydidae; genus Chrysemys; species Chrysemys picta. The sequence continues at coordinate 8,620,524 of NC_088797.1, forward strand.
GTGCCTTTAAGTTTCTAAGAACTCTGCCTGTTTGCAGAGATGGCAGCCATTTTGTTCTCAGAACTACTGCAGTTCGTTTTGGAAGAAATGCACACTGTGCTCTCTCCTAGACAGGGCATTTTTGCTCTTTTGTTTGTTTGTTTCCTCAGTCTAAAAACGAAAATAATTCTGGACTGAAAATATAAGTTGTGTAGATAGAAATCACATGTGTACTTAATAAAAAAAGCAGTGGCATACAGCAGTGTGAAAAAAGAAAGTTGTGTGTGTAAAGAAGGAAAGTCACAATAGAGCACTATGTGTTGCAGGAGAATTTAACAGCAGAAAGTACCATGTAAGCAATAGAGTTCACTGTCTGAATCTGTAAAACCTGTTAAGTTGTTGCAGCTGCTGGGCAAATACCTCTGGACAAACTGGAGACTAGAATCCAACTGGCAGACAGAGATTATACCAGGGCATCATTGTTACTTGATAGCTGATGGAAATCCTTTTAGCATTGACTTGTTCCATTCCACCCTTTTTCATCATGGTATAAACAGATGCATATTACAAGCATTGTTCCCACATGTTCATATCTACCACTTGGCTTCTGAAGAAAGCATCCTTTGAAACAATTGTAAGTGAAACTTGAATCGTCTTTATTTCAAGTTGTTTCCTTCAGGGGAATCTGGTGTTTCACTCTAGCTCTTTTGGTACTGGCACCTGTACAAGACCAATAAGAAGACATGTTAATAGCAGGAAAAACTGGCTTTGCCCTTTTTTCTCCAAAAATAAGTGTGCTTATTATAATTAGACAGTAACATCACAGTACTGAAAATGTAACAGGAAATTCTGTGGCTATAATGGTTAAGAAATTCTTGGCACATTGTTGTCTCTTAGAATTCACAGAGCTGTTGGTTATTGCTTGATAAATCAAGTAGCCATCAATAACACCACTTAGCCCAGATAGAGATCCCATAGATCTCAGAGTGCTCTACAAGGTGAAGAGGCATTCTTATCCCGCATATGACAGATGGGGAAAGAGAGACTCTGGAGAGGATTTAAGTGATGTGCCAAGATCACACAGTGAGTCAGTGGCAGCGTCTATGTGCCTTGAATGCAAGTCCAGTGACCTGTCCACTGCGGATATTTTACTTCTAATCCATTGTGAGCCGTTCTAGACAGCGTGACCAGATCCAAGATACAACACTTCTACACCAATGTAAAAGGTCAGAAGTCCTGAAGACTGCCTTTCTTTGCAGCTAAATTAGTCTTTAAATAATCCTTGCCACTGTAGTAGTAGTAATAATAATAAAAATACCCCAGTGATGTGAGTTAGGGACATATTGGCAGCATTAACTTTGAATTTACAGGCAGGTGTCATTTTAAGACCGCTCATCTTCTTTAACATGTCAGGCCAAATTCTTGTCTCAGTTATGCCTGTGTAATTCCACTGAATATCGTGAGTTTGTACAAATGTAAATGGGACCAAAATATGGCCTGTAATTTAAAAAAAAATAATACATTGAAAAAAATTCAGAGGAAGTTATAAAGCAGGTGTCAATTACTTGAGAAATTGGAATGGCACCTTTTGGCAATTTACTTTTTAGACTGGATCCTCCACACTCATGCTCATGGGACTATTCCTTAATCACACAAGCAATTCCATTTGGATGATGATTTTCACAGAATTTAATGGGCCTGATCGCTTTTGTAAGAACTACGAGGTCAGTATTAGATCCTAGAAGACCAGAATGTTAAACACTATGGCCATGATTTTGAGTGCCCAATCTGAGTCTTCTGAAAGAGGCCTGGTTTTCCGAGGTTGAGGGCTCACCACTTTCTGAAAATCAGCCCCCTTAAAGTATTTCAAGTTGGACACACAAAAATGGAAGCATCCAAAATCATTAGTCCTTTTCATAATTTTGCCCCATATTTTGTAAAAATACATAACAGACCCAGATCCTACTCCTATTGTTGCCAAGAATTTTGCCATTGACTTAAATGGGAACAGGACCAAGTCCAGTCACTATAGTCACACAGTGGTTCCTAACGTGGGGTACACGCACCCCCTGGGGGTGCGAGATGCCCTTTCTGGGGGTGCGAGACATGCCAGATTTTTTTAGAAGGTAAATAATCGAAAACACAAATTAAGCACAGGCAGGTAAGTACAACTACTTTGTTTCATCAAACCTATGTATTTATTAACATTATACATTTTTTAATGATTACTGTAATATACAAACAAAATATATCTAGATTTAAGGGGTGCGAGAACATATTTTGAGAACCAAAGGGGTGCAGGCTGCAGTAAAAGTTAAGAACCACTGAGTGATAGACGCAGATCCGGGGCCGATATATTATTTTGTTAAATACATGTTCACTGTTAACATTTCATACATGCAAAACCTAATTCACCATTGCTGTAAACGGGCATATCTCCATTGATTTCATTCCAGTTACACTTGCTCATGCCAGAAGTGAATTTAGCCCATGGTCTTTCTTGTTTGGTTTTATCTATTTATTAAAAACGTTATTTTTAATTAAGATATTATTGAAGGCATTATATGTGCTCTACAGACCAAAATAATACGTTAGAGGCCATTTGATTCTATCTGATATGGACTCGGGCAATTTTAAAAATGTGTCCTGGACCAGATAGACCAAAGCAGCTCCGGAGGAGCCACTTCTGCCTGTCTAGCAAATTATCAATTCAAAAGTCATGGCATATGCACTAAATATACCTTAGAAATGGTTGACTATACAGACATAGATTAAGGGGCATTGGCAGTGTCGCCATTTGTAATATCATGATAATCTCAAACAAAGCAAGGAAGAGTTGCGGTAAAACAAACAAACAAATGTACTCCTCTACCCACTAAAACAAGAGCACAGTCTCTCATGAGATCTTCTGAGTGGTAAAAGCCCCCTAAGAACTTTCCCTACAAGTGTGCATTAAAGGCTTCAGTGGGTGAGATGCTGAGCCTCCATAACTCCAAATCATATTGATGGGAGTTCATTTATGTCTCGTCTTGTAAGTTACTGAGCCCCTGTTCTCTGTGTCATTTGGAGATGGAGTTATGGGAAGGCAGGGGACTAAGGTACGTCTATACTTACCTCCGGGTCCGGCGGTAAGCAACCGATCTTCTGGGATCTATTTATCGCGTCTTGTCTAGACGCGATAAATCGATCCCGGATCGATCCCGGAAGTGCTCGCCGTCGACGCCGGTACTCCTACTCCGCAAGAGGAGTACGCGGAGTCGACGGGGGAGCCTGCCTGCCACGTCTGGACCCGCGGTAAGTTCGAACTAAGATAGTTCGACTTCAGCTACGTGAATAACGTAGCTGAAGTTGCGTATCTTAGTTCGAAGTGGGGGGTTAGTGTGGACCAGGCCTAAGGCTAGGAATAAATGGTCAGTTTTCAGAATGGAGAGAGGTAAATAGTGGTGTCCCCCAGGGGTCTGTACTGGGCCCAGTTCTAGTCAACGTATTCATAAATGATCTGGAAAAAGAGGTAAACAGTGAGGTGGCAAAATTTGCAGATGATACAAAACTACTCAAGATAGTTAAGTCCCAGGCAGACTGCAAAGAGCTACAGAAGGATCTCTCAAAACTGTGACTGGGCAACAAAATAGAAGATGAAATTCAATGTTGATAAATGCAAAGTAATGCACATTGGAAAACATAATATCAACTATGCATATCAAATGATGGGGTCTAAATCAGCTGTGACCACTCAAGAAAGAGATCTTGGAGTCATTGGGGATAGTTCTCTGAAAACATCCACTCAATGTGCAGCGGCAGTCAAAATAAGCTAACAGAATGTTGGGAATCATTAAGAAAGGGATAGATAATAAGATAGAAAATATCATATTGCCTCTATATAAATCCATGGTACGCCCACATCTTGAATACTGCATGCAGATGTGTTCGCCACATCTCAAAAAAGATATATTGGACTTGGAAAAGGTTCAGAAAAGGGCAACAAAAATGATTAGGGGTATGGAAAGGCTGCTGTATGAGGAGAGATTAATATGACTGGAACTTTTCAGCTTGGAAAAGAGACGACTAAGGGGGGATATGATAGAGGTGTGGAGAAAGTAAATAAGGAAGTGTTATTTACTCCTTCTCATAACACAAGAACTAGGGGCCACCAAATGAAATTAATAGGCAGCAGGTTTAAAAGGAAGTATTTCTTCATACAATGCACAGTCAACCTGTGGAACTCCTTGCTAGAGGATGTTGTGAAGGCCAAGACTATAACAGGGTTCAAAAAAGAACAAGATAAATTCATGGAGGATAGGTCCATCAATAGCTATTAGCCAGGATGGCCAGGGATGGTGTCCCTAGCCTCTGTTTACCAGAAGTTGGGAATGGGCGACAGGAGACGGATCACTTGATGACTACCTGTTCTGTTCATTCCCTTTGGGGCACCTGGTATTGGCCACTGTCGGAAGATAGGATACTGGGCTAGATGGACCTTTCGTCTGACCCAGTATGGCCATTATTATGTTCTTATGTTAAGGCTAGGGCACTGAACAGGTGACTAAGTAGACCTAGGTTCAGTTCCTGGCCTTTCCACTGGTTTGCTGGGTAATCTTTGGGCAAGTCACTTCATCTCCCTGTGCCTCACTTTCCCCATCTGTGAAATGGGGATAATGATACTCACCTTGTAAGGGGCTTTGAGATCTATGGATGAAAAGTGCTAGATAGGTATTATTATGGGGCTCAGAACCTCATAGGATTGACCATAAATTGTTAAGGACCCTGTATAATGTTTGGAGGATTAGTAATAAATCATTCCTGCAACTATTTGCACCCTAAAAGAAACAGATTTACACACACACACACGCACACACACTTACACTTCTAATTTTTTTGCTTATCTATTGAGTTGAGTCCTTTTCTTTTACCTTTATGATTGTGGGCATACAGAGGTTTGAAATCTCCCTTTAGGACTTTGTGTCAGTGGTACCATTTCACTGACTACTATTTAGAGGGGCTTATGATTTGTCTAGTTATGAGCTGAAATTAGGCATGAAATCTCACTCTATGGGCAGATAACGGTGTGGGTCTTGCCATCCTTGCTCAAAGAACACTCAGTGGGAGCTTTTCCTATATAAGGACTGTAAGTTGGGCTTAATATTGACCACATTTGAAGTAAAACTGTGGTTGGTCATTATTGCGATGTAACGTGTGAATTAAAGTATGAATTCATCTAACAGCTCACAACGGCCCAGGAGGCAACTAACAAACCCTTTATCAAAATTCCAGAACATAAATGTACTTAATTTTAAAATGATGATGAATCTATCCAGAAAGCATAGGAGCCAAATCTTCACCAGGCATTAATAAATGCATCTGCAAAATTTGCGGTTGTATTAATTTGCCTGTGCAAAAGTCTGCATTTGTGCATATAGAAACACGTGACTAATGCTCAAAAGCTGTTCACAAAAATGCCAACTTGCATACAATAACCATGTTTCTATGCCTGAAAATGAATAGGCCCACAATTTTTGTAGATGCTTTTGTGGAAGCCCTTCAAATAGAATATTAGATTTGATTTGCATTAAATTACAGAGATGGAAATATTTCCCTGTTGCTACCATTCTGTTTCATAAACACTTACCGGTTTAAGATAAGCGACGTTACTCTGACGAATGTCATTTAAGAGCTTTTCTCTTGGGGTTATCTCAACTAGAGGAGGTGGTCGTTTTTTTGGAACTGGTTTAAGAGTCTTGATCACATCTTTGATGCTTGTTTTTTCAGCTGGTTCCACGTATTCTGGTATAGTGGGCTTGCGCTGAGTTCTCTTGAGTTTGACCATTTTGAAGGAGGCAGGTTCCTCACTGCTCTGTTCTTCAGGGGCTGGCTTTCTTGCATGTTCATTTTTCCTGCTCATGGGCATAGTTTTAGGGACAGGTGGCGGCTTGGGGGCTTGTATTGAGCTATACATCCTTGAATCAGGCATTGGTCCCCCTAGCATTTCCCACATCCCAGGAGGCAACCCTAGTCCATTTTCTAACATGGCTATTAACTCTCTCTGCTGTTTTAATTGCTGCTGTTTTTGCTCATCCTGCCTTTTTTGCCTTTGTCTGTCAAGATTTCTGCTGAGCAGATTGGTAACAACCATCCTGGGGCCTGGAAGTTCAAAGTGATAGCCCATCTTCAGCAGCTTAGGGTTGGCTTTCAGAAGCCTGGCAATTTCCATTTCAGCTTGATGGCCCAACATGTTCCTCTGATTGTGAAAACGCAGTTCAGTTAACGTCTCATTATACTGCAGACATCTCATGATAGCAACGATTCCCTTGCCTGAAATAAAATTTGAATCAATGTTTAGAGTAGTGATGCTCCTGTTTTCACGTAACATGTTGGCCACAGCAAAAGCTACGTTATCATCAGCTCCCACATTGGCTAAACTAAATGTTTTTACATGCTTGTTTTTTTTCATGGCATTCACAAAGTCCACCAGCATTTCCTTTGGGATGTTTTCAATGTTGTTCAGGTTGAGTTCCTTCACATCTGGATCGTTTTTCCGGACCTTCTGCAAGCTCTCATCTAAATTGGTTTGGTTTCCTGAAGGTCTTGCACTTAACTTAATAAAACTAGTATCTACAGCTAACTTCTTTGGAATTTGTAGTTTTGATACTTTCTTCTCATGGTTTTCTTGGTTTTCTGGATTTTCCCCTGATTTTGTACATGGCTTCTTAGTTACCTGAGCACTGTTGCTGTTTTTGTCTCCATATGGCTTCTTCATTCTTGATTCTTCTTCGTCATCTTCCTCCTCCTCCTCTTCATCATCGTCATCTTCCTCCTCGTCGTCATCATCATCATCATCATCTTCCTCCTCCTCCTCTTCTTCATCTTCTGTCTCTTTATAGCTTCTCTCTTCATTTGTTTCTCCCGATTGTTGAGCTGAACCCGGCTTGGCCTGTTCGACATGTTCGTTTTTGTAATATGTTTCTTTTCGGTCTGCTTCTGTAGTATCTTCTGCCATTTTTTGCTTAGCAATATTGTCCATATCCCCAGCATTTTCTTCAAACTTCTCTGCAACGTTTCTCTAAAGAAGACAAAATGCTAATAGCTGAAATAATTTAAAATGGTTTTGTGACATTAATTATGTGCTGAAATAAAAATATAGCAAATGGATTTAACATATCTGTTTTTCCTCACATCATATATAAGAGAATTCTTTTAGAAAAAAGAAACAATGTTCATTGTACTTCTGGCCTAAATGTGAATGAACAATAATTCCTTACTTAAATACTGTTATACAGCAATCTCTCATATAAACTTTCCAAGAATGCCAATAACTTCTTTCACATTCCTGATCTAAAGTCTATTGATGTCATGTGAAATCTTTCTATTGACATCAATGGTAGATCAGCCCTAATTGTCTCTGATATAACAATGGGTTGTCTATCGCATTTCTAGGAAACCTTTGTTTTTCATGTAGCAAAAAAATGGAGATACATTTCTAGCTATTGGCTCTGTGGCTCAGTCTAATGAAGATCAAAGAGGAGAACATCATAGTAACTGGTAGAACTCTTAGTGCAGGTCACCCAGAGGATTCAGGGGGCCTGGGGCAAAGCAATTTTGGGGGCCCCTTCTATAAAAAAAGTTGCAATATTATAGAATGCTATATTCTCGTGGGGGCCCCTGAGGGGCCTGGGGCAAATTGCCCCACTTGCTCCCCCTCCCCCCCCCCCGGGGCGGCCCGGTATTAGTGTTCAAGCCTTAGGAGTCTGGGCTTTTGTGTAGAGCATTAGCATTAAGGGGGCATCACTGAGGATGTAGGTGAATATTAGTTCAATTGCTTTTGTGTTCTGCAGTGGGAAAGTGGTTTCTGAACACTGCTTGATTCAAGGGCTGTGCTTTTAGCATCAGTAATGACATCATATTAGCATCTGCTCTGTTCCTGCCAGGAAGGTTAGCCACTTTCCCTGAAGGTCTATTTCATGTACAATTTAATTTTCTTGTCCCTTCCTCATGATGGGTAAGAACTGGATTTTACTACTTAGGACCCATTTTACTTTGTCTGCAGCTTGCTATTAGTAAGCAAAAACTCCCATGGACTCCAGTGAGAGTTTATCTATAAATAAGGAGTGCAGGATCAGGCCCTTTGTATGTACAAGAGTAAGGGATGCAGATGGTGGTGGTGGTCCTGCCCCACTGAGATCAGGATTGGAACCACAGTGACACTTAACTGCACTTCTCCTTTGTACCAGTGGAGGTTGCTATTTGTCAAGTTCTGAAGTGACAAAGGAGGGGATGCTGAAATATAAATAAATCATATCTGTTTGCTGTATTAATGAAGCTCTCGGAGTTTTTGTATGGATTTAACTTGACACAGAACTGGGAATGAACCACACAACTCCCAACTTTGGAATAGTTCAAATCTGGATCCAAACTATATCCAGGCCCATCTATATTTTGTACAATAGAGGTTAAAGAAACCCCAACAACTTTCAACATCCCAAAGTATAAAAGGAAGCACATTTATATATGAACCTGTTAAAGGCCAACAACGATCAAGCGACAGCTTATCTTCTTTGTAAACACCTACTGGGACACTACAAATTTTACTGGAATTCAGGGATATACAGTACTGACGTACTAGAATACAACCATATTATATAAGGTTGGACTGATGGTAAAAAGTCGCACACTGTTTCTCCCTTGAGTCCTTTAAAATTCCTACAGGTCCTAATACAGATGTATTTACGCAGGCACATCTCCCCTTGTATTCAGTGGGAGTTTGGCCTGCATAAAGACTATGGCCCCAATTCAGCAAAATATTTAAGTACGTGCTTAACTTTAAGTCAATGGGACTTAGGAATGTGCTTAAGTGCATTGCTGAATAGGATTGGACTCTTGAATCAGAGCCCACCATAAGACATACAACTGGATCCCCAGTTCCATTAACTTGGCTGATTTACATCTGCTGAGTATTTGGTCCATGAAGTTTGGGCTCATAGTCTCTAGTGACTGTAACTCATAGTCAAAAAGACAGACATTTTCAATGTGACATTGTTATATTAATTATTACTATTATTATTATCATCCAATTTTAGAGTTTATTAAGCCCTTCTAATTATATTAAGGTTATAAGGGAAAATCACACTAGCCAATATATATATTCTTATATATATTATGGAGAAATAAAAAGCTTGACTTCTATTTTGTGATTTGCTTTCATATGGTGTTTTTTCAGTCAGAGGTTTTGATGAAATAAAAACGTCATTTTCTTACATTTGAAAATGTAGTTAACAATTTAGGGCAAAAAGTAAAAATAAAAACCCTGGGGTAATCTTTCAAGTTACATCCTATAGTTATAGAGAATTTTGAAACAAGATTTGACTGAGTTTAATTCATACACTATACTGTGCTTTAATTTGTAGAAGGAACTGACAGAGAGGAAGACAAAAGCATCAAACCTATTGTTATGAGGGCCCTGATCTTTGGCAATATACTCTTACAATAAGTCTTATAGCAGATGCATAATAAACAGTTGTGATTCTCGCTTATTACCTCAGATGGCAAGAGGTTGACGGGAACTCTCTCATCCTCTAGCATGCGTCTTGATGCCTTCTGCCAATACAGGTAATCAACAAGAGATCTGTGGTCAAAGTTTCCCGTTGGAGGTTTTTCAGTCTGATCTTTCTGTATCATTCCAACTGGGACTCTTGGATCTGGAGCCATGACTTCCATTTCACATTGGAGCTCCCTCAGCTCTTCAGGGGATAAGTTTCCTAAGATTTCATCTTCATCAATGTCCTCGATTCTGACTTCCTGGTCAGAATTTTGGCTGAATTCAGACATTTCTTTAAACCCGCAGAAAATAATTTATAAAACGCTGTGCTACTAATGGTATTACACGCTGTTAAATCCCCACATTCATGTTTTTGTCGTGGCCCGTGGCAGTGCTGGATCTCAGTGTGTGAGAGAGACAGTGGGACTAAAGCTTTTACTAAGTCTATATTAAGCTGCTGCACTTGGCTGGATAAAGAGAATTTATGGAGATGCTGCCATGCTCCGTTTTCAGCAACTTGTCAGCTGTGCAAACCCTTCTGACATTTCAGTACAGCCGGTATGTCTCTCATTCAGTAATAGAGAAGATGATAGTTTTCTAGAGGATTCCCTTCAGAGGATGACTTTTAAATCTCATCATATTGATAAATCTGCTATATATACACAGGATGAAATTCACATTTGTGCAGAGAACCAACACACAAGTTTTCTTGGAACTGGAAAAGGTTCAGAGAAGGGCAACAAAGACAATCAAAGGTATGGAAGTGCTCCCATGTGACAAGAAACTAAAGAGATTAGGGGTGTTCAGTTTAGAAAAGAGACAACAAAGAGGGGATATGATAGAAGTCTATAAAATCGTGTAGTGTGGAGAAAGTGAATAGAGAAGTATTATTTATCTTTTGACACAATACAAAAACCAAGCATCCCAATGAAATGAATAGGCAGCAAGTTTAATACAAACAAGAGGAAGTATTTTTTCACAGAACGCACAACTAACCATGGAACTCATTGCCGTGGGATATCGTGATGGCCAAAAATATAATTGGGTTAAAAAAAACTGGATAATTTCATGGAGGATCGGTTCATCAAGGTCAACCCCATGCTTAGGGCAGCACTGAACCTCTGACTACCAGATGCCAGGAGTAGAAGACAGGGATGGATCACTCCATAAATGCCCTGTTCTGTACACTTCCCTTGAAACTCTGGTACAGGCCACCGCTGGAGATAGCAAACTGGATGAGATAGACCATGGTCCCTATATCATAATAAGGTGCACTTGTTACTACTACCAGGGTCCTGGGCCATGACAAGGGGTCCTAGGTGCTAATAACAACCTGAATCTAAAGAACCAGGTGTGCAGTGAATGTTACCTCTGTAAATTCTTTATTCATAAGGCCTCTTTACCACATAATAAGCCTCATCCTAGGAGTGGGACATAAGTCCTTGTGTAGTCATGGGTGAAATTCACCAGTAGTGTTTCTCCTTGAGGTTACCATATCATTTTCACACCCATCGGCTAATGTTAGGATATTGTGGTTATTGTTTACAACTAGGGATGTCATGCAAGTTTAAAACAAACTGTTGGGCCTATTTGCCACATATATTGAACACCATCATGAAGCTTTAGTCTTTATTTAGATTTCCCCTACACCTTGTGCGTTGAAGAACGCTAAAGAGACTTTTGTCTTTTTGGGTTTGTATCCCAGTAGACAAGTGTTCTCAAATTTTTTCCCCCCAGAAAGCGTATCTTGTGTATACTGTTCCTACTTATTAAATATAGAGCATTACTTGTGATTATAGGTATTTTACAATGCACTGAGGTTACAGATCCAAAAATAAGACCCTATTTAACATCCTACTGTGCATGCGTTAGGAGCTAGCTGGGTCTGTAAAACACAATATATTGGTAGAAGTTAACCTGTCTCACAAGAGGTTCACAGCTAAGAAGCAGTGCGCTAATCTGCTGCATATCTATGACTATAATTAGTTTTCTGAGACCTAATAAGTACTGTATTTGCATCCGTCTAGGCAATAGTGCACCAAAAGAAAACAACAACATTCCACTGAATTTCCTTGTTACCAAGTATCCGTGAATGACTGGGAAATCCTCAATTATTACCACCATTTCCTGTCTCCTTCCAATTCACTATCAAACCATCTTAGATCAGAATCTCTGCCAGCCTTCTGGACTGCAATGTGCTCACACAAGATATGTCCGGTCAGAATCTGGGCTCTGCCTCTGGACATGGGAACCTGGTTAGGAATTATTTTCAACTAACTGTCTATCTTGAAAAGTTTTATTTTTTCCGTCATATGATTAGGGTGGGCCACTGGCAGCCTGGAATAAGTGGGTGAAACCTCCTTGGGAATCTCTGGGATAAATTTGGCAGCGATGTACACAGTAGCGTAAGACAGACAATGGGAGTAAGTCGTGTGACTTAGAATAATTTGGCATTTAGTGAGTGTAGAAGAGCCGTCTGGCACGGGAATTGGGACAAGCGATGCAGGAAGTGTGGCTACGCCAACGATACGCTACCCCACGTCCTATGTAGCTGCAAGCCCCATTCGAGAGCTTGGAAGCTATGACACAACGCCATCCAAGATCGCTTGGCCAGAACCATCCCGCCACCCATGGAGAAGGTTGCCGTTAACTCTGCCATCTCTGGAACTGACAGCCAACTGCAGCCGGACATCGTCATCACCAACGAGGACCGGAAGATCATCATGGTGGACGTCACAGTGCCCTTCGAGAACAGGACCCCGGCCTTCCATGATTCCTGAGCTTGAAAGGTGGAGAAATATGCCCCCCTGGCTGAAACCTTGAGAGCAAAGGGTTACCAGGTTCAGACACACGCGCTGATCGTCGGAGCCTTGGGCACATGGGATCCCAGTAACGAGCGTGTGCTGAGAGAATGCAGAATCGGTCAACGCTACGCTCGGCTGATGTGGCAACTCATGGTGTCAGATGCCATTAGGTGGTCGAGGGACATCTACATAGAACACATCACTGGACATCAGCAGTATCAGGAGGGATGAGCTGGAGTGCCGATGAGAAGCGCAGTCAGGAAAGTAACTGAAATACTTTCCTCATGGATTATATTTTCTAAATGGACAACCAACCGAATTCTCAATTACTGAGGGACAATCTCCACTCATTGATATATTTTGCTTTCCACAACCAACTCTCTGCACAACTTTTCATGAGTGATGTACCCCAGTATTCGGATTCTAGTATCTAAACTGTATTGTTAAATCTATTCACCTAAATTTGGGTTATTGCTGATTATGTACTCTATGTATCATATGACTTTTAAAAAACTGACTTTGTATTTAGGGATAATCTAAGCACTATACCCAGATGTACAGACACTCTTTTCTTAACCTATGTGTTATATAATTTTTTTTAACATTAGCTTTAATAAAAAAATTTAATGAGTGGCATTTACTCATTTATGAGGTAAAGAGGAGGCCAGGGCAGCCCCAACAGCTTCAGTTGACTCCGGAGCTGAAGCTCCAAGGCACAGCACTACTTTAAGGCTCTGGCTACACTATGAGGCTTTTAGCGACACAGCTGTGCCCCTACAGATGTGCCGCTCGCTAAAAGGCACACAGTGTAGCTCCTGTTTGTCGGCAGGAAAGAGCTCTCCTGCCGACAAAAAACTTCCACCCCCCATGAGCAGCAGAGCACTCCTGCCGACAAAGCGCTGTTCACACCTGGCGCTTTTCGTCGGTAAAACTTTTGTCATTCGGGGTGTGCGGTTTTTTTAACACCCCTGAACGACAAAAGTTTTGCCGACGAAGTGCCAGTGTAGACATACCCTAACTTTCCCATGGTTTTATTCCAGGGGTTCTCTCACTTCACAATGTTCCTGGTTCTCCTGGAAACTCAACAACAAGCCAGGTCCTAAAGCCGGACCGAGTGCTCTCACATTCGACTTCAGTCCTGGACCCTGTTGGCAGAGTGATCTCTGGCCAGGCTGCCAAGTGCCAGGCACTGGGCAAGTGTTGACACTCACTGCATTTGCCCCTCCCTGCACACATTCCTGCAGCCCTTTGGGATTCTCCAGCCCAGAGCAGGGATGTGATGCGGGGAGTGGAGAGGACTTTTCCTGTAATACTCTTCCCAGCCATTGTGCACAGGGCAGCGACACAGAGGGCAGGGAGACTGCATCTCCTCTGCTCTCAGTCCCCCCCTGCCAGCCGGCTGCCCCTGTGACTCTGGCAGGAGGGTGAGGAGCAGAAGGGAGACACACACAAACCGGGAGAGTGAGGAACTGAAGGGAGCAGGCTGGGGGATGGGAGCAGAAAGGGTAACAGGAAGTAAGGGCCAGATGGAGAAGTTCCTGCTCGGCTGACCTGCCACTGTGCCACTCCCCAAACAAGTTCCTCTGCTCCCTCCACTACTCTTATCCCTGCTGGCTTCTCCAGTCTTCCCCGTGGTCCCTGTCTCCGCGCCCCCAACTTGTGCAGAGTGCAAGGCAGCTACTTCCCCCGCACCCATCCATCCTGCCTCTCTGGGGCACTCCAAGAGGCGGGTGAGTGATTGTATTTCACTGGTGAAAAATGGCTGGACAGTCCTGGGCCACTTTGGGCAGTGTGCTCCTTGGGAACATGGCCTTCTCCCATGATCCAGACCTTGCTTTCTTAGCAAGGCAACAGCGCTTATCGCCTCCCTCCAGGTCTGATAGCTTGTGCCATGAACCTTGCCTTCCAGAAACCCTTCCTTCCAGATGCTGGGTAGGATATATGCCCCATGCTTTATCTTAAACATTCCCGTAGCTGCTTCCACCTGAGGCCCCATCCACCACCACCCTCACCTGCCAGAGCCCATAGGCCCCCCACCATGGCCAGAGGAGCCTCGGCCAAACCACCCCAGGCCTCCAGATGGCCAGCCCCAGTTGCCAAGCCCTCCAGGCCGCCGGCTGGCCCAAGCTCCAGGCTGCTGGTCCAAGCTGAGCCCCCGCCGGCTTCTAGGGATGGGGGGGGAGCCAGGGCAGGGGCTCAATGCAGAGTGTGGGCGGGGCCACGACCTGGGTTAGGGGAGGCTTAGCCTCCCATGGCCTATGATACCTGTCCCCCATGCATGTTTCCACAACCACTGAATGCCAGATCAGTGTACACTTCACTCACATCCAATCTCCAAGCAATTTGTGTCCTTCAGGCATATTTCACATTAAGCACCAAATCCAGGTCCTGTTAAAGTCAATGGTGTAACCTCAATTTAATTCATTCGGCCCTAAATCTTTGGTGAATTTTATAACAATGATAAACATGTCATGCAGAATGTTTGACTACCAGTTAATCTCCGTTAAATAGCCTTAAATCCAATATAATCCCTGAACTAGTTCAGTGACATGAGTAGAAATGACAAAAAGTAAAGTATCAGGAAACAAAAGGCAAAGGAAAAATAAAATAAAAAGAGGCTACGAATACAAGGGATCTTGTCACCCCTTTGGTATTGCAAGAGGCAGCCTTATAATTTATTATGCCTCAGTGAGCACAACATCAGACCCACACGTCAATGTGTCTAGTCTACCAGTTCTAAACCCAGCAAACACTGTCTATAATGTAGTCCATAAATGGTTTCCTGATGTTATCAAATAAATCATCTGTGTTCTGGAGTTGTCATGGGATTCTCTTAAACAATGCTGTTTGGGTCACTGAAGCTATCCAGTCACTGGTTGCAAATCTCCGGTTGATTTCTTGACGGTAAATAAAGTGTTAGTCATCCTCTTATATTTCCCTGATCTGCAGCCTGGGCGGGATAAAAGTTATGAAGGGCGTAAGGCTAATGGGAGGGAAAGGCCTCAGTATGAATGACATAGTGCAAAATAATTACTTCTGACACAGACATTTGATGCCTTCACTGACTTCGGAACTTGAAATGTTAGGCAAAAAAATTGTCTAAGTAAAGGTATCAGGCAAGTTTCTCCCCTGTGTGGCTGGTGATGTTTATGAAGGTAATGAAATGCTCAACTGGTCGGCTGGGTAGCACGTAACGCAATATGACAGTGAGCTGATCTACATGGGACACCTCCGGTGTTGAGTCGATGGATGCTGAAAAATATCCCATATCTTTGATCTGATAGCATCTTCTTTGCCAGCAGTGCAATTAATTCATCACAAATAGTCTTTGATAGATACGATGTATGGCCTTTTCCACGACTTGCAAGTTCATTGATGTGCTGAGCTAAGAAAAGGTCGAACTTAGCAATTAGCT
Source organism: Chrysemys picta bellii (assembly GCF_011386835.1). Taxonomy (NCBI): domain Eukaryota; kingdom Metazoa; phylum Chordata; order Testudines; family Emydidae; genus Chrysemys; species Chrysemys picta. The sequence goes on from NC_088797.1 coordinate 8,636,251, forward strand.
CTAGAATGCCAAGGTAACTGCCATTGTGTTTCGATCCAACAGTCTCATCTGAGCCATGGAATGGCAGACCACGGCTCAGCAAGAAAAACTATGGTTTCAGCTACACGTCTGAGAACATTCTTCCAATAAGCACAAGCTTCCAAAAACTGGTTTTCCATTTGGGTATCAATTCTGCCACAACTTTCTTTCAGGCCTGGTAGCTGCTAACCGACAATGCATGCTGCTCACTCACTGCGTGATTGGTAATGGATGCAGTATTCTTCCAATCACTGAAGCCTTCGCAGAACATTCCCCACTTTTTGGTTTCAGAAAACAGGTGGCAATAAAAACAGTACACTTTCTTCTTAGAAGGCGAATAGATGAGCCATTCTCGCTTGCCAATCTGTTAGGCTTCACATATTCAAACACTGATTTGGTCAGATAACGATTCTGATTGGTATACTCTCGCTTGTTCAAGGAAAAGTCAGCATCTAGATTCTGGCATTTCTGTGGGTCCTTCTCAGTCCAAGATGCAATGAAATCTTGAGAAGTCACGTCCCACTCGCCATGTCCCACTGGAGAAGGATATGTTTGTATTACTTTCATTATGAAAGTCTTCAGAGGAGCGGGGCGAGTCTACCGCTAGAGAAGTCACAAGAGCCTGCTCCTTTTCATCAGGCTCTGGAGCAGCAGGTTCACTTGGGCTGGTTTTCGCCTGGACTTCCTCACCACCAGACTTAGCAGGAGGAAAAAATGTTAGGAGAGAAGGCGTTCCTTTCAGCACTGCATCTTATCTTTGCCACCTTTCTTTGGCCTCCTTCAATTTCTGCCATCCTCCCTTTTTCAACATGGTTTCTGTTGTCCAGTATAGGCCTACTGTGTACAAAGTTCAATATTGCATGGGCCCACAAACACTTACTTAGCCCACAAAGACAAAATCACAACCACCATACATTGAATTCACAATCTTGATGAATTAATTTGTACAAAGCAATATCTAATGAAACCAAAACATTCTGATGGCCCCGCTACTGTCGCTCAGCTGTTACTTCAATATGGGATGGAGGGCCTACAGTAGGGCCTAAGGCAATAGCCTTATTAACCTATGGGTTAATCTGGCCCTGTCTGCAGCCATTCCATCCTGGGTTGTGATCTCATCAGATCCATTAAGTCAAGTCAAGTTTGGCCTGGTGTACTTTGCAGAGGGACTTTCAGGGAAATTGGGATATGGCAGGGATGCGATATATTGTGGGGGATTCAGTACAGTAGGCAGCAGTTTTCCATTTGAATCAGAACTTTAGAAGGCATTGTTGACAAAAAGACTGTCCCAGCAACAGACTGGGATTTAGCCAGTGTACAACAGGTAAACAGACAGAAAGGAGGGTAGAAGGACAAGATAACAGTAGACACACAATACGCAGCTGCATTAGTTAACAGACATTATAATTCCCATCTACAACCTTTAAAACATTTGATTTCAAATTTCCTTGCACAGTAACTTCTTTAATACCAAGACCACTACTTAATTCAAAATACATTGAATTGGGATACTCTTTTGACACCTACCACCCTGTTTGAAATTGAAGGAGGAGAAGACTGTGTAACCCCCTTTCCCTGGGTTACTTGGGAGCAGGTAATAGTCCCCTGTGTGCCCAAGCATCTGATGTTGTTGACAGTAAAGGAGATGCTGAGTTGGTGATGTTGGATAGGTGGGAATCCTCTATCCACCCCTCTGCTGCAGTCCCTTTACTCCTCAAGGAAATTAAAATTGGCAGTGCCTCCACCTGGCTGGGCCCTGCATACACTCAATGGTGGTGCCTGGGGAGCCTCCAGGAATACACCTGAGCTCATCTGTGCAATGGGTGTAACTCAAAAATACCAATGATAAACAATATACATTTAGCTTGGAGTTAACACACCTTTACCTAACCATGTAGGGAAACATGGTATAACAGACTAAGATGGAATGTCACTGCTCATTTAAATCAGCAAGGGGCAGTTCAATAAATCAATTAACAAATACAGTTTAGAGTAGTAAACAAAATTTATCTAACTTGCATTTACACTGCCACCATTTACCGCACCCCTGAGTATACACTCCTCTGCATATCAGAGTCCTAGACACTTGCTTGCATGGGCACGCTTGAAGATCTTGAAGCTGGGGCCAGCGCTCTGTTGGTCCAGTGATTCAGTCCAGCCAAGGCAACAAGGGGCAGAACAATTCTAATTCGGGAGCATTCCAGGATGCACAACCCTCTGAAGACTGGAGATGGTTTAACCAGAGGTCAGCAACCCTGGTTCGATGACAAGACCACCCTGCCTCTTCTCAGACTCAGACAACCCCTTAGGGTCTCTTTGCTGTCCCCCGCCCCTTGCAAGCACTTTCCCAAACAAGGGTGGTGGTTACTCACACCCCCATCACTGCAGGCCCACCTCAGTCAGCTCTGGGCACAGTAACAGTCTCTGCCCTGGCTCCAGTGAAGCCACCAACAGCCTCGCTGCTAAATTTGTGGCTTTACAGTCACACGGCCCTGTTTTTAAAAATGTTTTTCTCTCCCCTTATAGTCTCTAAGGTGCCACAAGTACTCCTGTTCTTCTTTCTCTCCCCTGTTGTTGTGAGACTCACACAAACAGCAGGGGAACCAGCTGCCTCTACAAGGGGAAAGGGAAGCTGGCCAGATATAAAATGGTGTGAAATGCACAAAGTAAATGGAACCCACTGGTGAGTGTGTCTTACCTGTCTCCCCCCTTCTGTGCCAGTCCGCAGCCCTGAGCTATAGAGGTTTGGCTCGTTAGCTGATACTTTTAGTGCTGGAGGTCCTCACTTCAATCCAGTGTGGCAGCCAAGACAGTAGCTGTCACATAAACAAACAAACAAAAAAGGGATTTCCCACCCCCCCTTCAATCTCTACCAGATTTCGTTATTTTAGGTGTTACCTGCAACAGGGGTAAAAAATTTTAAACAGATGGGTGGGTTTTTGTCAGCAATGTCCCTTTAAGTACAATGTGTGACTCAAAGTGTTATTCTGTCATGTATACACCCAGGGTCATGATGGATTCTCCATCGCTGGAAACTTTTAAATCACAATTAGATTTTTTTACAATAAATACGTATATGCTCCATTTCAAAAGGAATTATTCTGGGGGAGTTCTCTGGCCTTTGTTATATAGATCAGACAAGGCCTTCTGACCTTGATATCTATGAATAACTTGTCTTGGAGCATCTGAAGTTACACGTTTTATATTTTAGGCCTAAAACTTAATATTCAAACTTTAGGCCCCATTAACCTAGGGCTCTGGGCAGGTGCGTGGCTCTGTCCGTGTGCCACAAGTGCAAGGATTAGGGTCTGAGACCTATTTTTTCTCCCCAAAAGGGGTATATTATGTTCACAACTATTATTTGTTATCACAGTTTTACTGACCGAAGCATTTGTAGGTCATGCTCAGATTGCATCAAAGTGCAGCATACAGGGGATCTGTAGAGGAAGATATTTTAAAGCAGGAAAGTGCCAACATTTTTATTTTTATTCAGCTGATGCTAACAATCTTTAAAGCCAACTGCATCCCACCCCCTATCCCATCTTCCAGCCGATGATTAACAACTTGTTTTGAAAGCTTGGCCATCTCACGCAATTCTCCTTTAGTGAACTCTACGAGCATTCTGGGCACTAGTCTTACTGACATAGATAATTAATGGCTGTCAAAGATTCACAATAATAGTACTGAGTAAGCACCGTGTTAATGATTCCCCACTTGGTAGAAAAATAACGTCCTTTTCGCCTTCACTGCAGAGCTGGCATAGATACTTGAAGTGCAAGTTACACAGCCACTAATAAAAACCAAAGCGTATGTTTTATGGTACTCTATAAAGCTGAAGAACTTACTTACATTATTTTTTCAAACAGGCACACACAGCTCTGAGAAGTCACTGTGGCAGCACCTTTCATGAATTGATCTGAATACTTCGAGTTAAAAACTCCATACCTGTACAGAAAACTGCAAAACTGCAGAAAACGGCAGTACAGAAAACTTCTCGGCTCCTCGGAGCTAAGATCAAGTGTAGTATTAGAGCCGAACTAAGTGTTAATTCCTTTTGTTAATTATTCCTTATTATTAAGGTAGCATTTTTGAATATGGAATCCAAAATATAGATGAGAAAAAAAGTCACTTTAACTGAACAGAAGCCTGTTTAATATATGGAATAATGATAGCTACAGTTCTGTCATGTTGACTAGGTACTTTACAAGTGCTGAATACTAACAGTTAAGAAATAAGCGTCAACTGTGCTGAGAGATTAAAAATGCCTATAGAAATCAATGACCGATTAATACTTAGCGCTTATTGTTTCTAAGGCAAGTATTTAGAGCATGAACATTTGTTTGATACCCAGAACAATCGGGTACTATATTGTTTCACGTAAATTGATTTCTCTTTCAAGTATTTTCTTCAAAAGCTCCCGTCCTTCAATCCGTCTAGAAAGTAAAAGCAGCAACAAGCTTTTAACTTGAATAAAGAGAGGGGACGACATGTTCACCAACTTCTCTCCGTGCGTCACAGTGCGACTCCAAGGTAGCAGATCATCAAAACATGCTTCAAGTGTCTAAAACGTTCAATGGGTTCTATTTTTAAGATAACTGATAGGGACATGTGCTGATACCAAGTCCTTTAGAAAGCAAATTCTGTACAGTTGGTTTTCATTTTTGTTGATAAAACCCACCCATTTATTGCCCTCTACCAATACATGCCATTACCAAGTGTCAAAGCATTAACTGAAAAAAGGCTGGAGAATGTGTCCATGTAACATAACCTGACATCACTTGTAAAATAGTTGTAAGGGTGATGGGACAGTCTAAAATTGAAAAACACAGACCGGTTCTGAGTATGTCCAGCAGTTCCCGGTAATGCCATATGGGGATTATCAAGGGTCAGATGATGGCTTTTTAATAATAAGAACCACCAAGTAACTAGAGGGATCATAAAGAGAGATCCTGTGGTAAAGATACCAGGAATCTTCTGGAAAAAACAATATATGTTTGATCTGATTTGTTGTTAGGCAGCTCCCCTGAGAAATGAATTTATCATCCGTTAAAGTCACATGACAGAAAGAATGGTATTGCTGCAAAGGTCTGATCCTCTGCCCAGTGACCTGAACTAACTGGCTGATGTGGGGAATTCCTCCTGGGTGACAGACAGCTGGAGAAGCCGGCCCTACACTACTGCCTCACACACTCCATCTTAGGGAACATGGACAGAGGGAAGCAATATGGGTAGATGGGTGCTTTGCTCCAACAATCCCCAATGGCAGGCCCCAGAACTGGGAGAGCCCCAAAAGTTGTGTAAAGCCATCTTTGTCTCCTTCCCTTCCTCAGCTCTGCACCAAACAGAGCTCGGCTGGACCTGAGGATTGGGGACTAGAGCGTTCATTATACTCAGATTGGGCAGATGGGAGCTCTGCCACTGATTTCAATGAGAGTAGAAGCAGGCTCTAAATGGCATGTTGGTATAACAGACTAAAGAGCAAAGTTCTTCTTTTATTGGGATTTCCATTCCCAATACAGTCTAGAGAAGCCTAGGAATGCCACAAGAACCAACAGCCCATTAACGAGGTCCCACCAAACTAATATCTACCTCAGATCTCAGCATTCAGGTTCCTTGTCCTGGCAAAAAGAATGGGAAAAGCCAGTTTTGTCATGGTAAAAAATGAAGTCATAATTTTAGTCTAAGTAAGAGTAATGACAGAACATGTTAATTCACGTGAAGTGGCTTGTCAGGGACAATTATGAGATGAGTCAAATGAAAAAGGATATTTACAATCAAAACCATTAAAACCCATTTCATAATGTTGAACTAATGATTTAAAACCATTAAAGCGCCCCATACTCCATCATACCTGAGAGAACGAGAACCAAGCTCCATCAAACCTGAGAGAACGAGAACCAGTTTTGTAACCACTCTGCACAGAATCTAGCTGAGCTGTGAGCCAGCTAAGTGTGAAAAAAAAAGAAGAGACCAGTTTATATCAGATGAGGATCAGGTTTTATTTAATGAACGAGTTTTTTAATGTTTTTTTTTTAAATGAACCCCTCGCTTCATAAAAGGCACATATTTTGCCACAGAAGTTATCGCTCTGACGAACACTTAAATGTAGTCAGTGGTGTCCCACATTTGTCTAGCTCCTCACATCCATGACTTATTTTAATTGCACAGTTAAGCATATTGTTACTTATATGGCCCAACCTTTGTTAAAATCCTGTTTAAATCCAAGGTACACATTGTTCAAAGCAAATGAAGCAATGCTGCTTACTCGACATTCATGAGAACCAAGACAACCTGCCTTTGTTTGAAGCTTGTTTGTAGGCTCTTTGGTATGGGTAACAGCTGAGCTGAATATTTCTTAGGCGTTCATCAAAAGATGGACTATATTCCAGTTATATATATAGGTGGGGACTATTCCTTGCTCTCACTTACTGTTTGTCCTTGGTAAAATCGCTTAACTGATCCATGTCTCAGAGTATCTATCTTAGTATTACATACCCAGCTCATGAAATTGAATTAGCATTTTGTAAAGCACTTTGAAATACTTGGATGAAAGATGCAAGATAAGTGCAAAATGTTAGCTGTGGATAGTGGAGCTTTGCTAGTACTCCAGATGGACAGGGTTAACAGCTCACAAATAAATGACAAGAGCAACCAGTGATGAAAATAAACCAGTGCTGTGGATTAGGCCATCGGCAATTCATTTCCCACAGCTCTTTTAGGAGAAAGGGATGAATCAGGGAAATCGTTATGGGATATGGAGTCTTTCCCCTCAGTTCTTTTCATCAGCACTAAACACACAGAGCATAAAAGGGCTATAAAGCTGACCTGTTTGGCCAGCTGTGGATTTCTCTGGTTTGGTGTGGTGATGCCTGGGGAGGGAGCCTGGCTTGCGGATGGTTGTACTCAGGCAAACCATCACTTCTCAATGGCTGTTGTAGCCCGGCACAACTTAGAACAACCCTGAGGCATTGCAGTCTGAAGGGATTTTTAGTAGGCCGCAGGGCTGGGGAGCGGGCTTTAATGGGAGCACCAGGGCACCTTTTTCCTGTCATGCTGGGTCCTGGGCCTAGCAGAGCTTGGCTGGACCTGAGAATTTGTCCCAGTCCCACACATTCCCAGAGATCCTTTGTTCTTTCCAGGACTTCCCTCATCTATCTGCCTCATTTCATGGCTGCCGCTTTTGTCTTCCACTGTTTTTTTGAAAGGGGGCGAGGGGTACTTTGTGCCCACTGGATATCTTGGCCCTCGGATACCTACCCCATTACTATGATACCTTTGGGATCATTCCTGGCTGCACCTTCCCACCTGATAAGTGCCCACTGAAAAGATTTAAAACTCCGAAGAGGACTTTGACTCTGGCTTGCGCTATGGGGCTAAAAAGAGCAGCACGAAATAGCTGGAGCCTGAGCTCGGAGACCTCCCCTGTCTCCAGGTTTCAGAGCCTGGGCTCCAGCCTCAGCAGGAACATTTATACCGCTTGTTTTAGCCCCGTAGTGTGAGCCTGAGTCAGTTGACCCAGGTACCGAGACTTGCTGCTGTGTGATAAAAGACCTGTGGGTCAGCTGACTCTGGCTCCAGGGGCTTGGAGGGCTATAAAACTGCAGTGTAGATGTCCAGGCCTGGGTTGGAGAGCGTCCAGAACCCAGGCTCCAGCCTGCCTCCAGACATCTATCCCTGTAGCCCAACCTCCACAAGCCTGCGTCTGCTGAGCTGGGACCTGAGACTCAGTGCCAGGGATTTTTAATCACAGTGTAGACATACCCAGAGAGTCTAAGCAAGAGGGAAGACACAGGATCTCAACCCAGATTGCTTGAGGCCAGCACATCCCTCGGCCCGCGCTGCTTCCCGCAGCCCCCATTGGCCTGGGATGGTGAACCGCGGCCAGTGGGAGCCGCGATTGGCCAAACCTGCGGCCGCGGCAGATAAACAAACTGGCCTGGCCCGCCAGGTTGCTTACCCTGGCAAACCGCGTGCCAAAGGTTGCCGATCCCTGGTCTAGCGTCTTAACCATACGACCATGCTTCCTTTCAGTAGCCTTACCTCCACCTCTCTTTTTGGGGCACACCAGAGCCCCAGCGGCTACTCCCATAGATTGTAGTAGTGGCAGCAGCGAGGCTATTCTTGCCATGCTGCTGGAGTAGATGGAGAAGTTTCCCCCCCCCCAGCCCCCCTTAATTCCCCTCTGTGCAAAGATCCTATTTACTTGCACTTTTGCTGGGGATGAGGGTGGCTGATGCCCAAAATGTTCTAAGTCCTGGGCACTGTTTAAAAAAAATAAAAATAAAAATAAATGGAGATATCCCATCTCCTAGAACTGGAAGGGACCTTGAAAGGTCATTGAGTCCAGCCCCCTGCCTTCACTAGCAGGACCAAGTACTGATTTTGCCCCAGATCCCCAAGTGGCCCCCTCAAGGATTGAACTCACAACCCTGGGTTTAGCAGGCCAATGCTCAAACCACTGAGCTATCCCTCCCCCCCAGTTCTGATCCCCTCCCCCAGTTCTGATCTTTGCTTCCCTCTCCCTGCTCTGCCGTCTTGCTTTGCTGCTCATTGGAGTACTCCAGCTTGTGTTCCTCTACCCTTGCCACAGCCCCCAAGTATTGTGATCCCTGTCTCCTTCCATTCTCCTTCTGCATCGCTGCTGACCTCTTGCTCTTTCCCTGCTCTGATGAGGTGTGCTTTCCTCCTGCCTTCACCCTTGGAACCTATTAATGTTTGCACAGCTTGAACACTATTTGTCTTGGGTTTCTCAGTCAATGATGAAGGACTGCATCAGAGTTTGCCAGACACTCTGTAAATGTCTCCCCCGGTCACTTTATAAGAACCTGGTGGGTTTCCTTTTCACAAGGATCTTTTATGGAACAAGGATGTTGGCCGTGATAGCAATAATTAATGAATGCAGAATTCTGGGCAACACTTTTCTGTATTTTTCACTTTTTCAATGTTGAAAATCATCTGCATTTCAGTGTGTGCAGAAATACATGCCCCCAACATTTATCCAAACTATTCCTAGCCACTCCTTAATTTGGATTAGTCACCCTGCTCCACAATGCCAAGCAGCTTTAATCCTTCTTCAAACCTCTCTCCCCATTCTCATCTTAGGCCTGGTCTACACTAGGCGTTTATGTCGAAGTTAGCGCCGTTAAATCGAATTAACCCTGCACCCGTCCACACTGCGATGCTATTTAGTTCGACATAGAGGTCTCTTTAATTCGACTTCTGTACTCCTCCCCGACGAGGGGAGTAGCGCTAAATTCGACATGGCCATGTCGAATTAGGCTAGGTGTGGATGGAAATCGACGCTAATAGCTCCGGGAGCTATCCCACAGTGCACCACTCTGTTGACGCTCTGGACAGCAGTGCGAGCTCGGATGCTCTGACCAGCCACACAGGAAAAGCCCCGGGAAAATTTGAATTTGAATTCCTTTTCCTGTCTGGCCAGTTTGAATCTCATTTCCTGTCTGGACATCGTGGCGAGCACAGCAGCACTGGCAACGATGCAGAGCTCTCCAGCAGTGATGGCCGTGCAGTCTGGGAATAGAAAGAGAGCCCCAGCATGGACTGATCGTGAAGTCTTGGATCTCATCGCTGTGTGGGGCGATGAGTCCGTGCTTTCCGAGCTGCGATCCAAAAGAAGGAATGCAAAGATCTACGAGAAGATCTCTAAAGACATGGCAGAGAGAGGATACAGCCGGGATGCAACGCAGTGCCGCGTGAAAATCAAGGAGCTGAGACAAGGCTACCAGAAGACCAAAGAGGCAAACGGACGCTCCGGATCCCATCCCCAGACATCCCGTTTCTACGAGGCACTGCATTCCATCCTCGGTGCTGCCGCCACCACTACCCCACCAGTGACCGTGGACTCTGAGGATGGGATACTGTCCACGGCCGGTTCCTCAGACATGTTAGGGGACGGGGAAGATGAGGAAGGAGATGAGGAGGGCGAGGCAGTTGGCAGCTCTCACAACGCTGATTTCCCCGACAGCCAGGATCTCTTCATCACCCTTACAGAGATCCCCTACGAAGCGTCCCCAGCCATTACCCCGGACACAGAATCTGGTGAAGGATCAGCCAGTAAGTGTTGTAAACATCTAAACATTTATTTTTAACAAAACAGGAATATTAACAATTAAAAGAATGGGTTGTTCATGATTAGTGTGCCCTAGGCGCTTAACGGTTTAGTAAGGGGCAGTGCAAGTTTTGAAAAGAAATCTAGCAATGTCCGGTTTTCAGTGATTGTCCTGCACAAGCCGCTCTACTGTGTATTCCCTGCTACTGCAGCTACAGTAAAATGCGGTCTATATGTGCGGGGATAGAGCAGTAATCCTCCTGGGACATCTCGATGAAGCTCTCCTGGAGGTAACTTGAAAGCCGTTGCATGAGGTTCTTGGGGAGAGCGGCCTTATTGGGTCCTCCGAAGTACGACACGTTGCCGCGCCACGAGATTATCAGGTACTCGGGGATCATTGCTCTGCACAGCAGGGCGGCATACGGCCCTGGTCTTTGGAGGCTTTCCCGGAGCATTCTCTCTTTGTCGCTCTCGGAGATCCTCATCAGGGTGATGTCGGCCATGGTGACCTGCTTTTAATTAGGTAGGGGAATGTTAGTGTTGGGACTGCTTTCCCGTTCCTTTACAGAACTGTCACCGCTGGTTTGCAGCCACGCGGTGGAGGCGGGAGAGGGGCAGCCGAAAGGGATCATTCCCGGGGACAGCCGCGAGGGGGTGGGACAGGGGCAGAGTTCCCGCTTGCCGGATTGCTGGCAGCAGGGACTGACATTGATTTAAATGTGAAATGAGGCCAGTGGTAATATAAAAGTTTTAAACTGCCACAAGTGTACGGCTTACCATGTCTGCCTGCAACAGAAATTCCGTTGTGCTGCCTCGCTTCTCAAATGTGCTGTTCAAGACCCCAGGCACAGAATGCGAAGGCCGAGAATTCGACCTTGTGCTGAGTGCGCATGTGAAAGGTGCTGTGCATGGTCTTGTTCACAGAGAAAGACTATGTTCTTTGTTCACAACTACATTTATCTTTCAGAGGAATTCACTCCCTTTTTCCCATTTCCACAGCCCCGTCTGCGACTGTCTCACAACCTAGCCTGGAATCACACTCCCAGAGGCTAGCGCGGATTAGGCGTAGGAAGAAGAGGACACGGGAGGACATGTTCTCTGAGCTTATGGCCTCTTCCCAAGCCCAGGCAGCACAGCAGACCCAGTGGCGGGAGAACTTGACCCGAATGCACCAAGCCAACATGGATCGGGAGGAGAGGTGGCGGCAGGAAGACCAGCAGGCGACTCAAACGCTGCTTGGACTACTGAGGGAGCAAACGGACACGCTCCGGCGCCTTGTGGATGTTCTGCAGGAACGGAGGCAGGAGGACAGAGCCCCGCTGCAGTCCATCTCTAACCGCCCTCCCCCGCCACCAAGTCCCATACCCACCTCACCCAAAGTGCAAAGAAGGAGAGGCGGCAGAGTCCCTGCTAACTCTCACTCCACCCCTGCAGAGAGCTCTAGTAGCAGAAGGCTCTCATTTCCCAAAATTTGAAAAGTTCTTTCCTTCCCGCCTGACACAAGCCCACGTCCAAGTTTCACCTCCCAATGCCATGTGTAGTTGATAATAAAAAATTCGTTTCTGTTAACTACTGTTTCAATCATGTTCTTTTGGAGGAGGAGGGGAAAGGGGGTTGGAAATTGGACAGGACAGTCTCCTTTGGCAGGGTACATAGTCGGGGGCAGGCACAGCAGCAGGGCACATACACAGTGCAGTGATGCAGTGACTAGTTGCCCCGGTTAGTCTGGGAGGTTGTTTTGATGTAATGTTGGGGGGGGTGGGTTGCTCTGTGACTTTGTGGCGGGGGAGGGCAGTTACAGATCTTAAGCGCCGGTCCTTAGACAGGATCACAGAGCCACACAGCATGGGATCTGTAACCGTCCTCCCCCTGCCACAAAGTCAAATAGACCTCCCATACACACAGTCCCGATCAGGAGGGTTGACAGGCTCCGTTGAAACAAGCATCCCACCGCAGCGGAGCCTGTCAATCCTTGAGTTTAGAAGCTGCATTCGCATCACAACACTAGACCCGCCCCGCACCACAGTCTGCGTCCCAGTTTTAAAAAATTCCCGCTAAAACAGTATTAAAGAAAACGGTGTGCTTTAACAAAGTAGAACTATTTTTATTTCGACACGTGTGTTGGAGGGGGGGTGAAGGGGGTATGTAACTGGATAGGATAGTCAACATTACCTGGGTAAAGAAACGGGGGCAGGTTTAGCTTCTCAGTACACAAACTATAAAATCACAGGTTACCCTGCTCACTCAGGAACTTTGCTTTCAAAGCCTCCCGGATGCACAGCGCTTCCCGCTGGTCTCTTCTAATCGCCCGGCTGTCTGGCTGTGAGTAATCACCAGCCAGGCTATTTTCGTCAACCTCCCACCCCGCCATAAAGGTCTCCCCCTTGCTCTCACAGAGATTGTGGAGCACACAGCAAGCTGCTATAACAATGGGGATATTGGTTTCGCTGAGATCACAGCGAGTCAGTAAGCTTCTCCATCTCCCCTTGAGACGGCCAAAAGCACACTCCACCACCATTCTGCACTTGCTCAGCCGGTAGTTGAAGAGTTCTTTTTCAGTGTCCAGGGCGCCAGTATAGGGCTTCATGAGCCAGGGCATTAGCGGGTAGGCTGGGTCCCCGAGGATGACTATAGGCATCTCCACATCCCCAACAGTTATTTTGTGGTCCGGGAAGTAAATACCTTGTTGCAGCCGTCTAAACAGACCAGAGTTCCTGAAAACACGAGCGTCATGAACCTTGCCCGGCCATCCCACGTAGATGTTGGTAAAACGTCCCCTGTGGTCCACCAGTGCTTGCAGCACCATGGAAAAGTATCCCTTTCGGTTAATGTACTGGGTGGCCTGGTGGTCCGGTGCCAGGATAGGGATGTGAGTTCCATCTATGGCCCCACCGCAGTTTGGGAATCCCATCGCTGCGAAGCCATCTATGATCGCCTCCACGTTTCCCAGGGTCACTACCTTTGGCAGCAGTACATCAACGATTGCCTTCGCTACTTGCATCACAACAACCCCCACGGTAGATTTGCCCACCCCAAACTGGTTCGCGACTGACCGGTAGCTGTCTGGCGTTGCAAGCTTCCACAGGGCTATGGCCACTCGCTTCTGTACACTCAGTGCAGCTCGCAACCGGGTGTCACTGCGCTTCAGGGCAGGGGACAGCAACTCACAAAGTTCCAGGAAAGTTCCCTTCCGCATGCGAAAGTTTCGCAGCCACTGGGATTCATCCCAGACCTGCAGCACTATGCGGTCCCACCACTCAGTGCTTGTCTCCCGTGCCCAGAATCGCCGTTCCACGGCATCAACATGACCCATTGCCACTGTGATGTCCTCGGCGCTGGGTCGCCTGCTTTCTGACAGGTCTGTGCTACTCTCAGACTTCAGGACATCACCGCGGTGCCGTAGCCTCCTTGCCTGACTTTTCTGCATCTGCCTCAGGGAAACCTTTATGATAAGCTGCGAGACGTTGAGAGCGGCCACAACTGCAGCGATGGTCGCAGCGGGCTCCATGCTCGGAGTACAGTGGCGTCCGCGCTGTCAATGACTGGAAAAGCGCGCGAACTGTTTTCCCGCCGGCGCTTTCAGGGAGGGAGGGCGGGAGTGATGGACGGATGACGACAGTTTCCCAAAAGCACCCTCGACTCATTTTGTTACCCAGAAGGCATTGCCGGCTACACCCAGAATTCCAATGGGCAGAGGGGACTGCGGGAACTGTGGGATAGCTGACCACAGTGCACCGCTTCGAATGTCGACGCTATCACCGTTAGTGTGGACGCACAAAGTCGAATTACTGTCCTTAGTGTGGACACACACGTTCGACTTTGCAATATCGATTACAAAAATTCGATGCAAGTAAAATCGAACTACTCTCGTAGTGTAGACAAGGCCTTAGCCTTCCAACAGTCTGATGCTATCTGCTCCTTTTTGGCCTTGATCTTTTGCCCTGTGTATTGTATTCAGGTGGGTTAGCTTGTAAGGTCCTCAGAACAAGGACCTCATCTTTCTGTATACCATTATGTTGTGTCTCGATCTGTGGAATCACTGTCCTTCTTGAATAGAAGAGGCTTATTTAAAAATAACAACCAGAAACTAGATACACAAACAGGCTTTCACGCAGCTTGAGTTCTAGCTTTCATCACTTGTTTACCAGGGACCACTCTCTGTCTGGAACACTATAGGGTAAACGGAGACATCTTACAAGTAAACAGTGCAATTAACAATACCAGGTATTTTAGATCACTGAATTTCATCTGCCGTTTTGTTGCCCAGTCAACCAGTTTTGTGAGATCCTTTTATAATTCCTCACAGTCTGCTTTGGACTTAACTATCTTGAGTAATTTTGTATCATCTACAGATTTTGCCACCTCATTGTTTACCCCTTTTTCCAGATCATTTATGCTGGTCCCAGTACAGACTCCTGGGGGACACTGGTATTTACCTCTCTTCATTCTGAAAACTGATAATTTATTCCTACCTTTTGTTTCCTGTCTTTTAACCAGTAACTGATCCATGACAGGACCTTCCCTCTTATCCCCTGACGGCTTACTTTGCTTAGGAGCCTTTGGTGAGGGAACTTGTCAAAGGCTTTCTGGAAGTCCAAGTACACTATATCCACTGGATCATCCTTGTCCACATGTTTGTTGACCCCCCTCAAAGAATTCAAACAGATTGGTGAGGCATGATTTCCCTTTACAAAGACAGTGTTCACTCTTCCCCAACAAATCATGCTCATCTATGTGTCTGATAAATCTGTTTTTTTACTACAATTTCAACCAATTTGCCTGGTACTGAAGTCAGGCTTACCAGCTTGTAATTGCCAGGATCATCTCTGGAGCCCTTTTATAAAAATTGGCATCACATTAGCTACCCTCTAGTCAGCTGGTACAGAGGCTGATTTAAGCAATAGGTTACCTACCATAGGTAGTAGATCTGTAACTTCATATTTGAGTTCCTTCAGAATACCATCTGATCCAGGTGACTTATTACTGTTTAGTTTATCAATTTGTTCCAAAACCTTCTCTATCAACACTTCAATCTGGGACAGTTCATCAGATTTGTTACCTAAAAAGAATGGCTCAGGTGTGGGAATCTCCCTCACATCTTCTGCAGTGAAGACCGATTCAAAAAAATCATTTAGCTTCTCTGCAGAGGCCTTGTCCTTCTTTAGTGCTCCTTTAGCATCTTAATCATCTACTGGCCCCACAGATTGTTTGGCAGACTTCTGGCTTCTGATGTACTTAAAAATATTTTTGGTGTTGGTTTTTTGAGTTTTTGGCTAGTTGCTCTTCAAATTCTTTTTTGGTGTTGCCTAATTATACTTTTACACTTGACTTGCCAGAGTTTATGCTCCTGTCTTTTTTCCTCAGTAGGATTTTAATTTTTACAAGGTGCCTTTTTGCCTCTAATGGACTCTTTTACACTGTTATTTAGCCATAGTGGCATTTCTTTTAGTCCTCTTACTATTTTTTAAAATTTGAGTCTCTGTTATGGTGTTTTTCAAAAGTTTTCATGCAGTTTGCAGGCATTTCACCCCTGTGGCTGTTCCTTTTAATTTCTGTTTAACTAGCCTCCTCATTTTTGTGTCATTTCCCTTTCTGAAGTTAAATATTACTGTTTTGGGCTTCTTGGCTATTTTCCCCCCCCTACAATTTAATTATATTCTGGTCGCTATTACTGAGCAGTTCAGCTACATTCACATCCTGGAGCAGATCTTATGCTCCACTTAGGACTAAATCAAGAATTGCCTCTCCCCTTGTGGGTTCCAGGACTAGCTGCTCCAAGAAGCCGTCACTAATGGGGTCTGGAAACTTTATCTCTGCAACCTGTCCTGAGGTGACATGTACCAGTCAATGTGAGGATAATTGAAATCCCTCATTATTGAGTTTTCTATTTTGATAGCCTCTCTAATCAAACCAAGCATTTCACAATCATTGCCACCATCCTAATCAGGTGGTTGGTACAGGTAGTATAGTCCTACTGCTATACTCTTCTTATTTAAGCATGGAATTTCTATCCATAGAGATTTTGTGGTACAGTTTGATTAATTTAAGATTTTTTTCTTTATGTGAAAGAAAGCATAGGGTCAAATATAGTGTCACTTCCCCACCAGCACAACCTACTCAGTCTTTCCTGTATATTTGTACCCTGCTATTACAGTGTCCCGTTGATTGTCATCATTCCACCAAGTTTCTGTGATGTCTGTTATATAAATATCCTCATTTAATACCAGCCATTAAAGTTTACCCTCTTAGCATTTAGACTTCTTGCATTAGTATACAAGCACTTATAAAATTTATCACTTTTTAGTTTTTTGCCTTCATATGATGTAACTGAATGAGACTCATTTTCATTTGACTGTTTCTCTTCCATTCCTACCTGTACTTTATCAATGTCTATCCTCTCCTCTTTACTAGGACATAGATAATCTCCATTAATAGATCCTCTCCTAAGGGATGTCTCTGTATAAACCATGTGCTCCTCTGCACCTGTCGGCTTTACGGGTCTTTACACCTGGGCAAAGTCGTGTGCCTGAGTTTCTTACCCTAAGAACTTGTTAAAGATGACAGGAAAGTATAAAACAAATTAGAAGCTGTGTGGAGCATGGAAATCTGCACGTGAGGATTTTAGCTCGCCTGTCTAGAAAGTGGAGTGCAAGCATTGATACTGTTTTGTTCTCGTAAGCTGAAGAATCATCATGTACAATGACACAATTTCTGGAGGCCTGAAGAACAGCTCTATGTAAGCTTCTCTCTTTCACCAACAGAAGTTGATCCAATACAAGATACTTATCTAATCCACCTTGTCTCTCTTGCAATCATTTTACATGATCAGGAGAGGGCACTAAGTAGCTGTTTGAAGAAGGCCCTCATTACCTGGCACATATATTTAAATGCACTGGGCCAGACACCTGGCCAATGGAAACGACGCCAATTTACACCAGTTGAGGATCTGCCCCACTGTATATTGGTGCTCAGAGCACCTTTGCTGTTTTGCTGCATACACGTTTGTGTGGCTGTTCTGATCTACATAGCCCCAGTGTTTCATTTTGACTTTGTTCCATCTCAGATCAAACCTGAGTGGAAATGATTGAGTTTTGCACTGAACCCATGTGGACTGGCAAATTTCACCTTATTTCTATGCAAATCCATAAATGAGCCCAGCTGAGCTCTAAAGATCTATGAACCTCAGAGAACGTTACACCAAACATGAGCTGAATCTTGGGTTTGGAACAAAGGGGTGTTTCGTTGGGGGTTTGTGGCAAATGTTAGGCGTGGCTCTTTTATGTAATATTTCAGACGACAGTAATCCTGTCACCACGTTATCTCGGAAGCTCTAGGTCACAGGAGCTAGCTATCACTGCTAAGCAGAGTTAGTGTGTTCTCCAGCCTTAGTCCTTATTCCAGTGGTTCTCAACCCCCCCCCCCCCCCGGGGGGCCGCAAGCAAGTTTCAGGGGGACCGCCAAACAGGGCCGGCATTAGACTTGCTGGGGCCCATGGCAGAAAGCCAAAGTCCCACCGCGTGGGGCTGAAGTCCAGGGCCCTGAGCCCTGCCTCCTGGGGCTGAAGTAATATAGCTTCATGGGGGCCCCTGCGGCATGGGGCTCAGGGCAGTTGCCCTATTTGCTACCCCCTACTGCCAGCCCTGGCTTTTTAAAGCTGAAAACCAGGTATTGTGGCACAGTGGGCTTTGGAGTTTATATAGCACGTTGGGGTGGGGGTCCTCAGAAAGAACCCCTGCCTTGTTCCACCTACTCTTCCTTGACAGTTTGGTGATTGCATCATGTATTTCATAAAACAATTCGTGCAGTACATTCACAAAGAACTGAGTTCTGCAAGGTTTCTTCCAAACGTTGAAGGGGCAGGAGGAGATTCACCCTTGTGCAGAGGGGCAGCAGAAGGCCTCTCTGCCACTTAAATCCATTTTTAAATTCTTACAATAGGGCTTAAGTGAGACGCAAATGGTGCATAGGCCTGGCTCTGGCCCTCTGCACAGAGCTCTTTGGAGAACTAGGTGAATATTCATCTTCCCTGAGACTAGAGAGAGCAAAGTCTAGTGCTGGGCTAATGCTGAGATTTTGTAATATTTACTAGGGAGCATGCCCTGCTGCTGTGAATTAATGCTCTTTTAAGCCCTTGACCATAGGATAAGCTCATCTGTGTAGGAGACAAAGTTTTCCTCAGAGGCTGGTCCCAGACTGGAATGAACTCCCCCCAGGAACTACGGACTATCACAAACCTTCCCCGTTTCACTCCAAGTGCTAAGTATCAGGTGCACATCTTCCACTTGCCTTCACGAACACAAAAACAGAGCAGTGTGTATTTTAAAAAAGCCCCAACACCGACAAAACCCTCCACGGCCCACACGATTCCTCCTCTGTGGAGAAGGCCAGAGAAAGAACAAGCCTCCAGTGACAGATGTTCGTCACGACGTTTAATGTGCTAGTGGAAGAAGCTCAGGTATGAGGGAGACAGAAGAACCTGTACAGAACAGACTCGAATAAAACGCTTCCTGCACCATTGAATTTTTACAAGCTCGTCCTGCCACGCTGAGGAGGAATGTACGTTTGTGTTGTTAACAGAACAGAAAAAATATGCAACAACAATAACTAAGAGATCAGATTACATTTAATATAGTGAAAGGAAATCACTCTAAAAATTCTCTAGGTGTGGTGATTTCTTTACTTTTGTTAAGAGGAAAAAAGGCAATTGTGGTGTTCAGATTAACATTCGATCTGACCCTGTTCTGTGGATTTTTGTTGTTATATCTTTATATGTTCTCTCTGGGCTTCTGTTCTGTCTCTCAGTACGTATTATGTTGTGGAAATATGAGAAATAAAATATTCCCAAATAAAAGGCGGAAGGATTTGAGCTGATGAAAGGTGAGAAAGCTCTTACCTGCAGTGATCCTGATCAGACACTAGATGTCCTCGCTGTTCCTGCTCAAGAAAGGTGGGTGAACCGTTGCTGAGACAGCTGAAAGCATATTATGAAATAACAATCCATCGATGACAATTGTATGATTTCCCATTTCAGTTCTTTACAAATGATCATAATTACAAATATACTATTAACGACTTCTGTTCAAGTGCATTCGGCTGTACAGGTAACTGTGGTTGTTCACAACTATTAAAGCGGAACATGGCTAAAGAAATATCCTGGTTCTCTGGTTAAATAAGAAACTAGAGATTCCCAAAAGTTCAGAGCCAGAACCAGGTGGAATTTGCTCACATGCCCGGGGATGTTGGATTTGGGGTTTTGCTTCAAATCCACAAGAAACTAAACACATGTATCCCCGGTGTACCGCGCTTTGCAGCACAGAGCTCTGGAGAGTAATTGGTAACATCAGAATTCAGGCAAACTTTGAAGCATCTCTCGGTGCCTCCCCAGATGGAACGCATCAGCGGCCCTCGTTGTCCTGATGCTAGGCTGGGTGTGAAATCTGCAAGTTCTTCCCTTCTTCTATTATCCCCATTTTGGTTGGCGATATATTCCAGTTTTCCCCGATCTATACTCGCTGGGCTCTTTGGGGAGTGGACGTTTTAATTCCATGTTCTTAGCCCCTTTCAGAGTTGTAGAGACCTCCTCCCTTGCCTCTGTTTTTCCACTTTATTTCTTCTACCCTAAAAAAGGGCTGGATGCCCCCTGCCCCCAGCCTTCTCTCACCGCAGCAGCCTGAGGCCGGGGGAGAGGCACCCCTTCCCGGATGGGGCAGCTCCAGGGGTGGGGGAGAGGTGCCTCTCCCCAGCTGCGGCAGCTCCAGGGCTGGGGCTGTGGGGAGAGGTACCTCTCCCCGGCCACGGCAGCTCTGAGGCTGGGCTGGGGGAGAGGCACCTCTCCCCAGCTGCAGCAGCTCCGGGGTTGGGGCCAGGGGAGAGGTGCCTCTTGCTGGCCACGGCAGCTCCGGGACTGGGGCCGGGAGAGAGGTGCCTCTCCTCACCTGCGTGGCCCTTGATAGCCTGCTGCATGGCCGCGCAGCTTAGAGTGAACTTAGCCTGGCAATTTGTTCCAAAGGTTGACTGCATTGTGTGAAGAAGTACTTCCTTTTGTTTGTTTTTAACTTGCTGCCTATTAATTTCATTGGGTGACCCCTGGTTCGTGTGTTATGTGAAGGGTAAACAACACTTCCTTGTTCCCTTTCTTCACACCAGTCATGATTTTATAAGCCTCTATCATATCCCTCTCCAATAGTCTCTTTCCCAAGCTGAACAGTTCCCATCTTTTTTAATCTCTCCTCATATAGAAGCTGTTCCATCTCCCTCATCTTTTATGTTGCAACCAGGACGGCACACAGTATTCAAGGTGTGGGTGTACCACGTACGATGCATTATGACATTTTCTGGCACTATTGTCTATTCTTTTCCGAATGGTTCCTAACATTCCATTAGTTTTTTGACGGCTGGCTGATCATTGAGCAGATGTTTTCAGAGAACTATCCATTCTCAGCTACCAGTAGACCAGCAGGTGATCCTCCAGGGGAGCATGTTTTAACCCCAGGCCTTCCGGAATTTTCAGGCCTAACATCCCTAAATATCAGAAAAATTCTGACCCAAACTTTGCAGATCGGGCTCCTCTGTTTTTAAAATGTCACCAAATTCACTGAATCTCATTCTCTCGCTGCACATCCAAGATAATAATGGATTATGGGGAGAATTCCCTAAGACTAGATGAGTGCTAATGTTGTATTAATATTCAGAAAGGGCAAGTAGGACGGGTAACAATAGGCCAGTCACCAATCCCGGGGTACATAATGGGAAAGCTGATACAGGAGTCAATTGATAAAGAATTAAAGGATAGGAATCTAATTAGTGCCAGTCAACATGGTTTTCTGGAAAGGAGATCTTGACAAACAAATCTGATTTCATTCTTTGATGAGATTACAAGCTCGGTTGATAAAAGGTAACTGCACGGATACAGGATACTTAGATTTTTGTAAGGCATTAGTACTGCATGACATTCTGATTAAAAAAATTAGCAAGATCAATATAGTATCAATAGAGCACCCATTACATCGAGTAGGAAAATGTAACTGACAGATCCCAAAAACTAGTTAATGGGGAATCATCATCAAGAGAGGGTATTTTCAGTGCGGTTTCACAGGGATTGGTACTAGGCCTGATAGTATTTAACATTTTCTATCAATGATGTGTAAGTAAATATAAAATCAGTGCTGATAAAATGGGTGGATGACTGTGATGGGGCCTCTACTCACTGCTAGACAGCGCCTCCTTCTGGCGGTTCTGGGGATTAGCTCCACCAAGTTGATGCCCCTTCCTGCAGTTGCATGCCATCTCTCTGTCTCGGTCTGCAGCCCTTCCCTCACTTGAGGAGCTGCTGCTTCCTCTTCGTGACTCAGTAGTCTCCCTTTCCAGAGTGGTCTTTTAAAGTCTCTCTGCACAAGCAGCACCAGGCAGTCCTCACAGATCTTCATATCCACTGTCCCATACAATGCCGCTCTGCAATGGATGGTAGGGTAACTGAGGCCCACCCTCTACTCAGGGTTCCAGCCTGGGGCCTGTAGTGAACAGTTAAGGTCTGCATGTACGCCCCTTTACTGCTGTCACCCCTGGACTCCTCCTACCATGCTGCTTCTCCCCTTCCTTCTCCCTGGCCTCAGCAGTACAGCAGGCTTCCTCCCGGTTACTCCCACCACTGTTGCTGTCCTGGCTTTATAGAAGCCCCTGCCTGTTCCCTCACGGGTGATCTTCCTTCTAATTAGCTCCCTCCACACAGCCTAAATCTCTCCCATTTGCAGTTGAATTGGCTGATTGGGCCCACCTGGCCTAATTCAGCTCTTGCAGGGCCAGTGTGGGCAGTACAGCCCATCACAATGACAAAGATTGGTTGAGTGGTAAATAATGTTGAGGACAGGGCAGTTTTACAGAGCAATCCAATCGCTTGGTAACTTGGGCCCAAACGAAATGCATTTGAATATGGCCAAATGCGAAGTTATTCATGCAGGAACAAGGAATGCAGGCTCCGCCTTTTGAATGGGGGACAGCATCCCGGAAAGCAGCGACTATCCAAAGGATTTAGGAGTCCTAGTGGCAATCAACTGAACATGTGTGATGCTGTGATAAAGGGGTTATTGTGATCCTGGGGTGCAGAAACGGGAGTGATGAGATGTAGCACAGAGGTGGTTTTACCCTTCTGTACAGCATCGGTGAGACCGATACTAGCTAATGCATTCAGTTCTGGTGTCCACATTTTTAAAAATTGCAAAATTGGAGAGGATGCAGAAGAGAGTCACAAGGATGATTCAAGGGCGGGAGAGAAATTAAACAGTTTGAGCTCTTTAAATCTAGCATAAAGAAGACTGAGAGGTGACTTGAGTCCAGAGCGTAAGTCCCTTCATGGGGAGAAAATCCAAGTACTGAAGAGCTCTTTAATCTAGCAGAGAAAGGCAGAACAAGATTCAGTGTCTGGAAGCTGAATCTGTGACAAATGAGGCACCCCTTTTTAAACAGTGAAGATGATTAACCACTGGAACCAACTCCCAAGGGAAGTGGTGGATTCTTCTTCTCTGGATGTCTTCAGATCAAGTCTAGATGCCTTTCTGGAAGAGATGCAAACACAAGTTGTGCTTTAGTCAAAGACGTGATTGGGGTAACTGAGTGAAATGTAATGATGTGTGATACACAGGTCAGACTAAATGATCTAGAGGTATCACCTGGCCTTAAATTTTACGAATCGATGGTGTTTCCATCCTCCATCAGGAACACCGGCAGGACGTGCCTGCTCACAGGATCCTTGCATCCTTCATCCTGCAGCAGGGGGCCATATACAGAGCCCCATCTTAATGCGATACTCGTCCTGGACCTGGTCCTACACCTGGACCTGCAATCGTCGTTGTGTCAGCGTTCCTCCAAATCTCGGGCAGATTTTGCAAAAGGACTACGATTAGCCCAGGCACAGCATATGAGAACAAATGGTACTATGGTGAGTAAGCCTGACCAGCCAGCTTCTCGTTGCATTGACAGTATGTTTTGGACTTACCCAATGCTCCCCGGGGAGCATGCGGTGGCAGAGGCGTGCCCTACATTGGCTGTGGGGTAGTTTTTATTTTGATAACGCAGGATCACAGAGGTGTTCCTCTGCCTCGGATGTGGAGGCTGAGCCGGAAGAACCTGCTAAGCCAGTGCAGGCGAGACCTGGAGAAGGGGCTGTGCGGCGGCCGGCTTGTTCTTTGGGAGCAGCTTTTTCATTCCCTTTGACGCGAAACGGCCGAACCCGCACTTTGCATTGACTTCCAAAGAAGCAGGATCCGGTCTCAAATTCTGGGTTAGCTAGGACGCCAGTGACAATTGTGTGGCGATTCATGAGTCAGTCAGAAAGAGGCAAAAGGAAAAGGTCTAACCAATGGGAAGGACATTTCTTTCTATTGGGGAAAAAACACAACCACCACCCCAAAATCTTTTCACACATGATTTTTTTTTTTTTAAGTCAGCTGCTGGCAACAAATTACTTTGTCCTTTGCAAAAATTATACCTGAGTATCTCCGCTCCGGGTGGACTGAAGGTCAAAGGGTAAATTCCACTTGCTGCACTGCATTTTAGAAGGCCAAATTTCATTCCTCTTCTCACCTCACAGGGCCTAGACCAGGGGTAGTCAATAGGCAGACCATGGGCCAAATCTGGACTGCCAGATGCTTTTGAAGGGACCTTGAAATCTTTCTTTAATTATTATCATTATTGTTATTATTTTTTAGTATTATTTTCTTCTTCGGAGTCTGGACCTTGACCAAGTAATTTGGACCTGACAAAAAATAATGGACCACCCCGGGGCCTAGACTCCCCCACAACAACAGCATGAACAGAAAAGGAACTCAGCTGGGCACCTCGGGAGATAAACAAAGAATTGTCAGTGATGCCATCAGCGCCTGGATTTTAATTTCACAAACTTGTGTTCCAACTTGTAGAAGAATTTTCTTCACAGTGTTTCTTTTTGTTAAGGGGGGTGAGCAGGAGAGAGAGGAGGCGTGCTTGTTTAGTTTGTTTTGGAGAAATCCCACTGCACTGTCACGGCAGGGAAAGGAAAATCAATGGAAGGGATGCAGATGACATATTGAGTCTGACAGTATAGATTAGATTACAGAGAGCACATGGCTCTCAGTCATACCCACGCCGTCCAGAGAGGCCTTTTGTACTATGATGCTTAGCCCCAGGAAATTGGTAATCAATGGACTATCCCCAGTGCTGACACTGAGCTTTCTGTTATGTTTGTTAACTTTCTGTTGCATCTAAAATGGTTTCAGACAAAAAAAAAAAAGTGTGTTAGGTAACGTAAACAGATGCTGTGCACCTTGCAGCGCTCATCGACTTCAGCAGGAGCTGCGGGTGCCCAGAAATGGCTGAAAAATCAGATGTTAAGAAATTATTATTACGGATTATTTGTACTATTGTTGCAAGTAGGCGGCCTAGTCATGGGCCAGGGCCCCATTGTGCTAGGCCCTGTACAAACAGGGAACAAAAAGCCAGTCCCTGCCCCAGTGAGCTTCCAAATGTTGTTCTGTGAAGGTTTAATAGCTTTGTGACGTACGTTACAAAGTGATGATATGGCCTCACTCGGAAAAGTTACACAAACCCTCATGATGAGTGGTGTGATAATTGTGCTAGGAAACGGCCCTTGTTCATTGGCTGAATGGTGATAAAGCTTTGATGGTAAAAGCTAAGAGACATCAGAGGTTGATGAGTTCTGCCTAGAATTGCTTAGAATAAAGCACTCAAATACCACCCAGAGAACTGTTCTTCCGGATAGCACAGGAGAAGCAGAACACCAAAACGTTTTTGGTAGCACACTTTTAGTTTATTGACCTATACAAAATAATAGGCCCAAAAAGTCAGAAGTAGAAAAGGAATCAGCAAAAAGGACTTTTGCGTTTCTAGAAGGGTATACAAATATGCAAAAGGAAATAAATTATTTTTTTATTGTTTTGTTTATTCCAAACCTCAACTCTAATAATACAAATGACTGAGGACCAGCTTAACAAATTTGTCTTTCGGTCTATATTACATGCTTTGGAATACTGGTAAAAAAATGTTCCAAAAGTTTATCAGAAACTTTGCTATTCACAATATGAACAAGGAGTAACTAACCCTGTGTATAAAAGAAATAAAAGAGCACCATTTTATGGAGTGAAGCACAGTACAGCTGAGAAACAAGAATTATTTTACAGTATGCAAACATTTTTTTTTTTTTTTGTAAACTACACAAGTTAGTCCACACTAATTGGTTTCTACAGATGGATGATATGAGGTAGGCTTATCCCTCCTAGATCAAAACTGCTGTTGATTTTTTAAAAACAACGTAAATGATTTTGTGAAAATGCTGTTTTGTCACTTAGTGACTTAGTAGTGCACCTGGCGTTTCAGATGACGTTATACAATTCTAATGCCCTCAATTTTAAGGCACCGACTTGGTCTTTTTATTTATTTTTTTTGTTGCATCCACCTTAGAATACTGGCCAGTTTAATAAAATTGTTCCACATGTGATAACTAGAGCATTCCACCTCCGATTTTCCATCAATCTGGCAGAGCAAAATGTAATAGCTATCTAATTAAGAGTTCACTGTGCATTCAACACGACTATTTGCATGCCCATCTGCACAATGAAATTGTACCATGGAAAATTCATTTAAACGTGAGGATATTAATTACATTTTATCATGGGAACAGTTCAACGTTTGCTGCTTCTATTTCCAAAATCCACCCAGCCTTCTAGGGTTAGTTTTACATTACATGTTGCAATAGTAAATTGCCTTTCTTTCCAGAATCCATTTTGTGGTGCATACAAACACTCGTAATAACACTCCCCTCCCCCAAAATTTTGTAGCTCATTCAAACCTCCATTAAAAAATCCAGCCTTCCTTCAAGTAATGTTCCAATACTGACTGAGTCAATCTTTTCCTCATTCACACACACACACACAGTATCCTTCATCAGCTTATGAAGTCCTTCTTGGTCATCATAAGTGACGGCAGAAGACATTTTTATTTCTTCTTCTTTCAGCCATCTGAATTGTGCTCCTAAAATTTCTGTTTTCTCCATAAGTCACCTTTTCACATTTTGTTGAGGTTTGCCTTCAACACCTTCCAGTCTTCTAAAAAGTGCTTGCTAAATATAAATACTTCAGCCAAGTGCTGCATCTCCTCATAGATTCAGTGGCGGCCTGCCCTTGCTCAGTTAGGCTATTGTCTGGATTCAGAAAGAAATGCCATTGTTGGAAAGACTTTGTAATTTTGTACATGTCCCTCTTAATGCTGAACACAATCTTCACCCACAAGCCAAAATACTTTCATTTTTGAGTGGGGTGGGGGGGGGAATTCCACAGGAGATCTCTTTCGAGGGAACTGCATTCTGTGCAAGGCACATGGGGGGTGCAAATACAGGGCTGTTGAGGGCCTACACGAGCGTCCCAGGCTTAGAATCCTCATGCCAAAATAGCCTCTGCTCATTACTGTGCAAGTCAGCTTCCAACTGGTTCTCGTCAGCATCCTCCAGTCGGCTTGTCTCTGCATATGCTCTACAAAAGAAACACAGCGTAAATGATAATTGAGGGCGCAGTAAGCGTTGCACTGGGATTTCAGGTGCTGGGTTGGTAATGCTTAGAAGTAAATAATCTGTAGAGACTGAGCAGTTTCTGATCTTAGCGACACCATCATAAACTCAGAGTAACCGCATTGACTGTGAGTATCTGAAAGTCAATGAGGTTACTCTGGGTTTACAGCAGTGTAATTGGGATCCAAATGTAACCCTGTGATTTGTTCTCCAGACAGGGAAGATAATAAGGAGTAGATCCTTAGCTGGTGTAAACTGTCATAGTTCCACTGATTTCAAATAGAGCTATGACAATGACTTACCCCTGTGTGTTTCCCAGTGTCAGCAACGTCATAAGAATCATATCCAATATCCTTGATCTGCATGTGCCTGCAGATAAGGGCCATATAGCATGTGGCAATCAGTCATTTACAATAGCCACACATGGATATGTTCACTACAAAGAGTGTGATACTGGGGTGGATTTGGACAGTGATCAGAATATAAAAAAAGTTACAGTTAACGTAAATCGAAGGGATAAAGTTGTCAAAATAAGGCAGCTCATTTACATTTTTCAAACCCCAACTGTAGGAGGGTCAGTAATTAGTCGAAATGCTATTTTTAAAATGTTGTTACTGTAGTTCTTTTAGTCACTGCAATCAAAAAAAAACAACCACCCCAAACTTAAGGCATTTAATGAAAATCAATGTGAAGACTTTTATACTCCTTTCTTTAATGCTTCTGGTTGTTTAAAAACAAATAAATACGTCACTAGGTAACTTCACACCAGTCAGCCCAGCAGCAAGCAAAAACTGCAATCCATGAAGCAGCACACACAAATGTGGAGTACTGTACTTACTACAGCTGGCTACAGTTAGCATAAGAGTATTTAAAAATGATCTCATTTCTGCAGGCGCAATCATTCTCCTGGACAGAAGACCTTTGTTCTGACTGATAACAGGTGGAGTTAGAAAGCGGAGGAGGAAGGAGACAGAAAACAGGAAGCAGAAGAGTCGTGTGAATATCTGTTTGCAGCACTAGAGCGAAATGCTGGACTGTTCCAGCCCTTCACAGAATAAACGTGTACCCGAGTGGCCAGTTCCCACGTCTATGTGAAAGGGAGTAAGAGGCATAACTTGTGCAAAGCCCCACTCTGCACTCTCTAGGCAGCGGTCTGTGTAGCCATGTCAAGTCAGGATGGTTTAACGGTTAAACCCCCACTGTGAGATGCACTCGGTTTATTTGTGGTGACAACAACTGTGGGTAGCACCTTTGAACGCTATCACGTGGATATGAGCTTGGAGAGAAACAGCCTCTCCCTCAGGAGGCACAACGGCTCCAGAAGCGGAGGGAGAACATGGCTGCCGGGCCACTTACCGGGGGCAAAGTATCATTCAGTCTCCATAGGGTCTGCTCTGTTGAGGGAGGGTGGGACAGGGTCACAGTTATGCTCTCTGGGGAGGCTAGTGCACTAGCAATGCTGGCCTGATAATCACTGCTGTCAGGGCATGACATGCCGCGCCCTGGCAGAGAGGTGTAAGGGGGAATGCTATTTGCACCTTGTCCCATCCTTGCACACTCTCATATTGACAGGTACAACCGAGCCCTTAACTCTTCTCTGTGCCCGTTTTCCCCTAATTAAAATAGACACGATTATACCTCTCTCCCTCCCAGGCCTACTGTGCAGATAACTTAGTGAATAGGC
Organism: Chrysemys picta bellii; assembly: GCF_011386835.1. Lineage (NCBI taxonomy): Eukaryota > Metazoa > Chordata > Testudines > Emydidae > Chrysemys > Chrysemys picta. The sequence goes on from NC_088797.1 coordinate 8,664,574, forward strand.
CAGACTCTCAGCTGGCGTATATCAATTTAGCTCCAGTGGCTAGAACAGAGCTCTGCCCGTTTACACCAACTGATGGTCTGGTCTAGTGTTACTGATTTAAGATCCTTGGATAAAAGATGCCATATCAGTAAAGTTTCAGAGTAGCAGCCGTGTTAGTCTGTATCCGCAAAAAGAAGAACAGGGGGACTTGTGGCACCTTAGAGACTAACAAATTTATTAGAGCATAAGCTTTCGTGGACTACAGCCCACTTCTTCGGATGCATATAAGTGGGCTGTAGTCCACGAAAGCTTATGCTCTAATAAATTTGTTAGTCTCTAAGGTGCCACAAGTCCTCCTGTTCTTCATATCAGTAAAGTAAAACATTACCTGAGGACAGCTAGAAAGAAACGCAGGAATATTCTTGCTTGAGTCAGCTGAAGCTGTATGGTACGGAGCAGATCTGCTCTCAGTAAGTTGGTTTCATAACTGCTCTTGGTTTAGGAGTTGGCTCCCTCATACCTGATTGCTACCTAGATAAGTTTTAAAAGCTTACACAGTACAGAGGAGAGGGCAGCAAGTCTTACTGCACTTTGCTCACCTGCTCTGCAGTGGAAGGTTGCCATAAACATTCCCATAACAGCTGGTATAAGAGGAATGAGACGATGTATCATAATCGGAAAGCCCTAGTGCAATCTGGTTCCGCCAGTTTCCAGAAGTGTTTGTAGAAGACGCTAGAATTGTAAAAACAATGCGAGCACATTAGATTTTTCGGTAGCTCAGAGGACTGAAAGAAGCAAGATGTTTTTCATTAACAATCTCGGCAGGTTTCTGTAGGGGACACAGACTCCAAACACACCTGTCTTTACACGTACTTTGGAGAGTGAGGCATGGTGTGTGGAGGGTAGAGGAATCGGGTGGTCTCCCCTTTAAAAAAGAGTTTGTGGAGCCTCCCAGTCAGAGTGGCTGTATTCTGTGCTTTAGAAACCAGCCAGAGAAGCAGCGTGGATACTGAACTAGGCTTGGCATGTGCTGGGGATGTGATGAACATGGCTATTTGGACCCCACCGTGCCGGTGAGGTTTCTTCAGATTTTTATTTTTGCATAAAGGGCAAATGACTCAGCAATGTGAGAACGGGACAGGGAATCTGGGCCCCCTGCCTACTAGCCCCACCTTAGACACGGACTCCTGCTGCAGCCTAGGGCGATGCACCTGCTGACCTGGGGCCCTGCACCATCTGCAATGTCTATAAAACAGGAATGAAACTTCCCTGCCTCACAGCAGTGTTCCACTCATGTCTCAGTGAGCAACTGCAAATGACTAAGTCCTATTACCGTAGCATTCTTCTGACCGGCATCAGGGGTATGTCTGCCACTTGTGTTTACAGAACACGGGGCGTGTACCCATTTTTAAAGGTACCACTATGATGGTGTTGTCCTTTCCTGGTGGGATTGGCAGAAAAGTGGTGCTCCCAGGAATTACACCTCAGCCTTTGAAGATCCTGAATATCTGACACGGACATACCATCCTGGACAACTAAGTCCTTTTCCCATCGGCAGTGCTTCTGGGAACAGTCTGAAGCAGGTCAAGGTGCATCCAGGTAAGCTTGGAGCATGTACCTATCCCTACTGATAGGGCCTGTGCCACCTGCATCATTCAATTATCATACAAAGATTCGTATTTAGCTATTCTGCATTTTAGTTTTGTTGGATGAAATTCTGCCCTCGGTTACGCTCATGCAGCCCCATTTCCTTCATGGATTTCAGTGGGTTTGCAAGGGTATTAATGTGGAGAGGATGTGCCCCTCCGAAGGGACATATAAAATATTCAGCATATCACAAATCATCTGTTACCTGAAGAGAAAGAAGAAGCCCGGCTGCTAGGAGAGAACGGTACTTGCAGCCCTGCAAAGCCCAGACTCCTTTGGGATCCTCGGTCAGAGTCAAAGCCTGCCTGCAGGCTCTGACCCTGGTCCTTTTGACCGGAGGCACGTTGGTACCAACCACGGAGATGCTCTGTTACTAAGGCTTTGTGAATGTTTTTGGTTATATGCTGCGTTTTAGCAACCTGCTTCCTTGGAAGTCTCAGAGTTGCATATGGATTGTGTGGTACTCTTTCCATCTCCCCTTCGTGGTAGGACCTGAGTTCCCGATAACGGTCGTACCCACAGTGCACCGATGAGCGATATGAAGGGTTGACGCTATACTGTCCCTCTGTGTCATTCTCATAAACGTATCCCCCATTGTAATAAACGTCACATTCAGTGTAAGGTGAATAGCCAGGAACATAGTAACTAGAGGAAGGCTGCTCCTGACTCTTTTGGTAGACGCCATTCCGTGAGTCTTTCTGGGCAAGATTTGGCATGCTTCCTGAACTTGCAGCAGAAATGTTTTGTTTCTTAGACCTCCTTCGGCCTCTCGTGCGGTTGTCAAGCGTCTGCGTGGTGTAATATGGGTTGGGGTTAGGCGTCACGCAGTAATACTCTGCACTCGACTGGCTGGTGTAGGATGATCCATCGTCTAGTATTTCAGTGCTGCTACTTCGCTGGGATTTCGAGAAGGAGAACACAGGCTTTTCACTGGCAGTCTCCGACAGCAAAGGGGTTTGGGATTCTAGACTCCCGCTGCGCTGTCTGCAGTGCTCTGGGGACATATCCGGCCTGAAACGGCAGAAAATTAGGTTGGATGTAGAAGTCGTATGCAGACATGAAGCATTTGAGAGTTAGTGTGTGGCAAAACAAAGAATTCTTTCCAAGCAAAGTACAGGGTCAGGTTTTGGCAGGTGATGCAAAGTCCTAGGTGGATTATTCCTAAGTCAGCTGCCATATCAACCAGGGCAAATCCTTTCTTGCTGTCGGTGGCATGGCAGAACAAGGTAAAACGCTTGAAACCAAGTTCAGTTTACAATAATCCAGATCCTTTAGTCAGGGATAGGGAAGATAAAAATCCCATTTAGAATATGCAGCACCTTCCCTAGCAGCTTGGAATGCCTGGGCACGGCCTCAAAATCAGCTTTTTATTTTTTCTGGATAAAAGATCTGGATGACACTGAAGGGAACTTGACTTAAAGATTCTACCTTTGCAGCAACAGATGATTCAAAACTGTGACAAAAGTGAGACTAACAAGGTCATATTCTGGTAATGAGTTACAAGTGGATCTCACCCACTGCTTAGTCTTTACATTTAATATCCACAAATATACAGTACGTTGATAAAAATAATGCTGGCTAGCGGGGGTCTTAAGAATTTTATAAATACATAATAAATAAATAAATAATTGTATAGTTACCTTTCTGAAACAAGCAATACTGCGTAGCTTAAACATAAAACCCCTGAAGTTTGGATGTTTACAAAACCAGGACGATCATAGCTTTCTTATCTATTTATATAGCCCTCTCTCCCCACACGGGCAACATTTCCCAAACGGCTTCAATCCCATCTCTAAGTTTGCATGCACAAGTTTATACACGCTGTTCTCTGGAAATCTACAGCTGGCACTTGAGCCTGGAAAGTCCATCATTTGCATGTTGGAAAGCTGGTGCAGAGCTGCATGTGCCAGCGATGACTGATGTCCAATTATCCATGTGAAAAATCAAAGGCTGACAACCCTGCCTCTATCTTGGCAAAGGACACACACAAAAGGATCCTATTTCTTTACTCTCTTACACTGCTGATTTTACTTCTCTGCACAAGAGACACGTTACTTCCCAATGATTGAATGGAACTCAGCTTACTGCAAATGGCTACTACTGTAGGCGTTGCGTGTGAGCACCGGCGTTGTAGGCATGCTTCTCCCTCCATAGGGCTGTCGTTCCAGAATTCGATAAGGGCTACTGTGTGTCGATAGAGGGTCCCTGTGACTACAAACAGAAGAATCCAGCACATGGCCATCACCAAAATATCTTCAATAAAATGCAAAGGACAACTGCATTGACATTAACTGCATATTGATCCAAAGGAAAAGATAGACGAGGGTAGAGAAAGCAGAGGTCAGTGTGGCAGGGTCTGCTACCAGTGGTGAAGGTTAGTGCTGTTATAACAGCAAGGAGTTCAAACCCCTCTGGTTCAAAAGGTTAACACAGCAAGGAAGTTCACCACTGGATAACTTGTAGGAATAGCTGCTGCCAAGGGACAGAGATGCAGAGCATAAAAAACAGAAAAGGAAGCCGAGAAGCCAAGGAATAACACAACGGCACTATTCAAAGTTATAGACATTAAACTAATTATAATTCTGTATATGAGTTTGATGTGACAGAGTATTCTGCTTAAATTCCAGGGGAGCACTGATCAAAAGTCAGTGGCCCAGCACTGTCCAATGCATACTAATATATATATATATATTTTTTACACATACTGTATATTCATAGAGCCTGATCCTGAAGCACTTACTATCCAGCGTGGTTTCTGATCCATAGCTCATTAAAGTCAATGGGAATCTTTGCACTGAGTACAAGGTGCATTGGATTGGGCCCACGTTACTTACTAATAGGACTGTCAGTAAGTTAACTCGCGGTTATGAGCCCCATAGGCCTGACCCTGTAGAGCTTAGAATTCTCAGTTCTCACTGATGTCATTGGGAGCTGAGAGAGCTTAGCATCCAAGTGGCTCTGGCCCTATGCTTGGTAGCAGGCTGAGATCATAGTTACTCTCTCGCCTGTCTCCAGAAGCTACATACCTAGCAGCGTTTGAAATCTGCAACTGTACTACAACAGTGCCCTGGCTAGAATTTTCACATGAGCAGGATGGATGCACAGGGTTCTCCTCTAGCTGAAATGATTGAAACATCAACCTCAGGGAAACAATAAATGATTTAAAAATATAGGGGAAACAAGCCACACAAAAGGAGCTGAAGGATGAAAGGGCAGGAGGCAGTAAAACGTTCTTGCATGCAACACTTGCCATTAAATCTCTATCCCTTTTACCAGTTGCCCCAATTGAGATTCATTATACTTTTACAGTTAACATTCAGCCTAACTTGTGTTAACATGATTATAATATTTAAGCAATAAATTTAACCACAAGCACAGCGGCAAAGTCCAGTCTGTTTGCTTATGTGTCAGACAGGAATGATCGACCCTGATACCAGCAGTCGACATTGTGGTATTTGTTACAACAGATATAAAACCAGGCTCACACCAACAATATGGCAATACTAGTACCTAGAATGTCTGTTTTCCAGGAGCTGTTCGTTGATAGAGGACTTTCTAAGATGGATTCTCTCCAGGCCAAGGGACTTTGGCGGAGGGATTCTTGGAGACAGCTGCACGGAACTCATTCCCTGCCCTGGTACAGTAAGGGAATCGTTGGCTGTTGGAAAGAAACGTGATTTTTTTTGTTAGCAAAATCTGCATTCTACCCTCTGACCCAGGGGGACCAAGGGTGCTGGAAACTCCCTGAGGTTCAGCTAGCAAATGCTCTTCTCTGTGGGAACCAGGATAGGGTGCCCTCACCCCTCAGAAGCTTCTCCTGTCCCAGGAGCTTTTCCTGCACTGAACTCTCAGGGGACACCGTGGAGTGGCAGTTAATATTGATTTTAGCAATATTAACTCCTGCCTGGAATTCTGCCATGTCACAAAGGAAAGTTCTTGGGGAAAGCGATTGCTCATGGGCTCCGCCAGCTTCTGCAGAGATGGTGGGAAGGCATGGAGTAGAACTGATTTTCCCCCCATTTCCATACCCTGCCCTTCAATTTTCTCCTCTCTGCTCAGGTCAGAGGTGGGAGCATCATTCCCTAGCTTTAGTACTTTAAAATGACTCTTTAAGAAAGCATTTTGAAATAAAAGTTTCATGAAAATATTTTTCACTATGAAGGACCAACTTTAATTATCTGTAGCGAGGAAAAAAACAGGGATAAGTGTTTTTAGTTGGAAGCAACTGTGAAGACTCAGGGCTTGATTTTGATCTCACTTCCGTTAGGGCTTGATCCTCTCCCCACCGAAGTCAATGACCAAGCTTCCATTGACAGGTGCAGGATCAAACACTCGGTGAGCATACGCATACACTGAAGCCCTGATTCAGATCTCACTCCCACCCGTGAGAATCAGGTGTAACTCAATTTAAGAGTCAAGGCGTGAGCACGAAGCTGAGATGAGATCAGAATCAAGCCCTCACTAAGCAGTGAATCATGGTCTGGATAATATTTGTTCCCAAATGATGATGACAAATCTAAAGGAATGTCAAGCCAAGTCTTTTCCAGATGGTGACTGGTCTAATATTAACTGCTAGAGGAAAAAAAATCAAGTACACTAAAACAGAACACCATATCCCTGGCAAGATGCAGATCACCATTTAACACACAAACAGGGCATTAGTTTCTCTGCATGTTTTAATATTTTAATGATTTAGAACTGCAGTGATGACATCTGGGTCGGGCACGTCCTGTCAGCTTACGATTGGCTGGCTTAACTGGCCAGATTACATCAGCCAGTCATTCGCCATCCTGAAGTGCCCTCCCCTGCCAGTTACTACCGGCTGGAATTGTTTGTTTCTTGTATTTCTGAAGGTTAATCAGAAGCGCTATCCCATTAAAACAACAATCACCTACAAAGAAAACCAGCAGAAGAGCCTCACGCTTTTGACAAATACATGGTTTCAAAGAACAGCTTCTGATTAAGCATATTCTTCTCTTGTATAAAATCATTGCTCACTAAAAGGTTTAGCAAACGAACTAAGATTTAAATAGAGGCATCAAAGATGTAGCTGTAGGTCAGAATAAGATACTGAAAAAGTTATATTATTATTTATGAAGGGCATGATATACTTTATACTTCATAAATGGAAAAGCGTAAGCGACATACCATCGTCATAAATTGTTGTATCAGACAAAGAGCTACTCTCAGATGGGACTGTATCATCTGTAAATGAAAACAAAGGATTTGAGATACAGGATACTCTACAGAGGTTTCTAAATACTCTATATTAAAATAAGCTACCAAGCCAGATGGACGTGAACTGCAGTATCATGTGATGCATATGTAGCCTTTCACAATCTGATCATCTTATTTTGCACTGCACTCCTACCTTATTTGTTTACATTGTAATTTAATAAGCTACCAAATATGACAACACTTGGGATAGAATTTTCAAGTCCAATGGGCTTCAGGCACCTAACCTGTTTAGGCACTTTTGAAAACCCCCCCACTAGGCACCAAATACCTTTGATATTATGGCCTTAGATTACTTTTGAAATGGACTTTGGGGCTTTTGAAAATTTTACCCTTAGACAAATTCTGCTCTCGGTTACACTGATGTAAATCGAGACTAATTCCATTGTTTTCAAGGGCATCACTTGAAATTTACACCAGAGCTGAATCTGGTCCTGGTCACGGTGATTTGGTTAAACGCACATTTTGTATTTATTCATAATGCTCTATTGCATACACCAGAGGAGTCTCATCTTTCCACTTGATGCTCCGGGTTACCAATCGGTAAGGAATCTGATGCTGATCCTTAAACACAAGGGGAGAATGTTCATAACAGAAGCAGCTGGTGCCAGCCACGGCAGTTGGTTACTTCCACAGCTCAGCTGTTTCTTCAGCCCAGTCATCATAAACATAAGTTGCACAAGTTTGTTCTCATGCCTGCTATGCCGGGGGTTTACAAAGAGCAGCCCGTGAAGAGCTTACCAGAGAGGACTACCATACTGTCCAGAAAGAACACTGTCATGCCTCCACTTCCTTCCTCTGTAACCATAACAAACTCTGGGCAAACTCCTATGGTTCTTATTCAGGGTTCATTCAACTGACTTCAAATGTGTAAAAACAGTGTCAACAAAGAGGAAAGATATCAAGATCCGGCTTCATGAAAGGCAAAACCCCACTGCTGAGATAACAATGAATGGGCAGCTCACTATTGTACATAGAATCATTCAACATTACAAATATCTGAATCGGTGTGATTCCGGTCCCTGCCTCCAGCCCCAGAAATCTCCCACGATATGGGAACTGGTGCAGAGTCAGGGAAGAAAACTATAAAAAAAGAGAGAGTTCAGTATGGGAGGGTGCTGGCAGGGGCGCTGGAACAATTTGTATAGTGGGGGTACGGAGAGCCATTGAACCAAACTGTAAACCCTGTATATGATGGAAACCACTTCAAGCCGGGGGTGCGGCAGCCCCCCTAGTTCTAGCACCTGGGTGCTGGACGAAAGGAGACTCAGCAGGAAAAAGTGGCAAGGGAGATACTGATTCGGGAAACGGGGTACTTGTAAGGACAGTGTGCACGGGGTGACACTAGCAAAACACCCAGATCTACACAAGCAAAGAGTAAACGCTCTCCATAAAGACATATTATTTCCATTCTCTTTAACTAGTCACTAGGAAGAGTGCTAAGCAAGTCAGCTGTCTAGCAATGTACTGCAACCCCTCCCCCCACCCCAGTGTTATTAAACACATGAATCCAGCCAAGATATGCCAGGCCATGTGCACCATCTGCTGCACAAATGTCAGACGCTGCGCCATGTGGAAGAAGCACAACTAGAGCCTTCTGCAGCCGGGGTGCGTGTGTGAGTGAATGGCCCATGACAAGTGGCAGGGCCTGGAATGACGACTATGAAAGTCAAGTACCTGCTTAATCTCCCGTCCCCAGAGGACTGGACCGAGAACAGCGCAGGGCTGATTCGACAGAAACCATTCCTAAAATTCACAGCTGGGACGGACTTATTGCCGCACTCCTCACCAAAATACTCATCTTCAGCTTTCGGAAACCAAGTGCACAAAACGTGGGAGTGATTATCTCAGAATGAGCATGGCCAGGGATGGTCCAATGGTTGCTTGCAGATCAGTTGCAGAAGACTGGGCAGATCTACCATAAATGATGGTTCTGCTCTTTCCAAACTCCAAGCAGCCAAGCATCATTCCTAAACACATACTGTTTCTGAGGTATTGGTTTGGAGTGCAGCTTATTTACCTACAGGCCAAATCTTGCAGTCTTTGCTCAGGCAAAACTCCCAGGGAAGTCAGTTGCCGGACGCCGTGAAATGATAGAGTAAGTGCGTATTTTTCTGAGTGAGAACCAAAGGATTGCGAGAAGCTGGGAATGGGCAACAGGGGATGGATCACTTGATGATGACCTGTTCTGTTCATTCCCTCTGAAGCATCAAGCATTGGCCAGTATCAGAAGACAGGATACTGGGCTAGATAGACCTTTGGTCTGACCCAGTGTGGCCGTTCTTATGGATTTGTATCTAAACTCTAACTTCCCTATTTTACACAATGGTGCCAAATACCCCATGTAGTAAGCAGCGGGAGTTATACACAGATGGTGTACCATGATGTTCACGCTACTTACTAGTCCCTTGGGGATTTCCTGCCTCGTTAGCCCAGTATGTTACTTGTTCTAGACGTATATGTACACCTCTACCCCAATATAACGCAGTCCTCAGGAGCCAAAAAAATCTTACCGCGTTATAGGTGAAACTGCGTTATATCGAACTTGCTTTGATCCACCAGAGTGCACAGCCCTGTCCCCCCGGAGCGCTGCTTTACCGTGTTATATCCAAATTCGTGTTATATTGGGTTGCGTTATATTGGGGTAGAGGTGGACTTCCAAAACTACTGCCTACATTGGTAAGCACAAGGCTAGAAAAGGAGATACTATCTTCACCCCTTCCCCTAGAATCTGGCTGTTAGTCCAGCTAACATCCTCCAGCCAATCAGCAATGATAAACAGCCTTGCTTTACCACTTGCTGAAAAAAATTCCAAGTGAATTCTGAAACCAAAGGGGACACAACAGCAGTGGCCCTGGTAGAAAATCTAGGCCATGTGTAGACTCCCTTATGTTGCAATATTTAAAGGGAAGAAAATAGACTGCTAAGGGTTCTTATTCCAGAAATGAAGAGGTACATTGGGCACTATACTGACATCCCTCATAGGGATACAATATAAATATACTATAGAAAAAGTACATCCTCCTTCTCTACTTTGCTGCTTCCAGGAGAAAAATACATCTCATGGAACAGCTTTTGCTCTGGGCTCAGCAGAATGTGCAAAAAGAAAGTGATCAAACATTAACAGTCATATATATACAGATGTTCCCAGGTCAAGGAGCAGAAAGATGTGTCAGAAAGCCATTTATCAGCATAGAAAACTTAAAGAAGACACAATATACTAAGCTTTTGCTATTCCAAAAAACTTCCCTCAATTAGCCTCATGTATTAATTACTGACCTCTCACACAAAGGGGCTGGAATCAGATCATGCCTTACTTTCAGAATGGAGAAGGCAGTGACATCTACATTTCCCTTACAATCATTATTTGCAAAGGGATTGCTGCTGTCCACACACACTCATCACATTGCTACGTTTAAGAAGTTAAACGCCTGGCTTATGGAGCTTATATGCAACAATGCACGTTGAGAACACCCCAGCTTTGTTGTTGTCTTATGGGGAGTTAATAATTTCTAATCAAGACATACATTCTTTGCTCCCTGCTTATTTTTCTGACTTTTCCCAGCAGTTGCTATCATCCTGCAGAAATATTCACCCACTTTCCTTCCTACTGTCACAGTAAAATAAAAACAAGGGGATGAGAATTATAAGGAGGCACTGGAACAGCTGAGAGATCCTTGAAGCTTATTTCAGAAATAAAAGAGCATCTAGTATGCTACAGAATAAGGTACCACACCAGTTTCGGCTGAGAAGATGCCGCCAGCCCTTCTGCATACTGTAATTCTTTGGTCTCTGATGTTAGAACATGTCAGCACTTGTGCCTAGCCTCTCCTATGATCTGTTCTACCCACAGCTTATGTACAGCACAGGAACAATGTTTCATGTATACCATGCATTAATTACATCTTCCTTTTCCATGCAAGTGCCATGGAAAAAAATATACCAAATATATAAACAAAACTTGTCACTGAACTGAAGAACATTCTCTATCGCCCTCATCAGAAACGTGGGGATTCTTGGTGTTTACCTGGCAAAATAAGGGTTGATTTCTGTGTTGGTTTTTTGCCACATTTGATCCTGTATTCATTTATGGAATTTTCGATCTCTTGAAGCTTTTTCATGGCAGCAGTGTAATCTTGTTTTCTTTTCTTCTTCACATTTTTGCACATGTCTGGCTCGCTGGCAAGTTTCTTCGCGGCTTCCACCATCTTTTGCTGTATGAGGAAATTTCGCTCCAAGCTTTGCAAAGCGGGGTCCTGCAGATTCATGACAACATTAGCTCTTTGTTATTACATGATGCTGCACGTCGAAGTACAAGTAAATAAAATTCAGTGTACAAAATGAAACCTTAAGTGAAAACACAGAAATATTCTCAAAAAGAGTATATGATTATGGTCTAGTACTTAAGAGATTCCCAGGTTTTATTCCTTAACTCCACTGAACTCACTGTGTGTCCTTGGGATGGTTACACAGGCCAAAATTTTCAAACCTAAGTGCCTAAAGTTAGACATCTAACTCCATGTCAAGACACCTAAACAAGTGAACTGATATTCAGTGGGGTTCAGTGATGTTCACCACCACCTGCTTGGGTGGAAGTCAAAGTTTGCGAATATCAGCTTGGAATCTCTCTCTGCTTCACTTTATGAAATTGATATAATCACAGCTACATCACAGGGCGTCAGAAATTTAGCTAATTACTGTTTGGGTGACAGAAGTGCTATGCAGTGCATTACTGCATGCTGTCCGAAGGGTTTTGCTTCAAAAGGATTTAGCACAAAGTACGTTTGTTGCAGCTTTGGGTTACGCCAGCATTGTCATTCAGAGCACAAAGCCCATGGGACATAAGCATACAAAGTGCTCACAATCCCAATCCCACTAAGAGAACGAAGCCAGCCAGCACAGCCCTGAAAAGAGTGGATGGTGATGGTGGGCCCAGAGACTGCAAGAAGTCTTGTGAGAGTTCAGCGCATCCCTCAAAGCAGCCTCTGCCTGTGTAGCTCCTTACTGAGATCTCTGAACAGTACAAAGCTCTCCCTGGGTGGAATCTGTGCCCTGCTACGCTGGCGAATCCCCACCCACTGGCACAGTGACCCCTGCTGCCAGCGAAGGGTGCAATTTACAGCCCCATTCAGCTGCAGAGCACAGAATTATAGTGCTGGGTGACGACTAGGCACTGAAGGACAGCACCTGCTCTCGCTGACGACTATGGTAAAATCTCCACTGATGTCAATGGTGCATGGTTGCGCCCTATGGGGAGCTTGCTGTCTTTTGCCAGACTCCTTTTGAAGTCAGTGAGAGCTTGGTTTCAGTAAGGGCAGCAGGATGGGACCCTCGCTGCAGAACTGGATAGTTTTACCCTTGGTTTTAGAGCAGACACATGCACACGCCAACCCCTGCCTGGTCCCAAACAGGGGTAACTTACAGCAGCCGATCCTTAATGTTTGCTACCTGAACTGACACATCAGGAACGTAAAACCACCAATCACTACCAGCCAGAGCCTGAGTATTAGACGCTGTTTGAGTTCGGACTCTGGCTGCCCGATGGGTAGTAAGCTGCATGAATTTGCTGTGCCTACCTCCTCGCTGGGAAGCAGGTTATCATCCAATTTGAATGCTGTGCCTACACGCCTTCTGACCTGAGGAGGTTTCTCTCCCACGCTCAGAGGATACTCCTTTGGCATTTTGCCAGTCAGCTCCTGCGGAATGGAAAGGACGCTGGGTTATTAACCCGAGGGGGAGGCGTGCCAGCACTCCTCTGGAATTTAACAACAGTCCTCACCGCCTCCCGCAAGCAGATTTTCTTCAGCTCCTCCACTTTCTGCAGCAGCTTTTCTTGCAGCAGCTTTTCTTTCTTCTTTAGTTCCGTCATTTTCTCCTTCTTTTGCTCTTCGCTGACCTCAGAATCTTGAGACCCTGAAGCAACGAGTTACCTTTAATGCGGAGTCTGGGGGTAGACCCATTTCCTTCCTTGGCCTAGAACAAAGGGCCCAATCCTGATTTCCCAAAGCTGCCTAAGGAAGTTAAAGCACCAAATCCCACTGAAGTTCAGTGGGAGCTGGAGGTCCAATTTCCGATAACCCTAGCTGCTGTCCTCTGTCTCTCACACACATGGCCGAGTACATGTGCATAGAAGACACCAGGTCCACACTTTTAGATGCGCCTGGATTGTAGAGAATGCTATGGGTTTGCAGGTTCAGTAAACAGGTCTCAAAATTACGTATGGGATAAAAATATATGACACTGACACTATCCAGAATGTATGTTATGCTTATAAAATCAAATCTTTATAATCTGATCTACATTAACATCTACTTCACAACAGCTACGAACGAATGGCATCATTTTCTCCTTTCTTGCACATAGGCCTCACAATTTTTTGACAGGACCTGCCGTTGGCTTGAAGCAAAAATGTTACCTGAAGAGATTAAACTGCCGTTGCTGGCCATAATAAGCTGATTCTTTGCCTCCAAAGTCACGAGTTTGGAAACCTTTGGTGTCCCCATCTCCGTCAGGTCCATGGCAATATCATCCAAACTTCTGGCTGAGGGAATTTTTGCCTGAAAGAGTTAAAACACAATCCTGCATCATCAAGTTACTTCTAACTAGCTTCAGAACAAAGGGTCATAGAGATGACATTTCACACTTCTCCTCATAGTAAATTAAGAGCGCATGCAACACCACCGTGTGGGATTTTACACTTTGCTTTCCATTCCTTGGCATTTTCCCCACAGTCTGGCTATCTCCATAAGGAAAACCCCTTTATTATTTGTATCCTGTTCAAAATGAACGTGGGAAAGAGGCCAGACACAGGGTAGATTAAACATTGCGCTGTGATAATTCCCCCATTTTGTGATTTCATTTCCACAGCTCTTAACTGGAGGCAGAATAATGTAGCTATAGCATTGTTATTTGAGCTAACAGATCGCATAACAGCTACAAAGCCAATTCGTAGCCTTTCTTCCATGACTAGTTTATCTCTAGAACAATGCACATTGAAGTAGGTACGAGTACGGGAGTTGAAATTTTTGCTTTTGGTAACATGTCTGGTAACTTACTTTGCTTTGTTTTCTGTCCAAGTAAAACTGGTGCTGACTGATTGCCATTACCCAGATGGATTTGATCAGGGAAGTGTTTGCATACCAGGTTTGCACTACAAGTCCGCTCTGTCCAAAGGTCCTTCTGGACACTGAAATTCTAAAGGGGTAAAAGAAATGCAAGCTGAGGCTGGTACCTTTTCGGTTTAAAATAAGAGCTGCCTTTTTCTGAACCAGGCAAGACCCAAGACGCAGCCTGTGAGCTACGTCCTTTACTGAAGAAAAATCCTTCCTCGCCACATCTGCTGCTGCTATGCTCTCCTTGTTATTGCAGAACTGAATCACAGCCATAAAACCTCTCCTTTTTACAACACAGTGAGCTCAAAGGGAGGGGGCTGCTGCTCCTGCAGCTGAGATCAGAAGCAAAGGGATGGACATGTTATAAATCTACAATAGAGAATGGAATGCAGAGGGATCCTGAAGGGATGAGAGAGATGGTGCGGGACGTGCCAGGGGGAATGGAGGGGTATCCCAAAGCTTTCAGCACTTCAGTTATGGAAGGGAGCTGGAAGCAGATTGCTGGGTGCAAGCAGCATTGATGGAGAAGGGGGGGGTGATAGGGGGAGAGGGATGAAGGAAGATGGAAACAGAAAGAAGTGGGATTTCTTCAGGGCAAATTGTGGTCCTTTATGGAAGTGGCTGTGAAACAAGCGCACGGAAGGGCAGCATTACTGTGAACTCACGTTCTGACTGGGTGCTCCCTCCAGCCCCCCTGAACAGGCTGTGGGCTAAAGAGGCGGAAGTCACTGCTGGGCCAGAGACGTACATGAACTTATGGGAGTCATGCCCCCTGTCCTATTGGCTCTGCAATCCCTGTGACTCCAGCCACAGTGGAGTCAGCTGCCTCTCCCTGGGTTGTGAGGGGAGCTAAATAGGAGGAAAACTTCTCCTCTGCAGCTACTGCAATGCGTGTCTATAAGCATCCACTGCAGCTTACCAGAACCAGGTCCACAGAGTATGAGCGCGCCTGGGAACTGCCCATATGCAATTTGAAACAAATCTGAGAAACTGAGCAGCGTTATAAATACCCCTCAAAATTTCACCCCACATTACAGATCAGTCCTGAGGCCCTTTTTGTGCCTTACCAGGAAACTATTTCTTATCATTAGTTACTGGAAACCACAGACCAGATCGGTGGCCCTAATACAGCCCTGTTCTGCTGCCCTGGACCTGAGGACTGGGCCCCATAACTCAAAGCGAAGAGGAAGATCAAAATTTTATGTCACAATGAAATCCTGGGTCCATTGCAGCTCAATGAAACGAGAACTCGGTCGACACCAGGATTAACTGTCCAATGTCTAAAGGTTTTCGGTTACAACCACCACCATTCTGGTCTCACCTGCGTGGATCGTGAACTTCCACAGCAAATTTCTTTTCACGGAAATACAGATTTTCCAGCTGTTTCCATTGAAATAACTATGAGTATGAGGAGAGAGAAAGAAACAAAATACAGTCACCCCAAGAATCACTGCTCTCTTTCCTCCATCATATTATTCATGCCAACCAAACCCGGGGGAGCTCATGCTACATCTAAAGATTAACTGTGCCAAAAGTCACTGGTTATAAGATAAAAAGGACCCATAAAGCAAACTTACAATGTTTGCTATAAACAGTGTATTGTAAATTGCAGATCTGAATTGTGCAAGCAGCTGCCTTTGCCAACAACACATTTCATCTTGTGGCTAAACGTTCACGTCTAATCAAACTTTCTGTCTTGGGAGGAGTGCTAAAGTACTTTTTACTCTGATTAAACGAAGAAGCTAATATAAATCGTTGCACACCAGAAGTGAGGTAAAATAATGTGTTCTTCTCCTTCTGGCCTTTGCTCCTCCAATCAGGAGTGCACAGGGGAGTAACAAAGTAACAACAGCTTTGGAAAAGACATGCTCTAGTCCTGGCACACACTCAATGCAACTGGGTTTGGGGTTTTGAGAGATTTTTGGGTGGGGTGGGGGAGAGACTGCACAGCACCCTGGAAGAGAGTCTGGGAGGAGCAACTTCAAATATCTTGCTCCTCTAAGCATTTCCTGAGCTTGTAGCTCCTTGGGGCAGAACAAGATTTTTGTTCTGAGTTTGTACAGTACCTAGCACAATGGCGTCTGGTCCCTGACTGGGGCGCCTAGGTGCTACGGGAATACAGCTAATAAAGAAATGTGTAACCGCCGGCTGGGGACCAGAGAACTGTTCTCTAGGACAGCGTTTCCCAAGTCATGTGTTGCAACCCACCAGTCAGTCACAGATAGGTTCTGGGCCTGGTGCGGAACAGGGGTTTGGAGAATGAGGCCTTCCCCCATGGTCATCAGCCAGCGGCGGCTCCTATCCTGCAGGGATGGGGCCTGCTGCCCGCTCCCCGGCATTGCAACCTGGTGCCTGGGGTTGCAGCACCACTCCGGTTTCTCCCAGCCATCCCTCCGTCAGGGCTGCCGGGCCAAACTTGAGAAGCGCTGCGACCTACGCGCCAGGTCACAATACCTAGAGTGGGGAGCCAGGCCAGGCCCGAGGGACAGGAGCCACTGGTGGGGGGTGGGCCTCCCCTCCATCCCAGGCTGGGATTAGAGTTGTGGTGCCGGTGCAGAGGGTGCTGCTGCGGGTGGTCAGTGCCCCCTGGACAGGGCGAGGAAGGAGGAGGAGAAGAAGAAAGATGCCGGCCTATGGTTTTGTTCCCCCCCAAATTTGGGCCCTGAGTGGGTCACAAAAAAGACAAAATTCAGTTGCCTTAGTAATAAGTTTGGGAATCACTAGTCTAGGACAGCATAACCAGGGAGGCATTTTGCACCAGTGCCCTGAGATCTGCAGCCAGGGGGTCGGAATTCCCTATGGATCTTCTTACCCTACTCCTTCTGCATTCAGTCATTACCTGAGGGGATAATATAGCAGGTTTTGCATCCATTCAACATGGCACATTCTTAACATAGCTTTCACCCTGTGGTGGAATTTTGCTGCAGAAGGGGATGTTTTTTTAATTTTCAGCAGTGACACCTGTGCAAAGCCAGTTAATGCCAGTGGGGTTACACAGGTGTCACTAAGTGCATAATCAGACAATGGACTGGGACAGGTGTAGCCAAAGGTTTAATTTAGCCTGCAGACCCTCTCCTACTGAGATGGAAAGACTGTCAGAGCCCAGGCTGAGCGCTGGGCTGCAGTTGCGTGGACAGGAGGAAGAGGAAGAAACACAATCACCAAGACACAATGAGTAAGAAACACCTCCTTCCAGAATATCACTAAGTCCAAAGTCCAAATATTTCCAAAGTCACTATTTCAGGCAGAACTGGGTTTTAAACTTCTTAGCCAATTAATCAAACATTTCATTCAACAGCACATATAATATTACTGTTCATCTCTAGGTAATAGTTTAAATGTCACATCACCGTAAGACTCCATCATACACAACATGAAGTAACGTCAAGGTTCATAAAGCTAAATATTACGTCCTGCTTCATTTTTAAATGCACGTATCCCAGGTCATAAATAAAACATAATCCAGTTCATATGTTTGTGGAAAACTATGGGACAATTCTTTCAGTGACCTTTCACTCTACGGAATCCTGTTTACGGAATCCACAACTTTTCTTTTTCTTGTTGTTAATAAACTCTGCTCAATTAAAAAAATGCTGTAATGAGAAATGACCCTTGGTTAAAAGAATCATTCACATTTGCAGATTACTGTTATGTTTTTAACAGTGCTGCTTAAGGGGAAATCTACTTATTGTTGTATTAAATTAACACAGAAAGCTCCCAGCCATAAAGAAGCAGCTGGATTTTCTAAATGAATTCCTTCTACCGAGAATATAAGTAATGCAATATCCCAGAACGCAGTGCATAGAGAGCGCTTGAACTCTGCGGCACCACAGCACTATTACATACGGTATCCCAGAAACTACATATACAGGAGCAGACAAATGCCCCTACTCCTCTCTGAAGAATGTCCATGCGCTGTCATCTACTGCACCAACATTTTTCCTAAGCATAGCCAGGATATAGAACTACTCAAAATGATACACTTGAATCTCCACACTTACCTAGTTACAAAAAAATGTGCAATCTTGCTTCTCGCTTGTTTGGTTTATAATCCAATTGTTTCAAAAGCGAAGTTTAAAAAAGAAAAGATACCATTCCCCCCCAGCCCCTTTCCCCCAGCAAGCAGCTTTCCGCTTCCCTCTGCTGCTGAGTTTCAGCCTCCTAGGTGTAACTCTGGTTTCACAGGCTTAACTCCCACTGCTGACACATTGCTGACATCACCAGCTATATCAGCAGCAACGCCTCCCCAATCCCACCCTCTCCCCACAGATAGCTAAACTCAGAACACAGGAGGAAGTTTCACAGAGGAGGGACGTGCTTTAAGACAGCGGAACGCTGCAGACTTCATAGGGAATTTCCACTGAAGTGGCTTCAAATTCAGGATCACTGGTGGCAGCTTTAAATGCACAATCCTACCATGGCCCTCATTCACCTCTGAAATGTAACAGGTTCTACAGGAAGAGTTGTGCTACATTCCAACTGCGCTTCCCGGCAGCTCAAGTCCCACACCCTGTAAAAAACGACGGGCATGCTTGAAATAAGAGCTCCCTGACGCACAGCCTCCCTCTCTGTCTTATCACTGACTAACGATGAATCCTGTCCCCTTTATCACTTCCCCTGGATTTTTTTTTTTTTGGCAAGGACACTGAATGTTCCCTGCATACCTGAAGGGTGTGGGAAGCCGAAGTGACTGACACAATCAAGAGACAACCTGTTCTACAAGAAAACCGTGCGAACAAGATGGGGTTTGGCATGTGATTAAGGTGCAATCCCCTCACCCCTGTGACTCTAAGCTCCAGAGAAAAGATTCTGGCCCCCACAAACAAACATGATAAAACTCCAATGTAAATATTATCCGGGGGGGGGGGGGGGGGGGTCGGTACATGAATGGACTGCCAAACCCTGCTGTGCTTAGTGCAGTTAAGCATATCTGTACTAGTTAGGGCCCCCAGGTCCAGACCAGCCCCTGCTGTGCTCTGGAGAAGAAAATCTGAGAGATCCCCTCATGGAAACTCCACAGCCTTCTGGTGAGGGGTGAGTTTTGTCTCCTTTCCTCCCCACTATGGAAAAGGCTGTGGGAGCTGCCTCAAAGCTCGAGGACCCCCAGGAATCCATAAAAGAAGATCCTATACACAAGGCCCTGTACCCCATAATTCCTCTGGCCTGACTTCCCCATCCTACTTCCTGTCAGCATGGCTCCATTGCACTCACACTACTAGATCCCAGTCCCCCAGTCACAACTGCCTCTGGGAGGCCCAGCTGAACAGGTAACAGAGGTGAGGGCTGCATTATTTTTTCCAAGGATTCTCTGTAGCATTGGTGGGGGGCATAAGGGATCTGGACCTATGGAGAGGCCTCTGTGAGTGGGATGGAGCTGCAGAAGTGGCCGATATTCCTGTTTTATGTAGTGGGGGAAGGGAGGAGGTCCCATATGCAGATCTCACAAGTAGGATTTTCAGCCTAGAGATCTGTCATATTCTTCTATATTCATGTATGTTGACCCATCTTTTGCCAAATCTCTATTAATCTTGCCCACAAATGTAAGTAAGTTACACAGTAGGGAAAATTACTCGGACAAGGTATTTTTGCCCCTATCATTCTGTAGAATTCGGTCTCCGATTGATATTATTTATTATTAAAAGACAATCCGCTAAGTAAAATGGTGTCAGATGAAGACACTTTTAGCCATTTACTATTTTTGTAGACTCTCTTCTGTCTTCCCATAACTGAGCAATAGCATTTATAAATGGATTGTAGGGCTACTGAGAAGTTCTGGTGAGACAGCCGTGGGGCATGGAGTTCGTTATTTAGCTCATTTCAGAGATGGCACGGGCAGTTCACATTGTTAGTTGGTCACGAGGGCTTGACCTTTTCCCCTGCCCCCATATCTCCAAGTGTATTTGCTCATTTTAAACGGTCTGGATATTGAGCGCTAAGATCAGCCAGCATGCAGGAATTCAAAGTTACAGCATTTCTTCGATTTAGTGCAGAAACAGAGTTGCAGTTTAGACATCAAGTCTGTATGCCAGGAGCTCCTAATTCTGCTACTGACTGCCTTTCTGTTTTGTGTTCATTCACTTGATCTGTCTGTGTCTCCGCTTACTACTCGGTAAATACTTAATGCACCTATTGCCCAAAGGTGTTTAAGGGTTAATTAGTTAATAAAGTACTTTGAAGTTGAAAATTTTAAGTATTGCAGTATTATTATTGGCGTTATTGCACAGCCATCGGTGTGTGTAGTGGTTGTGTGTTGAGTGCTTTCAGAAGTACTAAATTCAATGTGAAATCCCAGTGTTATAGTAACATTACAGTGAAAGTTCATACCACACAGTATTTGGCTTTACTAGAGCCATTGCCACATGTACTGTAAAAGTGTGTTAATAACATGCACTCCATATCAGCCATCTGAGATACAGCACCAAAGTCATTTCACTGCTTTTTGTGCATCACTCTTAACACTCATACGTTGTAATAGCAATATGCATTTTTATTATGCGCCTGTATGACCAAACAAGTAGCAAATATTGTTGAGAACAATAGTTCCTAATAGTTCATAATCTATACGCATTTGACATGTTTCTGTAGCATGCACTAATAGATATGTTGAGAAGTTTATGCTTGCATATGACTTTGCTGACTTGCTTCATGCTGCATCTATTGACATGAGAAATGCTGAAAATCAATAACTGTTTTGAAGGCTACAATTTGCTGTGCCAGGGATCTGTGGGTTCATGATATGTAGTTACAGCAGATCATATTTTCAAATAACAACTAAGAAATAATATCCTGTTCGTTAATAACTCATATGACTAAACCATATACTCTCCTAGGGTCAGAAAAACTTAGCTACCTAAAGTTTTTTCTCTCCAAAACCATCACTTCTCTGAATTTTCTGTATGCATATTTAACACACACACAGTTTTCCAATAGCTTTTAATCTGAAATGGTTTACATAAAGCTAACTATGCTGTCATCCTGTCCTTTTAGAAAGACACGTGACTGTCTAGGTAATCACAGAATAAGGGTGGACAAATAATATTTATATAGAGGAACTCAAAAATAAATAAGCAAATAAAATCTAATTATCTTCAATTACTGATGAGTAAAATAAGGCGTTTCATCATTTTTTTTTAAAGCAGTAGAGACAGGCCATAAGGGATGGCCAGGAGAAGAAAGGCCACGGGGGACTGGAGAAAAATCAAAGGGAGTGAAACAGACTTGTAACAAATGGCTTACAAATAAGTTTTTCCAGATCAGGGGCCAAATCCAGAGGTCTGTACGCCAATAAACTCCCACTTCATAAATCCTTTCCCCACTATACCTGACCTAACTCTGTACAATCCTATCTACATTTTCACCTTTCCTAAAATATACATATAGCAAAATGGAAAGAGTAGCAAACCAATCTGGGAACTTCATACTGGCTTTTGAAGGCAGGAAGACCAATCAGAAATAATTAAAATGTTTTTGCAAACATTTTGCAATCTGTTTAAAGTGCCTTGCTCCTGGTACATGCACCTGAGATAATAAGTGTTTATAAAAACTCTTCTCCATCCACTTAGATCATTCAAGACCCCCATTAAGCTCAATGGGAGACATATGTGTGGTTCAAAGTGCAGAATTTGGCCCTGTAATGGTTTGTTAAAGACCTGAGACGATCCTCAGAGATGCAAAGCTAGTTAGCAATGGCTAATTGTGCATAAGCACTAAGCAGGACAACACCCGAAGGATTTCTTTGGGTCTATTTTTAACATATCTGCATTTCTAGATCATTCTAAACTGGGTTACATTCATCAGTCTAAGGCCTTGGCTACACTGGCGCTGTACAGCGCTGCAACTTGCTGCGCTCAGGGGTGTGAAAACGCCCCCCCCGAGCGCAGCGCTGTAAAGCGCCAGTGTAATCAGCGCCTGCAGCGCTGCACGCTCGCTCGCAGCGCTGCAAGCTACTCCCCTCGGAGAGGTGGAGTACATACAGCGCTGCGAGAGCTCTCTCGCAACGCTGGCGGCGCGACTACACTCACGCTCACAGCGCTGCCGCAGCAGCGCTGTGAATTCCCAACTGTAGCCAAGGCTTATGTTACAAGGCAGAAAAGAAAAACACTTAACTGAAAGTGAGTGGGAGAAGTAAGAATATTAAGAACATAAGGCTGGACATAATTGGGTCAGACAGGACCCCTGTCTGCTGTCTGAAAGTGGCCAGTGCCAGATGCTTCAGAGGGAATGAGCAGAACAGTGCAATTATACCCCTGTCATCGAGGCTCAGCTTCCAACAGTTGGAGATTTAGGGATGCCCAGAGCATGGGGGTGTATCCTTGACCTTCTTGGCTAATAGCCATTGATGGACCTATCATCCACAAACTTATCTAGTTCTTTTTTAAACCTGGTGATACTTTTGGCCTTCACAACTTCCCTGGCCACCAGTTCCACAGGTTGACTGTGCGTTGTGTGAAGAAATACTTCCTTATGTTAGTTTTTAACTTGTTGCCTATTAATTTCACTGGGTGACTCCTGGTTCTTGTATTATGTGAAGGGGTATCCTCATTTAATACCAGGCACTCATGTTCACTCATCTTAGTATTTAGACTTCTTGCATTTATATACAAGCTCTTTTCGAATTTGTCAGTATTTAGTTGTCTTCATGTGACGCAACTGAATGGGACTCTTTTTTGTTTCACTGTTTCTTTTTTGTGCCTACCTGTGCTTTAGCGACTTCTATCCTCTTCTCTTTACGAGGATACAGAGTATTCCCTTTAATAAATCCCCTAAGGAATGTCTGTGCACATCATGTGCTCTTCTGCATCTGTCAGCTGTCCCCCAGCCATTAGTTTAATAACTCTTCTACAACCTTTTAAATTTTACATGCCAACCATAGGCGCCGAGTTCTGCTTGTGCTGGTGGGTTCTCGATCCCCCTCTATCCGCGGCCCCGCCCCAACTCCACCCCTGCCCCGCCCCCTCCTGTCCCTGCCCCACCCCCATTCCAACCCCTTCCCCAAAGTCCCTGCCCCAACTCTGCCCCCTCCCTGCCCTTATTCCAACTCCTTCCCCAAATCTCCTCCCTGGCCCCACCTCCTCCCCTGAGCGCGCCAAGTTCCCGCTCCTCCCCGTCCCTCCCAGAGCTTGCTACCCCACCAAACAGCCGTTTGACGGCGGCAAGTGCTGGGAGGTAGGTGGAGGAGCGGGGACACGGCATGCTCAGGGGAGGAGGCGGAGGAGAAGGTGACGTGGGGCGGAGGCGTGGGGCGGAGAGCTTGGCTGCCGGTGGGTGCATCATAGGAGTCGGCGCCTATGATGCCAACAATCTGGTTCCATTTTGGTTTAGGTGGAGCCCATCCTTCCTCCTTTCCCAAAAGGCTCCCCAGTTCCTAATAAACCTAAACCCCTCCTCCCTACACCATCCTCTTGTCCATGCATTGAGACCCTGCAGTTCTGCCTGTCTAACTGGCCCTGCACATGGAACTGGAAGCATTTCAGAGAATGCTAATATGGAGATCCTGAACTTTAATCTCTTACCTAGCAGCCTAAATTTGGCCTCTAGGACCTCTCTCCTACCGTTCCCTATGTCACTGGTAGCTACATGTACCACAACCACCAGCTCCTCCTCAGCATTGCATAGACGTCTATCTAGATGTCTCAATCAATCCGCAACCTTCGCACCCTGCAGGCAATTCACCATGCGGTTCTCCCACTCATCACAAACCCAACTACCTATATTTCTAATAATCAAACATATCCTAGGTATATACGAAAAACATCACGGAACCATCAGGACATATTATGAAACAATAATCCTATACAGAAATATACCATTCATTAGATTCTTCTTTGTATGAAGCCCCATATCAGGCAGATGGGCTCTCCAGGTTGTTCATACAAAACTACTCTACTGTATTATTTCTATAGCAGTAGCACCGATAAGGAATTTAGCAGGACCCGAATGCGTTGTATAGACACAGAACAAAAAGACAGTCTCTGCCTCAAAGAGCTTACAATCTAAACCTGATTTCCTACTTCAGGGAAATTTATGGCAACAAATGAGAAATAGCCCCAAAATTCATATTCAGATCCGGAGCTGAACTCTGGGGCTTTGTTTATAGGACAGATCTTTTCTGAGCTGGCTAAATGCTCAGGGGGAAATGTGCCATAAGAACGAGGGAGAAGTTACATACAGTAGAACTTCAGAGTTACGAACACCAGAGTTACAAACTGACCAGTCAACCACACACCTCATTTGGAACCAGAAGTACACAGTCAGGCAGCAGCAGAGACCAAAACAAAAACAACCCCCTCCCCCCGCTAACAAATACAACAAAAAATAAAAGCAAATGTAGTGTTAAAAATTTAAAAAAAATAAAGGGAAAGCAGCATAAGGATTTTTCTTCTACACAGTAAAGTTTCAAAACTGTATTAAGTCAATGTTCAGTTGTAAACTTTTGAAAAACAACCATAATGTTTTGTTCAGAGTTACAAACATTGCAGAGTTATGAACAACCCCCATTCCTATGGTGTTCATACCTCTAAGGTTCTACTCTACAGCTAATGCAATAAGCCATAAACTCATAAAAGTTAGGGTTAGTTTAAGAGAAATGTGCTTAATCTAAATCAGCCATGTAGCCTCAACAGGTGGGAAACAGAGAGGGAGGGAAGGAGAAAGAATCAGCCTTTGTGTACCCTGGTGGAAAACACAACTGCAGTCCATTTATGCCTGCTTATGACTGGGTAGAGTCTGGCTCATTGTGCATGCACTTGTGTGGGTTACACTCATTTGTCCACTGAAGCTTCTAAAGGAAGCTTTTCATATAATGAAGATGCTGGGTAGAGGCTCTATGAGAGAGGTGGTCATTTCTGATCCGGAAAAACTCTGATTACAGACCACACTGTTGTACCAATTTAAAGGAAGTGATGCCTTTGCAAGGGAAGCGGTCGTTTTTGGCAATATTTGATAGTCACTTAAATGCAAAGCAGACTGTGATGAAGCAACTAAAATGAGGGATGTTGTAGAACATGTGTACGTCAGCCAATGATTCACGCAACCAGACTGTGCTATATAGCTTTGGAGAAAATGAAATCATTGTATGCAATTGTTAATTTTATTTTTTCTCTGTAAGAAACTTCATCAGAAGAATGGATGCAATTGCATGGTAAAACAAATGGATTAACATCATCCTCAGCAAACATTACATTTTCTAGGCAGAAATATTTGCTTGAAAGAAACCTTTAAAAGTCATATAACTGATTTCTTACTATGAAAAGTTAGAAGAAACTCTCCACTAGATCTTCTGCTATTATTTCTGAAACAGATCCAGACTTCAAGAAGTGCCAGTGGTACTTGGATTAAAACGGAGATAGCATGATGGTGAATCACACCCTAGACTTGTGCTTTATTGGACTACTTTTTTATTTATTATTAATGGTTTATTTCTATCATGGTAGCACTTTGGTACCCCAGACCTGAACCAGGACTTCAGTGTGCTAGGCACTGTACAAACTCAAAACAAATACATTCCCTGTGTGACAGGGAATGCCTATCACATGCCTGCCCCTTTCCAAAAACAGAGGCCGCTCTGAGACCTTCTTGCTTGTCTCAATACCTCCACCAGTGCATCCACCTTGGCACTGTTTTCCAGCTTTCTGGTCCCTTCTCCAAAGTGGGGTGGGACCTGAGGGGTGTCTACTCAGAGAACTCTCCTTGTCAGCCTCTCCTAGCCTTTCACTCACCTTTTCTCTCTCTCTCTCCACCCCACCCCATTCCTTTTTTAAGCATTTCCTTCCTGTTTTTCCTTTCCTCTTTTTAAACCTCTTGCCTGTTTATTGGTTAATTAGTTGATTAACTTCCTTATCCCAGTCTGGCCTGGTAATCAGGCACACCCCTGGCCAATTAGGCCTCCTCACAGGAACCAGGGTCCATTTCTCAGCATTCCGTCACACGGCTTACAATCCAAGTATAAGATGAGAGACAACAGGTGGATACAGACAGATGGGGGAATATAAGGAAGCAATGAGATATATTAATTGCAGAAAAACCCTGAAATAGTAGAGTGGTCAATCAGGCCCGAAGTGCTGAAGAAAAGCAAATTTACTTGAACATTTTCTATACAAGGCTGATGGCAATGTTCAAGGCATGCTGGACTTTGTGGCGAGAGCCCGTTTTGGGGGAGAAATATTTACCAGAAGTTTCTAGGAGGCAATTTACTTAAGGCACCTATCAGTCTTTTCTGCCTATAGCTTTCTCCAAGAAAATGGCTGGGTGATTCCCCAGATCATCTTAATGGGGAGTGAAAATCTGAAGACTCAAAACATAAAACTTCTAGCTTTGAGAGCTCTGTGATTAGTTCGGCCAAGCACAGCTATTGAATAACAAGGTGCACAGTATAATTCTGGGGCTGAGCTGAGGACATTTATTGGACTTGGCCAGAACCATATTATCCTCACAATTATGGAGGCTGGAATCCTTAGGCTCTTTGGTTTTTAATACACCGTAAGTGATCATTTGCACAGGTCAGTGGTGCATGGAAAGTGCCGATTACATCCTTTTTGTTTTAAGCATCTCATCTGCTGGTACATGTTTTCTCCTTTCAAAAGAAAATCAGAAAACATATTCAAAGTAGTTTGTGTGTGCACATGAGAATTAATATCCTTCTCTAACCTTATTCACCAGATGGGATCCTATAATTGGACATTGGGTTTTGTAACTAATGTTGTGCTGGTAACTCAGGGAGAGTGAGTTTCTGTATATTAAACCCTTAGTCAGAAGGAGAGATTTACAGAACTTTTTCTACCGATGAAGTATTTTTTCTAATGTCTCAGAAAATCAAACCATGGTCTCACTTGTTTTACCCTCCCGGTAAAATCCACAGAAATTTTGCAACAACCAAGCAAACCAACATAAAACAAGTGTGTCCTTAGAGGGCTGAAGCTCAAACAACAGTCTGCATCTGGAAGTCACTGCTTTTCATAGAATAGTCTTATTACAAGCTCTGTGTTTACTTTCAGTCAGTATCTGGATTCTAAATCAAAGGCTTCCCCTGGGTGAGAAACACACAAAGCAAATGGGATCTTTGCATAATTAGAATAGCCTGCTGAGAATTCAGTGCCAATACTATTGTATTCTGAGCAGCTGAACAATGCAGGACAAAAAAATGTATATTAAAAAATAGTTCTATAAGAGAAAACGTGCAGCATCAAGATTTAGATACCTTTTACTTCATTTTGTAAATACCTATGATAAGCATTATCCATTTTCAAAGCCAGTATGCTTTAACAATGCTATTGTGTGGTGAAGGAAATTGATATTGAAATATCTGTAGCTTTAATACAACTCCATAATAAGATCCATTTTTTCTATTTAGGCATTAGGACTACATCAAGTACTGTAACTTGAATACAGGAATAGGACAGAGCAGGAGAAAACTTAGCTGAACTTACTTACTTTTTGACTAATGTTGCTATTATCTTTTCAAATTTCCGTTCTCATTTGATCACCATACAGTGGTTTATTACAGCACATAATGGAATCTAGTTTCATTTTCAGACACAAAGGCAGCCCACACCACTTTACATATTAATAAGCTGGATGCTTTTGTAGGCAAATGAAGATTCATCCTGTATACTAAATGGACGCATAGGGCTTTGGATATTAAAACCTGTTTTATTTAGAAAAGGAACGCTGGCCAGGATACCAGTGTTATCTCCTAATCCATTCAACAAGGATTCTGGAATGGGAACAACATCTTAAATAACATCTGGACAATCAACAAAGATGAGCAGAATGCACCTTACTTTACCATATGAACTGAAGAGAGGCTGGTACCATAATACAGTGGTCTCCAAAGTGGGGTGCGCGGCAGGAGGAGCGGTTTTTTTTTTTTTTTTGCTTCGTCAGTTCAGGCGGGAGTCCCAGCGGCTTTTTTTTTTTTTTTTGGTAGAGCCGGCGCGGCAGGGGTTGCATGCTCAAAATCTTTTTACCGATAGGGGTGTGCGATCAAAAAAGTTTGGAGACCACTGCCATAATAGGACAGCAGCATTAATCCTGGGCATGAGATTAAACCTGGATGTGGGTTCTGAAGCCATGCATCATATATCCTAATGATCTTATGTTCCAGAGCACTTATCACCTGAGTCATACGGACACTATAGCGTGTAGCCAATATGGAATCCATTGCTTCTCATTCGTGAAAATTGCCTTGGTCTTCGGAGATGACAGCAAGAACGATACTTTTAAAAAAACAAACCACCAGGGCCGGCTCCAGGCACCAGCCCAGCAAGCAGGTGCTTGGGGCGGCCAATGGAAAGGGGCGGCACATCCGGCTCTTCGGCAGCAATTTGGCGGTGGGTCCCTCAGTCCCTCTCGGAGGGAAGGACCAGCCGCCAAAGACTGAAGTGGCGGCGGTAGAGCTGATCGCGATCACAGCTTTTTTTTTTTTTTCTTCTTCTTTTTTTTTTTTTCCTGCTTGGGGCGGCAAAAACCCTGGAGCCGGCCCTGCAAACAACCAAACCCCACGTGTCCATTGTCAGCATATCGCAGCACTGGAGCAGAGTGATTCCCTCAGCTCCCCCTGCAGCCAGTGACAAAACTGTCACTAACTTCAGTGGGGCAAGACGGGCTTTTAAGAGAAGGGACCATTTTAGCTTCAAACTACTTCCAATCATAATCAATATATCGGTAGTAACTGACATGTGGGCGTGCCTGTGTGTGAAGAAACAGCCCCGGATAGTTGGTGGGGCTGGAAAGCCTTCCTCAGATGAGGTGTTCCTTCAGGAACAGTCCCACTAACTTTAACAGGACTGCTCACATGAAGACTGGGCCCTTGATGACAAACTATGGTTCTGGGCCAGGTCAACACTCGTGCAAACGGGTAGCTCGCTTTATGGGACTGCTCACATGGGTAACATTACAGGCATAAGCGTTGGCCAGACTGCAGATTAAATATGTAGAGATTATTTCATCCATTTTGGTTTCAGAAGGTGCTTTCAGTGAGGGGCTCTTAACTCTGGATCTCACTCGCCTTGCTGATCCAGTCTATTGACCTTCAGTATGCTGTAGGGCTCATGTATTTACACATGGCCTTTTCTGCCTAGAGCTATTTGGGTGGCCTGAGATTCCTATATTTAAGGAGGAGGGTTTTTCATTGTCCTTTCGTTGGTATTGTGTCAATCCATGTGGGTCTACAAGTTAATGTGTTTTTTAATTGGAGAGTTTCTGATGAGTGCATGTTATCAATGGAAAACAATATTAAATAAAAAAACGGCAGCCGTCAATAGCAGCAGCGTTTACAGAATGTGGCGTGCAGGAATAGGCAGAATTCAATTACTGTGTTGGGACTTAGCCAGCACGCTGGGGATAACAATGTAGACTCCTGCTAAAAGTGCCAGACCTGAAACCTCAGAAGCTTTCCAGCCCCAGCAAGTATCTGTAGATGTTTGTACACCAAACAATCGTAGGTCTTGTCTACAATACAGGGGAAATTCGAGCTAAGCAAAGCAATTAGTTACGTGAATAGCATAACTCAAATCGACATAACTTAGATCTACTTACCGCGGGGTCTACACTATACAATGTCGATGAGGGAGCGTCTCCTGTCGACTCACCTTACTCGTCTCAATTCGGTGGAATACAGGAGTCGATGGGAGAGCGATCTGCAGTCGATATAGCGGGTCTTCACTAGACCCACTAAATCGACCGTCGATGCATCATTCGCCGCTAGTGGATCCCCCGGTAAGTGTAGACAAGCCCACATACATTTAAAAACAGGAAAACCAGCTTGCTGTTGGTTACCTTTTAACATGACATCTCTCTCTTACTCTGCTAATCAAACACACATTCACTTTTTAAGGTCTCTATCTTGGTGTGTAGATCACAATAGGGATTCCCTTAACTCCTTCCCAACTGGTTAAGGATATGTAGCAGGAGGACTTTTGATCCATGAGACAAACAGCAGGATAATTCTTGTGCAGGGCCTGCCATCTGAGCTATTGCCAGCCTGGCTCCATCCAGAAGGGCAAAGCAAGAAATTTCCTGAAAATCCAATGCTATCAGCATTTCAGTGCAGAAAGGTAGAGTCTACATGCTACATGGCTCATCCCTCTCCCCCACTGCCTGGAAAGATGATCATATTTGCTGGTTGTGGTGCGGAGTATCCACAGATTTAGACAGACATTTAGATGAGCCACACAGCCTCCTCTCCCTCTGGATAGATCTTCCCATATATTCACTGATTTGAAAACTTAATAAAAATGAATTTACACTGACTATTTCTAGCCAAAAGCAAACGGCAGAGGCTGACACGGAGTGTGAGTGTAATTCAACCTGAGCAAATGCCCTGCACCTCTTCTGTGTGAAGATGAACAGTTCTGCAATATATCTTAACCCCCAAATCTAGTCAGTATCCGATCACATCTATTTCCTTATGTATCCCTTTCTCCCTTGAAACTGAGCTCCCTAATTACTACTCTCACTGCTAACTTTAGCAGTTTGTTTCATATTCCAAACCTGGAACCACCCTTTGTGTAATGTTTGCACATTAATTTCTTCCTCAATGTTGGTCCATGACCTCGTGTTAAACTAAGTCACTGTTTCAAACAGCCTATTGGCATCAGACTTTCCAACGACCTTGATGCTTCTCCTCCCTCTTTGTTCTGTACTCCAAACTGGGTAGTTAAAATTACTGCAGGCATCCAAGTGGCACTGCTGTGAATGGTCTGCAAACATTTCCATTATAAAGCCTGGCACCGATTTGTACACAAAACTCCCATTGACTTTAGAGGGTGTGACACAGGTGTAATGGTGGCAAGATGTGACTGTTGGCATTTGGGCCCTGGCAACCTTAAAGAACATGGAGTTTCCCAAGCTGCCCAGCTGGTGTTGAGAACGGTAAGCCCATAGGTACAAAAGGAATTAAACTGAGAACTGGTTCAGCTGCACGCACACTTTCTTGCTCTGGGTGCTGGACATGACTGGCCCCATCTACCATGGTGTTGCAAGTG
This sequence comes from Chrysemys picta bellii, assembly GCF_011386835.1. Taxonomy (NCBI): domain Eukaryota; kingdom Metazoa; phylum Chordata; order Testudines; family Emydidae; genus Chrysemys; species Chrysemys picta. Next base: position 8,695,529 of record NC_088797.1, read on the forward strand.
TTTGCAACAATGCCGAGGGGTGCCCAGAGGATGAGATTCCTAACCTCCACTTGCCGACCCATTTACTAATGTACTGTCTGTACTCAGCCAACGCTTGGGAGTACATCAGGCATGGTCATCCTTGTGAATCCGAGTTGATTTGATCTTTTACCAGTCTTGGCTATTTTATCATCTTACACCCAAATCAAACCTACTCTGTCACTGTGGTATGTGAACAGCAGAAAGTCCTGGGACTAAATAAAGGCCTTTCACTGGATAGAACAAGAGAGAAATTTAAGAGATTGATCTTGGTGACAAGTTAGCTCAAGAAAAGGAATCAATCAGTAGCTGATTGTCAAAAGGGAGAGGACAGTGACACCGTGTGGGTCTTATTAGCACGTTGAATTGCTACTAGTGGATCTCACACTTTCCTATAGCCATGTTTCTCGAAGCTCCTCCAGAATATGTGCCAGCCAATTCTGTTCCACAGGCTCACTCCTCCTGTGTAACTTTCCAGCTCCTGGACAAGCGCACAATGATCTAAACTGATCTGAAGTGACTGCTGGCAGCACGCACGCTCCTGTGAGCTACTGCCCAAAGCCTGGGGGCAGGAAGCACATCAGAAAACCAGTTCTGCATGAGGACAGAGGAGACACGGCTACAAGAGAGAAACCAGGTGTATTCCCCCGCACAGGACAACTCGCACACGTGACGAAACCTCCTCCACCTGTTCTAGGAAACCAGTTCTCCAAAGACCTCCAGGGCTCATTCCAAGCTCTGAATGGGACTTAATCAGTTGTTGAGCTGGAATAGTTCCCGCGCACATCACGTGCTGGGGCGGGATGACAGCTTGCCAGCAGAGGGGCCTGTGAGGGTGCGCTGATAGATGACTTGTAGGGAGCCAGCAAGGGAATACAGGGCCCTGTGCTTCGGTACCTGAGATTATTGGCAGGAATTACTCAAATACGCAGAGGGGGATGAGGAGGAAAGAGCAGCCTCGGATATTCAAGCACATGTTCTCAACCCACCGCCTACAGTTACACACATCCTGGGAATCAGCAGATGCATTGACTGGCCTGCAGCTTCACCAAGGATTCAACCAGCATCTCACCCATATGAGACACTGGACTGATCTTATGGCCTGATCCACTGATCCTCTCTCTCTCTCTCACACACACGTTCGTCAATGGAGATTCTGCTTGAGGGAAAACTAAAGCCAGGACCAATAACTCTGAACCCATTTAAAGCAGAGACCCCCAGCTACACCAAATTGCTTCATACTGTGGGATGACCTAGTGAGGTTGTTAAAAGTCCAGTAGCGAATGCACTGAGATCATCAAACTCATTAGAAGCACCTGTGAACCAAACTTTTGTACTGCACATTAAGAGTTTGCACTGTCTATCTGCTGGAGAGGAAGCATGTCTTCCCCTCCAGTTTTCCGGAATTCATGGTGTCTAAAGCTTTCATTTTCCTCAGGACTCTAACTAGCCATGGCTTTAAAAAAAAAAAAAAGCTGTATTTTGACATGGCAAAAAAACAACTTACTTTTCTAGGCTTGACTTTGTCTTGTAAGTCGTACTGTCCTATTCCTTTATAACTGATGCCAAGCCACCACGGGATTCCTTGTTTATCCTGTAAAATGGAAGAACACAAGAACCAAGATCTAATGAGGAGTTAAGAACCTCAAAGATTATATAGTATTTACCGATTTCCTTCTGTGACAAGTATCAGCGGGTTAGGAACACAGGAGGACTTTGCAAACAAACCTGCACTCAAGCAGTGAGACTGTGATGAAAGGGCTCTGCCATTGCCATCTCAGACGGAGCGAAGGAAAAAGGGAAGCTGTCTGTTGGCTGCGCAAGTGGACAAAAAGCAGTAGAGACGCTGCAACGTGTGGGCGGAGATCACTGCAAGTGGGACCGCGGGAGGGAAGGACGTAGGGCAGCAGAGGGTGTGGCCAAAGGCCGTGTACACAGTACAGATGCATTGCACAATAAATAAACAAATAAATGCAGAAAGGGAACAGAAGACTATGTCCAATACTCCTCACTCAATACACTGTAGTTAGAGACCATGATCCCTGCTGGATAGACACCCTTATATGCAATAAAGCTCCCCCCCCCATTTTTTTTGGCTCATGCTTTGCCCATTTATCCAGAATTTGTTTCCAATGTATTGACTAGTTATTAAACTATTCCCGTCCCCGCCTCAAAAACCTTTTCAGTTCTATAGAAATTTTGTTAGCATAATTTTGTTCAATTTTAACAAACTGTTTCAAATGTTATGGGGCTGTGAAGAAAGAGAATGCTGAGAGTGGTAATGGCAGCAGGATTTCACTAATTACAGGGGTGCATTTACACTGCAGCTAGGGGTATGTTCTGCAGCTGATGTAGAGGTACCTGCGCTAACCCTAAGCTAAAATAGCTCTGAGGGTGAGATGGTGTGGGCTGCACAGGCCTGCCTGACCCTCTTGGTATGTATTCAATTCTGCAGCCTATGCTTAAGCCCATGCAACTGTGTTCTTACTGCTTCCTTTAGTGAGCTAGGTAAAGTACAATTAGCACATGTGTGTCTGCATGAGCTGAAAACCACACCACTGGCTACAGCATTGTACCTTTAGTCTTTTCTCTGTTACATTTTTCTAATCTTGATTAACAATGCACCAGGCCTCTGGAGAAATGTAACTGCTTAAAAGTTAGAAGCGATATCCAGTTTAATCAGGATGAGAGGGTTACAGGGGTCTTTTTTTTTTAAACATTTAAAGATTCCCTTCTGCCTTCTCTGTAAATGATTTGCAGTGCATCAACAACAAAACAGTTCTCTAAGAACACTGAAAAAATATGACTCAGAAGTCCAGTTTTTAATATTGACTGGCAGATGCTGTACAGTGAAACCGTTCCTTCAAGAATGTAATCATGTTATCTATGAACAATCACTAACCTTTACTCCATAGTAATGGACTCCATATGTAGGCAGAACTTCTACCACTTTCATGTACCTGTAGACAGATTTACAGTGCATCTGATGAGTTGCTCTGGAGAGAATAATGCCTCTTAACATATCCTCTTTTACATATGCATTCAGATCAAGCCATTTAGCTTTTGCACATTAGGTGACGGGCTCAACACCCTCCATTGGGAACAGAGGTGAAATTCTGGCCCAGTTGAAGTTGATGGCAAAATTTCTGTGCACATGCAACAAATTTTTGAAAAATAAAGTAACTGTTCCCTGTAATTCCTCTTATCAAGAGTTGAGGAAGCTGAGACTAAAACTACATGTTGAAAGGTCTTTTCTGAAATGTTAGAATCATAGAACCATAGGGTTAGAAGGGACCTCAAGGGTCATCTAGTCTAAACCCCTGCCAAGATGCAGGATTTGTTGTGTCTAAACCATCCAAGACAGAATGTTGCAAGGAAAGAGCTGCCTACACTTATTTAATTCTGGTGACTTGGCAAAGTGAGAAGGAGAGTTATGGTAACATCACAAAAGAAGTGGTTTGAAGTAGCCATATTAATACAATTATGCCATTAAGGGTCTAGATGATTCAATACGTTGGTGATTCAATGGATTAGTGAACCTCTGAAAAGATAATTTATTCTGCATTCCTACTTAAAAGAGTCCTAGGACTTAATAGCAGGATTTTAACTGGGTAGGAGAGAGGTGCAGTCAGAGAACTGTGTGGGGAAACTTGCATGCTGTCTACTTCATATAACTATGTAGCTCTTCTCAAACATTTGGGCATATTACACTTTATACTATATTCGCCTCCACTCAGTGCTTTTAGGTTCTGAAATAAAGCTCAGCAATGGGAATCCGTTGACTTCAATTGGCTTTGGAATAGCCCCTAAGTCCCTCACCTTTTGAAAACCAAATTCAAACCATTTTAAAACAATAAATATATTTGTTATCCTTACACAACTCAAGGCAACATCCTCCTTCAGATATTGGGGTAAAAATTAACGGTTAGCAAACGAAGCTTGGAGGTCAATCCCTCTGGTACTGGTATTAAAATGAGGTCATAATCATTTTTTGCATATCGAAGATATTTAAAGGAGGTAAAACCTTAACTGGGGACTTGTGAAATGCAAAATTTAAGACATGGGTTAATGTAAATTTGCTGTTTGTATTAAACAATAACAATCAAAAATGTCATCGCTACAGATATGAATGGTAAAAGTCCACAACGAATGACTACAAGAACAGCATCATTCCCACGTATCAACAGAAAGTATTTCAAAAATACCCCCCAATTAAATAAGCGATACACTCACTGAACAATAGCTTGTCCTCTGGTCAGACCTTTAATTTTTATATAATGTTCAATTACTCTGTCCTCACTGCAAAACAAGCACAAAATCAATTTAGAGGCTCAGTGATTTTTATTTTTTTACATGCAGTAACTTTTGATGATATTCAAACCCATGCTCAGCATACACCAAAGATGCTTCATTGAACATTTCCCAGTAGTTTCAGTTCCATAATGACTCCAGTTCCATCCTTCATTATGCAGAATGAACCTTTTGTCTAAACCAGGGGTCGGCAACGTTCGGCACGCGGCTCGCCAGGGTAAGCACCCTGGCGGGCCGGGCCAGTTTTATTTACCTGCTGCCGTGGCAGGTTCGGCCGATCGCGACCCCCACTGGCCGTGGTTCGCCGTCCCGGGCCAATGGGGGCGGCGAGAAGCGGCGCGGGCGAGCGATGTGCTGGCCATGGCTTCTCGCCACCCCCATTGGCCCGGGACAGCGAACCGCGGCCAGTGGGGGCCGCGATCGGCCGAACCTGCCACCTCAGCAGGTAAATAAAACTGGCCCGGCCCGCCAGGGTGCTTACCCTGGCGAGCCACGTGCCAAATGTTGCCGACCCCTGGTCTAATCCTTACTACGGCATCCAATGTTCCAGAGTCTAATTAGCTCTTCATTTCAGATCAACCAGCTTTGTTACAGATGCTGCTGTAGAATAATGGCACTAATAGGATAAATTCATATCCAGTGCCTAAAGAACCCAGAACTTCAGACAGTGGCTGGTGCTGCATATGTCAGACAGAGAAAAGTTATAATGGATGTGTTAATTCCTACATATTCGTACAGGTTATTTTTATTCTCAGCCATGTAACAAATGAACCTATAGACGACCTATACCATCGTCACTCCATCATGTGTGTCTACATTTTGTTCTGCTGGAATTAGAAACAAAATACGCATTTGGACCTCTATCACTCTTGAAGACAAATGAAAAACAGGCCAAGTGATTTAGTTGCATAGCATATAATAGGAAAAAAAATGAATCCTTCTAAAAAGTATTAGTGGTAAAATGAGAAAAGCATAAGTTAGAGCCTAGAAATGAAATACAGCAGGCGATACTGTACCTGCATAAAGGGGATCCATTACAACATAAAAGTATCTTATTGTTTAATACTGTTTCTTCACAACCCAAATGCTGAGCTGTATTTCTTACCTAAGGACACATGCTAGAGATGGACTCAAGGCACAAAACTCTATCTGGCTCTGCATTTCAGACACCCCCAGGCCTGGAGAATTGTTTTGATTCACCCTGCTATAAACAATGGGTGCCATTTGCAAAATTCAGAGCTGGTCTGCAGTTTGGATTTCAAGTCTCCCTCAAGCTTGGTGATGTTCAGATCCAGAGATTTTGTTTAACCCCCGTCACAAAGGTAGGGGCTAACAAACACATTTAGATCCAGAACTGGGTTTGGATTCAGGACCTCTAGAGGCTGGATGTGTTTAGATACAGGACTTGGGATCAACCCCATTTATAACACATGCTAGAACCTTTACAAACAGTGTGCAAAACTGACGTAGTAATGGCCACTAATTGCTACTAATATTTACATTTCTATACTAGTGAGAAGCTTACCAGTAAGCGAGTGAGGGATGTTCCTGCAATGTCTTGGTAGGAAAGGCAGGCAGTGCCTTTAAATCTTTTCTTGTGTTATCATCACTAAAAATAAGAATGGTACAAAAGTTACTGCTGCTAAATCACAGATGCAGTCATTAGTTTCCAGAAAAGGAAAGAGCCATTGGGTATCAGCTACCTAAGAACATGTTCATTTGCACCATATTCCAGCTCCCTTAGCAATGTAATTCTATAGGCCTTCTGACATGACAATTCTGTAAAATACTGTCCTGTACACCAGTGTTATCATTCACTGTGAGCACAATATCATGGCTAATGGAAAATTAGGCTGCTGAAGAAAAGAAGAGATGGTATTTATCCATCTTTTAAAAAATACCGTTGATTCCAGGCAGAATACAGGAAACCTGCCCTGAGCATTTGCAGAAAGGAAACCTTTTGCCTGATTGACCATGTTGTTTTCAAGGTTTTCAGCAGAATTTTTGTTCAGCCTTTAGTTAGAAATCCACTCCTATTAGGCAACCCATCTATTCCAGGCATGAAAAATACTAGGGCTGGTCAAAAAATTTCTAACCAAATATTTTTCTGTTGAAACAAGTTTAGTCAAAATCAAAATGTTCTGCAGAGGGGAAAAAAGACACGAATTTTGGTAAAATTTCCGTGGAGAAAACCTAAATGAAATGTTTTATTTTGGATTGACTTGAAACTACAATTCCCATGAAACGCTGCAGAGGCTTGGGTGGACACAGAGATTAACATCAACCTGACCCGAAATAAACTGTTTTCAATTCAGGTTGGCAAACTGAAATGAAACATTTCAATCAGGGAATGTCAAAATGTTTGTTTTGATTGAAAATGTTGAAACCAAATGGTTCGACCTCTATAACAGAAATTTTTCTGAATTTTTAATTCTGTGAAAAGTTTGGATATTTTGACTTTTTGGCCTAATTTGGGACAAAAACCATCATCAAAATATCAGAAATTCCATTTTTGACCAGTTTTAGAAAATAGTTAATATTCTAGTCAAAGTAAATACAGCACGCCTCAGTTTTTGAAGAAACAAACTGGCACCCACTGAAGCTGGCAATAATAGACGGCACGGAAATGGTTAACATTTTCTGTTTACATGCTCCATTAATCAATCAGCTGAAACTTGCACGCCTCATTTCTGCAGGATTTCTGCATGCTTTAGCCGTGGTAGGAACAGGCATAAACATGACTTTTCCATGTAAAGAATGCACTGCTCTGATTCATTAACACTGGCCTAGATTTCTGAATTGAACAATCTGGGTGACTTCCCGGAGGAGTTGTTCATGTTTCTGTTTTAGAGCCATGTTGCCGATCAGACTCCAGTTCAAGATTTTGTCTCAAGTCACATTCCAGTTCTTCCTTCAGAATTTCTTGGTGTGTGGGCCACTGTGCATTGCTGGAGAGGAGCGCGGCATAAAAACTGCAGCATCAGCACCGATCTTGTAAGCTGTATCTAGAGAAAGCAATGCAGGCCCAAGGCAGCACTAAAAAGTCGGCTTCTTGGAAGTGTGCTCAATGCTTCTGGCAGGTGTTACGCTGAAGGCACTGTAAATTAAAGCTCTGTGTTTATACAGAGCATGGGCTAACAGCACCGCAAGCTTCTTCCACATCACCCTGACAATGTGTCAACCCTGACACAGAGGCGCCTCCTCTAGGGATGAGGCAATGAACCTCATTTTATTCTTCACCGCCTCTGCTGAAGTTGCCACCACGGGTGGCCTATCATACCAACTGGCTTCAAGTTTTATTTCTGAGCTTCCCACAACCAGTTCTCTTGTGCCAGGAACATGCGCAGCTCTTGGTATTGTGGCCAGCACATGAATGCCACAAAACATGAATCTGTGGAGAAAAATCAGAATCTTTTTTTTTTTTTTTTAAACTCCCAGTGTTGTCCACTCTCATGATATTTGGAGGTTTTTTCCTTAAAGTCCCAGCGGCTGAGATTAACAGAGATTACATGGGAATCTCAGCTTCCATTTAAACCAACAAACAAAAAACACTCAGTAAGTTTCTAGCTCTCAGGGTTGTGGAGAAAAGTCTTGAAAACATGACCCAAGTGCATTCTAAAGGCTCAGAAACCAGAACGCAAATAAAAAGAACCCACTTGGTATTTATTTTTGTTTTAAAATCTCATGGTCTTTAAGCCAGTCGCTTGATTTTTTTTTTAGCACTCTAGGTTGGCAACGCTGAACTCCACTGAAATATACTGGATTGGAAGAGTTTTAGAGGAAAATGAGAGCTATTTTCCTCAATGAGGAGCTGTTTCCTACATACAGATATTTAGGCCACAGTCTTCACAGCTGTGGGAAGTCTAGTGTTCAGCACCCAAATCCGTATTTAGGCCCCTCGTTTGGGAGTTTTGTCACTGTGCTTAGGTGCCAGCAGGATTGGGGTCTGAAGTAGGTAGCTTGATTTCCACAGGTGCTAAACCTCACTGAATTCAATGGGTGCTCAGCATCTCTGGACTCCAGGCTACTCACGTAGGTGCCTGTATGAGTCACCGACATTTGAAAATGTTAGCCTTAAGATGTAGGCTCTGAGCTGGGGCCGGCTTTCTGCTCCACTGCAAGGTCTCTCATTTCAGCATATGGTGGGGTAGTAGGCTAATCTATTAACGTTTGATCCTCATCAGATATCAAGAGACGGGATCCAATCAAGTAAATATGGCCCTGGATGCTGTAACTGTTGAAATATCTGCAACCTGACCTGAGACTGAGCTTTACATTGCCTGCTGCCTTTCTGTCAGGATGGACAGCACTCGCTCTGCCCTCCGGGGCTGGTCTGCCCTCCACAGGTCAGTTTTGGAGACCCCCTAGTGGCTATCGGTAACAACCTTTACGCAAATCCTCCACACTGAGACCATCGGCTCATTTCGCAGGCCGCTGAAAACTGTTCTGCAGTAGCAATAAATTGCAATCACGTGCAGGACCTCGACTGGACTTGAAGTGGCAGCTTAGCGGTAAAGGTTCTGGGCAGGTCCCCAGCTAGTGTACGTCAACATAGTTTGACTGAAGTCAACAGAGCTCTGATGAATTGCACTGGCTGGGGATCCGGCCTTCTGGCTGCAGAACATAATCCCCTGATGCACCCAGTTCCCCATAAATATAAAGAATAAAACAATTTTTGTCTGGCTTTGGCAGTTATCCCTTCCTAGGGTCCCAAGCTCACATCCTGCCATCCTTCCATATGCCGTTTGACAGGTGTGTATTCCATACAGCATTTTGCAGCATGTCTCCTGGAAGTACAAGACTACTGTAGGGGAGTTTGGTTGTTAAACAGAAGGCCTCACATTTCTAACGGCCATGCTGAGTTCCTTTCTCCATAGCCATAAGGTTAAACCTCTGGAATTTATGGAAAAAATGAACGAAAAACTTGGGGAAAAAGGGTGCGTCTGTCTGCTTCCTTCCTCATGTAACTTCCCCCTGGAGTAAATTGTACAGCTTGGCATTTAAATGGCATCAAGCTGCTGACTACACACTAGGGATTAGCATTTGGGATGATTCACAGCTTCATGGAGAGTGAAAAACTGGGAGTCGGACCTCTCCCCTCCTCCCCAAAAGTTCATTATCACTTCTCCCTCTGGACAAAGCATGTTCTCCCCCGACCTTTAGAATCACTACTGCATGACTTAATAATAGACACAGCTGTTTCTCAGAGATGAGGCGTCCAGATGAAAGTAGCAATGATTTGAATGACAGGTTGGGGTTTGGTTTTACAGGATCTGGAACAAGAGGTGAAATCACGAAGAGGGGGGACTGGGAAGAAACTCCCACTGCTCCACTGTCGAAACTACCCACCCAAACAAAGAGTAAGTCACTTTGAGCTGTAGCTCAGCGTGCCTCGCTTTGAGCAGAATTCTAAAAGCCTCTCTCTGAAAAATGACTCTATCTGGCTGAATTTGAGGGTGGGTGGCGGTTATGGTAGGCAGTGGGTTGTTTGCAGTTGGTGATAACACAAGCCAGCCCTCTTAAGAGCAATGGTGGAATTCCGCTGTCAGGACTGGGGGGCCCCCTACTTGCATTTAATCTGACCTCCAGTACCAAGGGGCTTCTTCATGAGTCAGCCCTGTTGGTTCCTGGCACCATTCCAACACTTAAAATGCCCAGGGTCAACAGGGCTGAATTTCTTTGGCAAAAAAGTTTGTTTCTCTCCGAGGAAGAGAATATGAAACAAGCTCATTTGAAATATTGTTCCCCCAGGAAGAGAATGAAAGAAAATGTGCATTTTCTCCTTTCTTTTCCATCCCACCACATGTATACGGAGACAAAAATTGTCCCCTAGTGTAAATTTAACATAACTTGAATTGATCACCATCACCTGGATGGGAATACCCCAATTCTGAGATTTAATAAAAATCTACATTATGCGCTTCTCACGGCACAACGTTTTAATTTGCATTCTATGTATCGTCTCTATTTAGTTTTCTGAAACAATGTGAACCAGCTTAGGGCAACATACTGCCCCTGATCTGTACGTACAACTCTTACTGGTCTTAGTGAATGTGCTGTGTGTGGATTGAGTCCCTACAAAAACCCAAACAAACCGAACAACAAAATCCAAACACATATTGTGCTATGAGCAGAAAATCTAATCACACACTAACTACCATGTTTTTCTTATAGTAAGTCTGGCCCAACTTTATCTGCCTATCGAAACCCACCTTATACCAGAAACCAGGTTGTGGCTAAAAATTTTAGCTTTGCACATAAATCCCCATTAGAATTTTAAGAGGAATTTAAGTCAGACAATAATGGCACACTTCACTGGAAGTACATTACTAAGAATTAAAAAAATTAAAAAGGATTCATAATCTATTTGCACTCTCAGGATGTGTATCTTCACAGCTTGTGGTTTCATGATACAACACTCCCTGCTAGCCAAAGATTTACTGACACGACAGAACTGTGCTAATTAGAACCATTTGTCAATAGGTGCCCAGCCTTTTCCTTGTGCCCACTGTGTCAAATAACAATTTATTTTTGTTGCTAATGCAGTAACTCAAGGTAAAAGCTTTGATGGAACAAGATGTGGTTAATGAGATTATCATAGAATGTGGAGCATGAAGTACAAAAGCAATAGGCACACCCAAGACAGCACTAACCAACACACCAATTACATTTGATATGGCAGAAAAGTTCAACATCTCCCATTTCTCTGTAAATCTTAACAACTTCTTGGTAAGTCTGGGATGTATCATAACAAAATGATATGAAGTGTTTTCGTCACTCCGGAATTGTTTTGCAAACACACGTCACATAAGACAGGAAGGGATTCAGATAGAGGAGATTCGGACAATAGGGTTTGGGATAAATGGGAGTATACAGTAGGCACAATCTTGGCTGTGTGTGTGAAGGGATTGGAACATGCAAGAGACAATACAATATTGCCATGTATTCTATACACGGGAAATTTTCTATTAACATTTTTCCCTCTTGTTCTTTTAAATGTTTTGTGTTAGAAAAAGAATGGTGCACACCCAAATTGAATACTAGAAATGGGATCTGTAATTTCTCTGTCAGGAGAATGGTTAGATTACTTGGTATATTCTGACACTTATCCCGATTCTTGAGAATTGCCAACTCCTTTAACTTTACAAAGATTGACTACCACTGAAGGAGAACGCTGTGCATTATTATTTACAAAAGGTAGACAGACACCAGGCACAATTCTGATCTAAAGAATGTAACTCTATTGACTTCAATGGAGCTATTCCCAATTCACGCCAGTGTTGATGAGTGGAGACTGGAGAATCAGGCTCAGTGAGCGGAATGTCTGTCTTATCACTGGAATGCGTCTGGAACAGATGTGTTTTCTTAAGTATTTGAAGGAGGAAAGGAAGGTGGGGTCTCAGCGTGCATTCATTGGGACGCTGTTCCAGGCATAAAGGGCAGTATGTAAGCAGGTGTGAGAGGAGGCAGCAAAAATTATTAGGGTGGAGGATACGGGGTGAAAGGGGTGTAGATGGAGATAAGGGGGGAGCTACAGAAACAGGTGGCGCAAGGGAGAGCTTTTGACAATGAGATTAGGAAGCTTGAATTTAGTACAAAAGACCTCAAACAAAACAGGCGAGTGCAATCCAGTGGAGAGACTCGAGCAGAGGGCGAATAGAGCAGCTGGATCTTGGAGCAGCATTCTAAGATACATTCATTTGATTGGTCCTCTTAGTGCCAAATAGCACATATTTGCATTATTTCCCTAATCTCTCAGTAAGGTACAGTACAGTACTTCAGAGCACTCAGGAAGTTTTTCTAGTCAAAAGGCCCAAATCCTGAAAGGGGCTGATCAAGTGATTTACTTCAATGGGAATCGGCGGTTCTCAGGGCGTTCCAGAATTAGGCCCTCATTCCTTTAGCCAGTGGGGAATTTCCCTGTGGAAAGGTTACAGGGTTTGGCTCCTCAAACACCGGATAAGTACATGCCATGGTTAAAGGCATTGGAAAGAGCACCTGTCAAATGGCTTTTGAACCCTACAACGTGGAAGGAAGATAACATACAGCTGAAACCCACTGACTGTGTGTATCAACCTAATATCCGCTGGGAGACTAACTTTTAAAACGTATTATAGATAGAGATAGGCTTGTAACGAAAGCACAGGATCCCCACTGACTCTTTCCATTCAAGGGGAGTTGGATCAGAGCCACAGAGTCAGGAGACCTGGATTTCAGCTCTGCGACACAGTTCTCAACCAGGCAAGTTACATATGATCTCTACTCCCGAGTGTCTCTTTCTGAAAGAAAATGGAGATACTGCTAACCAACCTCACAGGGGTGTTGGAGGCCTTATTCATTAATGTTTGGGAAGTGCTCAAAGGCCCTCAGATGGAGTGTGCTATTATGTTATGATAGTTCACTGCATTAGTGCATCTCTCTCAGCTAGGTACCGAAGTACACATATATGGCCCTTGTTACCATATGTCTGAGCATCCCTCACCCTTTAATTTTGTATTTATCTTCACCACACCCTTACAAGGTAGGGAAGTGCTATTATACCAATTTTACAGGTTGGGCGCAGAGAGGCTTAGCGATTTGCTCAAGATCACACCGGAAGTCTGTATTGGAGTCGGGACTTGAACTAGGTGTCCAATCCTAGGCCATGGCCTTAACCTCTTGGCCGTCCTTCTCCAGCTCCAATATTGAGAGTTGAGTATTTTGAACATAAGGACCCTTAGACTTTGAACAAAACTTCCACCATTGCCAATGGGTATCCCATGGGCAGAACTCGAGCAGAACACGGTTAACTTGTAAAAGTACCTGCGTGTGCATTTGTTAATATTTCCCCATAAGACCAGGCAGGAAGCAAATCTGTTTCAATTTACCAAAGGATTTGCTCTTGAACAAGTGAAGATTATTCACAGTTGACATGATGATCAAAGGATCCCAAACCCTCCCCCAAAACGACAGACTGTTATTGCTAACATTCACGAGTTCTGTCTGTTCATACAAAAGTCAGATCAGCCAAATTAGTCGTGGTTCTTTTGTAGGTCTGAATACAGCAGCAAAGTTTAAAGCTTGTTATCACAGTCCTCTGTGCTGGTACAAAGATACTTTAAAATATAAAAAAAGGTATCAAAATAATGATAAAAAGGACTGACAAATCTACAACGGCAAAACAGTGTAGGCTGAAGTGCTGTTGTTATTCTGTTCATTCCCACCGTGCCTAGGCAGGGCAATACAGGCAATGAAATTGAGACCCTTAGAGCGGGGAGTGAGAAAATTAGGGAGCTAAAGGGAAGGAAATTCTAAGGTTGCCACTTCAAGCCAGACTCTGCTCTCAGTTATCTGGTGTAAATCTGGAGAAAGTTCACTTAAGTCAGTGGAGTTTTTCCAGATATTCACCAGTGTAATCAAGAACAGATTGCAGCTCGGAGTTACTGGAACATAATTTTACACGGCGTAGGGGCAAACCCTCATCTTAATACCCAGTCTGCATGATGGGAAGATGCACTTGGGCCAGTGGTGAAGGAATCCTTTCCTTGAGGCAGGGTAGTCTTGTCCTGGCTGCTACTCCAGTCCTAAGACTGTATAGCTCCATGGGGGAGAGGACTGCATGACCTCTGGACCCTCTGGTACCACACTCACCCGTCTCTGGTGCACCTTGCCCAATGAGCTCTGCACCAAGGAGAACACAGGCACAGCCCTCCCGAAATCCTGCCTACCCTACTGGGCCAGTTATGCAGCACCAGGGACAGGATTTGCCCCACTGATTCACAGGTGTATTTAAAAACCACAAAAAGACCCCATTTGTGGGATAATGGATGAATGTGGCAGAATAAAACAGCCCTTTTGCACCCATTGCAGTGTATGTTGCTAATATCACCTGTACAGTTAGATTTCTTAAAAATGCATGTTAATCTTAGATCACGCTGTGCATCATTAGACCACATGAGATCATGTTATTAAATAACTTTGAAAATACCTTATATCTACCCCCTCCCCTATGCAATATCTTGGTTACAGCATTTATACCTGACTCACCAAGGGTATGTCTACACCGCAGTAAAACACCCGCGGGTGGCCTGTATCAGATGACTCGGGCTGTGAGGCTACACAATTGCAATGGGGTTCTGGATGGAGCCTGGGTCCTAGGACCATCCCCCCTTGCGGGATCCCAGAACCCAGGCTCCAGCTATGGTGTCTACACTGCAATTTTATAGCCCCAAAGTCTGAGGCAGCTGACACAGGTCAGCCGCGGGGGTTTTATTGCATTATCGACTGTTGCATGGACCGTCCAAACGGATAACTACAAAAATACGTATTTACTCCATAGACTGTACGAAGCCTTGACACAGATCGTTAGACGAAGAAGCGGGGAAAATGTTAAAACGGCACTAGCAATCTGACATCTGATCATTTCCAAAGGAGAACAGCGTCTTCCTTCAACTCCCCTTGTTGAGTTCTGTAGTTTTTACATCAAATCTTCCTATTTGAAAATGCATTTTCTCTCCCCTGTTGGTGACTGAAAGACCCGCACAAACAGAAAAAACTGGCAGATGTCCTACAGCTGCAAATCCTTACACAGACACACAACTTTTCGTGCATGAGCAATCTCTTAGCACGGGGGGCCTATCAGGGGAAACAGTGAAAGTGACTATGCACTAAGTGCTGTCAAACATGTAAACAAATTGAAAAAAAAAACAAAAATTTTCTCTCTCAACTTTCAGTTTGAATCCTCTAAGGGGTTACCTATAGTAGTATATAAACAAAAGTTCCAGCCAGAAATAGGCTTTTATCTCCACTGTGGTGACAAATGCTGAAGTGTAGCAGGGTCAGTGTGCAATGCGATAATGAATGCTCATTGGTTAGGCTGTGGGAGCCAAAATTATTCCTGGATGTAACTAAGTCAATGGAGAGACACTAGGGGTAAATTTGACCTCACATGCTCAGTTCAAACTGATAGCTAACTTTATCACATGGAAGCCCTTTGCAGTCCATATTTTACAACCTAACCACCTAGTTCTGGAGGCTCTTCTTTCATTCTGCCTACAGTACAGACGCGGATTTACTCAAGAACACACCTTTATTGTAACTTGAAAGAGGTAAGAGGAAACCAGTCTAAATTCTGCTCTCGGTGTAAATCTTCAAGGAAACATGCTATTCAAGAGTGTAACCCAACTTGCTGGTTTTAACAGGTAGCCCTTTATGGTTTGGATCATTTGTGTCTCTCTCCCCTCTCAAACCAAGAAAGGTCAGAAGAGAAATTCAAGATAACAGAACTAAGAGGCTTGGAGTTTTCAGATCTGGATCAGCAATTTTCTTGGCCTTTTCATCTGACTTCAGTATAATGACCTTCCAGTAGGGCTGGTTGAAAATTTTCCATCTAAACTATTGTTTTTAACAGAACTTTTGATTTTTTTTTTTCAAAAATGTGTCTGCTTTCCATAGACAATTTCAAATTTTGGTTGAAAAACGTAATGTTTGAAAAGTTTTCAATTCCGAAATTCTGACAAGGTGTCTCATGGGAATTGTAGTTCAATCGCCTCATTTCCCCAGGCTCCTCTTTGGCCAGGCTTCCCAGCAGGACTACATCTCCCTTGATACACTGCGTGGCTCAGACAGCAAGAAGTAAGTTTCTGTAGTACTCCTCTCCCTCGCCTCCACTCCCATTTTCTGAGCCGTTCTAACATCAAGACATGCTACAAAGCCTATCTGCTATATTTACCCAGAGAGAAGGGCAACTGCGAAAGGAGGGTCTTAGCTCTGTATGCTGGAGAGGTATTATGACACTGTCAGTAGATTAAATTTATTGAATGTGTTTTTATTTAAATTGTAAGGCATGTTGCTTATTTTGCCAGGCGCATCATATTAAATGAACTAAATGAAAAAATAAATAAAATAATATGGCCTGATCTTGCAAAGCTTGATTCGTGTTAGTTGTCCCATCCATTTCAAGTAAGCATTTCCAAAACTATGCCCATATTTCCATTGAGAAAAGTGTAGCTTACTTTGATCAAGAGAATTAATGGATTAGAAACAAAGGTCAAATGAGGTGTCTGAAGAAAAAGTTTATGTAAAGAGTTACTGTTGACAGGCAAAATACACAGTGATTCACCTGGCAAACAAGGAGAAATACAGTCATATGAGCAATGCCAGAGTGTCAAGATTGATTTACGAGCTACCTGTATGCTACCTACAGTGCATTGACAATGGAATATTTTATTTTAATATTATTGCATAGACATAAGAACGGACATACTGGGTCAGACCAAAGGTCCATCTAGCCCAGTATCCTGTCTTCCGACAGTGGGAAGGAACAGAACAGGTAATGATCAAGTGATCCTTATTTAGATGTGTATTTATCAACCTGTATTTTTAATTATCATTTTTCATTGGTGTCTGTGAAATGTGCTAGACTGGCATGTCTGGAGATTGAAGCCCTCTACTAGGCCACCTGCCCTGCCACATCATCCACCAACATGCCCCAACCTCATTCCGGAGGGGACTTCTGTAGGGCTTAGAGAGAAGTTCACTCTCCATGCTCATCCAATCCCTGGCCTCTTTGCGGAGACTGACAAGCATGTCTGCTCATTACTGGGATTATGTGATGAGGACACGTGACTGCTCGGACCTGGAGAACTAACATATTTCACAGCCGACAGACAGTTATGACTTTTGCCGTTACAACCTGGGTTGGACTTCAGCTAGGAAGCTAGACAGAAAAGGCTTTGTATGCCATGACCAATCCTTCAGGATGCACTGTTTTTAAAGTGAGGTCAGTCATAGGATGAGAAATATGGCAAACAGGTGCTATTCTACAAGACAAACAGCTCTGAACATCTGTAAAGCAGCCACTTGTTCCAACTTTTTGATAAAACATTCCTTTCTTGTAAACAATCTTCCAGTCTGTCCATAAAACAATAAGCTTTTCAAGTAAAAGTTGACCAAAGGTCTCATATGGTTGTTCTTTCACTCTTAATGTGGCGCACGTTGTGAACACTAGCTTATTATAGCTAAAACCAAAGTATTTAATTTATTCGTTTGTGAAATTTGGTTCCGGTGCTCCCAAAATTACAATTATGCTACAATTGCAGTCTGCAAGGGTATCTTTTAAACAAACTATTTCCTTTCACAAACTGTGTTCATCACCCATGTAAAGATAAACCCCAGTCTCGCATATATGTCAGCTATCAGGAATTCATTACATTGTCTGTGTTATGTTATGCCAGTCGGTAGTTATCTTTGCAGCCCACAGGCTAGAATGGAAATCCAATGTGTCAGCTATTTAAAGAAAATGGAAGCCCTCCTCCAGCAATTTAATTAACTTTCAGGCAGCCTGGGTTTGGCCTGGGTTTCAGATCTGAAATTACTGTGGAAAATATGATCTGAGATTATCTGCCAGAAAGTAAACTTTTAAAAAGGTAACTTTCCTGACACTGCACACAGTGCTTAATCTGATTTTAATCAACTTTTTCTTGCTGCTAGAAGCACAAGATTTAGGACTGTCAATCTTCATTTCAATTGTGCTCTGTCTGTTTCAGTCATGCCCCAGAAGCTATACAAACCTGAAGAGAATGGAACTCACAACTATCACGGATAGAAAATATATTCTCTTAAAAAAAAAAGGATTATGCCATAAAGACTAAAGAAAACAAATAGTCGGATTGTACCACACTACAGTATGTATATAAGGAGGTGGATAATCAGGTCTCTCTATATATTACAAAGACTTTAATGCAGCATTAATAAAACATAGTTTCATACAATATCTGATTGGTGAATATACTTATATTCTATAGGAGTTAACTGGGGAAAGATAATTTGCTAAATTTCCAGAGCAGCATCATGCTATATATTGCAAATTTACACTATGAATAATTACCAGAAGACCCAATCTATTAATTCATTACCCCTCGAAACAACATTAACTTTATACAAATCAAGTTAAAAGTGGAGTCCCAAAAATGAATACAACACAAATATTTTTCTAACCATTAACTGTGCCTGAAGCTGCAACGTGAATCTAACATATACTACATACAAAAAGATCTTATTGGAATTTATAGGTTCAAGTCTTTCTCAACTGAGGATTGTAGCTTTTTCTGTTTCATCAAAAACATGGTAGTGCATTAAAGAATTAATGTGTTATTGGTGGGATTTTTTGGGGGGAAGGGGTTGAGAGGAGATTTGACGGGTTATAGGACTTAAGTTCAAGGATGCAATTAATTACAATGCACAGGGCACTGCTGAAAAGTGAATACAAGCAAAACATAATCTCTCTCTTTTCTTTGAACAAAACTGACCAAATTATCATTACTGGAAAACATAGGGCCAAAGATCTGCAACAACCTAAAACAAACTCAGCTGTGACTCAATGGCACAACAGTAAAGCTATATCAAAGGTCAAGTGTCTGGCCATATCAAGCGTAACAACGTCACATTAAATACATGGATTTGCCATTCAGTGCGCATTGCTATGACACATTCTTACACATCTCCTGATAAACACATATAGTATAATTATGCTGGCCGGGATCACAAATTTAGTAAACAGGAAAAGGAACTGGACTGCTCGTGATTGATAACAAAATGGCGAGCTGCATCATTTGCACTGTGTTGCCACCTCTGCTAATAACACTGGTCTACAATTTTTGAGAAGTCGTCTGCTTCAGAGATAAAATGTGCTATTTATTATGTATTTTGATGTGCTGAATTCAAATATGACAATTAAAACAACTGATTGGCTACTGTTTCTAAGATATTTAAGTTTTTACATTTTATGTCTACGTATATTGTGTAGATAGTAGAGTTTTAATCATAAATTGTAAACCTAGGTCTTTGCATGTGTTTACGGTTGCTTTACATGATAATATTTCACCTGTCCTGTTTATGTAACACTTTAAAAATCAGCAAAAGGGTTATATAAATAAAATTTATTATGAAACAAAAGGCAAAAAACTATTATGTACATAGTTCAGTCCTATTCAGTGTCTACTCGGCGCTTCTTGGCTTGTCTCTTGTATTCATTAAATGGAGCATCTCTTGTCACTGTCCAGCAATAGTCTGCAAGCATTGATGGGCTCCATTTGCCCTGATAGCGTTTCTCCATTGTTGCTATGTCCTGGTGAAATCGCTCGCCGTGCTTGTCGCTCACTGCTCCGCAGTTCGGTGGAAAAAAATCTAGATGAGAGTGCAAAAAATACATCTTTAGTGACATGTTGCAACCAAGGCTTTTGTATGCCTTGAGGAGGTTTTCCACCAACAACCTGTAGTTGTCTGCCTTGTTGTTTCCAAGAAAATTTATTGCCATTAACTGGAAGGCTTTCCATGCCGTCTTTTCCTTGCCACGCAGTGCATGGTCAAATGCATCATCTTGAAGAAGTTCACGAATCTGAGGACCAACAAAGCCACCTTCCTTTATCTTAGCTTCACTTAACCTTGGAAATTTTCCACGGAGGTACTTGAAAGCTGCTTGTGTTTTCTCAATGGCCTTGACAAAGTTCTTCATCAGACCCAGCTTGATGTGTAAGGGTGGGAACAAAATCTTCCTTGATTCAACAAGTGGTGGATGCTGAACACTTTTCCTCCCAGGCTCCAATGACTGTCGGAGTGGCCAATCTTTCTTGATGTAGTGGGAATCTCTTGCACGACTGTCCCATTCGCAGAGAAAACAGCAGTACTTTGTGTATCCAGTCTGCAGACCAAGCAAGAGAGCAACAACCTTCAAATCACCACAAAGCTGCCACTGATGTTGGTCATAGTTTATGCACCTCAAAAGTTGTTTCATGTTGTCATAGGTTTCCTTCATATGGACTGCATGACCAACTGGAATTGATGGCAAAACATTGCCATTATGCAGTAAAACAGCTTTAAGACTCGTCTTCGATGAATCAATGAACAGTCTCCACTCATCTGGATCGTGAACGATGTTGAGGGCTGCCATCACACCATCGATGTTGTTGCAGGCTACAAGATCACCTTCCATGAAGAAGAATGGGACAAGATCCTTTTGACGGTCACGGAACATGGAAACCCTAACATCACCTGTCAGGAGATACCACTGCTGTAGTCTGGAGCCCAACAGCTCTGCCTTACTCTTGGGTAGTTCCAAATCCCTGACAAGGTCATTCAGTTCACCTTGTGTTATGAGGTGTGGTTCAGAGGAGGAGGATGGGAGAAAACGTGGGTCCTGTGACGTTGATGGTTCAGGACCAGAAATTTCATCCACTTCCTCTTCCTCGTCTGACTCAAGTGAGAATGATTCTGATGCATCAGGAACCGGCAGTCCTTCTCCGTGGGGTACTGGGCGTATAGCTGATGGAATGTTTAGATAATGCACAGTCCACTTTTTCTTCTTTGACACACCTTTCCCAACTGGAGGCACCATGCAGAAGTAACAATTGCTGGTATGATCTGTTGGCTCTCTCCAAATCATTGGCACTGCTAAAGGCATAGATTTCCTTTTCCTGTTCAACCACTGGCGAAGATTTGTTGCACAAGTGTTGCAGCATATGTGTGGGGCCCACCTCTTGTCCTGATCTCCAATTTTGCAGCCAAAATAAAGGTGATAGGCTTTCTTAACCATAGTGGTTATACTGCGCTTTTGTGATGCAAAAGTCACTTCACCACAAACATAGCAGAAGTTATCTGCACTGTTCACACAAGTACGAGGCATCTCTGCTCACTTTGGCTAAACAGAAATGTGTCCCTTTGCAAAATCAAACACTGACAAATAAGAGAGCACGACACTGTATGATTTCTAGAGCTGATATAGGGCAATTTGTTCAGCAGAGTGATGTAAGTTCATTATGATTGCATCATCCATGACTTTTAGTTATAACATGATGCAATTCATATCATGTATGACGCAATACCTGCTTCAGATTGCATCATTCATTGTTTTGCCTAAAAAGCAAGTACTGTCCAAACCCAGTCACAGATTTATTCATAGATCCAGTCAAAAATGTATTTTAGTCATTTCTGGTTTAAATTGAGATCCCTTCCCTTTATAACTCACTTATCCTCTGCCATTCCCAAATCAAGGGTCGTATATACTGACCCAATAGCATATCTTGAAAACTAGAGCCAATCAACAATTTTAAGCATCATTTTCGTTCTCAGTGACCCAGAATTAGTAAAGTTTGACTACATTTATTTCAGAAGCATTTTGATTGTAGAGCAGTGTAATTGCTCTTGTAGCCAGCAGTAACTTTAGACTACACATTAGAGGCTAATGGTGTCCGAAACACGACTAGCTGTGCTGACACTGACATCCTCCGTACAATAAACATACCGTGGGTGAAATTTTCAAAAGTGACTTAGAAGTGGGGTAGACCTCATCTACTTCAGAAAGATGGATTCCCAATGATATTTTCAGAAAGCCTTTGACAAGGTCCCTCACCAAAGGCTCTTAAACAAAGTAAGCTGTCATGGGATAAGAGGGAAGGTCCTTTTATGGATCGGTAACTGGTTAAAAGATAGAAAACAAAGGATAGGAATAAATGGTTAGTTTTCAGAATGGAGAGAGGTAAATAGTGGTGTCCCCCAGGAATCTGTACTGGGACCAGTTCTATTCAATATATTCATAAATGATCTGGAAAAGGGGTAAACAGTGAAGTGGCAAAATTTGCAGATGATACAAAACTACTCAAGATAGTTAAATCCCAGGCAGACTGCGAAGAAAGGATCTCTCAAAACTGGGTGACAGGGCAACAAAATGGCAGATGAAATTCAATGTTGATAAATGCAAAGTAATGCACATTGGAAAACATAATCCCAACTATACATATCAAATGATGGGGTCTAAATTAGCTGCTACCACTCAAGAAAGAGATCTTGGGAGTCATTGTGGATAGTTCTCTGAAAACATCTGCTCAATGTGCAGCGGCAGTCAAACAAGCGAACAGAATGTTGGGAATCATTTAGAAAGGGATAGAGAATAAGAAAGAAAATATCATATTGTCTCTATATAAATCCATGGTACACCCACATCTTGAATACTGCATGCAGATGTGGTTGCCCCATCTCAAAAAAGATATATTGGAATTGGAAAAGGTTCAGAAAAGGGAAACAAAAGTGATTAGTGGTACGGAACGGCTGCCATATGAGGAAAGATTAATAAAACTGGGAGTTTTCAGCTTGGAAAAGAGACGACTAAGGGGAGAATATGATAGAGGGCTATAAAATCATGACTGGTGTGGAGAAAGTAAATAAGGAAGTGTTATTTACTCCTTCTCATAACACAAGAACTAGGTTTCACCAAATGAAATTAACAGGCAGCAGATTAAAACAAACAAAAGGAAGTACTTTTTCACACAACGCACAGTCAACCTGTGAAACTCCTTGCCAGAGGATGTTGTGAAGGCCAAGACTATAACAGGGTTCAAAAAAGAACTAGATACATTAATGGAGGATAGGTCCATCAATAGCTATTAGCCAGGATGGACAGGGATGGTGTCCCTAGCCTCTGTTTGCCAGAATCTGGGAATGGGCGACAGGGGCTGGATCACTTGGATTACCTGTTCTGTTCATTCCCTCTGGGCTACCTGGCATTGGCCACTGTCGGAAGACAGGATACTGGACTAGATGGACCTTTGGTCTGACCCAGTATGGCCATTCTTATGTTCTTATATGAGATATTAATATGGGATAGCTATTCAAAAATGCCTATGGGCCAGCTTTTTAAGGGTATTTAGGTGCCTAAAAATGCAGACAGGCACATCTGAAAATCCAGTTAGGCCCCCATCTGCAGCTTTAGAAGCTGGCCTCAAGTTCAATTTTCAAAAATGCCTAAGTGGCTACATCCCATTTTCAAAAGTGGCATAGGCACTTAAGAGTCTAAGTTCCATTGACTTTTAAGATTTTCTAAAAATCTAAGTCACTTTTTAAAATGGGACTTAGTCACTTACGCATTTTTGAAAATTTTACCTCCTCCGGAAATTCCTCTTTCTGAGCAAAATAAAGGCCTATCCTAGTCCTAATTCCTCAGGCCAAGATTCTGTTGCCCATATTAGAATTAACCTGAGGAAGACAAAAATCGGAGGCTCTTTATCTTGCAGATGCCAACGGCCATTTTGCTGACATACTGCAAAGTTCGGGGCTTTTCCTTACAGTAGGATTTTCAAGTAAGCAAACACTATGTTCTCTGAAAATAACAGCTTTCAAAAAAAGTGCTCTCCCACTCAGCAGTGGCTACAATTTCTGCAAAATGATTGTTCCCTTCCCTCGGGCCATAACCAACCGTCAGCCCGCATGCAAGACTCCCACTGACTTCAATGGGAGTTCAATGCACAGATCAACATCAGGATATGAGCCATACTTTAAAAACCTTCAAACCTAATAACTCCTTTCCCATCCACAGCTTCAATTCGCAGGTCCAAAAAATTCCTTTTACCACCAGATGTGTGAAAATCAACCAGGCACAGAAGGGATCACATAACACACACTGATGTGTAGCCCATTTTCAGCTCTTTGCAAGCAAATCCCTAGGTGATTCCTGTATGTACTGGAGGTTCATTAAAAATAAAACCCCACATTAAAAAGTTAATTGTCGCAATATCAAGTAAACAAAATCTCATGACAGCCACTGTCCAAACTGATTCAAAATCCAGTTCCAAACTGATGATGAATAACTAATACCTCAGAAACCAGATACTGATAATAGGGAAGATTTCTTAAATACTACTACACTTGCATAAATAATGACACTGTGTCTGGAATGTCTTCTTCCTATCAAAGGAGGGTTTGGCACAGAAGACCTGTTTCATAATATTTTTGTAAGATATGCCAGTAACTGAGCTAGTTTCTTTAACACTGATGACCCAAATACTCACTCTTGAGGTACAGAATCGAATTCCTTCTTTCGGCTATAGTATTCATCTAGAATAGTCTTGAACACACATTTGGTTTTAACTCATAATTTATGACCCATTATGGAACAATTATAGCAGCTGCGCCTTTGCACAAAAAAACACTTCCAGGGTGGGAGTGGCACTGTAAAAAGGAAAGTCTGAAGTAATCATTTTGCATTTCAGTAGCACCTTCCCTGTGATGACCTCAACACATTTTTGCAAACAGGAGTGAGTTAAGTATCAGGGGGTAGCCGTGTTAGTCTGTATCTACAAAAACAACAAGGAGTCTGGTGGCACCTTAAAGACTAACAGATTGATTTGGGCATAAGCTTTCGTGATGCATCCGAAGAAGTGAGGTTTTTACTCACGAAAGCTTATGCCCAAATCAATCTGTTAGTCTTTAAGGTGCCACCAGACTCCTTGTTGTTTTTGTAGGAGTGAGTTAAGCTTCACAGCATCCCTGTGAGGTAGGGAAATATATTATCCCCATTTTTCAGATAGGCAGATGGAGGCACAGTGAGTTTAAGTGACTTGCTGACGGTCAGAACTGCGGACAGAACTCCTGGGCCCAGTCCAGCGTTTTAGCCACATGATCATCTTTTCCTCTCAAGGGCCTGACCTTGAACCAAAACCAGGGGAGTTTTGTGACTGACTTTGATGGAAGAAAGACTAGGCTCTTGAGGAACAGGACTCCAGGTTAGAAGAACCCAAATTTACTTGACAACTATCCCTTTATTACCAAAAGCTGAAGCAAACTATTGCTGGCTTTTGCAATCTGAAGCAAGCTGTTAGTTACTGCAGGCAAGCAGGTAGCTCAGTATATCCTGCATTTACAAAGCATGTCACTTGAAAGCTCTTGTAGCAGAAGTGTAAACAAGCCATCCTTCCGATGTGGAAATTCAGCCAGTAGTAAAACATTAACATGACTAAAGCTGACCTTTTGAATTTCTGTTTGTTCAGTGAGCTGTTTCTAATTGAAGGTCTCTTCCCTCAGCTCCTATCGCTTTTACTTTTTTCCCATAGGCCGGTTATTGCACCCAAGGAACAGGTAGAAAGTGATTTTGTGATTTCAAGGGTAACTGCTGTCTGATTATGCGGCATTAGGGAGCTAAACCCAAGCCACTCCGAGTCTCACACCAGCTACAATACAACTGTCAGGTCAAGTGCATGAAGGGTGAGGCCCCTGCAGGGCAGCTGCAAAAGAAAGCACCGCATTGATCTCCAAAGCAGGCAACTGACAAGCTCCATCTTTCTGTGCATGCATTAGCACTAGGCACAGACAGGGTCGTTAGGAGCTTCACAAACATGGATTCAAGACACAGGACAGTCCTGGTCTCTAATGTGAAATGGTTGGTAGCATTTATTTAGTCCCACCTTCCAGGAACCGCAGATTAGGTGGTGTGATTTGACTTGGATAGTTTGGAACAGAATGTTTGAATCCAGAAGCCATTCACAAAACATTCGCTTCACCACACGAACTCTGGCTTGGCAGTGATTTTACTTTTTCGGTTACTGCACGAGGCTGGATTTTTTTTCTTTCCTGCTGATGGTAGTAAAATGATTGCTTAAAACACAAAACAAACCGAAGAAAGATAGTCATTAAGCACATACATTTTATAAAGAGAAATATTTTTACCTGGAATAGTCGCCTTTAGCTTCCTACAATTGAAAAATAGGGACAAAATTAAAACACGATCTCTTCAAAAGTCTTGAGTATTAACGTTGCTATTCTCAGCATTGTTAATTTTAGCTTTTTGGCTAAATCCTGACTTCAGTTCGAGTCATGCTACCCCAAGGAAGTCACTGGAGTTGCAGGCATATATGTAAGAGAGCAGAATTTGGCCCCTAGCATTTCCGGTTGTAGATTATCCACCTGCACCAGTGCTCACGCTGCTCCCAAAACACTGCCAAATTTCACATTCAAATCCCATGTCACTTACTATTGAGAGATATAAACAGAAAGGCCCATTCTCTCTACTTTAATCAGCTACATCCAACGAAAGGCGAACATTACAAGAAGGTCAGCGGTTGTGATAGGTCGGTGTTCATTCAAGACGAAAACAATCATTCACACAGCCCAGCCAACACAACCCCACCTTGCATTTGTCAATGAAAACTTAGTGAAGCCATTTTTAAGAAAGAAGTTGTGTTCAATCACAGATTGTACCATAAACAGATTGTAAATCTAATGACAAAAAATAACAAGAACATTTGACATAAAATTAATGGTGAGGAAAATATTTATTTTTACCAAAACAGAGAGAAAAACAATTAAGAGTTTTTGGTGGTTTTTTTTAGTCCTCTTGAAGGAAAATTCGTATGAATAGTGTAATAACTTTTAGCTACAGTACTCTATTTCCCTTTCCCCTCCAACATCTCCTGCCATAAAAACAAACACATGTCAATTATTTGTGGCACAGGAGGAACTGACAAACAGGTTAGAAACCTGCTGTAATAATGTTTTCACTCCCCAGCTCACAGAGATCTACAGACCTGACTGAATCACTCTGTTCAATGATCTTGCTTACAGAAAAAGGTTACACTTGATTTCCCACTCTCCAACCTGAATTGTTTGAATAGTAAATTCCCTAACTGGCCGTAATAAAATAGCAGCTCCCCAGTCATTCACAAACAATATGTTTGTAGTGTAGACAGTGCAAAATGTAGCACAAATAAACCACAAATTGCTGCAAACGTGCCTAAATTTCAAAGTTGTGGGTTAGGTTAAAAAGCAACTACACACACACAAGAAAGGATAATCTTACCTGTAAAATCAGGGCTGCTAATCTGAAGATTGTCTCACTTTCTACCTCAATCTGCCCCTGTTTACGTAAAGAGGAAAACATTAACATGCATATCCTGACTCAGCAGTGAAGGGACACAGCCCAGGACTACTGAATCTGGGAGGCTGTCACATTACTCTGTACCTCTAGGTCTCGCTCAATTGCAGACCATACCACTGCCATGAGGGAAGGGGGGAGGGAAGAATTCCCAAGTAAAGTTTTAGTAACTCTGCCATTTGTGGGTTTGATTTTTTTAAGATGAGTTCAAGAAAGTAAATTCTGAAAACAGGATTCAGGGAGAGAAGAGAGGTAGCTGCTATTTGAATGTGTTGGTGGTGTGGAATGAATCACTTCTTTGTCTCTGCAATTTAGTACATTCAGGCCCTACAAGTTTCACCAGACCAGTTGGCTGCACTCAGGTCCCAGATACGATATTTCGCTGTTTGGTGTGTGTCTTTGTCTCTTTCTCTCTCTCCCTAGTGAAGCTTCCAGTCACCACTCAGCTTATCTTGTCATTGCATATTTTCGGCATAAAGCTTTACTGATTGCAACTAACCCTGTCAGAGCAAAGGGGTCCCAATCCTGCACACCTTAAACATAAGGAGACGTTTGAGTGCACAAGGGACGTGGGATTGAGCCAAAGATATGTACGTCTTAAAACATGGCAACTCCTCGGGGCAAGGATCTAGTTTGTTATTTGTTTGTAAAGTACCATGGACCCCCCATGAGGCTGCATAAATATTATTAATAATCATTAGGTAAAACATAACACCATTCAGTCTACACCCACTTTGCCCGATCAGGCCCGTAAGAAGAAAAGACGCAAAGTAATTATTTTACTATGACGTTCAAAACAATTTCTCAGAATCCTTGCCTCCTAGATGTTCCTTCTTCACCCAACTCAAGGGAAAGAGCCACTTGCCTGACTGTTACCCAGCGATGTGCCCTGACAACACCACACCCCCAGTAACATTAGAGATGTACAGTAGGTGGCCAATGCCCAAACACTGCTTTGGCGAATGCATAAACTCTCGTAGATCTTCCTGGCTACAGCCTTGAGTCCAAACTTACGAAGTTGGGCATCCACATGTGAAGAGGCTGGTCCTGGTTCATCAATGGTGAATATTAGTCACTGCTGTAGCACAGGGATAGGCAACCTATGGCACGCGTGCCGAAGGCGGCACGCAAGCTGGTTTTCAGTGGCACTCACACTGCCCGGGTCCTGGCCACTGGTCCAGGGGGCTCTGCATTTCATTTAATTTTAAATGAAGCTTCTTAAACATTTAAAAAACCTTATTTACTTTTCATACAACAATAGTTTAGTTATATATTATAGACTTAGAGAAAGAGACCTTCTAAAAACGTTAAAATGTATTACCGGCACGCAAAATCTTAAATTAAAGTGAATAAATGAAGACTCAGCACACCACTTCTGAAAGGTTGCTGATCCCTGCTGTAGCATATCCAAAGGCCCAGTGAGGACCAGGGCCTGGGTTTGTACAAAACCACACATAAGACGGAGCCCCTCCTCAAAGAGTTTACAAGCCAACACCCTTATCTTGCAAACACCACACTATGGCACATGTGAATGGCCCCATTCTCACCTTTGTCAGGCAGATGCAGAAGTGTTTGCAGGATCACATTCCACACCAGCAGTTAGGCCTGGGGCAACATCAGGCCCCTTACGATGGGCTCCTGGGTTAGGGAAATTATCCCCTAGCCAATTGTATAAAGGACAGAGTGGGGCCAATGATTTTTGAACAGTAAATATTTTCATTTTTACAGGGGAGAATATTGAACATGTGACACCTGCCTCTCGTAACTCAAGTTTCAGCACACTCCGAGCCTACTGGGAATTTCAGGAGTTCTGCGTGGCCGAGGTAAGATGCAGTAATGTGATGCCCCAGAGAATTACAGAGAGCTATCAAGAGTCAAAGTCTGCCTCACACGGCTCGCCAGGTTAATGCAGTTTCCAACACATTCGTTTCCATAGCCAACGATACACAAGGAAGTGATGTGACTAGCATCATGTCTGGCTGCCTTTGACTTCTCTCACCCTACAGATCAGATACCCAATTTTGCAGCTCCATGAACTGGAGTAAGAGATCGAGCAAGAGTTAACTCTACAACCTCTGGGATTGTAATCCAATGCCTTAACCACTCAGCCACCACGGCTCACAGAGAGAGATCCTGAGCCACATTGCTTTACAGTAGCTGAGGTCCACCGAGGCTGAATTCAAAGTGAGCTGGCAAATAATTCACAGTTTTCACAGAAAGGGCATTTGCTGCTGGTGCTGCCAGCAGTACAAGTCATTCCTCTCTCTCCCTTCCCCACTCCCAGCAAGTCTGTCAAGAACATTAGACTACAAGGAATTTTCCCCTTCCAACAAGTGTTGCTACTATGACAGGGAAGTCATCTCTAGGCTGGCCCCAGACTAGGAGCATTCTGTACAGATGTGTTTTATTCACACCAAACAAGAGTCACAAATAACAGAGAAAAACAAGACAAAGCGTTGCGTTGCACCGAAAATACTTTCCTTCACGTCAGGCACATTTAACGTGGATTCCAAAGTAAAAAGCAATGCCTCAGATCTTGAGCTGCCACCCACCAATGGGTGCTCAGCTAGGGTGACCAGACAGCAAATGTGAAAAATCGGGACGGGGGTGGGGGGTAATAGGAGCCTATATAATAAAAAGATCCCAAAATTGGGACTGTCCCTATAAAATCGGGACATCTGGTCACCCTAGCTCAGGATGAGGATGTAAAAGTAGTTTCAAGACCTTTGTGCTCCCCTGACTACATCAGACTCGTCCACTAATGCAATTTAGAGTTGCCAAAGGCCTCAAAAGGGCAATTACGGCAGGGGATCTTGGACTGCAGATGGTCACAACCTCTTTCCCTACGCCAGGCCCTTTGCAGCAGCCCCAGGGCAGGGGGCGTAGGAGCCTTGGTGGTAGGTGTGCCCACAGGAGGCATAGAATCATAGAACTGGAAGGGCCCTCGAGAGGTCATCTAGTCCAGTCCCCTGCACTCAAGGCAGGACTAAGTATTATCTAGACCTCCCCTGACAGGTGTTTGTCTAACCTGCTCTTAAAAATCCCCAATGATGGAGATTCCACAACCTCCCTAGGCAATTTATTCCAGTGCTTAACCAACCTGACAGTTAGGAAGTTTTCCCTAATGTCCAACCTAAACCTCCGTTACTGCAATTTAAGCCCATTGCATCTTGTCCTATTCTCAGAGGTTAAGAAGAACAATTTTTTTCCCTCCTCCTTGTAACAACCTTTTATGTACTTGAAAGCTGTTTTCATGTCCCCAGTCTTCTCTTTCCCAGACTAAACAAACCCAATTTTTTCAATCTTCCCTCATAGGTCATGTTTTTTAGACCTTTAATCATTTTTGCTGCTCTTCTCTGGACTTTCTCGCACCCATGCCCTGCACTGGGTGGGGAAACCTCCTTTAGCCAGTGATGCTGCCTCTGTGGTAACTTTGCACCAGGTGAGTAGTGCAAAACTGCTCTAATATAGCCCAAGATGTGGTCCATCATCTCTAAGCACCCAGCAAAAGCCTAATTCAATTCTTACATCAAAGGTCCTAACCCCTTTCTAGCTAGTCCCAAGGAAAAACTTGCTTTACCACCTGCTTCTGGGACAAGCACACTGATAAGGGGAAAAGCCTCTGGGGAACGCTTCTCCAGCGAGCACCCATAGCGAGGCTTTTATAATAGTATGCAGAGCCCAACCAGCCCTACAGGTGAACTAAATCCTCCTATTACAGAAGGTCTACATTAAGATCCCTTATACAAATGAGACCAGCTTCTCTGGCAGGATGTCTGGCTCATAGGTGTCTACTCTAACTCCGGTAGAGAAATGTGTCTGGTTATGATCAGTTGTGACTGGCAGAAGAATCCGCACCGTCTGTTGAATAAATCTCCTGTTCAGAAAGAAGTAGGCACACCTACTGGTACATGAGATCCAGTGGGTCTCTAAGGAACATTAAACACAGGGTTACAATATCAGTCTGTTAAGCACAACAGAATCCACTTAGTGGTAACCATACCATTACGGTATACTTAAAAGCATGCATAAATTTGCCCAATGGATGGAGCACAGGACTAGAACCCAGGATGTCTGGGTTTTATTCCCAATTCTGCCACTGTGAATCACCATCGGACCACGGGCAAGTTACTGGTTACCCTCTATGCCTCAATTTATCCCTCTATAAAATGGGGCTAATACTTGGCTACCTTGCAGGGATGGTGTGATGCTTAAAGTTTGCAAAACTCTTTGAAGATGAAAAGCTAAGTGAAACACTTATCATTATTATTAATTATGATTATTATTACACTGATCTTAAATATGTATTTACATGGTCGTAAATAAATATTTTAAGAGGTGCTGGGGACTCTACTATGCACGTTCTGACGTTTTGTGATAATTACTATTAACAAACAACAACATGGCAATTGACAGAACAAAGCACCTTAGCCAGGATATTAAGAGGCTGGCATTCAAATCCATTCAATCATGCAACAGGGATTGCTTCTTTGAGTGTAGTTTCAGCCTCCATCCTAGGATTTTGTTGATTCATGTCCCTGCCTCCATATATTGTTTTGCTTGTGAGTTATAATTCGGAGCATGTTATTAATTGTGTTGCTCCCCATATTGACCTATTTTGGACAGAACGCTGCAACTAACTTTACAAGCACCATCTTCCCCATTCCTTTCCAGCAAGGCGCATCGCTTGTGGAATGGAAACATACTGCACATTCAACACTCAAATCCCAATTGTAAGTTTGATAATTCTGCACACCAGAGCGCTGTGAAAAAATGCATCCTGGATAGCTCTAAAAATCCCAGTCTATTAAATGGAAGCCAAATTAGAGCCCATAATAGCCCGGGGGGGGGGGGGGGAATGGACGGAGATGACATACTACAGGGCTGGGGAGCATTACAATCATAGAAGGCATAATAGGCCTGCTTTTCCACAGCCTTGCACCTTGTGTAGACATTTACTCCTGTGCAACAGGAGGTCAGATACTAAGGTCATGTAAATCAAGCTTCACTCCACTAACTTCCATGGAATGATACTAATTTATATCAGCTGAGGATCTGGCCCAAGCACTCAGCATTACACAGGCCTGTGTGGCCATGCAAGGTGCAGGGCAGTGAAGAATCAGACTCAGTGTTTTCAGGGGAGCTGCAGTTCTTACTAGACCTTTAAAACAAGGGGATGACGTCACTACTGACAGCTGTTACAAGCACGTCTCATGGCCTTGCGTTCCCTAGTCCTTTCAGACTCTTGCAAGAGTGCACTGGTACATGAAGAGGCTCTAGGAGCCATTTCTCTCCCTAGGGCCAGCTGTACTCTGGCCTTATCTTTAGGACACAGTGGATTGTTTTTGATTATTGTTTATTATTTGTATGAAAGTAGCATCTAGAAATCCCACTGTGCTAGGTGCTGTACGAACGGGGGGTGGAGGGGAGAAAGCACATGCCCTGAAGAGCATAAAATAGACAGAGTTGGAGGGAAAACAAGGGCATAGAGAGAAGCGACTTACCCAAGGTCACACATCAGGTCAGAGCCAGGGCTTGAAGCCAAGTCTCCTACCACTCATTCCGCTGCCCTAACCACTAGCCCATGCTTGTGGGTGGACTCCAATCTATACATCAACCTGTGTTCATTCCAAAGGCTGGGAAGCCTTTCCAACAAAGCCAGGCAGTATTGTGAGTTTGTAACAAAATCCCAAACTGTCTGAGCTGCATGTGGTTCCAGGTTCTGCGATGACAGTTCAGCACTGCTCCAGCAATCATAGCAATTTTCGAAACCAGAGGGGAACGACACACTGATAAAGATTAATTTGCATGTCCTGTGATAGCTGGACCATTTAAGCATACGTTTAGGCAAGCAGACCAAGAGGCTGGGAGCTAGGTCTGCAGCATGCTCTGAGAACCACCTGTCGAACATGAAGGTTGGATATTTTCCTAGAGTTATCCCAACCGGGAATAAGTCACTAGGAAGAGGTTAAGTAGATGGATATAATTCAGATAATGGCATCTGATTCTTACACATTTCAGATGTAAATAGGTCTAGCCAGAATCAACGGAGCTGCTCCATGGAGGGGATGGAATTTATATTTTTCAATTAAGATTTGCAGTAGGGACCAATTGTTTTAATAGAAGAGCCAAATTCATCTGCTGGTGTAGCTGTCCAGAGGTCCGTGGGTTTACAGCAGGACTGACTCTGGCCCAACTTGTCCAGGTGGCTTTTGTCAGGCAGAATAATGTTAGACTAATAAGAGGATCTAGCAGCTGTCCAAGCTGAGTAGTAAGTATTGTAGAGCAGGAGAACATCAATATTCACAATGAGCAGTAAAGACCAAATCCTGCCTTCTCAGGGCAGAATTTGGGGCCTGATTCATCAAAGAATTTAAGCATGTACTTAATGCTCACTAAAGTCAGCAGGACTTAAGTATGTGCTTAAGTGCTTTGCTGACTAGGGATGGATTTAAGAACATACTCAAAATTGTGCGAGTAGGCAACACCGAGTGGGACAGTGAGCACTAAGAGGGCACAGTAAAAATCAACACAAGATTCCTATTGTTACATGGGTGCAGTACAAGTCAGAGTCCTGTTGAAAATTGTATCAGGAAAGAGGTGGTACTGTGAATAGGAGTTAATGGTGCTAAGCAAAACTTTGGAGTACAGGCTATTCTGAACTGAAAAGTAGTAAAGAAATGCACGGGAGTTCAGTTACAGAGACACCTGGAAATGGTTTAGACTCAGAGCCAGGCAGAGTAAAGTCATGTCTACACTACAAAATTAAGTCAACCTAACTTACATTGGCATACAGCCGCTGCAGTAATTACCTCACTTGTGCATGTTTATACTTTGTTCCTGGTGTCAGTGGTGCGTGTCCTCACCAGGAGTGTTTCCATCGATTATACGGTCTGTGTGGGGATTGCTTGAAAGCCAGTCGACATAAGCAACACAGTATCTACACGGACACTGAATCAACCTAACTATGTCAACCTTGACTCTACACTGCTCGTGAGTCGGTGGAGCTGGGCATTTACGTTGGAGAATTACGTTGGAGGGAGAGAAAATTAAGTGTAGACGTAAGCTGCCTCATGTCAACCTAACTCTGTAGCGTAGACCAGGCCTAAGAAATCAAGACCTGAAACGGCTCTGTCAAAGCAACAGTCTGTGCGTGTGGAAGAAAACAAATAAATCAATTACCAATACATTTCAAATGAAGTTTTAAAAACTGGCATCTAAATAAGAACCTAACGCCACACTCAAATCTTCCTCCTCCCCTCAAAGAGAAACGTGGGTGGGTTTTTAATATTTACCCCTTACTACAGGCTAGTGATGTCCAAGGCAGTGCTCTGTTTGAGGAGCCTCAAGAACGCCAGATAACTGCATCTATAATTACCCACAATTACTAGGAGAGGGAGAGGGGGGAAAAAAGGGAAAAAGTGAGAGAATGAGAGAGAGAAGGATGGAATTAAAAAGAGGGAGCAGGTGAAAGAGAGAGAGAGGAGAGAAAGGACCACAGCACGTGCGATAAAGTGTTTCAAGGGAGGCAACTGGCTGTACGTGGACACAGTGTACGTGAATGCAGTAACAAGAATGCAGTGCAAGGCCAACCTCGACCTTCTTGCCCATCACCACCAGTTCCCAAAGCAGATCAGTGCAATGATTTCTGGGATGTCGGACAGCCCAATGGCGAAGTATTAGTCAATGGAAGTCAGATCCTCACATTGTAAACAGCTCTACAACTTTCCTTCTGATAAAATCATTCGGGAGCGACAGTCTCAAGCAAGGGAGTGGCTCTAACGATAGAAGGTGTGGTGTGTAGGAACAACCTGTTATCATATGACAAAGGTAGCTAGGGAGGACTAAAGTAGGCCAAGCAAATGTAACAACTCACCCTTCCAGGGAGGCTACATTGGATAACATGATCAAATGAAGCAAATACTGATAAGAGGTGAATACCCAATAATTGAAAAGAGATACCTAGGGGCCCTATTTCGATCACTGACATTTACGTGTACATCTTAATTATAGGCAGAGCTAACAGTGTCACCTAGAGGTAAGATTGCCCCACACATCCCATTATAAGACCCAGTTTTCAGTGGCTTATAACTTTGCCAAAGTTAAATCATTTGGGCTGAAATTTTCCACGCCAGGCATCTGTCTCCACTGATATTTTGGGGGGAAAGTTTTAGATTAAACAGTTGAGGCTATTTCTCAGAGTGAGCTAAGGGAAAATACACTGTTTTGTCCATGGTTTTGTTGAGAAACTCTAGCACCTCTGTGCTGTAGAGTAGGAACTTGAAATTTGTCAGAAGTGCCACCCCAGCACCAAGGATGTGCCTTTTGCCATTTCCCTGAAAATTTGCCCAAAGGTGACTAATTTATAGGCCTAAAACAAAAAAACCCCCCACACCTCAGTTTACACATGTCAGCTGAGACTCATTAGAGTTTGGCAGTTAAATTCTCCAAAGTCTCTGTCTGCACTGAGCATGCTCCATCCCTCCACAGCTCCTACGTGCTGACCAGACTGAGCATTTGCCATCCCCATGGATCACGCTTCTTCCTGGGACTGCAGGGCCTAAGAAGAACTTCCCTGCAACTGCTCCTCTCAACCCACCAGCCAGAGACTGTGAGCAGGAACATTCCCTCCTCTGCATTCAGTGCTCCTGCTTCTGGTGCCCAGGCAGCCTGGAGGATGAGGAGGCTGTGGTGGTGGCAGCAGGTTGATTTGAATGCAGGAAGGGTGAGGAGGAGAAAGAGAAGAATAGGAGCAGAGGGAGATAGGCCCAGTTCTCCATTAGCTGAAGTGGCTGGGATCAATGCAGTGAATCTAAAGGTCCGAACCCTGTTTTTTTTTTGGGGGGGGGGGGGTGTCAATGTGGTTCCACATGATAAGATGTCCGGATTTTTGGGGTTGTGTTTTGTTTTAAAACAGCAAGTTCCAGTAACAAAACCTACTTTAAAAGAACATTAAGGTTGCAAAGTCAAGCACTCAAAAAAGTCAGGAGATACCAGCATCCAGAATCCAGTGGGAACTTACTAATGGCACTGGCAGACACTCCGCAAGTCCCTTCATTATCGAGAGCTCTAACTACACATATTGCACTTGATCCAACTTGTCGAGTGCAGATTGGTTTGTTTTGGAAATCCCATTACACTGTGTGGTGCACAGGTTTTTTTCTCATTAATGTACAGAGCAGAGATGTACAGAGTACCAGGTGCAGTGAAACCGCTGAGTCCTGCTCAATTGAGGGGACAGGAGCCATAGAAAGGGTGCACAGCGTGAAGCCCCAGTGCACCACATAGTGCCACTCCTGGAGGCT
Source organism: Chrysemys picta bellii (assembly GCF_011386835.1). Lineage (NCBI taxonomy): Eukaryota > Metazoa > Chordata > Testudines > Emydidae > Chrysemys > Chrysemys picta. The sequence continues at coordinate 8,731,838 of NC_088797.1, forward strand.
CCTTCATGGCTGAGTGCAGGGGTTGGATAGCGGCTCAGAAACGAATGCAACCCTGAGACTGAAGTAGCAGCCACTGACTGGGTAGGTGCTGTTGATCAGCGGCTGGAGTAGGGCTAGAGACTGTCTCCGATCTCTTTCCTGGCAGTGATCCCCGGTGTCCATATCAATGGCTCAGGCCTACCTCAGCTGAGATGCCTAAAACTCACGACTGTCAGGACTTGGTTAGCCAAGTGGTGAGCTGAGACTTCAGAACTTCCTGCTAAACTCCATTCACTTTGTTACATCCTCCATCTGCCCCAATCCACTCTGCCCTGTTCACATGTTGTGTCCAGTCTGACATCTAGATTCAGATCTCCGGGGACAGGAACTCTTTTCTTTGTTATTCATCCATATAGCACTTAGCACTGCCTACCATTCAGTTGTCCATGCGCTAACTGGCAATGGACATTGGGCTACTCCAAACTCCAGGCAAAACATGAAGGAGGGAGGCAGACTGGAAAACCGGGCTTGGTGCAGGTTTAGCTCCATGGCAGGTTTTTACACCACTCAGAAGTGAATGGGACATAAGTTGCAGTGATGTCCAGAAAAAAATAATAAAAAAAGCAGCACCTCCTCAGGGAGGGGTGGGGGAAGAGAGCCTAGAGTACTAGTTTTAAAAGCCTGAAGTACCAGTACTCATGCATGAGTCAGTGATAAGGAACCACTCCTTTAGCACATCTGAGTGGCACAGCTCAGTTCCCGTTAAATGGGGTTTTATTTGCATTGTTTGTCTTGCATGGTTCACGGGGAAAGCAAAGTCAGGTGGACAGCACAGTAAACACAGAATGAATTGCGCAGGCTAGTATGTAGTAGGAGTTTTTTCTTTAGGTGTCAAGTATCAGAGGGGTAGCCATGTTAGTCTGAATCTGTAAAAAGCAACACAGGGTCCTGTGGCACCTTTGAGACTAACAGAAGTACTGGGAGCATAAGCTTTCGTGGGTGAATGCCCACTTCGTCAGACGCAAGTGTGGTGTGTAACTTGGTATTACCTGCTGCAAGGACCTTGCATAACATGCATTGCACGAGAACGGCGGGTGCTGAAAGACAGGTCAGTGATGAAATTAAGACGCGAGCCTTTGCTGCCAAAGTACCTGTGGTCAAGATGGGGCAGGAGGGGTGTGAAAGTAAACATGGTTAATTGGCCAAGCGAAGCCAGATGTAATGCTCAACTCAGGGCATTTCTCTGTTTGCCGGTAGCACAGCAGCTTTGGAACAATCAATTCCAAACTCTCGGGGACCGTTCTAGTCATCAATGGGCACAAGGCTATTGCTACTGCTGCAAATCGGAACACCAGAAAAGCTTGATTCACAGGAAAAATCAGGGCCCCGGCCTGACTGGTGCTGCTGGCAGAAGACTCACTCTGCTGCCCACACATATCAGAGGCAGCAGCTTAACCTGCAGTGGGAGAAGAGTGGCTGTAGCCTGGGCTCTAACAGAAACAGGAGAGGCCTAGAAGGAGAGTTTGTAGGGAGGGGACTGGCAGGGCGGGGGAAGAGCAGAGTGGGAGGGGGAAACAGGGACCCGGCTGGGGAGGAAGCAAGAGTGCAGATGGAGAAAATGTAGCAGGGACCAAAGGGATGGGGTGAAAAGTGGAGGAAGCAGGGACCAGAGGGGGGAAACGGTGTGAGGGGTGAAGCAGGGATCCACAAGGGGCGGGGGGAAGACAGGGAGTAGGGAATAGAGGGGCCACACAGACACCCTGGAATAGGTGACGTGCGACTTGGAGGTGGTGGTGGTGGGGGGTGACATAGGCACTCTGGCACGTAGCCCACAGAGCCCCTGCTGTGCCTTGGGGAGGGAAGAGACAAATGGGAGCCACACGGATCCTGTGGCATGGAAGTGGGGAGACTGGGGAACAACTGCATGGGGGGGAGGGGACCATGGAGGGCAGGGAGCCATTGGCACAAGGGAGGAGATGGGAGGAGTTGCAGGGAGTCCTTGAAATAGAAGAGGATGGGAGGGTGGCACACGGGGGCCTGGTGGGGCGGGGGAAATGGAGGGATGCAAGGAGACCCTGGCGTGTGCAATACACTTGGCCGACCGAAGTTACAAAGAGTGCGACCCCCTAGTAAATCATACACTTACTATGGAGATCATGTGTCTGACTGGCTGCCCAGCTTCCTCCATGGAAAGGGGTCACTGGCTTGGCGCTCCAAAGGGAGGAAGAGCTGGAGCAGAGAAGTTATGTAGAGCAGGGTTCTTTTCTGCTCCACGTGGGCCGGCTGTTCACCAGTAAGTTCAGCCTGGAGCAAAAGGACCCCCCAGACTCCCCTGGGACAGCAGGGTCACCGCACACACTGTCCCAGGGCTCCATTAAAGTGCAGCAGGCGCTGCACCCTGCTAGGGCGGCTGGAGATGCTGGTCTGGTAGGCTAGTTAGATTCTGCTACTTTTACTCACACCGAGTAGCACCGTATGCGGTGAGCCAGCCCACTGACATCCAAATGACCCCTTGTGGAGCAAAGTGCTCCTGAACGGGAATAAGTATCAGAACCTAGCCCTGAGATATTTAAGGCATTGATCTCCCTTCCCCTGTATTAAAAATTCCCCTTGTATTGGAGGAGGAAGAGCGTGGAAACTAAACCAGAGCATTGGACCTAAACTACAGACGAGCTTCAGAGAAACTGCCCCATAGACACACAAAGGCTAAATTCTACGGAGCGCTTCTCACATGAAAAGCGTGACGCCAATAAATATTTTTTAATAATTACATAATTAGGTAGCGCTTTCAGCCTGAAGGATTCTACGGTACTTTACAAGCTATGGGGAAAATTCCTCCTAGGCAGTGGACTGGCACAAGGCCTAGATCACATTTAAGTATGACTTGGTCCCTCAAAGTAGGACTTAGCTGTCGCTTAAGCCTTGCACTGACCCTTGGCACAAGGGTGAATTTCACCCCATACGGATACAGTACCACTGAAATGAATGCACCAACACATGGCTCACTCCGCAACTGCACATACCCATCCAGCTAGGCTCTGAGTCAGGAAAGCATCAGTATTCAGGAAAGAACATATGCTTTAGAGTTAAGCATTTGCCTAAATCCCATTAAAGTCACCGGAAGTTAAGCACACACTTTTAAGCTAAATACAGGCGCAAATGCTTTCCTGAACTGGGGCTTTTTTTAAAGTTTCTCTCTGTTTTTTAAACAGTGAAATGTGCAAGAACATGGAGAACACTCCTGTGAAAATAATTAAGATGCTATTTTAAGCCATCTTTATCAACCCATCCAGGTTTCCATTCTTCCCTCACACCCTCCTATCTCATCACCCACCTTTTGAACTGCATTCCTGTCCCACAATGGGAGCTTCATGTAAAGATCTAGGGTAGGATATGGCCTTTAATATCCCATCATTCAGGTAAACAGAGTGCACTGGTGCATTACGGAGATCCCTGCATCATGTGCTTCATGGATAGTTGTTGCTTTTAAAGACATTGGGGGCTCCTTACGACATGCAATATGAGTGGAGCAAAAAAACAAAACAAAAACAAGAACAAAACAAGTTTCAGAGTAACAGCCGTGTTAGTCTGTATCCGCAAAAAGAAGAACAGGAGTACTTGTGGCACCTTAGAGACTAACAAATTTATTAGAGCATAAGCTATGCATCCGAAGAAGTGGGCTGTAGTCCACGAAAGCTTATGCTCTAATAAATTTGTTAGTCTCTAAGGTGCCACAAGTACTCCTGTTCTTCTTTTTAAGAACAAAACAAGAAACCCACACAACAAGTCTAAGCTTCCCTACCTGGATTAACTACTGAGAAATACCAGAGAACATCTGATCTGTCATTAATGACTAGCAGTAGGTTGCTTCACTGAAGTTGGGAGTCTGGTTATATTTTGTGGCTGACACTGCCCTTTACTCGGACTGCGTCTCCTTGCCCTGAAGCATAAATGAAAGTGAGTACAGTGTTTATTGAGTTAGTGTGGCTTTTGAATATGTTTGAGGTGCCCATCGTCTCATCTGCATTCCAGTTCTTAAATGACAGTGTTAATTCAACACAAATGTAAACTGCATTTTTGATCATCTCTAATGAGCTGAAATCTCACATAATTGTGATCAGATGTTCCCCAAATGGCATTAAATAAACAGAAGGTAACTCATTTTAGTGTTAAAAGGCAATGGGCCAAATGTATCCCTGGAGTAAATCCACTGACTTCAATGGAGCTACGCCAAAGATGAATTTGACTCAAATTCCCAGTCTTCCTTCAGCTTTTCCACCCACACACAACTGATTGCCCACTTTTATACGTACCATCAGTCCTTTTGCACATGCAAGTCCCACATATTTGTGACTTTTTCTAACTCATTAGGAATATTCAATATACCATCAAGAATTGTTGCGAATTGCATTACTGCCACAAACAGTACGCATAAATACTAATAATCAAGCCCAAGATGTTAACATTTATCATGCAGCAGCCACGTGAAGCCCTACTGTGCTTGGTGCTGTGAAAACAGTGACAGTCCTTGCCCCGGAGAGCTTGCAATGAAAAAGAAGGGATTTATTGAGGTGAGTTAGGGGGATGGTATTGTAGCGCATGGTGTAGCATGTTCCCAACACGACAAGCAGAGATAGCTGAACCCACAGATATTCAGGCTTGCACTGCCGAGTTCAGAAAGGCTTGACCCCAATCTTGTTCTCTTGGCACGGGATCCTGCAGTGTAAGGATCTTTTAGGATGATACCCCAAGTGAAGACACTAAGGTGATAGTGCTGCAGTATTGTCTTCAAACCCCAATTGACATAGGTGCTGTTCCTTCTGACTCCTTGCCAGACTGTACACTCAATGTTATTAGCAAGCCAAGATAAAACTAGTCCCCTGTCCTACCTGTGCAGCATCAGTTTTAACCAGCATGGCTAAGAGGCAACCGGTCTGCTCTGATTTTTTAATGATCTATATACAGAGATAAATGTCTTTGCTCAGTGTTCATTTTTGTTTCACCGGCTTGGAATGAGAAGTTATACAAAGAGCAGGGCTGTCTGGTTTTACTGTACTTTGTTTCAGAGTTGCACTGGGATACTAACTTTTCTTTATAGCAAACCCCCGTTCTGAATTTTAAGCCAAGCTCCCTCTCCTTATGCTTCCTATAGAAACTGTACACTAGGGGAAACTATTTCTCTCACTTTCTGGCAGTTGTGCTGTGCAAAATCAGGCAGCTGGCACTTCGTACACTCATACCAATTAAAGCACAGGCCTAGTGAAATAAAAAGGGCCCTCATTCAAACAGTGACACACAAAGTGCTGAAATAAATCACTGCATGATACACAATGTTATTCCAGCACTTTGCGCACGATCATCAGTTCATTTCAATATTATGCTGTGTGAATAATACTATTTATCAGGGCCAGATGCGAGTCTTCCTGGCTGGCTAGATGACATGTATGTTTATATATGAAGTATTTTTTCCCCTTGTCTTTTATACTGCATACACATAAGTATATACACACACATATACTTACCAGACAACCAAATGTTTTGATGTGACTAGCATTTAATTTCTACCAACTTCCAAGACACTTACTTGAGAGGACAAATAGACTGAACTTGAGACTCGTCGGCTATTAAGCTCGGCCAACGAGGTCCAGGACTCTTAACAGATGTTTACCTTTTTTTTTTTTTACTTTTTGGGGGCTGAGGGGTGGAAAGCGGGGTTCCATTTTCCTCCCTCTTTCAGAAACAAATTCCTATACAAGTGAGATCCACATTCTTGCCATTAAATATTCTGTGTGAGGTTTCCACCCAGCCAGAAATACCAGCTCTTGATCTACAACCCTTTAAAATGTGCTGTGTGAATGCTAGCAAACAATGGAGTTGCACGGGGATGAATTTGAACTAATATACGGACTCACTACTCCAGTTAATGAATGAGCAGATTATTCTGTTTCTCTCCAATACCTGTCAGAATCGAGTTCCACACTTCCCGCGCTTCACAACTAGGCAGGTTGCATGAAAAACAACAGAAGTGCCAGCTGCTTGACTTTACAGTATCAGAAAAATCACAGCAACATTAGGCAGTGCTGCACTGGAGTTTATTGAAACATGGTTCCTGTTACAGCAAAGGTTTGGCAGACTGGCATGGGTAAGGGTTTGATGTGCCCATTCAATCCTCATTTAGGATTAGGGAGATTCCCCTTCCTCTGGAGAGCTAATTTATACTATTTAAAACATGGTAGCATGACATGACATTCCAGTGTGAATTTTTGAATTTTCTATACACAAAGTGTTAACTTCCTAACCAGAAAGTGAATAAGTGAGTGTGTGTGTGTACGTATAGACACATGTACATACACTTATATACATATATATTAAAAGTATGTTCTCTTTGTTCTTGACTTTATGGGGTACCTTCAGGGAAAGAAGTAACCACATTCAAATGGTGTAAACACATTATGCTCCCCTTGATCTTGATGCAGAGCTGTGGTTGAGATTAATGAAGAACTAAGGTAGACACTTGCGTTAGCCATTCAATATTACATGTATGTGGGAAGCACATGTATAATGTCAATTAGAGCTGAGGGCTAGCTGCGAAATTCGGATCCAGATTTCAAACACTCAAAAGTCTGGGTATATTTGGATGTGGGATTTTGGTTTAACCCCTTTGAAAGCCAGAGGGCTGTGAAAATCGCACCCTGAAACCATCGCCGTCCTATTCATCCACGTACCTGAAGTTGGAGAAGTGTTTAGATTTGAATCCTTCAGTATAATCTAGAAATAGGATTTCATTAATACCTAATCATAGAATATCTGGGTTAGAAGGGACCTCAGGAGATCATCTAGTCCAACCCCCTGCTCAAAGCAAGACCAATCCCCAGACAGATTTTTGCCCTAGATCCCTAAATGGCCCCCTCAAGGACTGAACTCAGAACCCTGGGTTTAGCAGGTCAATGCTCAAACCACTGAGCTATCCCTAATTTATCAGCCAGTTTAGTGATGGGCTCTAATACCAGAAAACACATAATAATAGGTAAAGGTTTCAAAAGACATCACACATTACCTTGTGCACACAAGATTTTGCATTCAGGAAAAAGAGTTCTACTGTGTTTTTGTCCTTCAGAAAGGAGATGCTTTCAATGTAAAACCTGAAAAAAAGAACAAAGCGACTTTATTTTCTTACCCAGGTTCTGTTCCCCTCCCATGTCATTCTGATTTCCTCGTTTTTTGTTCCCCCGCAATACAGATGGTTCAGAGGAACTATGACTTATTGCATTTAATTTCCTGCCTATTAGTAGGGAACAAGCAGAAAGACCTGAGGAGAGATAGTGAAAAGGGAATGACAAACACCCTGTTACACCGATAAGAGCAATTTGATGACTTTTCATCTCTTTTGAAAACCTGGTCCGATTTCAAAGGGGCAAGTCATTCTCTTAAGGAGAGGAAAGACACCCTGGAATAGGAAAAGGGTAACGCAAACTCTGTGTTACTACTCGACAAAGCCAATGCAAAATCCACCGTGGCAGAGGGATTAGTGCTAGCGTGGAAGGTTGGCGGATGCATGACCTTGGAATCACATCGGGTCCAGGAACTCCTGGGAGTTCTAGTTCCAATATTTTGCACAGAGAGCCGACCATAGGTGCGCACAGTCTTCCCCCGTGGGGGCTCTGGGGGCAAGCCATAGACAGGACTCAGCAAGGTTGCTCAGAACAAACTGAAATGTCCATTGGAAATAATACAAGCTTGGAATGCTGCTTCCCGGCTCTGTCCGCACCTGCCAGCCACGCCGCCCCCACCCTGAACCAGTTTGGTGGGATCCTATGTGGAAGAATCATAGAATCATAGAATATTAGGGTTGGAAGGGACCTCAGGAGGTCATCTAGTCCAACCCCCTGCTCAAAGCAGGACCAATTCCCAGCTAAATCGTCCCAGCCAGGGCTTTGTCAAGCTGGGCCTTAAAAACCTCCAAGGAAGGAGACTCCACCACCTCCCTAGGTAACGCATTCCAGTGTTTCACCACCCTCCTAGTGAAATAGTTTTTCCTGATATCCAACCTGGACCTCCCCCACTGCAACTTGAGACCATTGCTCCTTGTTCTGTCGTCTGCCACCACTGAGAACAGCCGAGCTCCATCCTCTTTGGAACCCCCCTTCAGGTAGTTGAAGGCTGCTATCAAATCCCCCCTCAGTCTTCTCTTCTGGAGACTAAACAATCCCAGTTCCCTCAGCCTCTCCTCATAAGTCATGTGCTCCAGACCCCTAATCATTTTTGTTGCCCTCCGCTGGACTCTTTCCAATTTTTCCACATCCTTCTTGTAGTGTGGGGCCCAAAACTGGACACAGTATTCCAGATGAGGCCTCACCAATGTCGAATAATGTCAAGCCTGACCTTAAAAACCTCTAAGGATGGAGATTCCACCATCTCCCTAGGTAACCCATTCCAGTGCTTTACCACCCTCCTAGTGAAATAGTGTTTCCTAATATGCAATCTAAACCTCCCCCACTGCAACTTGAGACCATTGCTCCTTGTTCTGTCATCTGGAGGAGGTGCCGTTGGCTCCAGGACCCGGGAAGCATTTTGCACAGTGGTTGTTCTCCTCCCATGCTCCTCCCTGACTGCATTTTGCTAGCACTCAGGTGCGTTAGCAGCCTTCTATACTGTGCGCTGGAGGGGTGCAAGAGCCCTAAACGTTTATCAGTGCTGAGCAGTGTTTGTAAGTAGCAGGGCTGGCTCCAGGCACCAGCGCAGCAAGCAGGTGCTTGGGGCGGCCAGTGGAAAGGGGCGGCATGTCCGGGTCTTCGGCAGCAATTCAGCGGCGTGTCCCTCAGTCCCTCTCAGAGGGAAGGACCTGCCGCCAAATTGCCGCCGAAGAATGAAGCGGCAGCGGTAGAGCTGCTGCCGAAGTCCCGCCGATCGCAGCTTTTTTTTAATTCTTTCCCCCGCCGCTTGGGGCGGCAAAAACACTGGAGCCGGCTCTGGTAAGTAGGCATCACGTGGGATTACTATGGAGATGATCCAGGCGGTCACATGGTACCCTGAGGTTCAGTTGCCAGCGTGTGGAGTTTAAGGTTTTATTATTGACGGGGCTGGAGTTCAGCTGCCAGAACCAGAGGGTAGAGGCTCACTCGTGTCATCTGACCTCTCTCTAAACATGAAAAACCCGACACTGAACCCTGCTAATCCAGTGCATCTTCTTCCCACAAGGGGCAGCTCCCTCCGTTCACCAGCCTTTCAGAAGCCCCTTTTTGTTTGACTAAATATAGCAGGTGCAAGGGCATCTGTTTACAGCGTGGCCAAGCTGCAGAGCTCTTGACAGCTCTTAGGAATGTGAAGTCCTCTAAAGGAAAGTGTTTTCTTAGTTGTAAAGGCTCACAACCGGGAAGCGCTTGGCTGATTTGCTAAGGGAATTCTTTACACATGGTGATTCCAAAGGCTTTGTCTGAAGCGTCTGCACTTTCTTCCATGCGGGCCCTTATGCTTTGAACCATCCTCTCTTCTCTTCGAGTGCCGAACAACTTCTCCATACACTATCAAAACCCTCCTGAAATCACGTTTCCTCTCTGAAGCCTTGCTCCGCTGGCCTCTCCTTGACATGCTCATCATTGTGAGTGTGTACCATTACTGCGTGTATTGTCATGCTCTCTACTGGCAGTATAGCAGTACTGATTCTGACATGGCATCGTCTGAAACAAATTCTCCTTTAGCTCAAGTGCAAGGGGGCTGTATTGCTGTTTAGGGAAGATCTGAGCTCTGGCCTCACTGCCACTCTGCAGACACTAGTGGCCACGATGCGGTAATGGTCACATTCCTAGATGGCGAGGGCTTGCTACAGTGTCATATTTACTTGGATTTAAACTACCAGAAAAGAACGTATGGTCCAGGCTCTAATCAGTTAAAAATACAAAACCAGTAGCAAATCTCACAGCAACACACTAGCCCTCAAAAACATATCCTGAAACTAAATCCCATGCCTCTTGGATTACCAAGGGACACCCATCTTCTAATCCCTCCATCTAAGCATACAGTATTTTCTATGACTAGATGGGCAGGGATCACAGCCCAGGTACATGGGCATCTGTAGTAATTCCAGTAAATACAACGGAGTTATTCCAGAATTACACTGGCATAAATGAGATCAGCGTCTGGACCACAGAATACTGTATGCACATAGCCAAGCACCTTGCTGTCACTCTCTAGAAATAGTATCAGGGGGTAGCCGTGTTAGTCTGTATCTACAAAAACAAGGAGTCTGGTGGCACCTTAAAGACTAACAGATTACAAAAACAACAAGGAGTCTGGTGGCACCTTAAAGACTAATAGTATTCTCTAGAAATACTAAATCATAAAAACAACAAGTTCTATAAGTTGCTTTTGCTGTGTACTTTTCCCCTAATACTCACTTGGGATATTACACTAAACAGCACCAAGACTATGAACGTTACACACAAAACGGTGCCTAGACAATGAATATCTATAATTCCGGAAGCACTCATCTCTCAAAGCTATGCAAAGCAAGATAACACAGCCCCGTAAAGCCTTTTTTAGCTACATTGCTGCAAGGTATGAACAGTTCACTATCAATGCATGGGCTTCTCAGAATGATGGAACATTTGGGGCCACACTGTCCAGTCCCCTAATGCAGGTCAGTGGTGTAGCAGGGTGGCTGATTCCAGAACACCTCCTTGTGGCCAGAGGTCAATCTGCAATGCCCTGGTGCGAATTTCTCTCCTCTTCAGGGCCCCTTCATAACTCCGAGTCCACAGGTAATCAAAACATTCCCTTCCTAGGGCCCCACTTATGGAGTCCTTACATACTGGGCCTCCAGGCCCCAAGCCCAGTTCAGTCTCTCTCTCCCGACAACATAGGAAGACAAGCCCCAGTGTAAATGCTGAAGTTGACAGAAAAGGAAGTTATACAAAAGCCCAGGAACGGGGAGGATGCTAATTTCCTCTGGCAAAGGTGTTAAAAAGCGCTGGGGGGAGAGAAGGCATATAGCGCAAAAGGCTAATGTTCACCTTTGCTCTTTATCCCCCAAGCAAATTTCCTTGACCCCTTCTATCAGTTATTCTGTGTTTACGAAATGGCTCTTTCTTGCTCCTGTTTTAAAACCATGCATTTTATACCAAGCAGGCACAAGGCTTGTTTCAACCCAAAACCATGAGTCGTTAAACTGGCAGGAGACGTGCAGTAAGAAGCACCGGCACCATTTCTACCTCAGTTCTGGTCCGAGGCAGATTTCTGAGGCCACGTGGCCCACACAGGCCTGGGTTGTGCCCAGCAGGAGCGCCGCGCTCTATCCCTGCCTCTGCCTTTCCACTGAAGTTGTGTGCACGCAGCACTGTACCTAGCCTTTTGACTGCTTGCATCTGGGTTTAATTAAAGAAATAGACGATGACAAGGCACATGTGTTAGGGAGAGATAAGCGTGTGGGCGCTAACCACCCAAGGCATGTGCCAGGGTGTGAAAACCCACTGTCGCTCACACGTCAGAACTATACGCAGAGCTTAAAGGCACTTCTATTAGAATATATATTTTCTGCAGCACTAAATAATTTGTTGTATTGTCAACTATTCCTATATCCTCCTCTTTTCCTTTCTAAAGGCCTCTCCATGCACTATCTACTTGCTCATTTTAAAATAGTTTATTTAAGCTTTTATGCCCCTAAGATGCAAACTCTATCCCAAAGTGCTTGGGCTTAAAATTAGCTTCAGCAGCTTCTCCTCCCAAGTCAGCTCTTTCTCTCTGTATTAACTCTTTCAGTGCTTTCCAATCTCCCGTCTTGTAAGGAATACTTAACAGGTCCTGGCCTAGATCTTCCGTCCCAGCCAAGGTGTGCACAGCATAGCTCAGGAAGCGTGTGTGTAAAGGTGGCTTTAAGATACCTTTGTGCCCCCCACCCCCACTCCTGAATTAGCTGTTCACAGTTCCAGTCCTCTGAGGCAAGTCAGGGCAGCCCGAGGTCAGTGGATCTCTGCAAGGGGCGCCGGGTCCTGCCCACATGGAATAGAGCGCTTGACATTTCATGAAAGAATAGGGAAGATTAGTCATGTGAACAATTTGATGGCCAAGTCAGTGACAGTATTTCTGCCCTGTTGTCATTTAAGTGACTGAAGTTCAATACATAGATTCAGTTTCGCATTTCCTGTCGAGAGGCACTGAATGTTTAAGAGGGAGGAAGGGCCTGTAATAAATATATTTAAAGGGAAAAACTCAGTTTAGGTTTTGTTTTTTAAAAATGGGGGAAGCTACAAAATCTAACAAGAAGAAAAGCATATTCAGTGAACACCAGGTACTGTTTATCTTGAACCATCCCCTACTATGCCCTAAATACAGACAGCGCAGCCTTGTGGTGCCTGCTTACCCATGCTACACAAATCAATGTTCTCTCAGAGTGCCTTACAAAATTTTTCACAAACTCAGCAAAAATCTAGCAAGAAGTTGTGTCATATTAGAACTGGAGAGTGGAAAAGATCAGCCTCATTTCATTTTCCAGACTGACTAAAATGGAAAATAGTAGCAACCAGCATAAATGGGGAAAAGTAAATTTAATTGTTAAGAATTAGTATAGTTTAACTAATCATAGTTGTTAGTAGCAATTCAGGCAAGGAAGCTCTTTAAGTATAGGATTCTTTAAGAAAAAATCTTGACAATGGCTGTTTAATTTAATAAAATATTGTTTTGATTTAAAAAGGGAACAACCAAATTTCCAAAGTATCTCATAGCTAACCAGCATTTATCCAGGAGTTAACTGTTTTCTAAAAATAACACATATGGCTTTGACTTTTATTTCCTCTATCAAGTTAATTATCGATTAATTATCCTCTATCGTATTATCAATCCTTTGAAACAAAAAGCTATAAATACACCAAATAATAAATACACCAAACCTCTAATATTTGGTATATATAGAAACATATAGAAAACAATTACTTACCTAACTGCAAAGTACAAAGTTGCTGGACCTGGTTTCTTGGGCAAATCATGATCCAGAACTCGATGATCTAACTGCAGCCATATATTCTGGCCTCTGTAGGAACAAATGGGGAGTGGGGGGATATGGGGGAAGAGGTTAACAGGTTCCATTAATAATACTGAAACAGATTCCCTTCAGCACTCGCATTTGCTCAAACTGGCACTTTTAAAAGAGCAGGACTGAGAAATCCTGTTCACACTAAAGTCTGGGACGAAACTTTCAACTCTTCAATCGAGGCAGGATTTGGCCAAATGTCTGTTTACTTACTAGCCCTTTCAGACGTTGATACACTTCAAACTCAGGACTCTGAGGAAACCAAGGGCACCCCCAATCCTAAAACCGTCATATGAAGATCAAACGTGAAGTGCAGAAGAACTAATATGTCTCCCCTCCGCATTAAGGCAAGATCCTGCCCTGCTGTTGCAAATTGGAGCAGCTCCATTGATTTTGAAGTAGCCATTCCAATTTACACCAGCTGAGGATCTGGCCTGTAGTCCAAGGGTGGGTGCCCTTTACAGCAGAAAGACGCTGGTTCCATAATCACTGTGTCTGCCATGAGATTGCAGCATGTTGTGCTGTCATTTCCCAGCGTCTACTGATGCAGACCCCCAAGATGAAAAGCCTGCTTTTGAGAATTGCCAACTCAAACTAAAGAGAAGGGCGAGGTGCCCACATTTCAGAGCACAGCTTGTCAGTGGAAGCACTGTAATCTATCAGGCAGGCGCCCCTGCACACTCTGTTATTGAACACTGCATTGGCTGAATCACTTTAGGGCCGTGTCCACAGGGAGTCAGTGAGAAGAGAATACATGCCTCCCCAGGCACCATTTTTAATAACAAGCGGGAACAGAATGGGGGATGTGGTTTGCGCCTCACTTTGCCCCGTGGATTAGCTTGGAGAGACAGGCACTCAGTAATGCCTAGTGCTGCCATCTGAGAGATTCTGGCACTGGGACAGGCCCTAAACTGTAACAGCATGACTGCCCCCGAGAGGTGACAGGCTCACACTCCAAACACGGACAGGCATGTGGTGTCTTTAGCAGATGCCTACAAATTCTCTGTCATTTGTCAAAATTTCTGCTTGCTTTTTTGGGATACTAGCCGCCCTTATGAAATACCCACGGAGTGCTTTGGAAAAGCTCGGCAGGTGGAACTGCCACTAAGCAATTAACGAGGGGAAAAAAAGTCTCATGGAAGTTCTCCTGGGAGGTTGGGAGGAGTATAAACATCATCCCAGAGGTATTTATAGAAGAAATGCTGGAAGAAAACATTTTACGACCATGAAACGGGCACAGACGTTGCAAAAACATTCCAAAAAGAGTCTCCGGGAAGAAAGCAGCTCTTCAAAAAATACACCCATGGCAGTGCCAAGAAGGGCTTCAGAAGAAGACACCTCCTCACGCCGGGGTGATATCCAGCTACGACGACATTCTAAGAGCATCCTCCCCTATTCCCCTCCTCCCCTACCCCCAAAACCCTGGGAAGGGTACTGCCTCTACAGCTGTGGGTTGACGCGCAGCTTTGTACAATGGGAAGAAAGTTGGTCTTGTGATTAAGGGCGTCTTTACTGTCACAGACTTCCTATGTGACCTACAGCGATAAGGGATGTGCTAAAAAGGGCGAGAAATGTCCTAGGTAGGGCAGGGATTAACGTCAGCCCTGTAATAAAGATGTAACTAGGGCCAAGATCCAGTTCCACTGGCTACTATTGCAAACCTCCACCCCTCCCTAGCTGGGCTTGTTTTTGACACGGTTCTTCTGCCGTTTCTGGAAGCTGGGATGCGGTTGCACTGGTAAGGCTCATTATGAGGGAGTATAAAGTGACTCGTGCAATGTCACGCTGTAAAATGCACACTGAGGCTAGGGAACCTGCTCACCAATGTCAGTCAGCTCGAAGGTTTCACTAACAACTGGATGAGAGAGGAATTCAAGGAGTTAAAATGCATGCAGCTTTGGCAGCTGTTGTTGGTAGACTGTGAAGTGGTTTTAGACTTCTACAAAAATAAGCAAAAGGCACAAATATAGGGAGAGTTTATTACTATGTTATCAGACTTCAGATTTCTCTGCTGTTATGCCAGTTCGGGATTAAAGATTTGTTTATACTGGGTTTGAGGCCAGAAAATACAAAATGATGTAATTGATTAATACTAAAAATGCTTGCATATCCCCCCAATTTTTTTTAATTGCACAGAGAAGGCATGCATGAGCGTGCTCATATGTAAAGCAGAGAACACAATCAACTTTTCCACCTTTCACTTGTAAGACAAATAAGAAAGGGCAAAATAAACCCAAGGAGGATTTTATAGAACTGCCCTTCTGTTTTGTCATGGTGTGTCATCTTGACTCAGCTCGGACCATTCTAAGGGGGGAGGAAAACAGGAGTCATCTTTAGATCATTGTGGTTTGGCCTGGAGTCCAATTTCTATGCTCTGTGGGATGGACTGGGACGTTGGTTTGCAACAATCATTTCACCAATTGTTTAAAAAAAGAAATACAGATACTTACGTATCATCTATAAATGTTATCCCAAAATACTCCTTTTCTTTGAGGTTGAAATGTGATGCCACCAGATCCAGTAACTCCCGAGACAAAAGTTTGGGCTATTGAGAGAATCATCAGCATATCATTACATTCAGCTCAGCCATTTTATTTTTAAACTAGTCTTCTCTGGATAGGCTGCCGTAAAGGGACATTGCCACATCGTTTAAAGCACCATGATGCAGTCTACTACCCAGCTGGGTCCCATGAAGCCTTGTGCCCTTGGGTGTGGACTTCCCAAGTACAGCAAACCCCGGTTTACCTGTCAGAACTGCAGAAATTTAGAACCAGACATAAATGACTAAGTGATTGGGGAGCAAAGGCAACTAAGTTCTTTAGCCTTCCCAAACCAGTTGAAATGTATAAAAAGAAGTAGAAGAAAGGAGTGGCTAGTCTAGGGCAAAGACTGGACTGAATTCAGGCTTTTCGTGGACTTTGTTGCAGGAAGGACTTTTCAATATGGAATCTGTTATACCCCAGAAAAGCTAGACCTTTTTTCCCCCCTATATGACAAAGTACCATCCACCCCAAAACACAACCCAAAACACGGATCATTTTCAAAAAGATTTTAAAATTGAAACTCAGAAGAGCTTAATGTGTTATAAATTGTAATGAGAGCAGATTAAAAAAAAAAGATATTTATTGAAAAATTTCCAAATGTAACAGCATAGAGAACTAGAACATGAAACTAACAGAGGGTCCTGTGGCACCTTTAAGACTAACAGATGTATTGGAGCATAAACTTGAAACTAGTGACACAAGACAGGTCTGTTTGTCATCGTCCAAGCAAATAACAAAAAGATGAAGTCTGATTTAGATTTTTAAAATTCATTCCATGTTCCTAATCTGAGGAGTTGTTAGTCACACAGACGAGGGCTAAAATTTTTTTAGATGCGCCTCTTTGACCTTGGGGTCTAAGTCCCATTTCAAAAGTGATGCAGGCACCCAGAAGCCAATGAGATTTAGGAGCATAAGTCCTCCATCACTTCTGAAAATGGAACGTGGGCGTTTTTGAAAAAACTTTACTCGTGGACATTTAAGAAAAGTTTGACTGTGTCCATTTAAGCTGGTAAAATACAATGAAGTGGATTGCATTAAAAAGCATAGATGCCACTGTAAAACCAGGCTGTGTTGGGCAAAGTGATGCCCCATAGAGGGTGTTTCTATATGGAGATATACCTATCTCATAGAACTGGAAGGGACGCTGAAAGGTCATAGAGTCCAGCCCCCTGCCTTCACTAGCAGGACCAAGTACTGATTTTGCCCCAGATCCCTAAGTGGCCCACTCAAGGATAGAACTCACAACCCTGGGTTTAGCAAACCAATGCTCAAACCACAGAGCTATCCCTCCCCCCAAACCAGTAGCTCCAACTTCAGTTTACCTGAACCAGCAGTTCCAACTTCCTGTCATCAAGGAGCTGCACCTGGCAGTGCCTGCCTTCTGTCATCTAGAAAGACAGGAACACGTCAGTGGTCAGGGAACGGAGGAAACTCCATTTAAAAGCTGCAGAAGGCAATTACGTATGACAGTAGGTTTTGATGTCCTTGCTACAGAGCCACACTGGAGGATGTTTTGGTAACTGAATCTCCTCCCTATACGAAGGCTAAGGGTCTTTCTCCCAGAAGCTGCTGAGAACTCTCAACTCCTGTCAACTTCAAACCGTAGTGAAGGGTACTTAACACCTCTCAGGATAAAGATGAAAATTACCCAAAAGCTGAAGCAGAGCTGCAACTCAGTTGTAACTGCATTGCACGTGGCCTGTGTAGTGAAAATAAACCAGCCTTATTAATACCTTTATACACAGCGCTGGCAATGGTCTTATGCTTTAAAGCTCTGGCCGAGCAACCAGCACTGGGTACAAAACCAAGCCATTTATTCAGAGATTCCAAGGTGAGAAAGGACCATTGTGATCATCTAGTCTGACAGGCCAGAGAACTTCCCCGAAATAATTCCTAGAGCAGGCCGTTTAGAAAAAAAGATCGAAACTTAATTTAAAAATAGTGATGGAGAATCCACTCTGACCCTTGGTCAATTGTTCCATTGGTTAATTACTCTCACTGTCAAAAATGTAGGCTTTATTTCCAGTTGGAAGTGTCTAGCTTTAACTTCCAGTTATTGGACTGTATTATACTTTTCTCTGCTAGACTGAAGAGCCCATAATTAAATAGTTATTCCCCACATAGATATTTAAGGACTGTAATCAAGTCACTCTTAATCTTCTTTTTTTAAGCTAAATAGATTGAGTCTCTTTGAGTCTATCACTGTAAGGCAGGTTTTCTAATCCTTTAATCATTCTCATGGCTCTTCTTTGAACCCCTCCAATTTATCTACATCTTTCTTGACTTGTGGGCACCAGAACTGGGCATCATATTCCAGCAGAGGTCGCAGTAGTGCTAAATACAGAGGTAAAATCACCTCCTCTTAACTCCTACTCGAAATTCTCCTGTTTATATATCCCAGGATCACATTAGTTCTTTTGGCCACAGTGTCACACTGGAAGCTCATGTAAGGTGATTACCCTCCATGACTCCAAAACTTTTTCAGAAGTCACTGCTTCCCAGGATAGAGTCCCCCACTCTGTAAGTACAGTCAATATTCTTTGTTCCTAGATGCATATACAGCAGAACCCCATTTATCCAATCTAATTGGTATAGGGGCCAGAGCAGATAATCAAAAATCCGGATAAAGGAGAGAATAGGAAAGTGCAATGCTGCCGCGCCATCTAGTGGTCACCGCAGAGATCACCACCTTCTGGACCTGTGTGCACTGGCTGTCTGGTTGACACGGAGAGCCAGTTAATGGAGGGTCAGATAAATGGGGTTTTACTGAATTTATATGTAGCCATATTAAAATGCATGTTGTTTGCTTGCATTCAGTATACCAAGCAATCCACATCACTCTGCATCAGTGACCTGTCCTCTTTATTATTTACTGCTCCCCCAATTTTTGTGTCATCTGCAAATCTTAACAGTGATCATTTTAGTTTCTTTCAGGTCATTGATATAAATGTTAAATAGCGTAGGACCAAGATCTGATGCCTGCGGGACCCCACTGGAAATATACCCACTTGATGATGATTCCCTATTTGTAATTACCTTTTGAGACATATCAGTTCGCCTGTTTTTAATCCATTTAATGTGTGCCATATTTTATATTGTTCTAATTTTTTTAATCAAAATGTCATGCTGTACTAAGTCAAACACCTTACAGAAGTTTAAGTATATTATGTTAATACTATTACCTTTATCTCCTAAGCTTGTAATCTCATAAAAAATATGTATCAAGTTTTGTTTGACATTATCTTTCCTGGGATCTGTGTCAGGCTGACAGACCTAAATTACCTGGGTCATCCTGTTTACCCTCTTTAAAAATTGGCACATTAGCTTTCTTCCAGTCTTCTGGAAATTCCCCAGTGCTCCAAGACTTATTGAAAATAAATATTAACAGTTGAGTGAGTTCCTCAGCCAGCTCTTTTTAAACTCTTCAATACAAGTTATATGGATCTGCTAATTTAAAATGGCTAACGTTAGAAACTTCTGTTTAACATCCTCCAGAGATACCAGTGGAATGGAAAGAATGTTATCAGCACCATCTGATAAAACTAGTATCTATTTTTCCTCAAATACAGAACAGAAATATTTATTGAACATTTCTGCATTTTCTGC
This sequence comes from Chrysemys picta bellii, assembly GCF_011386835.1. Taxonomy (NCBI): domain Eukaryota; kingdom Metazoa; phylum Chordata; order Testudines; family Emydidae; genus Chrysemys; species Chrysemys picta. The sequence continues at coordinate 8,750,987 of NC_088797.1, forward strand.
ATCATTATTGATAATTTTACCCTTTCCATCTAGTAATGGACCAGTACCATTGTCAGGATTCCTTTTGTTCCTAATATATTTATAAAACCTCATATTGTCCTTAATTCTGCTGGCCATAGATTTATCCTAGTGTCCCTTTGCTTCCCTTACCAATTTTCTACAATTCCTAACTTACGATTTATATTCATTAATATCAACATCTTCTTTCTTCCATTAGTTATACATATTAATTTTTTATAGAGGTCTACACTTCCCCTCTAAACCAGGTCAATTTTTTAATCAGAACAATATTCTTCCTAAACTATGGGATTGTGGCTTTTCAGGCATCTAACAAGGTGTTCTTAAATGATTCCCAATCATCATTCACATTTTTCTGATTACAATATTTCTCCCAGCTGATGTGGCTCATATTTAGGAAATTTATGAACTAAATTAGTAAGTCCCCAGCTGGCCTGAGTTCTCTCCCTTATCACAAGGAAGTTAACCTCAGTCCTAGCCCCTGGGAGAGGGAATGAATTAGTCATACATTCGAACATGGGCAGCGGGTATCACAGGCCAGGGGAGGCTGAGCCTCCCCAAAAGAGCCAGGCATGGTCCTGCTCACACTCCGCCCCAAGCCCCCATCTGCTTCCCGCTCTTCCCCCGTGGCCTGTGCTCGCGGCTTGGGCATCCCAGTGCTTGGGCTGCCCGGTGATCCGGGCCTCGGGCATCCCAACGCTTGGGCCACCCGGTGATCTGGGCTTCGGGCATCCCAGCGCTCGGGCCGCCCAGCGCTTGGGCCGCCTGGTGCTCTGGGCCTCAGGCATCCCAGCGCTCGGGCCACCCAGTGATCTGGGCCTCAGGCCGCCCAGTGCTCGGGTTGCCCAGTGATCCAGGCCTGGGGCCACCCAGTGATCTGGGCCTCAGGCCGCCCAGCGCTTCGGCCGCCCGGTGATCCGGGCCTCGGACTGCCCGGTGCGCTGGGGGTCCCCGTCCAGTGCTCTGGGGGTGGGTGGGGGGGGAATGGGTAGTGGTCGTGGTGGGGATTCAGGGCTCCGCCAGGAAAGGGCCACGGGCAGAAGGGGTGGGGCTGCGGGCTAGCCTCCCTGAATGGGTGGTTCACATGTCACCCATACATTCGAACACCAAGGCTCCTGCCCCATTCCTTGTTGTGGCAGACATAGCAGAGACAGCCTCATTGAAGAAGACGATGGCATTGCCTTATTTGAGTGTCAAGACCAGCACAGCTGCTTGGACCATAAAGTTTATCCAGGGATATGCAAGGAGACCTGGCTCACTCCATAGCTATTAGATCTGGACTGTTTTGGTCCCCTTAGTTTCAGGTTTATTTCATGTTTATCCATTGAAAACTATTCCCATGTCTCTCTGGGAACAGTTAAAGAAAATAAAGTTACATTATGCTCCTTTAACACCTGTCCTTTAAAATCTATTACATTTCCATGAAAGCTTTTCCATTATTTAAGAACCGTTCTATTCTGGGTCCCTCACAGTCTGCACAGGGCCTGGCTTTCAAGTACTCTGAAGATTACAACCGGTAAAGGGAACCTGGCTTTTATTTTTTTAATCATGCCCTCAGAATAACTCATTCTCCTGAAGGCACAGAGCTTCTCACAGGCAATAAATCTGCAGCTCTAAACATAGACAGAAGGTGGCTTTCTAAGATAGGGATTTCCTAATGAACTAAACATCGTGAACACAGTGGTTCTTTTCCTACAGATGACTGATCTCTCTGTGGACAGTAACAGAGTTAGGGCCAGAGTCTCAGCTGGTGGAAGTCGGCATTGCTCTGCTGATGTCAGTGGGGCTCCATCAATTTACACCAACTGGGATTCTACCCAAAACCAGTGACATGACAAAATCCCTCTATAGACAAAGCCTGAGAAAGCCTGGATGTGGGAGAAGGTGGAATGTGTAAAGAGTTTTTAAAAATATAAGGCCTTGTTGACATACAAATACCAGTATAGCTGGTGCAGTTATACTGGTATAAATGCGCTTATATCACTATAGCTCATTGACATACTGGACGGGGAATAAGCTATGCTGGGGTAAGACAATATATAGTACAAATACTGTGTTTAGACCAGGCCTACATTAAAGAAATAACTATTATTTCTGTGTGTGTGTGTGTGTGTGTGTGTGTGTGTGTGTGTGTGTGTGTGTGTGTGTGTGTGTGTGTGTGTGTGTGTGTGTGTGTGTGTGTGTGTGTGTGTGTGTGTGTGTGTGTGTGTGTGTGTGTGTGTGTGTGTGTGTGTGTGAGAGAGAGAGAGAGAGAGAGAGAGAGAGAGAGAGAGAGAGAGAGAGATCTCCTTTAGCTCAATTGCTATAGACCTTTGGTTTAGAAGATAAAAATCCAGGTTCTAGTCCCCGCTCCCAGGGAGCTCAGTATGTGATTTATCTGCATTGTCTGGAGCCCTTAAATCCATTACAATCTGATCACAGCTTCATTTGTCACGAGGCCATTGTGATTTATTTATGAACACACATGCTACCATAGATTAGTCATTTCATCAACTTACACTTTTGCTGCCGCTGACATACTGCTGCCAATTGCCCCCCGTCGTGAAGCGTCTGATCCATTAGTGTTTTTAAGTCACAGCCCCATCTGTTGCACTGAGATAGCTTAAATAATGGCAACGCCTAATTGCTCGTTTTTACCCAATGAAATCACGTTCATCATTTCTGATGGCTGTAATTATCGCATTTATCTACTGTTAAGTAAAAACATTTTCTCTCTCTCTCTCTCTCTCTCTCTATATATAATATAAAAACATTGTGCCATGGAAAGCTGCCTCAAAGATTCAAGTGTAAAAGCTATCACAATCATTTGCACTTCTACTGCGCCATCCAACAGCGAATCTCAAAGCGCTTTAAAAATATTAAGCAATTAACTCTCACGACAGGCCTGTGAGTTAGGTAAGTAAGTGAGATTCCCCCATTTTATAGATGGAGACATGTAGGCACAGAGATTAAGTGACTAATTCTGAGAAGTGCTGAGGACTCACAACTCTATTTAAAGTCAATAGAATCTGTCGGTGCTTAGCATCTCAGAAAAAACAAGCCATAAATAACATACTTGGGACCACATAGGAGAAACAGGACCCAAATTTCCAGATTCCTGCTCTAATAAGACAGGCCTCTCTTTTACCCATGGAGATTTTTCACAAATTGTTAAATAGTTGGAGGTATAAATCCATCCTTGACTCTTCTTCCAATTCATTACAATTAAACTACTGATACAACTCCCGGAATTAACCCTTGAATCAGGCGTCTTGTGGTTGTTAAGATTCTCTGAACTTCAAGTATCAGAGGGGTAGCCGTGTTAGTCTGAATCTGTAAAAAGCAACAGAGGGTCCTGTGGCACCTTTAAGACTAACAGAAGTATTGGGAGCATAAGCTTTCGTGGGTAAGAACCTCACTTCTTCAGATGCAAGAAGAAGAAGTGAGATTCTTACCCACGAAAGCTTATGCTCCCAATACTTCTGTTAGTCTTAAAGGTGCCACAGGACCTTCTGTTGCTCTGAACTTCAAGCATTTTATGTTATCTCAAAAATGCAATGATGTGGCCACTTTGCAGAATTTTAGAAAGTTAAATCTGGACTATTTAGCACAGAACAGAACAGCGCAAGAGCATTCAGTGATAGGGTGTACTGAGTTGCAATTGTTGCGGCATCTCGATCACGTCCTCAGTCATACAGGCTGTTCTGTACAGGGAGACCTTGCATTCCCAGTGAGTTTCCATGGGGGGCTCCACACCGTAGCTTGCAAAGCCCGGAAGGCCAGAGATAACGACTAATTAACGATTATATGGCACCCTTCTTCCAGAAAGATCCCAAAGCCCTTTGCAAGCTATATAGAGTCAGTTCATCTACCGACATTTGATAGCGAGCACCAGTGCTATGCAACAGTTTAGGACAGGAAGCCGATGCCTTTTCCATGTGAAACATGAGGTGGAATTTTAGGTAGGCAGAATGTAGTTACTCAGCACAGAGGGGGACCAGGGCACATGTAAAACAAGTAACATGGGATCTTTAGGGACACAAGTTATAGGGACGTCAGTTTTACATTTGCATTTATTATACCCTCAAGCACAAGACCTAGCTTTCCAAGGGGAACGTCCTTTAGTTTGTGAATCTTTTCTTTAGAGGCTTCTTGCAGGCAGAGACCTCCTACTGCACAGCTACAAACCAGCCTCTTCAGCAACACACACACACACACACACACACACACACACGTCAGTGCTGCAAGCGCTCACAACCCAGTATCCCCACCTTGCTCTTAAAGGGGCAGCTCCCATTTTTCCCGACTGCATAATCGATATAGCTATTTACAAAGCAAACACAACCCCAAACAAATATTCAAAATGATGACTAAATATAAACACTGGCACCTTACGCATCCAAGAGAGGTCACCTCCAGCAGCGCCACGCTGAGGTAACGCCTTCAAGGTTTCAGTCCAGCTGCTCTATCCAGGGAAAGACTCACTTCCCGCACGTGCCATGAAACAAAAATGATGTGACCTGAATGAGTCTAATCATTGCCAGGAGAGGAAGGAGGTGAGTTCTGTGCCTCAGGTCCTCCACCGATCCTGATGCTATGAGGCAACGTTTGCCCTACATCTGTGGGCATGGAAGGCCAAAACAGTAGAACCAGCATGCTCCTGTATAAGCCTTGAGAGCACAACTCGAGACACCTGAGTGCTGGGGAACTGGGCAAGACCTTCTTTAACACACAGGATGAGGTAGGGACATGACTGCGACATGGCTATTTGACTATACACGTGCATTGCCCCAAGCCTCACTCTCACAGGGCAGGACTTTGAAGGCCGTTGCTGCAGCAGCTGTGAAGTGGCTCTGCAGCTCAGGAGAAGGATTCCATCTCCCACTGACCTCCCAGAGGGTAGGGGGCGATATTATTATTTTGTATTGAGGTAGTTCCCAGAAGCCCAAATCAGGGCTTGGGCCTCCATTGTGCTAGGTGCTGTACACACAGATAACAAAAAGACTGGCCTTGTCCCCTAGACCAGGGGTTCTCAACCTTTTTATTTCTAAGCCCGCCCCCAACATGCGATAAAAACTCCACGGCCCACCTGTGCTACAACCACTGTTTTTCTGCATATAAAAGCCAGGGCCAGCATTAGGGGGTAGCAAGCAGGACAATTGCCTGAGACCCCCACTCCTCACAGGGCCCAGTGACGCTAAATTGCTCAGGCTTCAGCTTCAGCCCCAGGTGGTAGGAACTGGGGCAGCGGGGCTTCGGCTTTCTGCTCTGGACCCCAGTGAGTCTAATGTTGGCCCTGCTTGGCGGACCCCCTGAAATCTGCTCGCAGCCCCCCAGGGGGCCTTGGACCCATGGTTGAGAACTGCTGCCCTAGAGCTTACAAATGTCGCCCTCTAGTGTCATAGGAAATAAAAAGGGGCATTACTAAGGGAGATCATCTTTAGAGCAAGAGGTAGAGGCCTCGGCTTTTAGAACTGAAAAACAAGGAGCTAGTCCTGGCTCCCCAGGTACGTACATGCAATTTATTTACCGGTAGCCCATCAGTTATTTAATCTGGTTTACTCAAGATCTGTGCAGGAATCAGGATTTGACCCAACAGCTCTAATAGCTGCCAGATCCCATTTCCTGCAGTTACATTTTCATCTTCTGTCCACTGTGCCTTGCTAATATGAACAGGGTGACTGGCAGTTCTTATTAAAGAATTTACTGCAAGATGAACCCTGGCAAAGACAAGACACCGATATTACAAGCAGTTTGGAGATAGATATGAATTTGTACGTATTTCAGCTTAATCAAAATAGGGTTTTTTGCCAATGCACATTTATATCGGTTATATTTTGCAAAAGCGTATGTCACTGTATATACCCAATCATTGATATTAATGATAGGGTGAGAGGGGAAGGGATGTTGTCTATTTATTGATAGGAAAATGGTAAAATAAGGAGAAACTTAAATAGACTCAAGCCCTTGATTCCAGTCCTATCTCCTGCATAAAATCAAGAAACAAGTGGAACAAAGCGCAGCATGGAACCCCGCTCACAACAAAACCAAACAGAAAACTGCAGAGGTAGTGGATTCTCACATTTTCCAAAGAAATCAGCAACCCCTTTTTCTCTCTGCACAAGTGGTCAGCTCTTACCTAGTGCAGGTTTATGCAACTCAAAAGCAGAGGGAGGGGAATGAGAGGAGAATGATTGTCCAGGATGTTCAGACATTACCGAATCTCGGCAGCAGTCTTAGTTTGCAGACAAGCAATTCCAGCAGGTTTTATGCAAGCAGGTGATTTACTCAGATGCTTAATGAAAAAGGAGTGCACTAAAAGAACATAGGTATCCCTTTCTATATGCGTGCATGTACCAAGGTAAAGCAAAGGGGAAGACTGGGATTAAATGCTGTTCAGAGGGGTTTCAACACAGCATTTAATTTTGTCAGTGCAAACTGGATTATCATCTAGCAGAGCTGGGACTTACACGTGTTATAGCCTTGTACAGCGTACAGATAAAGGGCAGAACTGTGGATACAAAATTAAAGGACTAAAGCCAAATTCTTCTCTTGGTTATGCCAGAGTGAATCATGAGTAGCTTCAGGGAAGTCACTTTGGATTTACACTCATTTAACAGGAGGCTAGCTTTTACACGGAGACAAACTGAAAATGGAGGCGACACTAATTATCTTTGATTTCACTCATGAAACATCACTTGCAGACAAAACACATGTCAGTGAATTCTCAATGTCAAGTTATGGAGGCATATTTTGCACAACTTCAGGAGTTTTTAAAAATACAGTCTAAAAGGCAAAAAGCCCATTTCTTAGCCACGAAGACCAATTCCCCATGATATCCGGCTCCTTAATGTTTGGAGCAGAGTAGAACCTGCAGGATATTTATGCTATTCCCCCCCCCCCCCGTCCCCCCGACAGTAACATCCTCCCTATTCGAAGCCAGTAGTTACACACAATATTTTTAGACATCATTGTGTCATCACGCTAAAAAAACCCCAACCACCGTATTTAGACGCTGTGTAAACAGGAAGCCTCGCAAACGTTTAAGTGAAAAAAGCTGACAAAATAACATGTCTCATGGAACGGCGGCTCAAGAGTGTGAGTCCTAAGAGGGTTTGAGTCAAAAATAAAACAAAAACTCATTACACTCCCTCTACAAAACTGAGATTTCATCTCCAGTGACAAATTACAGACAGCCACGGTGTGGTTTAGCCAGACAGATCTATCACAGTCATATTTTGAAAGCTTTTTTTTTTTTGGAGTGTGGATGTTTTAAAGTACTATGAAGCCACCTTCCATTTTTACAATTATAAGTAGGTAAAGATACTAAAAAAATAGCGACGAGGAAAAGAAGATTTAAAAGAAGCTGCGTATAATTTTGAGACAACATTTGGAACTGTTTATTTACCATCAAAATACTCACACACGTCATAGCTGCTTTCCCTTGGGACTCCACTACTCTGGGGTTTTAGCTGCCAGTAAAGCTACATGCAGATGCCCTAGTGTCAATTCCTAACATAGACGTGTTGCTCTAGTGAATAATTGTGATTTATACTGGTGCAGCATGTCTACATGAAGCGATCACACACATAGCTATACCAGTGTTAGCAAAATAATACAAACCCAAAACAGTGTGGACGAGGCCTGACTCAAACTCCTTAATATTCCAAAATGATTAACCTGCAATTTGAGCCAAAAGCCACCGGCACTTACACATGGAAGTGATTTTACTCAGGTGAACAGTCCCTTTACAGCCATCTGTAAGAAGAACTCTGTGGGGTCCTCTCCAGCTCAGGTGGCTGATGTAAATAGGGTTACTCATATGCGTCAAGTTACTCACCTAGGTAAAATGTTTGTGGGTCGGGGCACAAGTTTGATACTCAAGACAAGATTCCTCAGTTTGCATCTCTCTTTCTCCCTCCCCTCTCTTAGGGTACGTCCAGACTACCTGCGGATCGGCGGGTAGCGATCAATCTATTGGGGATCGATGTATCGCATCTCGTCTAGACGTGATACATCGATCCCCAAATGCGCTCCCGTCAACTCCGGAATTCCACCAGGGCGAGCGGCGGTAGTGGAGTCGACAGGGGAGCCGCAGCCGTCGATCCTGCGCTGTGAGGATGGGAAGTAAGTCGAAATAAGATATGTCGACTTCAGCTACGCTATTCCGTAGCTAGCTGAAGTTGCGTATCTTACATTGACCCCCTCCCGCCCCCCAGTGTAGACCAGGCCTAAGGGCAAATCCTGCAGTGAGGCAAAATTCCCATTAGAGTTTTGCCTGGAGAAGCCTGCAGGATTTGATCCCGACTGCACAGAGTGCTTCACTCACCTCATTCCTTTCTTTTTTTCTGGATAGTCAGCCCTATTTCCATAAGCATCTCTTAGTTTAGTCGCACAAGGTTAAGCTACACTATGCAGAAGAAAAAGCCCTAGAGAATATTTCACACTGGGGAAGGAGTCTATATAGATGCATACAATGCAGTGTGTGACAGAGCCCTTTTTTGCTAAACAAATAGCTAATACAAGCTGCAAAACATGTAATATTATGCAGGGGAAATGGCCTGCAATATGCTATTATGGTGCATTGTAAAAACAGTCCAATTTATTCTGAATCAACAGTCACAGCTCGCAGCAACAAAATCTACAGCGGCTAAAGGAGTCAGATTCATGAAGAAAACATGTATGGACATTCACTCATGCTGCAAAGAGGTTGGTCGGTTAGTAAGTGTTGTCCCATTTTGCAGATGGGGAACTGAGATACAGAGGATGAGCGACTTGCCAAAGTCACACAGGAAGTCTGTGGCAAAACTAGAAGATCGTTTAGTTCTCTTGGCTCCCAAAGTCCTGGGCTTTAATCCCATGGCCATCCATCTAGCAGGAGCTATGCACATGACCCAAGAGGAAGACAAGTTCATTAGGGCTGTACTCAAACAGATGAGAAATTTTAATCTTACAGTTCCTTTCTGAGCTGGAGTTAAAAAGGATGTAACTTAGCAGCGCCGTTCTACCCTTCTGGACATCATATGAAGCTTTAAGAAATACATTTGGGGTTACATTTTCAAATTGGCCCCGAAAACTACAGCTGCCAATTTTAGGCACACGTCACAAACCAGCACCATACATTTGCACCCGCACACATATTTGTACAGACACCCTCCACCACTGGACCCTTAGGTGATAGGAGTCTAGCTAGCTATCTGAGATGTGCTCACTGTGTGTGTGTTTCTGCAGTACTGCTGGTTAAAATTAAATACTTGGTTTTTCAGCTCATTTCTTAAAGCTTCATATAATGTCCTGAAGGGTAGAACGGCGCTGAACTCGTCAGCTTTCCCCAGCAACCACAGAACCTTTATCCCAGCCACAGCACGGCCAGCAACTCCTCCTCCTCCTCTGGTGGAGAGCACTAAGCCAGGAATCTCCAATCCCGCCTCCTCCTGGAGGTCCCTCGCTCTTTGTGCCACTCACCACAGAGTTATTTAAGTTGGTGACTCTCTGGGAACCACAGGTATCTCCGGCAAAGCAAGGGAGCTCACTGTAACACTTATGGCTATGAGAAATGGGTCTGATCCTCAAGGTTCCAGATCCAAATTTCCCCAGTGTCTGGGGATATTCCAATCCTGGCCTTAGGTCGCCTGTCCACATGTTCCCCACAGCTCCCTGGGAGCATGGCCTCCATTGACCACATGGGCTTGATCCTGCTCCCATTGAAGTCCAGGGCAAAACTTCCATTGACTTCATTGGAGCAAGACCAAGTCATTGCCCCCACCCAGACACCACTGTCCCTTCTCCCAATCTGACCTCCCCCATAACGTGGCTCCAGCTTTTGAAGCCATGAAAGAGCGTTTGGCTGAAATCCTGGCTCCGGTGATGTCAATGGGAGTTTTGCCATTTATTTCAATGGGGACATCTTGATATTTACCTTAACGGAAGCCAATATCTGTTTCGTATTAACAGCTGGCAGTACAGCAAAGCAACCGGTTATTCCTCTTGCTCCTCACACCACTGCAAAGAGACTCCTTGCTATCTTGTATTCACCAAGCCAGCTTAGTTGTAAGAGTCCACTGCAATTTCTTTATACGTGCTGTGCAGTGCGTGTCAATTTTCTGTCTCCAAGAACCCCGTGTATTTACTGACATTAATGAGAGTGATTTTACAGCATGAATGCCGTAGGAAATTGCACGGTGAGTGACTAACAATGCACAGGAATTAAATACACCTTTATTATAATATATGGGAGCGAGCTTTTTTATAAATAAAGAGTGGCGTCTCGTTCCCAGCTCATAACAGTCAGTGTCTCAACATTTTAGACGAGAAGAAAGGCAGAAAAAATAATACAAAACCGATACTGAATGATACTGGTCTCCCAGGACATTTTATCATATTTGTGCCTTTCTAGGAGATTATCAACTCTCTGAGGCCCATCTTAAAAAAATAATAGAAACAAGAGGGTTGTTTTCAGCAGAGGACATCGTTATTTCAATGCTAATGCCTCTCTGCTGATGCTTTGCATAGAAGCCTTGGCTATGTTACATTTGGCTGAGTATGAAGATACTGGGCTGGAATAGCAGGACTAAATGCTCTCTGGATAGTTTGAAACCTTCCCAAAATAGTTCCATGTATTGAAGACATTTATAAGCTTGGCTCCTGCATAGCTTCAGCTGACTTTCATGTAAGCCCCACAAGGTGAGATAGTAAAAAACTGGCAAGGTAGCAGCCCTTCCCAGCAAGCAGTCTCCCTCACTACAGGGCAGCTATGATTTTTCAGGGCCAAGTGCCAGTACGTTTTATGTGCAAGTCTCCTTTTTACTGTTCCGGTCTCTAATTCACACACAGAAAACAGTGCAGAAAACAGCGATCGTAAGCTAGTTTTCCACTCACTCGCTATTTTGTTCATCGTTTGCTGGTTCACACGGGGCCTGATGCAAAGCCCATTGAAGTCAGCGGAAAGTCATGTCATGCTTGAATTTGAGAGACATTGAAAAAATCCTTAATGACAAGCATATTGTGATGAAAATCAAGCAAACAAAAGTCCCAGAGCCGTCAAAGTGACAGAATGTGCAGAATTCCAAAATAAGGACACGGTACACACATATTGCCAAAAATGGGGAAACGTTAATGTGATATGAGGCCACTAGAATGGTAACTGACTAATGATTTCTGCCAATGCTGTCAGGTGATCCTAAAGCTGAGACTGCATTTCCTGTTGCTATGGACCATAGTTACACAATACAGTCATGCCAATGTTGTTACCTGTCTGCATGCATTCTGCAAACCTTCACATTTGTGCCTGCAAACCGGCATCTGCACAGGCAAGCCAAGCAAAGTGTGCAGCTAAGATGCTGAGGCAGGGTTCTGAAGCACCATAGGCGTATGTGTGTTTGTGGGAATGCAGCATGCCGCTGCTTGCTCCTTAGACCCCACCCTTTGTAGCTGACAATCAGCCAATCGGCACATAGGCTCCCCTAACATTCGGAGGTATTCTTATCTTCCTGAGAGAGAAACCCTCCAAAATCTGATTGACTGGGGGAAAGGTTAGCTCTCTTCCTGGAGGAACAACCCATTTCTGAAGGGGGGGGGAGCCTTTTAATTGGAAATGGAAACATTTCACAATAAATACATACATGCCGTTGGCGGTGACTTGATTATTCTGCCATACTTAGGGCTTTACACTATACGTAGGGCACTACCAAATTCATGGTCCATTCTGGTCAATTTCATGGTCATAGGATTTTAAAAATTGTAAATTTCATGATTTCAGATATTTAAATCTGAGATTTCACAGTGTTGTAGGGGTCCTGATCCAAAAGGAGGCTGGGGCGGGGAGTGGGTGCAAGGTTACTATAGAGGGGTCGCAGTATTGCCACCCTTTACTTCTGCACTGCTCCCTTCAGAGCTGAGTCCTTGGCCAGCAGCAGCCGCCGCTCTCCAGCCACCCAGCTCTGAAGGCAGCGCAGAAGTAAGGGTGGCAATACTGCAATCCCTCCTCCTACAATAACTTTGCAACACCCCACTCCCCTGCAGTCCCTTTTTGGATCAGGACCCCCAATTTGAGAAACGCTGGTCTCCCCCATGAAATCTATATAGTATAGGGTAAAAGTACACACAAGACCAGATTTCACAGGGAGACCAGATTTCATGGTCCGTGACACATTTTTCACGGCCGTGAATTCGGTAGGGCCCTAACTACATGGGAAACCAACAGCAAAATGGGACAAACATAGGCCTCAAAACTCCACAGTTAAAAGTCAGGAATATTAATAGGAAACACTCAGTGCAAATCTGCAATAAATACTGAGTCAATGCAAAACTTCACAGAACATCTGCTTTCCTTGGCAGTGACACAGTTTATAAATCAGGGCTTGTTAGTGGCATACTTATCACACACAATGCTGACACTCACAGTAATGGTGTTGTTACCATGCAAGAGGCCATGGTAATGTTTTGTTCCAAGGAGTCATGATAAAATCTACTGGGAACTGGTGGAAAAGCTCATGACAATGGGTAACTCTTGTGATAATTAAGCAATAGCTGAGGGACACCAGTTTAGGGCACGTTGCTATAAGGAAAACATTCCCCCTTCCCTTGAACACCCAAAGCTGTTGTGACTGACACAGATATGATACATCAGAGGCAGAGACAACAGTATGGCTCAGGACTGGGAAGTCAAGAGACCCATGACCTATTCCTGGCTTTGATCGCTTAAGCTCTCGGTCCTTCAATTTCCCCATCTGCAAAATGGGGATAAAGATACTGACTTCCTTTGTAAAGTGCTTTGAGATTTCCTGATGAAAAGCACTAAAAATTTTATTAAAGTTAATGTTTAAAATTAAATATACACAAGTTAAGAGGGAAGGTACTGTACATCTGGGGTCAGGCTTGAGTTATGAGGGATTACAGGTATTGGTTGCAAGGATGAAGAGATACATACATATCACATAACCAGCATAGACCCAGATTGGGGTGCAAGAGTTTTTAAAGTGTCAGTGGATAAGTGGGCTCGGGTATGCCACCCGTGGACTATATAAGGGGTCCAAGTCAGTATTAATTATCGTCATCATCCCATTAGGTCAACTCCTTGGGGTATCTGTGACTGATTCTCCTCTTCCTCCTTCCCCCCCAGCCCCCATCTCCTCTCCCTTCTCCTAGTTAGTGGCCGAAATCTTTCAGTCCTACCTTACATACCTTCCCGTCACATAAAAGAAATTTAGCTTCTCTCACCGTTGTCATTTGCAGTTTATCGCAACGTAGCTCGGACTGTGGAGAGGGTAACAGCACTGGTGACAGTCTCCTCTCAGGGCTTGTCTACACAGGGAGATGTAATAACTGTACCACTATAACTCCCTAGGTGGTTACTTTGGACTAAGAGTGTCCACAGATGGAGTTATACTGGTATAACTATAGTGGTATAATTTTACTGGTAAGTTTCCCCATGAAGATAAACACTTAACTGGTGCTGTCCATTCTACCCTCTGAATACCAGGCAGCCTAGGTCAGTGGTCTCCAAACTTTTTTGATCGCGCACCCCTATCAGTAAAAATTTTTTAAGCACGCAACCCCTGCCACGCCAACTCTACCATTTTTGCCGAAGCAAAAAAAAAAAAAGCATTCTTCCTGCTGCACACCCCCAAGCATCCTCTTGCGCACCTCACTTTGGAGACCACTGGCCTAGGTGGCCAAATGGTGTTCACTAGAGAGATGATCAATTCCTTATTTCTCAGCTGTTTTTATTTTTTAGAATAACTGGCTCTTTTCCCCTAATATTTTACTTAGTATTATGTAGCCTCAATGCGCTGTGCAGACCTGAACTCATTACTTCTCATGGTACCCTGGGTAAAGATTATGAGCCCCCTTTTACAAAATGGGGATACTGAGACACTTGCTGAAATCTACACAGTAAAATTCAGCGACAGAGCCAGGCCAGGACTCAGGATCACCCAACTCCCAGCCCGGTGCTCATTCCGGCCTCCCGTTTTTGTTAAAAACAAAAACAAGCAAGAGAGAATGAATGACACAAAAAATATCTTATCTAGTTCTTCCAAGATTGGGTTGGCAGAATACTTGCATTCTGAGGAACTGGGGAGGAGATCCTCACTGCCACCCTGGCCCCTTGTCACTGCTCCAGCCCGCTCACATGGCGTAACGTGGGCCTTAAATTTCCATATCAGCTGGAGGACAATTCCTCTGGTGCAGGCAGAGAGGAACACAGCCACGAACCTGTCTTCTGAGTACCCCTTCACAAGCTCAGGCGGGGGCAAGCTAGGGGCTGGGCCACAGTGCTATGCAGATTCTGGGCAGCGTAGCTACCCTTAGGGCACCCTGGGGAGACTGTCATAACTTAAGACAGGCTCCCAGAGCTGTCTAAGATATGCAGGGGGATACTACAGTTCCCAGAGCAGCCCAAGATGAGGAGGGTGCAAAGGTGTCTTAAAAGTTACAGCGGCCCCTCCCTGCAGCCCTGTGCTGCACCCCTTTGAGATGCACCCCTGATCTCGGTCACAGAGGACACACTTCTTTGTCGGGCATGTCCCATTTTATGGTGGTTGATCGCGCGGGTGACTTCCTGTCTCGCTCTCTCTATGGTCCATGAGTATTTTTTCTGCATTTTGGGCAGTTTCCCCATTGCGCTGCCCCTCCCTGAACGCGGCTAGAACAGCAGCCTCATTGGAAGTCTGTGTGCTCACCTCACGGAACTAATCCGCGGGCGGGAGCTCAGCAGCGAGACTGGCCCAGCACCCCCTCTTGTGTTGGGATACTTCGCCGGGCTTTTCAAATTTTGAGACAATTGTCCGCATCCAAGACACCACCCTGACCCACTTGACATGGAAACTGCCGGCCTGCTGGGGTATGCGAGCAGTTACAAAATAAAAGAGTAAATCTGCTCTTGGAGAGAGGTTTTCTCCAGGCCCAGTGGATCGCCACGCTCTGCTGTCACTGCAACCCTCATCTCTCTCCCCACGGCATGCCGCTTCCCCCCTCCCAGATTTCCATTCTTCTCTGATGGCTTCACATATGTTGCCTGCCTGCCTCCCCACTCCACCTCCCATGTTTGCTCCCTGAACTTCCTCAGAGGCATCTCTTGCTCCCTCAGTGATTCTTCACTGCTTTTGTCCTAGCCTCAAAAGCCCATGGCAGAGGGAGGGCTTGAGGCACTACAGTGGTTCTTCATGGCCCATCCCATTTCTGCTTTCCCAGCAGGTTCCCTGTAGCATCTTCCCTTTCCTTGCAGTCACTGCCTCCCTCTCCCTGCAGTTTTTCACCTTTCCCAGACTCCCTTCCTTGTTCTCTCCACAACAGCCTTTCCTCCCTGGAAGGCTGCTCACACCCTCTCCGTTCTTTCACTTCCTTCCCCCCACTTCCGATTCCTTCCCCTGGTGCCTCGCCAACTCCTTCTGCAGGATCCTTCTCTTCCTCTATGGCTCCCCCCCAAAATCCTGCTTCCCTTCTCACCCTGCCTACTCCGTCTGCACCTTCTGTCCCAGCCTCAGTGCCACCCACACTTGGCAGCCTTCCTCTTTTTCTTGGCCGCTGTCCCTCAGGAGAACTAGCCGCCAGTCTTGAACAGACATTAGGTAAACCGGAAAGGAAAAAAGGCTATGCCAGAGGGGACCACCTGAATTGGCTTTAAAAGTACAGAAGAAAAAACACCCTTCTGGAATAAGGCAAAGATTTAGCCTCATGCTCCATTAATGAGCACCCTCATCATCAAATAGAATTTCTGAGGGTAACTACGTCTTGATGCACTAGCTTGCCCGGGTGACACACACACTTTGTTAGCCATTTAAATGGTTTTGACAGAATTGGACTTTCCGCGCTTCTTTCTTAAAGGAGAACAAGGGAGTCTGATCAAAGGGGCCTTTCCGAAAGGCTGTTAATGAGTTCCATGTGCCCTGCCGTGTCTTCGGTGCCAACCCTTTCATAAGCTGTAGCGGGGATGGAGGAGCAGAGATCTTACTGATGAGACTTTGAACATTTACAAATGGAAAGGGGCTACTGTGCCAGTTACTGTCTGCCTTTCCTCAGGACTCGCTCCGTGTTGAGTAACATGGTTTAAAAATAATATTTCAAAGCAGTTTATCACGGTAAAAGCTGAAAATGCATTATCTGTGAAATCAAAAAGGATGGACCTGATCTCCAGCAGCAAAGTTGCTGGTTTAGCTTTAGCATTTTCATTAAAAAAAAAAAAAAAGCCAAAGCAGTGATTAGAACAATGGCAGGGAAAGCAGATGTAAATGCTGAGAGTAAACAAACAAACACTCCCCATGCTGCAGTTCAGAAGATGCCAGTAAAGTTAGGAGAGCTAATCTTTAGCAAAAGAGCTAACACAAATGTTTAAGTCTGCACCCTGAAAGGATCCAAGAGCAAACTCACTTTGTTTTCTGTTGTCCTCACGCTCCCCTGCTGCCTGTAACAAACTCTGCAGAGCTCTATTCTGCTTTCGTCAGGACACAGTGCAACCGCAATAAACAACGTTATCTGCAGCTGGTAAGCATCAGAAATAAATGTATTCTCTTACCTCCACGCCACAAACTCTGGTAGTTTAAAAGGACTGGAGAAACCCCAAAAGTTGCACATCAAAGAGTGCATGTACTAAGCCTTTGTATTTTTCTCCCAGTCCGAGCCGGTGGAAGTGGGGACACACAATCCCTGACTTCTTCCGTTGCCATATAATCCCAAGGAAATGACCTTACTGTTTGTTGCTTTGATTACAGATTCAGAAACAAAAGCCCTTCCAGCATTAGTCAAGGGATGCAAGATGTTGAAGGCTGATATTTGAAAGGGAGAAAAAAAATCAGTTTTTGATTTTTTTTTAACAATATCCCTTTTTGCGATCAAATTAACCCATGAAAATTAAAACCCAGCATCTACCAAAGACATCTTAGAACGCGCCAGCCCAGTGGCAACAAGCCCTCTCACTAGGGGTCAGAGCCTAGATATCTCCCAGCCCCATTACCCGGCTGCAGATTCCCCTTAAAAGGGCACCTGAGTATTGGAGTCAGCATAGCCAGCTCTAAAACATGCCCACAGTGCAGGGGGCAGAATGGACACGAGTGCAGAGCTGAGGTTTAAAGTTCTGTACTGAGTGAGGAGATCTGGGTTTAGTTCTTGCTCCAACCATTTCTGAAGCCCAGATGCTTCTGTGCATCTATGAGTGGGCCTGGGGACAAACTGATCTCAGCGGCCAACTAAGAGCCAAATAGCTATACCTTGCCTCTGACATGCACACCTGTTAACCCTTGATTTATCTGTAGGAACATCTGGGCGGAAAACGAGGGACACCATTTTCCACTGCATGCATCCAATGAAGTGGGTTTTAGCCCACGAAAGCTTATGCTCAAATAAATTTGTTAGTCTCTAAGGTGCCACAAGTACTCCGTGTTCTTTTTTCTTTTAACCACAGTTGCCAACTTTCACATGGTAAACGAGCACCCCAACTTTCACAATAAACCAAAAATCAAGTTAATCCCAGTTCAAAACAAGGCCAAAACAAGTCAGTCCCTAAGAACCCCAACACTCTATGTGACTAGATCCCTCCTGGCGTGCAGTCTGGGACTGTGGTGGGCCTGCTGTGCACCCCTGTCTCTCCCCGCCTTGCCCCAGCTTGCTGGGAGCCAATCAAAAAAAAAAAAAAAGAAGCTACAAGTTACAAGTCAAACAAACTACAAGCCAAAAACTAGCCAACAAGCAACTCACAAGCCAATTAAGCCAAAAAGAAGCCCAATTTTTGCGTTTTTTTCCACAGTTTTGGCATGTCTGCTTTTAACTGCACTGTTTTACGTTAAACCAGGAGAACTTTTCAGAGGGAGAGAATGGAAAAAAGGTAAATATTTGGCTCAAAATTGGGGCTGCCCCTGCTAAATAGGAAAGGCTGTCTGTTGCGTGGCACAGAGACGCCTCTTAACTTCGATCAGAAATCTGCGCATGGGGCAATGGTAGGGATACGTTAGAATTGGCACTAAACCCCATCCCCTCCCGCCCTCCCGTCCTTGATGGCCTGACTGAACATTGGGCCTAAAGTAGGGATAATCCATTATTTTTTGTCAAGGTCCAAATTTCTTGGTCAAAGTACAGACAAGGTCCAGACTCCAGAGAAAATAATAAATAGAACAACAATAGCAATAATAATAAGTAAATACAAAGATTTTGGGGGTCTGTTCAAAAGCGTTTGGTGGTCCGGATCTGGAACATGGTCCACCTATTGACTACCCCTGGTCTCTAGGCCTTGCTGTATCTTATTTCTCCAATCCCAGTAAACAATGCTGTGATGATCAATGCTGTGATATGCTGCCTGCATATAAGGAACACTGCATCATACACTCTTAGAGCTTAGAACTTCATTGCTTGGTATGGAAGTTGCTTTCGAGGCCCCAACCCAAAGTGCAAACTGTGCTCAGACACTGGGCGTTAAAGGAACTACTATTCATTCCAATTCAATGCAAGTGAGGCAGGAGAAGCCGCAGGTATTGTTATGGCAGGCATCCCTGAGGGGTGCTGTTACATATAATCTTCCACGCTCACATGCTAACAAGAACAAGATCTGACTCTTGGAAAGGACATGCTGCATTGTTAATTTTTGGATTGGCAAGGTTTGTATAAAGGGCACCTTCTGGAAGTGTTGCTGAATTAGCAGCAGGAGAATTCACTCTCTGCCTTGGTCTCTGATTAGAGTTAATCCTTGAGGCAGAGTTGCTCCCTAGATACAGGGGGCATTGATGTTGGGCTGCAAGTCCTGGAAGAAGGGATTGCCCTGCATGCTGGTTGATCACCTCTGTTCCAGGACTGCTGTTTGTGTGGAAACAAACAAGTTACGCTTAACTATACCTAGACTCTGCCTCACTGACTTCTCCTCTACTGGGATACTAACCTGAAAAGCCCCAGCCATCTGCAACTACCTGACAGAGGAGCAGTGGCTGTGTCAGAAAAGGACACTGGTGTGAGAGGAGGGAGTATTATATGCAGAGAATGTGGTTTGTTCTACTGTAAATGCTGAATGATTCTTTATGACACACTTTGGAGTAAAATATTTGAATAACTGAAGTCCAGCCTCCTTTCTACTGGCACAATCTGAGCCTGAAAAAATTATTTGTGGGCACAAATCTGAGGATTTATATCAGCTATTTGAACTGCACCTGCATCAGGTAGTTAAGAGACACAAGACCTCACATTTGCTCCTACAAATGCAGGCATAGGGGCTGCAAAAGGGAGACCAGCCTCTGAAAATGTAGCCTTGTATTTTTAGGAGACAATACCCCCTCTTCACTGCAGAATACATTTCTTGCAGACACTGGGCCACAGTCTCTGGTTGTGTAAATCTGCACAGTGCCTTTGAAGTTGCACTAATTTGCACCACTTGAAAATCTGGCCCATTGAACCCAGTGTCAACTGGAATGGTGGCCGAGTAAACACTGAGCAAGGGCCATAGGGTTTAGCCCATTCTGGTTCTGAATCAAACCCACTGAAGTCAACTGGTATATTTCCACCAACTTTAGTGGACTCTGGATCTGGCCTCTGAACCGGGTAGTCGGAACTACCACTGAAGTTGATAGAAGTTTTGAACACAAAGCAAGCGCAGAATAAGAGGTTCATAGTGGGAACTGGAGAAGATTATTTTTCTCTTCATGCTGATAGTTGCTTGTGCTCAGAATCATACAGGGAAATAGCGGCATATGCATAGAATAGCTCTTCAGTATTTTTCCATTTTTGTGTCCCTTATTACCACACTTAAAATAATTAAAATTAATTAGCCCAGAACACATCCACTAGGGCCTGATTCTGTTCTCACTGAAATCAGTAGTCAGACTCTTAGGCCCAAATTTTCCTGCAGTGGAGTCCCCAGAGGGTCAGGTGGCCTAGTGGTTAGCACACCTGGTTTCCAGTCTCTCATCTCCCAGGCAAAAGGAGGACAGAGATATGTGGCTCCTACCCTTTGGCCAGAGATGTCACAGTCTCAGTCTACTTTGGGGCCATACTCTCAACCGGGCCTGGTAGGGGGACCCAGGTCCTCCCTCTCCACCAGGTCCCAGCCCCTTTGGGGAGCTGCACCGGTAACATCCTCCAAGCTGAAATGCATAGTATGCCGTCCTGGGCCACTTTCTACTTATACCCTCCTTTGCTTGGGGCATGGTCCCCTACAGTCCCACTAATCCAGAACTTAACAGAGTCCAGAATGAGCAGAGCCCCACAGGGCCTGCTGGTTCTTGAAAGGGGGGTTGGAGAAGATTATCTGGGGTCCTTACCAGCGCTGAAGTCCATCTCAGGGTCAAACTTCCATCCGGCTTCCAGGAGAAGGTTTTATCTTCCCTCCAGCCAGTTCACCTTCCCATCCCCTTTCCCCTGTGGTTCTGATCTCCTTTCAATCTGCTCCTCTAGTCACAGCATGCTCTGCTGGCCTGGAGGGATGGGGCCAGTAGTGTCCTTTAACACCTTTGGGCCCAGTGTGGGGTTTGTACATCCTATCACAAGTCCCCAAATCGAGACACCTACTGTCTGATTTTCAGAGCTGCTGGGCACTTGCAACTCCAGCTGAGATCAATGGGAAGTGCAAATGCTCAACACTTCTGAAAATGCAGCCTTATATGTGTAAAATTGGACTTCTAACGACGGGGCATCCAAATTACGGACCACATTTAAAAGCCTGGCTTTTATTGACTTCAGTGGAAGCAGAAGCACTATCGCCAACCCCACACATTCAAACATTGTGAGTCAGGCCCCCAAAACTATGAGATTGGTTTAAAAATCATGAGATTTCTAAAAAGCAACAGAGGGTCCTGTGGCACCTTTAAGACTAACAGAAGTATTGGAGCATAAGCTTTCGTGGCTGAATGCCCACTTCATTGGAGCTTATGCTCCAATACTTCTGTTAGTCTTAAAGGTGCCACAGGACCCTCTGTTGCTTTTTACAGATTCAGACTAACACGGCTACCCCTCTGATACATGAGATTTCTAGTACATCTTTTTGGTTCTCTATTTTTGCCTTCTGTCTTTTGAGCCTTTCGGGTGCACTCTGATCATGTTTTCACGCTTTTTTTTTTTAAATGCAAACTGAGATTACCACCTGATCACATGACTCCAGGGACTGATGCTTTAAGAATAGTACTCAGGGATCACGAGACACATAATACAATCACTAGAGTTGGCAACATTGCAGAACTATGGCTCTTGTGTTCACGCAGATTCAATAAGTTACAAATCAGGGTTGCAGTAGTTAAATGAAAGGGTCACAGCTGACATGGTTTTAGTAAAAAGGTGTGTTCATTTCATAAAAAACGCAAGAACCAAGATGGAAACTAGACAGTGAGTCATTTTTCCTTTTAGCAGCAACAGAAAATGTGACTGTTACCAGTGTGATGCCAACTTCTGCCCTGAGTGGAACAACAACCTCGGTCAGGAATAACAGGGACATGTGGCAAGAAAGAGAGAAGGCTGCAAAGCCCTTGGGAGCTTCCCAACATAGGATGGCACTACATAATTCGGTTGTACACTTCGGGCATATGCAAGTTTTCTGAGGGGGAAAAAAAGATCAGAATCTGAAAAAATATACAGTGTACCTCTGGGTGCAGGGAGGACTAGCAGGTTTACAATGGCACCGTCAAACCAGGCCCCCCCTCACCTTGAGACCCCGCCCCCACCTTTGCCCCACCTCTTTCCACCCCCATTCCGCTTCTTCCCTCAAGGCCCCACCCTCACTCCAACTCTTCCCCCGAGGCCCTGCCGCTCGCTCTTCTCTGTTGCCATCCCCCACCACCCCCCGCATCCCCTGGGTCACCCTTGAGGCAGGAAAAATAAGTGATGGGGCCATGGCCCCCTGTTCCAGTGCCCTTGTTTCCAGTTGTCCAGTTTTCGACCGGAAAGTTCATTCAAAAAGTGGACCTGACAATGTCGTCAACACTGCTGACTGGACACTGAAAGTCCAGTTATAGGAGTGACTGCAATGAGCCTCCCCGCCAGGAGGGTGGGAAGAGCTGCTGATGCTGCCTGGAGGAGCTACCGCTCAGCTGGAGAGGGAGAGAGAGAGAGAGAGAGAGAGAGAACGAGCTGACTCCCAAGGACCCGGCTTTGGAGGAGAGAGGTAGCTGCCCCAGAGGGGATCCTGTCCGCCCGCCCTGCCCTGCCCTGTTTGTCCCCAGCCCCTGCCTCGCTCTGGCCAGGGACTGACCTCCCCTCCCCTCGCACTGTACTTTTCCACAACTCCTGCCTCACTCCAGAAACCGACCCCCTGCTGTGCTCTTGCCCCTGGATTCCTGCCTCGCTCTGAGGACCAATCCCCTCGACCCCATGGGAGCCTACAAATATGTTTGGTGCCAGGCCCACATAAGGTTAATCTGGCCCTGGCAGGGAGATATAGGGACATGCAGTATTTTGACCGGTGATGAGGGCAAAAGGCAAAAGTAGTAGGAGTCTAGTAGCAAGCTATAGTTCTGCAACTGGGAATGCCACTGGGAGCAGCGTTCCTTTATGGTGTTTAGGGTTTGTAGCACCAGGCCTTTCAGTTGAGGCATAATCCATAGCCAGCTCTAAGATGACACCCCCCCTCCCAGCCAAATTCAGGTGTGGGGAGAACAGTTGCATATTGGTTGACATCAGTGGAGTTCTTCATCTACACAGGGCTAAATTTGCCCCTATGGAGTCAAATTTTAAAAATTCATATGTGCAATTTCATGTCTAATGTATGGGTGCAATTGCTGCATTTGCACATGCAAATGGAGGCTTAGACTCACAACTGGCTCTTGCACGCACACACATACACCCCTGCTCTGAACAGGCAACTGCAGTAACTGCGAGCAACAAATGCAGCATTATGAATGCAGGTATAATGTTAGGCTCTAGTGTTCCCTGGTGGGAACCTCCTCCAGGAAATAGTATCTTCTTTTTAGAAGAAAGGGTAAAGATCACAAATGTTAAACTGCCACAAACTTAGAAGCAGAAGTTAGTATTAAAATGGATGACAGCTAATTGTGGGGCCTGGCATAGAAAAAACATTTGTACTGTCAAAGTGGCACACCAATGCTTTAGATTTTTACAAACAGAAGTAAAAGGCAGTGTGATCTATTATAAAGGGCAAAGAATGGGAGTCAAGGACCTGAGTTCTAATCCTGGCTTGGACCTAACCTGCAAACTGGGACGTGTCACTTCATCTCTCGGTGCCTTTATTTCCCTGATCTAAGCTGTTTGGGGCCAGGACTTGGCTTACTATGTGTTTGTACAGTGTCCAACAGAATAGGGCCCTGATCCTGATGGGGCTGCTGTAATATGAATTAATAATACTAGTAAAAAGTCAATGCAATTCACCAGATTGGTTCATTATGTGTCAGAAATTCCAAACACAAACATCACAGCCCCTTGAATGGAGGGACACAAACAGGTCATCTTTAATCCAGGTGATTTTCAACAGTGTCAAATAATGAATGGTTCCTGGACCCTACAAGTGATTAGACACAGAGCTAGAGAGGCAGACAAAGTTTACATGACAAGAAATTAGTACACTAAAAAAAAAAGGCTGAAAATAAGCATGTCCCCCTTTGTACTCTTATTCAGGATTTTGGGTGAGGTGTAAGGAATTGACCTATAAATGGCTTAGAATCTTCCTACTGGAAAGGCTGCCTCTCTTCCTGTGGTATACAGCTACACTAGAGATCAGCATAGACTTTCAACCTAGGGCGCACTGTTGGTACAAATAAGAAAGGGCTCCTTTCAGGGGATTCTTTGCAATTCTTTCCTAACTGCTTTGGAATTTGCTCCCCCTTTGCTCTGAAATACCCTAGATCTAATGACCTTCAGGGCACATAGCAAAGTATTTTATTTTTCCTGGGCATCTGAAAATAGGGAAGGGGAGAATTATAAGGATGCTGGCAGAGGGCAGCAAATTGAGTTTTTACATTGCATGGCTTGCTGATGGAGGCTTAGAATAGATTATGCGGCCTCACATTCAGGGTATTATTTGTCTTGTATTTTTATGTTACTTATTTTTAATCATTTGTACAAATCTAAAGAAACAGTAATTTACAGAGAGAGAAAGAATGAGTGTGTGTGTGTGTGTGTGTGTGTGTGTGTGTGTGTGTGTAAGGATAACTTAAGCTAATCTATCCCAATGCTAATAACATTATCCTCTTTACAGTCACTGAGAATGTGCTTGTCTCCATCTGTACAGGAGATCAGTAGAATTACTAATGACTAATTATGACTCCGATGTCTTAAGAGTGATGCCCTGATTTTTAGGGACAGTAAAACTAGAAGACAAAGATATTGCAGTATTATTTTAAGCACTCACTATGCATTTGATCTTTACGGAACATAGGCAAATGGAAAGACAACGATAGAAACCAAAAAGGACAAACAGAAATGGAAAAACACAGTGAGCTAAAATTTGCCCTAAATTCCATTTATGCAAACCCGTCACCCAATGAAGGGGAATTAACCAGACGTTCTGGAGAAGACTGAAATATCTGTGGAAATGAAATACAAGGAGATTCCCCATTGGACCCCGCTATAAGAGTTTGTTTTTGAAAACTAACACCAGCTACATTTGAAATGTTAACGTATTAGTGAACCACATCAGACTGAAAAAAATTACAGCTAATATAAATGGTTAGTGAATAGAGGCCACTGTTTTGAAACTGGCACTGTGACATCTAGAAGGAAATGAGATGAAGCTCATAGTCTGCTTATGAAGTTTGTCTGTTAAAATGGGAGGGAAGGGGCAGCACAAAAAAATTATTTCATTTGAACAAACTCTTTCAGACAGAAACTGTTCTATCATGAGCTCAAATGGAAACGTGTCTGGCAGAGATATTTGGAAAGTTGTTTTTGGAAAGTCGAATGTGTAAAATTAAACCTAACTCTGAACTGGCAGGGTGGGGTGTGCCCTGAGCAAAGCTCTGTTCTCAAGACTTCAGAAGGTGTTAAAATAGTTTAAAACTTGCTTTCAGTTGCTGATCATAAAGAAAACCATTGCACTGTGTCGGAATGTTCCCTGCTTGCGTGGGGCGTTTGGGGGGAAAAGGGACTTTTTAAATAATCAGTAAAGTCCAAGACAAAAATACAGGAAGTATTTCTGAAAGGCATAATTGCACTGATTCAAATCCATTTGCAAAACTGACTATAACCACAGCAAAGGTTTTCAAAAGGGACTCACGATCCTGGGAGCTCATCTTGAGACACTTAAAGGGGCAGGTGCTCAGCCCTTTCTAAAAACCAGGCCCCTTTAAAGGTATCTCATGTTGAGCTTCCAAACATGGGGACACTCAACTCAGTCGTCACTTTTGAAAGCCTCGGCCCATCAAGGTGGACCGAGATATTCTGAAGACTCATATGAGCAAAAGCACTGGCCATTGGGCTGTATCCTGTGAGGTGTTGAACACGCTTCAACTCCCACGCCCTTGAGTATTCCACACGCCTCAGGCTCAGGCCTAGGGAACGGACTGCCTTTTCTTCTATGACCTTGAAAAGGAAAAACTAGAAAGTCTCACATTTTTGGTCAATATCTGTAAGAAAAATAAATGGTAGGGTGGGGTAGTACAGGAAATGAGCTGTCCAAACTAACTGCATTTGCACCAGAGGGAAGCAGAAATTGTCCATTTCCTCTCTTATTCCTCCACCCCAAATTAGGTGTGGAACAGACATATGGAGTGCCAAGCTTCTGCACTGTCGCTTCATCAACAATTTCTCTACCTGATCTGGAGGAAACAACCTTCCTGAGGTTAAAATGAGCTTTATCTATACATTACACAAGTTCAGCATACGTACCTGCAGATCAGACTCTGACCGACATAGGTTGTTCAGTTATACACCTAGTTTAAGAGGTGCCTCTTCCCTACTCGGTTTTTATGTCAGACATATGTTGATAATGGTGCCTCAGATTTTTATTGCATGATTTTCCTTGGGCATTAGAATGGCTTCTCCTCTTATGTACGCGTGGCACACACACCCGCACATGCCAACATTAACAGCTGAGCCTGGAGTCAGTTGTGTTTTAACTTGCAAAACCCACTTGTCCACATGTCCTCAATTTGCCCCAATAGGCTCAGAGCATGAAAATTCTATCGCCTGACGTGCAGGTATTAACAATGGAAGAGAATGCTCTGGGATACATGCATGCAAAGTAACATGCAAGGTAGTTTGGGGACTCATTGATAATCAGGCCAGTGGTATGACAAACAAGCACTATGTGGGAAAAGCACTGGTATAGCAGGTTCATGTATCCAACATTGCTCATTAGTCTCAAAGAGAAAGAGAGGGAGGATCCTACATAATATGTTCTATCCCAGTTCTCTTTTCTCTTTACCTGCACTGAAATTAGATAAAACACAGATGTCCTTTAACTTCAGAAGAGAGATATCTGTTTATTTGAGGTGAATGAAGTCACATTATTTTTACATTGGAAGAAATGTCCCCGACACTCATAGATGCTTAAGTGAGCTTGCGCACCTCAGAGGGTCTCCAGTAATATTTCCCAGTGGCCCTGCAACCAGCCCAGAGAGTTACAGATATTACTGCAAAGATGTCACACCCTCTTTCCTCCCTCCCCCAACCAAATGGGTACCATGCTTGGAGACGTCTAAGCTGCATTTTTTATTTGGGATTTTGTCAAAGCCCTAATGGTATTCGCTCTTATTGACTTGCCAAAGTTGCAAAGAATCTCCATGTCACCTCTTCTTCAGCACTTTGCACCTTTTGATGTTGTTTCTAGGACAGACTCCTGGATGCTCTATGCTGTATGGAAGAGACAAGATTCCTTGGCATACAGATTCAGTTCTCTGTGACAGGAGAAATTAATGTACAGCACATTTTGTACTTTTATCCAGGGGTCAGAGAGTATTTAAGAGGGAAATAGGACACCTTGTCCCCTGCCTACATCACAGGAATTCCTCCAAATAAATAGGACTGAGCAAATAAGCATCCCAGCTTGGTTGACAACTCTGACAGCTCAGGTGATTACAGGCCTCCTGAGGAGGAGACAGTTTCAAGTTCCTCCCCTGGGGATTCTTTGTGTGAAAGACAGGCTGCCAATTCTGCGTCAGGGTCCAAAATGAGCAAGTCCCTGTGTGCAAGTGCCTCAGCGTGTGGGTGCCACTGAACGGTCAGTCAGGTCTCCAAGGCAGGTCTCTGTGGTGCCACTACCAAGAACAGAGGCCTCCAGGTACTCTGTCCACATGACAATCCCCTCACCTGAATCAAGTTGAAAGGTATAGGTGCGGAAGTTCTAGGGTATTTATTTCCCCGTCTGAAGTCAGCTCTCTTTTTAGGTTAAACATGGTTGTTGGGCTCATGGCTGAATACTGATGAAAACCTCATTCACCCTTTAAACTCAGCCTTTCAAGACAGTCATGAAAATTTACCAGCCCACGAAACAAAATCCTACTGGCCCTCCCTTTACCACAATGATTTATAGTGATGAAAAAGTGAATGGCGTTTTACCCTCTTGAAAAACAGAAGTTTACTGGCCCTAGGTTAGTGGTTGAGGCACATAAATCTAATCACCTCTAAACTCTTCATAGTTAAACAGCCGTTTTAATACCATCCACCTCGTCTTAAACCGTATTTACTCTAAGAACACCACCGTAGCTAGGTTTCTTAATTATTCACAGCTGTTAGCTAGTTAAACCATGCATGCCCTGGAAATCGAGATATAGGATGAAATATTTGAAACCAATGAGCAAATTACGCCTTCAGTGTTTTTACTAAGAAGTGACTATTGCCAAATCTTTTATATATGGTCTTATTTCACCTCTGGAATATGGACACAAATGAAATCCAGAAGGCTGTGATTATTTTCATGCAGTTAAATCCTTTTTCATCGCATGAAGTGTCTGTTCAGTTCAACTCACTACTAAAAGGATGAGGAAGAAATGTACCTTTATGTCATTAATCTGTCAAAGGTACCTATGTGGCCCCCCATTACTGGGGAATCAGAGCACTTCACAAACTCTAATGTATTTATCCTCCCAGAGCCCCAGTGCTCCCCATTTAAGTAAGGCATAGAGAGACTATGTAGCAGGACAGGGACATGAACCCAGGTCTCCCACGTCCTAGACTAGTGCCCTAACCACTGGACCATCCTTTGCTCTCTGAGAAACCTGCTCATATATAGGCTAAGGTTCAATACTACATTGAGGTCTGAGATTCTCAAGCTTCTTGCCAGCGTTACTCCACCCC
This sequence comes from Chrysemys picta bellii, assembly GCF_011386835.1. NCBI lineage: Eukaryota > Metazoa > Chordata > Testudines > Emydidae > Chrysemys > Chrysemys picta. Next base: position 8,779,133 of record NC_088797.1, read on the forward strand.
AGTCAGTGGAGTTACTCGGAGTAATACAGTGGTGAATTGGGTCCTGCAACTATACATGCAGTGTCATGTTGGCAAAGTCCTTGGGAGCCTAGCTACCCAAATTAATCATTCCATGCTTCCACAGTTCAAAATAAACAAAAACCAACCAACTCAACCCTCCTCCATCAAACTATGTTTTTAACTAGACCCTTGGATGTTCAAACATATACTCATGGCATTTCATTGCAACAATTATGGCTCACTCCTGCTCCCACTGGAGTCAATGGGAGGATTGCCATTCACTTCAATGGGAGAAGAACCAGGACCTAAAGCAATAGATTGTGGTGCATCATTTATACAACCCCCAAGGAAGGAATGTTCAGTGTAGTCATTCAACCATTTCCCATATTAATAAATAAAGCCTGAAGGATTATTACACAACCCAATTTAAAAATCTGGGGGTTGAAACCTGATTTGCGCAGCTAGAGGGTGGCTGGGTACACCCCAAAGCCTAGTATACGGAGCAAGCATTCCCTGAAGCGCTAGGCCAGGGGTGGCCAACCTGAGCCTGAGAAGGAGCCAGAATTTACCAATGTACATTGCCAAAGAGCCACAGTAATACATCAGCAGCCCCCATTAGCTCCCCCACTCCCAGCGCCTCCCACCCACCGGCAGCCCCATCGATCAGCACCTCCTACTCCCTCCACGCACCTCCTGACCAGCCGTTTGGTGGTGTGCAGGAGGCTCGGGGGAGGAGGGGGGAAGGAGCGAGGGCAGTGCAGGTTCAGGGGAGGGGGCAGGAAGGGGTGGAGTGGGGGCAGAGCCAGGGGTTGAGCAGTGAGCACCCCCCCGGCACATTGGAAAGTTGGAACCCCGGAGTCGGTGCCTATACAAGGAGCCGCATATGGCTTTAGAGCCACAGGTTGGCCACCCCTGAGCTAGCTGTTTGGCCCGCCAATGCATCTAGCGGCTGTCCTTTCACCAAAGGGAGTGAGGCTATCCACACTGGAGGTGTGGCCAGGCCCCTCCCACAACTGCTGAGCACTGGCACAGTGAGCAAATGTTACGTTTTTCCAAAGCACACATAAGTCCAGCTGCTGATCATGCTACTCAAGTGCCCCTTTGAGGCTTTCTGCTCTCTCTACCACTGCTGGGAACACATCTTCCACTAGCACTCCAGGGTGGGGCAAGTGCACAGTTTGGCACTAGAGGAGTAGGACACAAGGAGATGCAGAGTGCACATTTTCACTTTGTAAAATGCCTGTAAGTGTTAAGGATGTGTGGGTGAAGGTTTCTTTAAAAGGATGCCACATGCCTTCTTTGTAGAAGGAGAATCATGTGGTGGTAGGCGCAGAGCACAAGACTAAAAAAAATTAAAGATATAAGCAGATTAAACCCTCAGCACCAACCGTTACACTCAGTAGCTTTGGACAAACAAAAATTTGCATGATCCTTGCTTCTAAAAGTTAAAAAAAAAAAAAAAAAAAAAAAAAAACCTTTTAAAGCCCCTTTAGTAAAATACACGGATTATGTCCTTGCTCAGAGTCAGGGTATGGCTACATTACAGAGCCTATATTGGCATAGTTATGCCGCCACAGAAGGAGTATTTCTATTGGTGTAGGAACTCCACCTCCCTGGATGATGTTAGCTATGTTGCCAGAAGCACACTTCTGTCGATATAGCTGGGTCAACACTGCGGGTTTTGCTGGCATAGCTATGTCGGTCAGCGGTGTGGTTTTTCCTCACACTGCTGACTGAGATAGCAGTGCTGACGTAACTTAAGTGTAGACCCAACCTCAGTTTTTACTCTGGCAAAATTCCCACCTAGAACAATTTTGCCTTTCTTAAGAACTAGGATTTTGTCTTCAGAAAGATGGAGTAAAAACTAAGAACGGTCTTTACATTTTGTTCCATATACCTTTTAATGTACCCTTAGGAGTCCAGGCAGTTCAATTGCCAGCCTTTGTTGGAATGGAATTCAAGGACGTGAGGTACATCCATATGGCCATACAAGTGCCATTTTACTGGACATACATCATAAAAAAAGGTTCTATGCAACTTGGCCAGTTGATGTTCTAACATTCAGAAGACCTTGCCTTCATTTTAGAGCAGCACTCCCATTTGTGGGCATAGCAGAGATTTAAATAAGAATTCATATGTAGGGGCAGATTTCCATTTGATGTGGCTTTCAGATGGAAGTTACATAGCGATGGTTTTGGAGAAGAGGATTCCTACACACTGCGTCATTCGCTAGAATACAATGTATAGGGGGGAAAATCAGCCTCATTGGAATAAATGTTTACGCCTATGGTGTGATCGGACAAAATCACTGTCTTACAGTCAGGAAAAACAAATAAAGAAAACCAACTGCCAGCAAGAACTGGCTCCAACTGTGATTGGAGAACACAATACTTGCAAATATGTTACTGTATTTTTTGTCTGCAAGGCAGATGCAAATGAAGTAGTAAAGAGAGTAGCTGCTAAAGCATACTTCAGAGTACAGTTATCTCAGGACTAATTTTGGTCAGCTTTTCCTTGGATAACAACCAATTCGTGATGCAAAGTATTATGGTATGTATATTATGATATATTATGATGGAACTTTCCTTAATAGCTATTCGGGAAATGCAAATAAACTAGAAAAAATAAGCTACAGACACTTTCTCCTGCCACAGCATTTTTATCTCAGACAGTCTGATGCAAATGCAGGCTATGTATTGACTTAAACCTATCAGATTCGAAGTACAAGTGACTGTGAGAGCAACTAACCAGTCTCTTGAAAGGCTATGATAGAAAGGACAGTCAGGCTCAAAAAATAATTTTCAACAAATCAGCCTGCAAGATGCATTTTACACAGCACCAACCTCTCAAGCAGTGATGTTACAACACAGACACACAGAGCTGATTAAATCATTTGAACAGAAATATTTCACGACTCCTCAGACTTGTAGATTTCAAAACTGACTTGTTATCTTAACACAAGGGAGGCTGGAAGCATAACTTTAGTATGAAGCTGTTAATTACTACAAACGTGCTGTCTTATTAAATGACTCTTTAATCACGATCTAATACACACACATACCACTACTAGGAATTAGTAAATTTCTGCTAGACAATACTCTGGCATTTTTAAAAGCAAACAAAAATTGCCATAGGTTTACCTGATAAACTTCTCTGAGACCACACCACGTTCTCATCACTTGATGGCAAGCTCTCACTCGCTGTGTGTACCACCTTCTCAAAGTCGATACTGTCAAGTTCCAAACAAACCGGCTCCCACCGAAAAGCAAGTCTTCTACTCCGCACATGAACACCGAAGCCATGATCTACTCTTTCAAAATCCTCTCTTCCTGCCTCACTCTGTGTACACAGTTAAACGCCTGCCGTTAGAGCAGCTTCATTTTATACGGCGTGCAAAGGGTAGGGGTGTTGCGAGAAGCCAGGGTCAAATCTTAAAACAAAACTCCTCTTTCACTGTGCTTCCTGGGCAGACACAGAGGCATGCTCTGGGTGTTGCTTGAAGTCCAGCCAACGGCTGCAGTAGCTCAGCCCAACCAGCAGCTCACACAGCAGCCTTGTACTTCTTAACAGCTTATATAAATCTCTGTTAAGCTTCAGTAGCCACCACTATGTATTCTAATTACATTTTAACCCCTTTTCCATGTTCTCGGACAACAACCCCGTGTATATACACTACAGGAAAAGAATTGAGGGAAGTGGTCCTGATTAATACTCTCCACATTTTGATACTCAGCAGGCACTACACACATACCTACAGCACAGTGTGTATTCACACACACACACACACACACACACACACACACACACACACACACACACACACACACACCTTCCATCACCTCATTATCTGCCTGAAAGGGAACAGCACTGTCATCGGTTCCTTCTGGCTGAGCTGTTGATCAAATAATACGTTCGAAATCCTGCTTTAAACACCTTCAGGAGAACTCTCACGGCAATAAATATATTAATGTCTCTTTTAGCATGGCTATCGGAACCCGCAAACAATATGAGGAGAGCATTCCCCTGGAGGCCACATTTCACGTTACCGTATGCCTCCTGTTTAGTAACTGCGTCTTATAATGATGAATAAGGCTGACCATCAGCCTGCTAAAGAGAAATAATTTTGATCTACTGTTAAACGAACATAATCCTATTAATGCAGCACTTGCTGCCTTAGAAAAGCAAACAGCCTCCTGCAAGCTGAGCACCTTTGCAAACAGGCAACAGGACATAAACACTCTGAAATAATAGCCCACAAGAGAATCCCAGGCTTGACTCAACAGTCAGTATAAAATTAGGCAGCAGTTAATTGTTAATGCCAGAGAACTACACCTTTTGTTTGCAGGCTATTCCTTATTAACAAGCTAAAGGGTTCTGAAGAAAGTGGTCAGTAGGTAGGTTTTGTTTGTGACCCCTAAAAACACACACTTGAACAGCACAATGAATGGGAAGTAACAGAGTAGCGCACTGCTGAATCAACAAAGCAAGGTGTACATAGAAGAGTTGTCATGTCCATATTTTGGCAACAGTTTGGCACTGGATAGTGGTAAGACCCCACTGAAAATTTTCACCGATTCATTTCACATACAAATTGTGACATATATGGTGGCAGTACTGAGGTAGAGGACAGTGTGAATTGCCATACATGCCAACAGCACTGAAATCAAGTACCACAGAAAGGAAAAGCACAGAGGAAAGTCCCATCTTGTTGGGAAAGGAATAACCAAAAGAGAGACAGGGGAGAACGAGTTATGAACAGCTAAAGAGAAGCCAGTTGAGCTATTCAGAGAAGAGCAGCTCAACACAGAGGAGTGGACTTAGGGTACGTCCACACTACCCGCCGGATTGGATGCGGATCGATTCCCAAACGCGCTCCCCGTCGACTCCAGAACTCCACCAGGGCGAGAGGCGGAAGCGGAGTCGACGGGGGAGCCGCGGCTGTCGATCCCACGCCGTGAGGACGGGAGGTAAGTTGATCTAAGATGCGTCGACTTCAGCTACACTATTCTCGTAGCTGAAGTTGCATCTCTTAGATCAATTCCCCCCCCCCAGTGTAGACCAGGCCAAAGGCACAGCTGGTTGGCTTGCTGGATTCTGACAACAAGAAGTGGTCCAGGTTCACAGAGAACATCCAGCCCATTGGCAGAAGGTCCAGCAGGCGGGGGAAATCTTGGCGTCAACTCCCCGGAGAGAAGCAGGGAAGAGGCTGACAGAGGTAACATAGGGGCTCCATCCAGACCAAATGCATCACTGCAACACGGACAGATCTACAAGTAGGCCAAGAGAAGATACAGGTGGAGAGGGACAGACTTCATCTGGAAACCCAGCTACTTGAAGAACGGCAGTGAGAGATTGCAGACAAAGAGAAGAGAAGACAAGGATCATCAACATCACCGTGAGACAGAGAGGCTGTGTCAGGAAAATCCTAATCTGGTAGATGGAATCAGACCCCAGGTGCCAGTGCTGGTGGGTGCCAGAGACTCCAAGTTATTCCCTCGCTTTAGGGAAGGGGATGACATAGATGTGTGTCTACGTGCTTTAGAAATGGGGTGTGAATTGAACGAGGTAGGGCGAGGTGGCAGGACACCAGGTTCCAAAACAGGGGGTGGGGAGTGCTATAGGGAAGGTCTGTGCCTGGAGAGTGTGTCTAGGCTCAGTATCGGAACCAGCAGATCACAGTATCTCTTGAGGAAGTCACTAAGGACCCAATTTTTAGAGATGTTCAAGTACTCCAGCGCCCATAGACTCCAGGTGCAGCACTTCTGAAAAAAATCAGACCATTGATCTTTCCTGGCCTTCGTTCTGCCCCTGCCATCTGTGAAACAGGGGGCAGAGGCCTGGCTTGAGTAATTCAACATGGAGGCGGCTTCATTTCTTGGAAGACAGGATTAGGGAGGTAACTGGATCAGCAGGCTAAAAATGGACCGTTTGTGCTAAGAGAAGTAAATGGGTCAGTAAGCTAAAAGACAGAAAGTCTGAGCTAGCTAAGATAAGAGCGGGAACACCCAGGAAACCATTTACTAAGAACAAGGGAACAATGGACAAGAGAGATTGGCAGGGTAAAGATGAGGTAACGAGTAAAGTTGAACATGGACAGAGCGTGCTCTGCAGGGACTGGTTCCTGCAAAGTAACCAAGCCAATCCCCAAACATGGGATGCAATGTGTAGTAAATGTAATGTGAGGGGTCAATGGATATAAAGCAAGGGGGTTTCTGTGTAACTTGGATGTGCGGTATGCCCTGTATACACTCCCTATGCTTAAAGCCTGATCAACTCAAGTGTCGTTTAATTGCATGCCAATAACAAAACCTCAGGGGCGGGTTCGGAGTGAAGCTGAGTACTTGGGAATCGAGTGGATAAGGCTACTGAGTGAATAAGGTCCCAGAAGCTACCCCAGCATCCTGGTGCCATGACTTGGATCCACTCGTCTGGATCAGGTAGCGTATAGACCCCTTAGTGTGAGGGTTGCAGACTAGCATTGTGGGAAATAGCACTGGAAGGGTTTAAGGCTTAAATCTAAAGAAGTTAGTACCATGCTGGAGAAATCGGTTAAATCTAAGGGCCTATGGACTTCCCAGAGAAATATTAGGGGGAGATGGGAACCAGGTGAAAAAGGAACTCCAGAGAGTGGTATTGGGGGGGGAGGGGGGGAGAGAAATGCTTGGCAAAGCACAGCAGAGGTCTGCTAAATGCCACTAAAAGGATGCAGAGGCTACGCCAACATGATGTTTATCAGAGGCAAAAATCTAAAACTAGACAGGATTTAAGGTGTCATTGGCTCCGTGTGTTATTGTTCCTACTTTATTATATAGTTGGGAAATATACACCTGGGCTCCAGCGTCAGGGGAAGCCTGTGGAGTCTGGGGCGTCCATCACTGTGGAACACAAAGCCTAGAAATCCTCTCTCAGGCCAGCTCTAGGATGTGCCTACTTTGAGAGGTTTGTGAGGTGCCATGCAAATGTAAAGTATTGCTCAGGCCAGGCACAGGCAGGGGTGGAGTTCTGGGCCGAGCAAGGCTGACGCTAGAGTTTTTGCTGTCCTGGCCCTGCCCCCTCCCCAAGAGCCATTGGAAAGAAGGCAGCAGCTCTGGGGTAGCACTGGCTCCCGCACTATGCTATTGAGCAGACATCCCCCTCCCACCCCACACACATCTTCTAGTGTGGGGACATGCTGGAGCAGCTGCTATCAGCTGGTCACTGTCACTGGTACACCATTAAAGGGATTGTACCCTCACTGGCCCAACTCCCAGCTGGAGACACAGAAGAGAAGTGGGCTGGCGGGACCCCTTTAATATGCTATAGGTGGTTGCCTAGGCCTAACATGGGCCCCAAGTCTGGGCTTCTAGCCCTGTGCCCTTTCCTCTCAGTATTTCAACATGTGGGGTGGGCTGTGACAGAATAGTGGGAGAGGAAGGGCAGAATATTTTCAGTAGTTCTTCACAGTCTTAGCTTTCATTAAAAAAAAATGCCTCTCTATCATTCATGGCTGTGAAAAAAATCTTCACAATGCGAGTACAGATACTATGTCTGAGCTTGCAGGAAGCCTAAAACAATCTCTCTGAAGTGGGAACTTCCCCACTCTATTAAAGTCTTGTATATTCTATATAGTCTTAAACTGTGCTCATCAACATAGTATCTGAGCGCCTTCCAGTAGCAAATTAAGCAATGTGACTACACATCACAGATTTGTTCTCTCATATTGCCCCCCGAGGAAGAAGGATGTGCAGTGGCTGTCCTCTATTTAATATACATGCACATTATATAAGAAAGAAAAGGGAGGACGGATCAAATGAGGAAGATGGTGTACTGGAGAAGCGCAGGAGATGTATAGATTAAGATGTGTACGTGGCAGAGGCAATATTGGTTTAATCTTCCTTGGGGGTGGGGAGAAGGTTCAGCTTTCAAGAGTTTGGGAAATGCTACCTTAGGGTTGCAAGGCTCTAGGGGATCCCCCTCCGCAAATGTGTTTTGTGTTTAAAGTGTGAAACGATCATCCACATAGACATAGCCTTAAAGTCAAGAGAGACACTTTGCAATGCCGTTGTCCATTTCCCAGTGTTGGCAGAAATCTGCAGCAGGATGCTTCCAGTCTGAGTAAGTAGCAGAGAGAGAAAATCTGCATCCAGATAATTATCAGTCCCTCAGATAACACTGCCTCACAAAGGAACCAGCCAGAAAAATCTTTTATGGCATCTGTGCGTAATGGTCTTCACATCTCAGAGTTTAAATATAAAACAGAGAAAATAAGAAAACACAGTTTCAATAATCTTCAAGTTCCAGTACTGGAACAGCTTTGTAGTTTAAGAAAATGCTTAATGAGAGATGGAAGAATAATGTAGTTTTGAGGAGGGGGAAAAAATCACAGTCTATTGAAAACTAAAACATTTTTAATCCATATCCGTTGCCTTCAATGCCTTTTTGGTTTTCATTATCACTTAATTACAGACTGCCAGAAATGTAAATTCAAGGATTTTCCCATTTATGATAGTGAACGTTTTTTTAATTGATCTGTCATCTGTGGTATCATTTTTTTAAATTGGATCGACATATACTTGGCATAGTTACTCCTCATGCTTCCCAATCACTTTGTACATCGCCATCTGGTGGTCTCGTTTTTTTATTTACACTGTTTGGATGGATTTCGTAAATGCTCAGGAAAGTAGAGGCCCGATCACAAGAACTAGCAGACCATAAAGCCTCCCCCAGCCAGCTCTGCCCATCATCCATCAGTGTTAACCATCAACGCTTGCGGCCTAAATCCTAAACAGCCTTTGTACTCTTCCAAGCAGGCCTCAAAAATCATGCCAAGCCATGGGCTAGAGTTTGACTGTGCCTACACAACCATACAGGGGAGCGAAAACCCTCTCATACCCTTACAATGGGTACCTAGACCTCGGGTCCAGACACATAGGAGTAAAAGCCTCACTCCCCCTCTTGCTTCCTCTCCGGAGGCCGTGATTGGCAATTGGGGTTACCATATTTCAACACTGAAAAAAGAGGACATGCCACAAGGGCCCCGGCCCCACCCCAACTCTGCCCCTTCCCCACCCTGGCCCCGCCCAACTCCGCCCTTCCCCGCCCCCATTCCAACCCCTTCCCCAAAGACCCCGCCCAACTCCGCCCCCTCCCCTGAAAATCACGCATTCCCCCTCCTCCCTCCCGCCCCCCAGGCTCCGGCTGCTGCTGCACCGGGGAAATTGCTTCGGCCCCGGCGTGCGGTGGAGAGCGGCGGGAGCCGGCAAAGTTGGAGCCCGGGGAGGAGGCGGCTACGTGCTCGGATGCTACCCGCCGCCTCTGTGCCCCAGCAGATCGCGGGAGTTGTAAGTTTTGCTGCAGCCACTTGCACTCGGGGTCCCCTTACCATGCCTCCTTATTTTCCTGGACATGTTCGGCTTTTTGGAAATTCTTCCCGGACAGGGATTTGAGGACCAAAAAGCCGGACATATCCGGGAAAATCTGGACGTATGGTAACCCTAGTGATTGGAGAGGGTGGGGGGAAAAGGTGGAGTCTTGTCTCCACACTGCTCCTTGTTGGTCACAATAGCTGAATCAGCACAGGGTAGAGGCAATAATCAGATACGGGTATAGGTCATCAGCAAGTTACTGACTCCTGGAAGCAAGGAGGGAATTGTGACTCAACAGCTGTGCCCGAGTTACAATGCATACCAGGCTATTCCTGGGGTGGGTGCATTTCTTGCTCAAGGCTATTTCCAAAGGCACAGTCTAGCCTCATGTGGTGAATTTTATTATCAACAATACTTTGCACATCGCTACAGCACTTGCTCAAAATGCTTTGCAATTAATGAATTAATCCTTCATGCACTTGTGAGGTAGGGAAGTATTGTTATCATCTTTGCAGAAGGGGGAACTAAACCTGGGAAAAGCAAAGTGACTGGCCCGAAGTCACACAAGAAGTCTCTTGCAGAACTGGGTGTAGGATTTAGGTATCTTGATTCCCACTCCTCCGCCTTTACCCACAGAGCTGTCCTTCTGCCCACATTAAATACCATAAAGGTAAGAAACAAGCATCAATGTGGATGAACAAGGAAGATATTCACAAACTACTGAATGAGAAAAGAATCTAAGCCCTGATCTACATGGGTGAGCGGGGCGGGCGGGGTCAAGCTAAGATAGGCCGACTTACCTGGCCGTGAGGACGGCGGCGAGTTGACCGCTGCCGCTCCCCCGTTGACTCCGCTTCCGCCTCTCACAAAGTGGATTTCCAGAGTCGATGGAGAGCATGTTCGGGGATCAATTTATCCACGTCTAGACGAGACGCAATAAATCGATCCCCGATAGATGGATCACTACCCGCCGAATCGGCGGGTAGTGAAGGCCTGCCCAAAGAGTACTATACTAGGGAATAAGAAGCAAAAAGCCTCCGAACCTCGGACACAGCCCTTAACATCAATGGAACAAAAAAAAAGATTAAGCCAAATTTAGGATGCAAAAGGAATCGTTCAGTTTGATTCAAAGGAAGGTTTTTTGTTGTTTTGTAGGGGCCTGATCTGGTATCTACTGAAATCAATGGGAATCGTTCCCTTTACTTCCACTGGCTTTAGATAAGGCTCCAAGGGAGTAGTCAGGGTCCATTTAAAACACTTTTCTAGGTAACATTCCAGTCCCCTCACTGTACAATGGTTATCACAGAAAATACAGCAGAAGGAAACCAGTATGATACCCAAGAGAGTAACCAGAAGTATATTTGACCAGAAAAAAAGATCTCCAGAAGGGACTTTGTAGCGAAACACAGCATTTTGAAGGGAACAGAGATGATAGATGTTACACATATATTTGATCTAATGTCATTTGAACAAGGGTCATGAATTTCTGCAAAGGAACAACTGTGCACAACAAGGATTTAAAGAAAAATGTCCTTAAATAAAGTTAATGTGGGTTATAAAATACTCCAGGAAGCAACAGGAACATTGAAACAACAGTTTAAAGAATGCAGTTAGACACACATGAGAAACAAACAAATATTGTGGGTTAGAACTGCTAAATCCATAGGAGGGGATGGCTCCTAAGTGGGTTTTCGTGGTCTTCTTCCATGCTGATGTATCCTGTGTTTAGAGCATAAGTGGTAAGTTAAATTAGAGGTGCTCTTAAATCCAAAATATGGTCTATTATTAATGGACACAAAGAATCCACCTATGTTGAGTAATACGATTATCAATTTGCCCTCACCCTTGTGAGGATGAACAGTACCCCTAGATCCATTGATTAAACATACTGAAAAAATCTTATCCTGAAGTTTCCTGCTCCTGAATAAAGGACTTGCGTTCTGATCACTCTAGGGCTATGTCTACACTACCGCAATAAGTCAACCTAAGTTACACAACTCCAGCTACATGAACAACGTAGCTGGAGTTGATGTAGCTTAGGTTGACTTACTGCAGTGTCTGGACTTACCTTACTCCTCTCATTCCTGGTGGAGTAATGGGGTTGACCAGAGAGCACTCTGCCATCGATTTAGCGGGTCTTCACTAGACCCCCGGTGCATGCATCGCCGGAGCATCGATCCCGAAGTAGTGTAGACATAGCCTAGGTCTCTGTACCTTCTTAACAAGAATTATTTAAACCATTACACAGGCCTGATCATTTGAACTAGCAGATCAGTGGATAACAAATAGTTTAATATAGATATTTTAAACCACACTTTGTTATCATTTAACGGGAGCATATAGTTCCCTTTCCAAGTACATCTGATATTTAAAAACTCAGAACTTCGGAAAAATCAGGCTGTCTCTGTTAAACGTTCCAATTTTACTCTACCAGTGAATGCCGACAAAACAACGGTGAGTTAGAAGTTTTACCCAGCCGCCTCTCACTGTGAGCCAGCACCCCACAACTTTAAAAGATGCCTCGTTTAGAATTTGTCCTGTAAAATATTGATTCAAAGGACTTTTGACAAACATGGCAAGAATCACAGGACTATCTGTGAATGAGGATATCCGCAGTATGTTAATTAAGTCACATAGCTCTAACCCTTTTCCTTTTCTGTCCTCTCCCTTCCTTCCCCCCCCCCCACCTCACCCCCCACTTGTCAGGCAGTGAGCGCTAAGGCAATTAACCCTAAGGCAAAACTGAAACAACTTTTTCAAAAATCCTTTTGCCGCAGTCAGGTCCCTCATTAGCTTAGTAAAGATAAAGAGAAATAAAATTATCCGCTTCCTCCATTTTCATTATGTAACCCCTCTTAAACACAAGAGTCTATAAGAGAAACAGTAGCCTACATGCCAAGTTCTACCTACAAATCATCCACTTTCAGTGCAAGCTCTTCGGGGTATTTTTTCCCCGTGTTGGTACAGTGCCTAGCAAAATGGGGTCACGGCCCACGACTGCAGCTTCTAGGGGCTATCACAATACAAACAATAAATATGATGTAAATAAATAATAATATAATCACACTGGTCCCTTCCGGTCTTGGAACCTATGAATGAATATTAATCAGAAGAGACTTGTGATAATGGCAAGAGCTGACACCACTGTGTGTTCATCGAGCAGTGGACGGTTTGAATTGGATGTTCCTTATGTCAAATATAACCTTAAGTAGGGATAAGCAGGCTCTATGCCTTGAGATTCTGGTTAGAGCTTGTACCCTGAAACTGGACTGATTTTTCAGCAAAGTCTTTTGGCTGAAAACAGAAATATTTTGATTCAAACTGACATCCTGGTGCCTCACAGGAGTTCGGGTGGGTCCAGGTTTCTGACCTATATAGCAATACAGATAGTACACTGGTTAGATAGATCCTGAACTTTCTCTCAGCACAAAGACATTTGTGCTCTGGTTGCTAGTACCTGATAAGGGCCCCTGCTCACGGTAACGAGCCAAGGGTCACAATGGACCCAGTAGATGAGGGTCAACTTCCCCCAACATTGGTGAAGGTAGATGAACCAGTACTGCGGGCATGTGGACTGCACAGGGTAGAAGAGCTGTGTCTTTATAACAGTCATCTCTTCCCTAGGAACCAACAGCATCTGGCAGAAGAGTTCCTGGGAAAGAGGGACAGTGTCCCCCAAAATAAAACCACTCTAGGCCTCCCCAGTCCAAAGGAGGCAGAGTGAAACAAAGGGGCAACCAGCCACGACTGACTGCAACAACAGCACCAGGGTTTAAATCCCCTGCTATAACCAGCTCCAGGAGGACAGGCGCGTTCTGCATGCATAGGAGGGTGCAACCCAACCCCCGCTTACGGAAAGCGCAGCCCTGGAGCTAGACATCAGAAGACCATTCCACATCGTGCCCCTATGCAGGAGGCAGTGACGATGGTGCTGCAGACACTTTGGACATCAAAGGAGCAAATGAGGATGACAAGCATGGCCAGCAGTACATGCTGCCCCAGAGGGAACAGGCCTGGGTGGGGCCATCTCCCTCCTTCATGTGCATCAGGGAACACTTGGTACATCTTTACTACCAGTCCTACAAGTATGCCACATCCCCTAGAGAAACTAGGCCTGATTCCGCTCTCAGTAACACTGGCGGAAAGTAGGAGCAGTTCCACAGTGTGGGTAAAACAATCAAGAATACATCTCCCATGTATTAACCCCACACATGCTCCGAATCCAAATCCAAAACAATGGGGGAGGGGGAGGGAGAGAACGGGTCCAGGTCAAATAAGAGCTTACCTGAATCTCTGCCCCAGAACATACGGGGCTGGAAGCAGAAGTATTCACATATCACCCCCTCCCACTGACCCACCCACCCCCACAACCCAAGCCACATACACACACACACACACACACACACCCTGGCTCTTGTGTATTTCTAGCCCAGCTGAAAGCAAGGATTACTGGAAGCCTCATAAGATGACACATTCTTATAAGATTTCCATCCCAGATTTGCATACCGAAGAGATTTGTGCAGACTGGTCAAGGATCTGAACTTCAGGGTGCATATCTGAAATGAACCCACAAAACCTCCAGGGAGATTCACCCATCAATCCTTACTTCAGAGAACCACTCAGGGTTGTGTGAAATTAAGATATCGATGTCGCTAGACAGGGATGTTCCCCTACACGCCATTAATGTTTCTTTGGTTTCTTATCCCCTTTGAATGGCATATAACGTGTGATCAGCTGGCAGTAGTCTGCTCACTCTCACACAATTATGGACCTGCTGTTTTTTCTTAATCAGACAGAACAATATAGGCCCAGTCCAGGCTTCAATAATAAACTTATATATACTGGAATGATAATTAAAGATACGCTTGTTTGTTTTTTAATATACCAGCTATTGCAATGTGCCTACAATGCACAGTGATGTGAATTCCTTGCAATATAGATCAAACGTTCCCAACTGGAAATAACAGAGTGTCTTGCCATTTAAACATTTATAAAATAAAACAGGCTGAAGTCAGATTTCTTGAAAGGGAAATTGTTTTACACTTGCTATATCAAGGAATACAAACCCAGGTCAAGTTCAAACAGTTACAGCTGCAGCGTGTGCTCCAGTTTCACAAATTAGGATTAATCCCATTTTCAAATGTTGCAACATCTGAGAAGTGAGATCATGTGTTACCTTGACTCAACTGACATAAAACGGTACTGGCCTTTCTAATGGCATAGGGCCATCCTCAGTGGGAGTCATTTGGCATAGCTCCATTTGAAGTCCATGGAGCTACATGAATATATATCAGCTGAGAATCTGTTCTAGAAAGTTTGTGTGCAATTTAGTACTGCTGAGTGAGAGTGTCCTGTTATGATGTATGTGTTGGTAGATCACACACACACACACACACACACACACACACACACACACACTAGAATTTTCAAAAGTGCCTATGTGACTTAGGGTCCTACACTGCATTTTCAAAAGTCATTTAGGCACTTTTGAAAATTGTAGCCACATGCTTACGTGTTGATTTGCACCTCCAAATGTCCCAAACAGGCCTTGTTTAAACACCCCCACTCCTGTAAACGAGGCTCATATTATATAAGAGTGAGAGGGACTGATTTTCTACAAGTTCAGGCACAAAATTGGGTGCTCATTAGCATATCTAACATGGGGATCTAACTGCTCATTTGCACACACAGATACCTCATTTCTGTGCATGTATTTGCCTCTAAACATTAGAAAAAACACACCTCACTTTTATTATGTGATCTGCAGTGCGTGGCAATGATCTCAGACCATAACTGCAGACATTCTAACTCCCCGTCAGTCGCTTTTCCAGTCCCATACCAATAGGTTTAAAGCTCTGCCTCATTCCACCCTGCAGCTTCAGAGCAATTTATACACTAAGGGCCAGTAATGGAGCTAGTCCAGAGGTAACAGAGCAGAATTGGAACTTTATGTGCTAATTTCTGTCCAAACTTACACCCCACATAACCCTATTCAAAACAATCTGCCAAATCCTTGGCTGGAGTAAACTGGCATAACTCCAGCGATGTCAATGGAACTGGTCAAAATTTTTAGGTCAAAACCTTTTGTTTGTTTTTCTTTCTTTCCAGTGGGAGAGCGGCGGGAAAGGGAAAGACAGAGATGGGGTGGGACATCCCCAAAGCTCCCTTTGTTGTTTTTGAAAAACCAAAATCTGAATTGGCTTTGTTTCAAACTAAAATGAAAATTTTTTGTTTTGTTAAAAAAAACAAATCTGAACATTTTCAAAAACAAAACAAATATTTTTTCACTTGTCTACATTTTTCGTGGGAGATCCTTGCCATTTTCCAAACAGCCCTGGAGCTCCACTGATTTACACCATCGGAGACTCTGACCCAATGAGTTTCATCTCAGTCAACGCAGAACGTGGCCCTCAGTGGTAAAATGTGCCCTACGCCACTCGAGGGCTTGGCTCAGTACCGACTCACAGGGCAGACTGCCACCTACTAACTCATGGGAGTCACTGTCTGCAGTACCTTGAGTGCAGAAGACTGCTTCACTGATGAGATCACAGAGCAGGGTGGAATGACAGCATGCAGCACGAATGACTAGAACAAAATACAAAAACACACAGAGGCTACAAGTGCAGAGAGAATTCCTTTTTCTTCTCCACTGAATCCTCCGCAGCTCCTGACTTCATCACAGCAAGTGTTCTGAAAATCTGTCAGCCTGTCCAGTTCCTAAGCTTGATTAGTCTAAATAAAACTCTGGAAGCAGATGAACTCTGTCCTAACAGGTGTTCCACGTGAAAAGGTCTTTACTGATCTTTGTACAGCTTGGGAGAAGGGTACCGAATAGACTGCCCTTTCGTTAGCAAAGGCTAATCCCCTCCCACCCAACACCACCCCAACTTTGAAATAGCAGTCAGTTTAGCAAGTCTGTCTGCTTCAAGTCTGAAAAAGAAACCGAGCCTTTACCCGCTCTAATTTCTTTAATCCTGTCCTAGAGTGTTGCAAGGAGCCATCCTGAATTGGCAGAGAGACGGCTTAGATTCACCAATAGCTCTAGCTGCACTCTGGCAGCATCTGTTTCTGCACTGGAAAAGAGCATGGCAAGGGAGACACATTCTGCCCTGCCCACTTCCTCTTTCATAAACGCTTTAGAGGAGCAGAGCCAGCAAAACACACCAAATGCTTGCGGCTTTGAGGCAGCACCTTGCCCGGCTGGACTCGCCAGAGCAGCTCAAGAGGCACAGGAAATCATTTTGCACTTAACGCCACTCCCCCTAACATCTGGAGGAAATAAGAAAAAAAGTCAGACTTGGCAGAGTGGAAAATTGGAAACTCTTTGGTAGTTGGAGCACCCAGTGGGGAAAGGGTGGGTTATGGTGGGGCACCAGAAAATGATGAAGTTTCCACTTTTTTAATTACAGAATCAAAGGATGGCTACAAAATCATACGCTATTGCTGTGAATGGGGTGTTCGTGCCATTTCCCAGTCTGACTGTCACGTGAAATGATTCTTAGCAGGCCAGTCTGTGGCCAAGTCAAAATCCTCACAAGAGAGGAATTACAAATGTCCTGCCTTGTTTATTCCCAGAAATGGAATATAGCCATTGTACAACCTTGGCCTTTTCACATCGGGCCAGCCACCCACGTTGGGCTAGCTACCTACATCGAACGGCACTCCACTGTGTTAGCTTGGGTGCTGTTTAAATGCAGATCTGACATGCTGGGAATTACCCTTCTTTAGAAAGTACTGACACAGAGGACAGGCGATCGCGAGCCCGGGAATTGATGGTAGGAGGTACGGTTTACATCAAAGCTCTTTATGGAGCCCTTCAAGGCTTAAGGCCCAGCCCCGTAACTCTTACTCCTATATTGACTTTATAGCCGTGTCGCCAACCCTCAGGATTGCAATTGTAGCTCCCGTTGCAGCACGTCCCAGAATCAGAAGAAGCTCCAGCCCCCATGCAATCGTCACCTGCCCTGGGGAAAACCACTCCAAGCAGCTGCCTTCCCCACTTTCCTCTCACACCTCTGACTGGCTGTTCTTCCCCAGAGGGCAGGGGACAGGCGCCAGAGATCTCCTCCAACCCCCAATTCAGCAGAGGAAGTTTTTGGAGGGGCGGGACAAGACGACACAGCTCAGAGACACTGCTCCTTGCTTCCCCCTCCCCTTCTATGAAAAATGGGTCTCTCCCTCCCCACCCACCTCTAACACTGTAACACCAGTCCTCGGAAGGGGAAGAGGAGATGCCTTAGAGTTGCCCCCTAAGCCTGGGAGATAGTGGTGTGTGTGTGTGTATACGTATGTACATACGCACGTACACCACCCCTGGAGCTGCTCTCCCCACCACCAGGCCTGGGAAGGGATGAAGAACCCCCACAGCTGCAGGAGGAGCAGAGGCCTGCTACGGGGGGGAAGGGAGAGATGTGGGGCTTCGGGGCACAGAATGGCTATGGGGCTGGGTAGGCGGAGTTGATGTGGAGGTGGGGCAGAGGTGAGGGCTTGGGGGGAGGCACAAAATTAATTGATTTTGGGGCTGGGGTACAGAGTTGATGTGGGGAGAGGGACACAATTAATTTATACACGTCTCGCTATAAATTGGCAACACCAATTTTCACGCACCTATTGAGGGTGGGCAGCGGGAGCTCGTAAATCAGAAAACAGCCCACATAACTCTCTCATTTTGTTTTAAAGTCTCATGATTTGGGGCCCAATCTCGTGACTTTTCAACTTTTGCGGCTGGCAATACTTTTCGAGACTTCACTGTGACTTTGTGCAGTGTCCTCATCAAATTCCAACCTGTAGAGTGGCATTGGGCCTACCTAAATACCTGCTTTCCTCCTCAGTTTCAATTAGAGAGGGTGGTACTCATCATTTCTGGTCCTCAGCTGCTGTGCAGCATTATTGTGAGCTGTTAAACAACTGCCATGTTTCCCTCCAGAGCTGGTTGCATTGCAGTAGTAGGTGCAGCAACTCGTGCACACCAGCTTGCTAAGTGTGCAACATGCTTTGGGGTCCCACCGGACAAATGGGTGTATGCATAATTATAGGTGATTACTACAATTGTTTGATTTTCCAAGGGTGAACAACATCAACAAAATAAATCCAGCCATAGCATGGGATCCTGCCGTTGAACTGGCTGGGTACTGCACGTCAATCCAGACCAATGCACATGAGCATAAAGGTTTGTTATTCAGTTTTCAATCTCCCTCCCAGGTTTTTATGGCAAATGGGATAGTATTAGTGCATAATCTAAATACCAGGCAAAGATCTGTAGCACTGCACTGCACTAGGAAGTGTAAGTGAGATAGTTAAATTCAGCGTTGCGAGAGATGCATATAGTCACGAAAACAAAATAACAGCCCCAAAATACACCACTCTCTCCTGACACAGATTTTTTTAAAAAGAGTGACCATAAACGATGACTCACTCTTGTAACTGTATCCTAGGTGCATTCATTCTCTCAGGATGACTAGCCTGGGATGCTGAACTCTTCAGAATGAGCGTAACTCAGAGCAAGTTCTGCCTTTGATGAGACGTAACGGCGCTGCACACGGCAGAGCTAGAGGATGCAAGGCCTTTGTTTTCTTCTTCCCCCGGAATTCCATGCCAATCCTGACCCCGGCATGCCACTACATAATGATCAAGAGACAACCTTAAACACCTCTGTGCTTTCTCCCATGCTACCCCTTATACAAGGAGAAAACGTGCTGATTAAATCCGAACAGCCACTAGCTTCTCTTCCTTCAAATCCCCCCTGAAGACTCACTTCCAACAGGGTGCCTGCAAAACCCAGTCTGGCTATCATGGCTAGGAAGGGGACAACTGCATCTGTTCACCTTCCCCTCTTTCTCTCTCCTTCTCCCTCCATCTCCTCCTCTATCACCAACTAAAAGAAAACAAAATCCATGTGACTAACAAAGCTGAACCAAGTCTTCACCAAATCCATTGACTTGTATGTTGCATCCCCACTGTCTACCCTCCATCTGCAATTTCAGATTGCAAGCCCTTCTGGGCAGGGATTGTCTCTTGCTGTGTTTGTACAACATTCAGCACAATGGGGTCCCAATCCCAAATGTGCCCTTTGGAGGCCACCATTACATAAATACATACCACACAAGAGGAGACAAGTTTATCACCCGGTTTCCTTTCTCAATGGCCAGCGGAAATGGGTCTATTCAAGGAGCAGGGAAGGGGGACAAAATGTCTGTAGAAAGGGTCTTGTAGGAATAATATAAATGCAGCCTTTAAGTAGATCTTTTCTACATGCATATTATTCCTCATAAAAGAAAAATATGTAAAAAGGCCATTGGGAATTGCTTTGTTAACCACTGTAGAAAATGCCAATTCTCTGGTCTCTGTAATGCCAATTCTCTGGAAAGGGTCTAGCAGCTGCTTCTCGGCCACTGTACTTCTCTTGTGCATGCACCCTCTAAGTGCCTCTGCCTGAGTATTGACTGTAGCTTAAAGTCCTTCTCATCAGAGATGTTTTCACGTTCGAATGAAAGAGTGGTGCAAATATCGCGGTCATCCAAAGCCCATTGACATCAATGGGAGTTTTTCCACTTACATCAGTGGTGTTTGTAACACGCCCATATAGGATTTTTAAAAAGAGCTTCAAACATTGTGCACTTTTCTAAAAGATTTTTGCAATAGGAGGGACACACATTGGGGCAAACATAGCGCTGTTGAAAAGGAGGGATAGCTGTAGGTTTATGGCATTGACTCTAGCAAGCTGCCAGTACCAAAAATATTCTGAGCGATACCAAACAATGCATTTTGTGAGTACATTGTGTACACAGTGGGCATGCACAATAAGATTGGAAGCAAGAGTGATTAAAAATGGTATTGCCCATTCCTAGGGCAATTAATACTCCTTTCTGTTAGCAAAGTACTTGTACAATGAATGAATGTTTGACAGTCTGGGCAACAAAAAGTCAATGATAATCTAGGATTCAGAAAGGTGGTGAATCAATAGGCTTTGTTTATTACAGCAGATTCACTTTGGCACAAACAGTGCTTTGATGTACAGCACACATCTAGAAATCGAATCTCAGCGTTATCTGGGGCGCTTCACCATGCAAGAAAAAACAACTCCAGTAACACAAGGTATTTCAACCACATACTCCAGGGGGAGTCACATCCATTTTGTAGGGCTCTGACCTCTGTTAAAGTTAAAGTTGAAGCTGGGTCATTCAACGTTTGCAAGCTACTGCTGCTTAGTGGAGGAGGAGCGTATATGCTAAGCATGAAGCCATTCTGATGGAGGGGGTCACAATAACCAAGAACAGAGAAAGTAGCAAAGTAGCCTTTTAAATGTATTTTTATCCTCAGAAGACAACAGAGATAAAGAATTTTTTCACTTCAAGGTCCCAGAAACAAAGGCAAGGTTTTCATCTCGAGGCCAAAAGACCAAAAACATCAAGACACTTGATCACGGCCTTGGATAGACCAAGAGACTACCTACACTTGACCAGAGCTCGGAGACACCCTTTGGGCCTGATCCAAAGTCCATTTAAGTCAACGGAAAGACTCCAGCTAATTTTTGATGGGCTTCAGATTCTGGCCTAATACCACATTTCCTTTTCTTTTCCCGGCATGTAGTGCTTCTGAAAGGATTGAAATTGACAACCTAGGGCAGGGCTAGGCAACCTATGGCACACGTGTCGGCACGCGAGCTGATTTTCAGTGGCACTCACACTGCCAGGTCCTGGCCACTGGTCCAGGGGGCTCTGCATTTTAATTTAATTTTAAATGAAGCTTCTTAAACATTTTAAAAACCTTATTTACTTTACATACAATAGTTTAGTTATATATTATAGACTTAGAGAAAGAGACCTTCTAAAAACATTAAAATGTATTACTGGCACGCGAAACCTTAAATTAGAGTGAATAGATGAAGACTTGACACCACTTCTGAAAGGTTGCCGACCCCTGCCCTAGGGGAGCAATGTCTTCTGTTTATCCAGAGAAGTAAGACAGCACGGACAGCTGCAGTGTTGGCTCCTTCCATGCTGACCCATCAACATGCGACAATTCCAAGTGCCAATTATTAATAGTCTCGTGTGGCCGGCCGATAGTTAACACTTTGCACTGAAACAGCCATTTTCGTCAGGAGATCTCAAAGCGTTTTACAAACATTCATTCACCGAGTTTCACAACACCCTTGGAAATAGGGAAGTGTTTTTATGCCCGTCTTATAGAAGGGGACATTAAGACACAGAGAAGTTTATGGAGTTGCCAAGTCACAGAGCAAGTAAGTGGCATATCTGGGAATAGAACGCAAGAGTCCTGTCTCCCAGCCCCTTACTCTAAGTCTAAGTCTTAGAGTCTAAGATGTGACATCTGGGACCACTCTGACTAGTTCCCTGTCCCCTCAGGCCCCACAATTTCCAGAAATCCCTGGCTAGGCCACATCAGATCATGGGTCCTTTCTACACGGATACGAACAAGTGCAATTATAGTGTACATCTGAAACATGTACGTATTTTTTATTCAAAGAGCTGCTCAACGGAATCCTTTAGTAGCAATAGCACTCATTCCAAAAACTTTTAAAAAAGAAAAAAGAAAAAAACCAGTGCAGCAAAGGAAAGGACTGACACTCGCAGTGGGTTTTATCAGACGCGACCTCCAATGGGAACAGGGACATTTGGAAGTGTCCGAAACACAAACAATGAGAAAGGAAGTTAGAAAGGGAAACTGGAGAGGGCGAAGTCCTGACTGCCCCTGTCCATTGTGACATGAGCTGAGTCAGCCCCATAAAGGAGAGAGGAAAGAGAGGCCTCGCCCCTCTGAAAAAAGCAAACGACAACGATCCAGGGGAGAGTGACAGAACAAAAACAAGTGGCAGGTGTCCTACGCACAGATCGCAACCCAGATACAAGACTGCACACTGGGAGGGTGAGGGACAGTCTGCTCCCCCTGCAGGCCATGGAGTAACGCTGATGAGTGTCAGCAATTGGCCGCCCCAGTTACCTCCACCTGCTACCACCTGTCCTGCCTGGGGGATAGGAGCCAATTCATTTTTAAGTCCTTGAACCTCTGCTGCTGTCCCTTTGGATGCTACTCCATCCGTCCTGCTGCCAGGCTGCATTGAGCCTGGCTTCCTGCAGCACTTTGAGGCCAATTCTGCTCTCCTTGAAGTCAAGGCAAGACTCCCATTGATTTGAATGGGGGGGGCGGGGAAGGATCAGGCCTTTACTGTAAATCACAGAGCTGAGGCAATGTGTGGGTGTGCAGCAGAGATCCAGGTCATCATAACAGCACCCCAGCTGGTGTGGCAGACTAACCGCACAGTGCCAGAAATTAGAAATTCCTGGACATAAAATCTTGCCCTTGTCTTTGCAGGCTATCGAGGGGGAAAGTGGAGCATGATTCATCAGAACTCAGGAAAGAGCAAGCAGAGCGTGTGGGAACACGCAGGGACGGATAGAGCCAGTCTGGAGGAGCACACGGCATTGCTTGGCGCTAGGCTGGCATTTCAGACTTTCTTGTTGTAGACTCAAAAAGCAGCTGCATTGTCAGAGGCAAGTAGAAGAGCAGAGAACAGAAATGATTCTAAACGTGAAATATTTTCCTGTTCAGGCTCCCCAGAGTTTCCTCAGCCCCAACTCCAGTCCACGGTGTGCCATTCTGTACCATCACAACCTCCCCACGGCCTAGGCAGCTAGTCTAGAAACATTCAGGCGAGTGGCTTTTTATGCCTGTTACAATGGATACAAGTAAAAGTTCTGCATTTGCTAACAATCACCACACAGCAGTAACCACAGTGCCACACGTTTCCCTCCTCACACACAGAATGGAAAACACTGGAACCTGACTGCTCCCTGTTGGCAAATGACTTTTTAAAAGGCTGGATGGGAGGGGGTTTGAAGAGCGTTTAAAAAGAAAATACTTTTATTTCTTTGTACTCAATGGGGTGCAGAACAGGTGTGTGGGCCGCCCGAGCTGCTATTCTAATCAATGGTTTGTGTTTAATAGGTGCGATTTTCATTGGCCAAGACTGCATAAGAATAATGTGTTCACCCCATCCTCCTGGGAGAGAGCATTACGTGAGCTTGGCCAGCTCCAGGAAGCCATCTGGAGGAGGAAGAGGATGTCTGGGAACAAACTAAGTGCTTTTATTAGGCCTTCCATGTGGACACAGCGTGGGACCTGGACACTATAAAACTACCTGCCACTCACCAATTAGCTGTTTGAATAGGTTGCTAGACGATGTCTTGCTGCTGCTTGTCCTCATCTTAGGGGCTGCTAATCAAGATCGCTCTACCCTGTGCATCCCATACTGATACATGGGAGGGGACTCCCAATTACAGCTAGAGAGGAGATGGAGGACCACTGGCTTTACGTCACCTTTGTTCATGGCCTTCTGTCCTGTTTTACCCTCTTGTCGAGTCTTGCAATGGGCACAAAAGGAATAGAGCCGCAGAAAGAACGAGGTACACTATGGGATATCAGTGGCTGTGACCCTCTTTCTGATCCTACATAGTTCATAGACTCCATTTTGGCAAGGGGCTGAGGACCCTTAAACGTCCACTGAAGTCTAGGGGATGTTACGGGCACTCAGTACCCTACAGGAGGCAACCGCACCTTCAAAATAAGGCTCATAGGGTTTCACTGGAGGAATGGTACGGGCATCATAGATTTAGGGATTCTTCTAGTAAATCGTGGCTGGTACTATATTCCCTAAACCACTGTGTATGTGGAGGGAGGTGAATTAGCTAAATATAATTCAATTTTAGCCTGACCATTAGTATATCAAATGTAAAAACAAAAACAAACAAAAAAAAACAAAACACAAGACTGCGAATACAGCAGTCCCTGGAATACAATTCATGTTTTTATACTGATAAATTATGCAGTAGTCTCACACCAGGTACAATCGTAGAAGAGCACCATCTGTTTCCCAATATGGGAACTCACAGGGATGATAGAGGGGATTTACTTTCCTATTCCTTTCGGCATACTACGGAGCTGATGGCACCGTGTCTACCATCCGAGTGAGGAGTCTGTCGCCTGCCTACTGCACATTTGGGACATACCCTGGTGAAGTGTGGGTTACAGATTATTTATTCTCAGACATATGGGATGTGTGCATAATGCCACCCTAATGAATAACTCTTGATGATGCTTCATACCATTGGAATATTGCAGGAGAGGCACATTTTCCAGCTGTTTGCTCATCGTGCCAGAGCACATTTATATCAGTTATTTCATCTCTAAATAGTCCAAGGATTGCCATCAGTATTTCATTAAGAAACCATCTCAATTATAATCATAGGAGAGAGAGAAAAAAACAACAACTCTGAAACAAGTCAAAGTTTCCAGGGTCTAATTTTTTAAACTGAGATTTGGGTGGGAATTGTGTGAATTAAAGACTAAATCCAGCACAGGAGAAAACATTCATTAATGTTAGCTTTCAACTTCTATATGTTTGCAGGATTCTAAAGGACCTCGGCTGGTAACTAAGCTACCTAGGACATCGTGAGAGGAGATGGGGCTGAGATTGCTTCTCTCATTTCCAGAGGGATAGCTCAGTGGTTTGAGCATTGGCCTGCTAAACCCAGGGTTGTGAGTTCAATCCTTGAGGGGGCCACTTAGGGATCTGGGCAAAATCAGTACCTGGTCCTGTTAGTGAAGGCAGGGGGCTGGACTCGATGACCTTTCAGGGTCCCTTCCAGATAATAATATATGGAGATATACCTATTATATTTTAATATTGTTCAAGAGAATACCATAGGACTAGCCAGCTGGCAGGGAATCAGACTGAAGTGCTACTGCATAGGTAGGGTGACCAGATGTCCCGATTTTATAGGGACAGTCCCAATATTTGGGGCTTTTTCTTGGATAGGCTCCTATTACCCCCCACTCCCTGTCCTGATTTTTCACACTTGCTATCTGGTCAGCCTATGCATAGATGGGCCAAGTCTCTCCTGCCACAAGGAGGGCTGAATGTGTTCTTCTTCTTATTCCCACAGTGGAAGATGCTGGCTAGTAACTATGCTATTCATACAGCTCCCTCTGCTGGTCTCATGATAAAGTCTACTTCTAAGGGACAGTGTGTAAAAGAAACCCCCAACCTCAGACCCATCCCAAGTCCCCACTTCTCTGTCTGGAACGAAGATGGTGAATTGTTGGTGCTAAAGGAGAGAGAATAAAGGGAGTGTAGCGCTGCGGTGAGTGTGTTACAAGTATCCCGTTGTGCTGATCTGCGGAGGTGAGTCTGCAACAGCCCCAGCGAGTGCACTCTGGCTCTTCAGCTCAAGCCTAAATAGCTCATGCTTTTATCTGTGGGGTTCCCGGTTCAGTCCCTGGTGTCTCAGCTAAGACAGTGACCACCAGAGAAGCACTTCAATTAAATCTCAAGGCAATACCAATCCCAAATCTTATCTGGGCTTGACTCTCACTAATGCTAGGTATAACTAGAGTAACAGAGAGAGGTTAGATACCCACCTGAGACTGCATTTCATTTAGGGCTGCAAGCTGGCTACTCTCCACAGAGTCTTCTCTAATGCTGCCTTTGTATCTCTGACTAATCCTAAATGTGTGTCTTTTCCTCAGGCAGCCCCCTTCTTCAAATCCCACTGCTTCCACTCCGCTTTCAAGGGTACGTCTCCAGTGCATTTCAATACCCGTGGCAGTAAGTCTCCGAGCCCAGGTGGACAGATTCAGGCTATGACACTAAAACAGCAGCTCAACTGTTTGGGCTCTGGTTCTGAAGCCCAGGCAGGAGGGTGGGTTTCAGAGTCCGAGCCCAAACTTTTATACTGCAGTTTCAGCACCAGAACGCGAGTGCCCAGGCTCGGATATTCTCTGCTGCAGGTTTGAAACCACAGCGTAGCCGTACCCAGGGTTAATCTGCTCCGGTGCTGTCTGTACCCATCCTCATACCTGATTTTAGATTCAGTTCTACCCTCAGCTATCCTAGCATACAGGAGAGAGGCGGACAGATGGTCGGGCACTAACCTGGAACGTGGGAGACCTGGCTTCAATTTACTGGCTCCACTACAGATTTCCTGTGTGCTTGGAATCACATTGTCAAGGGCATTAGGGACCCTTAGATTGGACAGTGGGTTCTCTGAGGAAGGACCTCAGAATTCAGCGCATTGTGAAGAGGTCAGTGGCTATCCTATCATCTTTTGCACAAGTAAAGGTCCAAGACTTCAGTTCCTTATTGAACAGGGATCATCTCACATGGAAACAAAGGGTATGTCTACACTACCCGCCAGATTGGCGGGCAGCAATCGATCCAGCGGGGATTGATTTATCGCATCTAGACTAGACGCGATAAATCGACCCCCGAGCGCTCTCCCGTCGACTCCTGTACTCCAGGGCTGTGAGAGGCGCAGGCAGAGTCGACGGGGGAGCGGCAGCAGTTGACTCACCGCGGTGAAGACACCATGGTAAGTCGATCTAAGTACGTCGACTTCAGCTATGTTATTCACGTAGCTGAAGTTGCGTAACTTAGATTGATCCTCCCCAGTGTAGACCAGGGCAAAGGAGAACCCGCACTGCAGATATTATTTGGTATAGATGTACGTGTCCCTTCGTGGAAACAATTGTCTGACTTTATCTTCACAGAGTGACGTCCTGTGTTCACACATGGGGTGTAGGGTCACTGCCCTCCTGGTCTCTACTTTGCATTGCCTCTCAATGTCTGCAGCGACTTCTGAAGTTTAAGAAGATTTTCTTCACTTGGGGAGGAAAGCTATCCTGGCTGGAAGCTTGCAAGAGGAGACAATGGGACAGATCGTTTTCCCCCAGTGCGGCAGCCCTTCATCACTCACATGACCTAAAGGTGCCAGAAAGCTGCCCCCAGTGAGTAACTGAGGGGCTCCCCCTTGAGTAGGGAAATTCCTGGAGCACGAGGAGCGGAAAAGCACCTTATGCTTCAGTGATCTGAAGGCAGCAGGACAGCTGCCAGGGGACGTTTGCTCAGCCCTTGTTACCCCCAGGATCAGGCATTTTTCATCCATTTTTGCTCCCTCCTCAGCCCTCTGGAAAATGTAGCTTGGTGGGACCCAAGAACCGCACCCAAAATTTTCGAAGGGTACGGGAACTCGCTCATTAGAAGTGCAAGAACCAAATAGAGACTAGAATTTCATAATTCCTGTAGGACCACAGAAGTCAGATAGTTCAACCTCTCTAAACTCTGATTTTTCTCTTCTGGCTCTTTTATTTGCATTTTAGGTATGCGCACGTCTTCCTCTTTCAACTACGGAGATAGGTCCAAAGTCAGTAGGCTGGAGTCCCCCCCAAACCACACCCACTTTCCTTACCTAAATACTCTTCCCTCATCTGATATCATGGCGCCTTTCCAATAATGAACACAATATACCTACCTGGAGAGAATACAGAATGACTAAGAAAAACAGCATCACTTTGTAGTAAATTACTAACTACAGTCTCCTGTCTTCATACGGGAGGAAAGAGAATTTCCTGCATTTATGAGCACATTTTGTACAGGCTCTCATTTGATCTATGAGAATAATTTGCTATGTTTTGTTCTGCATCTTTAAAATCTACATAAATTCCCATGTGTGTGTTTGGGGGGAGGCAGAGTGAATTGATGCTCTTTGTTGCATATCTGATTTAATGCACATAAGCCCAGAACAACAAGATAACAGATCACTAGGATTTCAACACTACATAACTGTACTGAGAGAGAGGCTGGTCTCAGCACAAACTCAATATATTTTGTGTGTCACAGAACACAGTAAGCAGCCCCTGGCCCCAATCCTGGCCTCTTGATTTCACTGGGACTACGGTGCAATTGTTTGCAAACTTAAAGACTCACTAGGTCGATTTTCCACATTTCCCCCTAATGAGAATTAATCCACCATCTTCCGAGTGCACAGAGAAGCATATCATGCATGCGTAAACACTTTACACAGCAAGAAATCACACCAACCCTTGCTGTGTGTAGCATCATTACACCCGTTTGTGCTTTGCTGCATTTCACCAACAGCTGCCTTATTACGACAAGCATTACTGGAATCCAGGGAACGTGGTCACC
Source organism: Chrysemys picta bellii (assembly GCF_011386835.1). Taxonomy (NCBI): domain Eukaryota; kingdom Metazoa; phylum Chordata; order Testudines; family Emydidae; genus Chrysemys; species Chrysemys picta. Next base: position 8,807,477 of record NC_088797.1, read on the forward strand.
CACTTCACCATGCGCTCCTAGAAGGATCCTGCATCACTGACTCACCCAAATGACTGACTAATACGAAATGCCTGCCTTGGGCTATTAGATTTTCAGAACTTCACTTGAATCTCTAGCTTAATAACCTTATTTTTCATTGGTGATCGCATCACTGACATGACACCACCGGACTTTACAAGGTGAAGATTTTGTATTGGTTCCTACCTTTAGCTCAGGGACAGCCTTCCGTCTCTATTTAATCCTCTCTGCAATATCCTTCAGTTTTCCATTACTATGTACTGATTGCATCCTTCTAAGTCTTTCATTCTTTCTTCTGCTCTAGCCAGATCCTTCATGAAGCGCTACAGCAAAGAAGACAAAATATCAATTTTTCTTCAGGGAAAAAAAAACCTCATCCATCCTCCCAATGTGCTGTTTTCAATTCATTCCTGAAATTCTCCAGAACAACCCTCCCCATCTGCGACTGGCAATAACCAGCTATGTGCTACAAATTAGATTGGTATACAAAACAACAAGCGTTACTGCTAAGATATTTGTACACAAATGAACCTGTGGCATTGCTCCCTGTTAACGTCTCCGAGTGCTCTACGGCCCAACATTTTCTAAGGCTGCATGTTTCAGTTCATTGGAGATGCAAAGGCAGACTCGCTTAATGTCTTTTAACTTCACCTATGCATAATTCTTTCTTCCATTAGATTAATGCATGAAGTGGAACAGAAATGTACATGTTAGCTAATTACAGAAGTCAAAACTAAGCAGATCCCTTACAGAAACATGTCCTCCCTAAATTTAGTAACACTGGTTGTGAAAAGAGAAGAGGATGGGTAAAGAGGCACTTGACAAGCAGTTCCTTAAACCAGGACACAACCCAATTTCTAGTGTACTGTTCTTCAAAAGGCCGACAGCACCAAGACACACTTGAAACCGCTACCCATGCATCAGACTTTCCAAGTTGCTACCCTCCATAGTGCCACTACATTGCTCATGTCCCCTTCCCACATTCAAGTATCTCTACCTCAGGGTTTTGTAATGCCTGTTTTCTTTTACAATCAAAAGCAACTCTAACAGTAGCAACAGTAAATTTCCTAGTAAGATATCTTAGCATCTCTGGCTCCTCTCCAGTTACGGAAATCTCTGCTTGGGGTAGGGTTTTTTGGCCAGGAGCTGTCATGACTCTTACATGTTAAGCTCTCAGGCCAGATCTACTCTACAGAGACAGGAACAACTGGCCCACCAAAAAAATAGACTACAGCCTAATCCTGCAAAAGACGTTTTTACGCCGAGTCCCATGGAGTTCAAGTTAGTGGATCTGATCCTTTAGCTCAAACAGTAGCATCTCATTCTTCAATGACTTCCCTGGGGCTCCAAGTGGGCAAAAGTGTCTAAGATGGCAAATCTCTTTGCAGGAGGAGAACCTTACAGGGCAAAGTTGTCCTCTAAGATGTGCGTGGAGGGCCATCGCCAAACCACGCAGTGGCACATTTCGGAGGAGCAGAATGTCGGACTCAAGATCCACCCCTGCTTCTCTGGAGTATTTTACTTTTAAACTGAACCTACGATTCCCCTGTGTTTATAATCAAGATCTCAGAGGAGGATTTTACCCTTAGCAGGAGGGTATGAAGTTAAGTCAATGAGCGTTTTGCCCTCTCCTTTAATGAGAGCAGGATAAGGTGCCAGAATAAATTCCAAATGAATCAATTTGTACACTGAAACGATGGAGACTTTCATGCTTCTTCACTATAAATGGAATTTCGTTCTAACAGAGTTTATTGTAAGCAAATGACACTGTCTTTTGAGATGAAGACCTAGTATTAATTATAATGCAGTTTAAAATGGATTAAAGCACACCTACTGGTCAAAATGTTTTAAGAGGGTATAATCTAAGACCATTACATTTTCATTTCCTTTTCTCCATGTGTTATTTTATTGAAGGCAGCCATCTGTACGCTAGAGGGCAGACTGTACAAAAAACCAGCTTTCACTGTTCAGAGTATTTTGCAATCAAGCAGCCCAACACTGATTAGTCATTAGAGGCCTCCATTTTTGTGTACCGGTTTTTGTACACAAAACTGACTACACCCACCGAAGTGAACCTGCACCAATTTTGCATGTGCAAAAATCTGCATTCAGGTGTTCATACAAACTGAATAGCTGAGTTTGCTCGAACAAGTGACTGTTTTCAAACATGGAATGGGAGCATGAACACTTCTCCATGGACAATCAGTTCAGTGTATAAAAGTGGGCAAGCAAAAACTGTGCTAGCTTCTTCACCTATAAATCTTGCATGTGTGCTTCAACAGTTAGTTCTTAAAGGGCTTGGCAATATTTTTTGAAAAGATATGAGTGGAGAAACACAGAGTAGGGCTAAAAATTTGGATCTCAGACACAAACTATGGTGTCCACTTTTTTGTGCATGCAATTACTCTACATGCAAACAGATGCCTATGTCCTCATCTTGACAATACTGAGACCTTCACACAAGGAATTCAGCATCTCCAGTTCCCTTTTCCCCTAAGTTCAGCAGCTGCAGCACGGGACATCCCATGTGCATACACAAATTCCTATTCCCCCTCATTCAAATGCATTCCCTTCACATTAGCGTGGCCAATATTTGGCCACGTGTGGAAAATTTGGTCATAAAAATATCTGTACTTGGTGATCATCACAAAGTATTCATCTATATCTCTATTCACCACCATGGGGACAAAATCGGGTAATCATCAGCTCAACTGAGGAGAATAAATGCTGGCTCCTAAACAGAAGATAAACCATGCTCTTGTTTCCCGACTCCAGTCGGGCAAAATGATCAAACAACAACTAAAAAAGGTAGGGGTCCATTCGTTCACCTCACTCCACCCCTACTCCCAAATCATCTACCTGTCATGAAATGTTAAGAGTAGCATTCGGAGGGATGCCTGAGCTGCAAACCAAGATGTGAAGCTCACTCGGGTAGATGTATCTGAGCTAATTTTACACCCGCTATTATGGCTAAAAACAGAAGTATAGATACTGCAGAACAAGCTTCAGCAACACAAGACCTTGTGGTCCTTGTACACCCCCAAGTGCTATTTTTAGCTGTGTTAGTGTGGGTGCATCTACTGAGTGCAATCACCTGGGATTGCGGTGTAGAAACAACCTGAGAGCGCTGGTCAGAAATTGTGAAATCTGGCAATAATCGCTCGTGCGCCTATGAGATTTACTTAATACCTATTCCCTTGATCAATTCTCACCAGATTTTAATAGCCTTTGGCAGAAACGATTCACTTTTATCGACAGTTAAGCAGATCAGGAGAGGTGGGGAAGTTTCCAGATGCAAAAAAATGTAGTCGGGGGTATCCTTTGTGGCAGTGTACAGTATATATAAGAAACTAAAGTGCTGAACGAAAGCCTACTTAAGTAATTTGGAGTCTTTCTATTGACTTCATTGGGCTTTGGATTAGGCCCCTTAGAGTCCGAGCAACAGATCTTCAGCTGGTACAACTCAAAGTAGCTCCATTGACTTCAACAGACCTACACTAATTTAATTATGCCTTGGTAGGTCTTTCTCTGTGACTGGCAACACTCAGTTCTATTACAGCCAAAGTCATTGCAATCTGGGGTGCAGTAAAAAATGACTCACAGACCAGAAGGGACTACATAGCTATCATTTTGATGTGGTGCTATATTTAAATCCATTATTTTGTAAAATAGATAGGTCTCGCTTTTCATATTTTATGGCCTATTCTCACTTCTGGATGCCTGCAGTACTAGATGCACTCTGTTCTGCAATCGGATCCACATGGACAGATCACTGAATCAATGCACAGCCTCACTGACGGCAACGGGGCTCAGTGCGCCCTCGGTGGCTTGCTTACACTGCTGTCTGATTTCAGGATCAAGGTCTAAACAGATTTTGTAAAGAAGGCCATTGCCATGGAAATATTAAAGAAAATATAGGGTGTTCAAGGTATTCTTTCCTTTAATAGATCACAAATCATCTTAAGTCTAAAAATTCTTCAATTTGACCCCCGGGGTAATTTACCACCCTTGCTGTTTTCAAAATATTTCCCTCAAGTTTAAAGTCTGATTCACCTCTATACACTCATATCATTACAAAGATGCAATCTACTAACCATGCAAAACGTATTAGGATTCTCAGCTTCATTCCTCAGTCATTTTCACTGTTAACATGCATCACCATTATTTTTCCAGCTTTTTAGTGTTAAAAAAAATCCGCTGGCACATTGAGGCACTTACAATAAATTGATATTTACAACGTTGGTAAACTTATTTTTACTTCACAAATAAATATTTGAACTCCGTGCCCCTTAAATCGCAGAAAGAAGTAGATTGAATGTCACATTCTACCCTGTTACAAGGTTAGCCTCAAGCAATTAAACTACATTGAAGAACTCATCAGGCACAGTATTACATGAGGTCATTGTTTTTGAGATCCTGCGGCTTCTCATACGCATGGGTTGAATGAAAAATGTTCAGACACAATTCAGGATTTCCTATTATTTTAGCTCTGCTTGCATATGGATTTTCACTTGTATAAAAATATATTGGAAAAAGAAAGCCATTTTGAATTAAATAAAGATCATTTCACTTAATAGTCAGAATATAGACAGCCCAATTTCAGAGCTTAATTTTTAACTCCAGTCATTGGAGTTGCAATTAGCCTGTATAGAATTTTCAATGTGTTTGAGTTTTAAAAGAATACCACAAAAATAAGCAAGCAATGAGCACCGCTAGTCATGGATAAAAGCTGGACAAGAGGAAAGAGTACTACAAACAAGGACAACAGTGGAATGTTACAAGAATAAAGTCCAATCCTTCTCCCGCCAAAATCAATAGCAAAATTCTCACCGAGTTAGGCGAGAGAAGAAATACTAATCACAGATAGTGATTATCAAAGCATTTCTGTTATAATCTGTTGGGCCAGATTCATTCCTAGTTACTCCAACTTTACCCTTCTGCATCTCCATTGATTTCAGTGAAGTGACAGCCGTGTAAAACTGGACTAATGCAGTGACAAGGCCCTGCTTCTGGCCATCCACAATTTCCCTAAAGTTTCACTTATGGGGGATGGGATTTTCCAGGCCTCCCCTCTGCTTGAAGGTGAACTGTTCTGGGATGTCTGAGCAAAACCTCTTCAAGCCGTTATAAAATATAAGAGTGAGATACAATTTTCCCTTCATTTAAAAAAAAATAAAAAATCTTCTGATCTTTCTTGCTCTGTACATTTTAATATCCAAAGGCCTGTGGTAGGGTACAGAAAAAACTAACATTCTATACATTGCATGATAACTAATTACAAGATAATTCATTAGTGCAAGATTCACAAATGTACTAGCAATTTTCCAGGTTATTAAATCTATCCCATGGGGAAAATTCCCTTATTCTCACCAGAAGAGCAAAGAAGGTGAAGAAATTTCTAAATAGACCTGCTAGTGGGGCTTCCAAGAGCGGTTATATTGAGCCAGTTTCCCATGTCTATCTCAGATCTGTTAATTACAAGAGTTGACAATACAATATACTGTCCCATGTTCCAGTAAGAGGCTAGATCCCGAGCTGGTGTGAATCTGCTTAGCCCCATTGAAGTCAACGAGGATCTGACCAAATGACTAAACGCAATTTCTTGGAAAAGTTTTTGTTTAAAAATATATGATAGGATTTGGTCTTCAGCCTGCCGGACACATTAACTCAGCAGGAGAAAACTGTATTCCTACTGAGTTATCACCATACTGTCAACACAGAACAGTGTTATACGCTTGCCAAATGGTGTTTTGCTCATCAGGCACGGCACAGATGTACAGCACTACACGAGTCGTGAAGTCATAGAAAAAGCTCTTGTTCTGTCATATGTGGACACACATTCAGAGATGCATCCGAAGAAGTGAGGTTTTAACTCACGAAAGCTTATGCCCAAATAAATCTGTTAGTCTTTAAGGTGCCACCAGACTCCTTGTTGTTTCTCAAACCGATGATTTCAGTCTCCAAGGCTATAAATCTGGCACTAAATTAACCTAATAAATAAAAAGATTTGGGACACTAACTTATCTGCTAGCTCCAAGTTTCACTTCTAGCTTCTTAAAACAATACTGAACTCCCCCCGTGGGCTCTCCTCAGGTGGTTTCAGTGAGAGGACTCCAATTTTCCAGCTCACTGGAAGATAACTTGCACTCAAGCAGCTGGCATTGTAGGGATGCTTCAGGTTTTGAGGCTCCCTGCCACAGTCATAAGTGACGTAGCCCCACTTGATCTTCTTGTGCGTAGACCAGCCAACTCCAGTGCGGAGTCGATTACGGCTACACCATATAGGCCAGGGCTGATCACCGGGTGGTAGGCACTCGACTGTTGGGAGCTGGAGAGCACAGGCTATCGGGTCATTCTCTACTCTTGCTTGCCACCCAAACTGACAAGGGTTTGGTTGTGCCAGTGTGAGGGGTTTACTGGTGGAAAGAAAACTTTGTTGCGACTTCAGTCAACTTAGCATCGGTGTTCGATCATATAGCGGATGTCTTGGATCTGTGCATTGCTTGACTCTACTAGCAACTTCCCGGTGGACATCAGGAAGAGCAACACCTGCGAAGGTGCAAAGGCTGTTGATGTGGGTAGGCTTAACGCATCCTGTAATACAGCAGCAGGAGGTCTTTAGTAGAGGGTCTAGCACGCAAGGGGATCGTGCCCCCACTGTATAAGGGTATTCAGCAGAGGAACAGCAAAGTCCTGGTGCTCATGGAGCGAAAGGGCCTGCACCCCACTTTGGTATAGCCAACTTGCGGAGAACGTTGTTTTGCGTGCTAACCTTGGCTTTAGTTTTCTCGACATGGGTTCTAAAGGCGCATGACAACTTGATGCTGCGTTCGTTACTCCTCCCATATGCAGGGATCACAGAGCACAGTCACCGCCCTGGAGTCAGTGGCAACACGGCTATAGAGCTGGGCATGCAGCCATCTCTGAGGAGGCGGCACAGCACAAGGAGAGATGCCCTCTGTGCATCTGACCAGAGATGCCCACGCTCCCCTCCTTTTTCAGGGCACAGCCATGACCCTGCCACATTGTGGGAGGAATACAGTCCAACAGTGGCACTCTCTGAGCACCAGGAGGCTTTTCAATGGCCTTGTTCTCTTCCAGTGTCTTTTCATGTAAGAAGGAAACATGGGGCACAGTCTATTTAACCAGGCATCCAGCTTTTCTCATTTATTTCAATTAGTTTATTGCTCTGTAATGTTCAACCAGTTCAACCTGCTCTCTCTCACACACACACAGTTATAAAGAATTTGTACATAGTATATTTTATGGGTCAAGTTCTCTGTGGGCTTAGGCTCTGTGCAATCCTACTGGGTTAGTTCCCATGGCCCAGGATGCAAGTCAGCACAGCATTAGGCCTCAAGCATCCACTGAAGTACCATCCGTCAACTGACAAGGTTTTGTGTGCTATCACGGCAGTTACAGCTGAGGGGTGGCACTTTGGTCATGTACAAATTGAGCAAAACAAATACAAAATAGCGTTCAGCCTTGTTGATAGTATCTTGGTTAGGGTTGCCAACTTTGTAATATATAAAAACCAGATACTCCAGCAGGAGTGCTGGAACTTCCCCTGCCCCGCCTCTTCCCCCAAGCCTCTGTCCTGCTCTTCCTCCTGAGGTCCTGCCCTGCCCCATCCCTTCTCCCAGGCCTGACCGCTGCCCTGCCTCTTCCCCTGAGGCCCCACCCCTTCCTCCTGAGGCTCCACCCCCATTTACTCCTCTTTCCCCCTCCCCCATCACTCGCTGCTCTTCCCCTCCCTCCCTGTGTGGGTCAGGAGGGACTCGCCTGCAGAGCAGGGGCTGGGAGCTGCAGCCGCCCCATGCAGGTAGGAAGCGGCCCCGACTGAGTAGGAGCTGGCACGGGTGATGACTCGGTGCCTCCCTGCCTCTGGTAACAGGACTTCGGGTGTCTGGTCAGTAGATTTTTGACTGGAAAACCAGACACCTGGCCACCCTACTTGATGCAGGAATTACTGAGTAAAATGCTATGGCCTGTGTTACTCAGGAAGTCAGACTAGATTACCCTTCTGGTCTTGACATGTATAATCCTGCAATGAGCTCTGTGTTGGTGCTGGGGTCTGCCTGGGGATCCAGGCCTAATGGTCTACAAGGGAAACACAGTGAAAATTATTTTACAGAGTGCTGAGAGAGACTGGGCAATATCTCCTATTGGACCAACTTCTGTTGGTGGAATAGGAGAAACTCTCAAGCTACACAGAGCTCTTCTTCAGGTCTGGGGAAAGCAGCTGAGTGTCAGAGTCCCCGCAAATGCACAGAGAAACAAAGATTTTAGAAACCAGCCCGAACATGTACACTGCAATTCAACAGCCCCTCAACCCAAGAGCCCAAGTCATTGGCATGGGCCAACGGTGGGTTTTTAATTGTAGCATAAACATACTGTGAGAATTCCTCCTTAAACGTCCAATAGACCCCATTACATGTGCATTACATGGATTCTTACATCTCCTTCCTGAAGGATCTGTTACTAGCCACTGTCAGAAACAGATAAGAAGGACTGCTGGTTTGATCCAGTCTGGCGATCCCAGTGTTCTGAAATCTGCCCGACAACACTGTACAAACTTAAATATACTGAGCTAAATTCTGATCCCAGTTACACTGGCACAAATCAGAGCATCACCACCATCTACCCCAGCCTAGCAGAGATCAGAATCCGGGCTCTTTGTATACGTCCCCACTCAATTCTTGCTGAAATCAATAGGAGCTGTGTATGCACCCATGAGATACTCCTTTTAAAAACAGGGGTTTTTTTTTTTCCAAATTAAGTCATTTGACAACTTCATAACCCACTTACCGGATACACCTTGGGCTACTCATTTAAACACTGACATTACAGAGCATCATCTCATGATCTGTTTCAAAAGCAACTGCTCTTGGTATCCAAGCGTTCAGAAACCACATCATTCAAAGGGGTTTGAAGACCACCCACCTGCTGTTCCTCTTGAAGCAGATTCATATTTGAGCTAAGCAAGTGTCAAAGGCAGATATCATCCCTTGTATGAATAGGGATGAGTTTCTCCTCCGGATAAATGTGTATGTATTTTGGAAACAAAGTTTGTGTGCCAAGCCAAACTGGAAAGAAATCCCGGTTACAAAATAATAACACAATAATACTTAGTTTGTTTTTCATAAGCAGATCTCAAAGCATTTTACAAAAGAGGTAAGTATCATTAACTGAGGCATAAAGAGGGGAAGTGTCTTGCCCATATTCTTCCAGCAGGCCAGTGACCGAGCTGGGATTAAAATCTAGGTTTCCCAGATCCCAGGCCAGTGCTGCGCCTGCTAGGCAACGCTGCTTCCCAACAAGTTTAACAGTATGCTATTTATAAGAATTTTTTTCCCATTTTATTTTCTGCAGTAATCCAGTGTTCAGTGCTCATTTTGTCATTCTCATTGCATACTAATTGCACCAAAATATTTTAGTAAATAATTTTCCTCTGGCCCATTTAATTTCTGCCTAATAATTGGATTTTACCTTTCAGATGACTAGCATGGAGCAGTGCTTCATAATTTCGCAAACATTTGGAAACAGAGGATCTGAGGGGACAAAGCAGCCACATAAATTCGCATCACCCGCCTCATTTGACTTCAGAACTCCTCTTTCTAAGAGTATAAATTATTCTACTCTAGTTTCAGTGATTCGACTTAAAATGTTATCTGCCTGCTTCTAGAGAGCTCAGCCGTAACAGGCACCAAAATAATTTATACTATACTTGGACTTGCTAAAAGGGGAGAAAACTGGAATTGTTAAACAAAAAGTTATACTCACTTAGGATCTAATCCTATACCATTGAGATCAATGGGAGCTTTGCCATTAAATTAAATGACAGCATGACAAGGCCCTTACCTGGCATGACAACTTGGCAGATTAATGCTGCATCCTGCCAGACCCTCTGTTCTTCCAAGCAGCCCTACTCCTCGTACCATTATTTAGCTCCACTCTGTGGGCACAGCTCCAAAATTCAAACCCTTTTGGCATTTGTTCTCAAGATACAAACATCAAAGGTCCCGCTGACCTTAAAACTGAAACTTCTGCTGAAGTTACAAGTCACTGGCCTGGCAGCTCAGCACTCAGATACCAGCAGGGAGAACATGATAAAATACTTGCCTGGACAGACAGAAAGATAAACAAGACAGTCTATAAGGAATCAGTTCTACAATCCCCTCGAGGCCAATGGAGAATACAAGAGTTTCCAGGATGCTGAAAGCGCCACAGATCCATAGTTAGAAATGAAATTCTTTTCCCGCTAAGATGAGATGAGCTACGCTAGGGGATGAAGGAGCTCCTCTATTTTCTGTTGTTAAATCTAATTTTTACTCTACTTTATCAAGAGACTGCTAGCAAATAACCAGCCTGCCTTCCTCCCTGCCAGATGCATCTTTATCACATGTAAGGGGGTCGGGAGGGAAGCTATTCGTTTTTCAGAACCAGCGATTTGTGTGTGCATTTATTTAATGCTTGGAGATCCAGATTTACAGCACCTGAGTGTTTAGGCTATGGGAACTAGATGTAAGATTTTGTCAGCACTTTGCATACAGCACAAAGTTTGTAGCGATGTTCAATACCACAGGCACCGAGGTGAAATCTTTCATGCAGTTGCACAGAATATTTTTTCCAAATGAAAATTAAAAAAAAAAAAATTAATTAAAAATAATGAGCTTTTTGACACTCGTTTTATGGATGACTCAACAACATGATGGCACTTAGCGAATTTAATTTTCAAAGCATTTTTTAAACTACTCCTCACAACCCTCCTGAAAGGTAGATCAATAATTACCGCTGTTTTCCAGAAAGGTTAAGTGACTTATCCAAGTCCATTCCAGCCGTTATCGTCTGAGCAGGGTTTCCATCCCAGGAGTTCTTCCCACCTATGCCTATGCTCGCATTAAGCTGCCCCTCTCTTTTATGATCGTTAGTATTCCACTTTTTTTCTGCTCATAGCCCCTTGCAAACATCGTGCCAGATCCTCCTTTTATACCCTGGCCCCCTTCACATCAATTCACGTGGCACAAAGGGCCTGGAGAGCTTCCAGGATTTCCCCAGCTGGCTAAAAGCCGGTGTAGCTGGCTCCTAAGACACTACTTCTGCAGTCTCCAGTGTAGGTGCTAGGGCAGGAAGGGTTGTGGCTAGAGAGCTGCTGCAGCTGTTCTCAACTAGCACGCTACCCCTCTGGGCGAAAACCAGCCATGCGTACTTTAGAGCAGCTCCTTTGGCTGCTCTAGCACATGAGAGCCAGTCTAGAACTGATCCCAAGATCAGGGAATCACCCAGCAGACCGTTGGGTGCAGCTGAGAATCCAGCCCAATTTCTACTAATCTTTACGTAGGGTAAATCCTGCCCCATCCGCTGCATGCAAGAGGCTCCCGCTGAGCCCGGGGAGTGGTGGCATCTGGGTGGCCAGACTGGCTGTGCACACTTTGTACAGTAGCAGTGCTAGCACAGGCAGTAGCCACCCCCAGGTCAAAGTGCCCGGACCCCGGGGGTACCGACTCAGGGCAGCTAGCCCAAACCGCTGCCCACGACACCCCAGCTACACTACTGTTTTCAATGCCCTGTGGCTCAATGAGAGCTAGAGTGAGTATGTCTTAATCTGGGAATCCCACCCCTACTTCAAGTGTAGACATAGCCCCAGAGTCACAAGTCCTTCCCTGCCCCAAGGCCACCGCTCGATTCCCACTCAGGCCTGGCTAGCTCTGCAGGGTGGCAGATGGGGGAGGAGCCAAGCCACGGCTCCACCCACTCTCCACACTCTTCACTAATTTGCTCACAGGGAAGAGCTTTGAGTGCAGGTTCTCTTCCTCTGTGCCCTAACACAGCCATGCACGTGGATAGGGAGGAGACCTTATTGCACTGTGTAGCCACATTAGCACTAGTAACATGTACTCCTAAACCAGGAAAGGAAACGGCTACCCACTGTCCTGGGGAATGACAGCATTCTTTGGTTAAGCCACTCCCTGGAAGTGGAGGCGGTATGATCGCTTATGGAAAGAAACTCTTGCACTCACCCAGTTGCTCTTTGTATGAGGATTTCCATGGGAGTTTTTTTCCTAGAGTGGATTAGAGCAACCAAGAGGGAGCATTAAAGATCAGTAGAAGAAGAAGAAAACAAAGCGAGAGGATTGCCGCAGCACAGGATAAAGGGGAGACTCCTTTCCTTCGACATTCTGACAGCCCTGTGACCGCAATTCCAGCATCAATGGCAGTAAATAGAGAACCCAAGGAAATTGGTGCACAAGAAGCTGCTGCAGTTAAATCTATGCATTTCAGATGCACGGAAGATCATCTCCAAACATGGGAATGAAGTAATAACAGAGAGCTGGTAGAGATCCAGGGGGTGGGCCAGTGAAGGGGATCATTGAGAATTCAGATACATGCATCATGCTATGGAAAATAAAGCCATCAGTTCAATCAGACATACTTTAGTTAAGATGCTAAAGGAAAGAAAGTACACTGCTAAGCACACTGTACATAGCTATCCAGAAATGGCCCCTCTTGCGTGGCATAAAAAGCCATGGGATACACTATGTAGCTTTACAGGTTGAAGAGAACTCTATCCACTACACATTGACAGCTTTGCTTTTTCCCCTCAAACCCACTAGCCTCTCACCTGTAGCACATCCTGAATACAAGGAATATTACACTGCACTATGGTTCGTAAACTATTCTGAAATTAAAGAGCATCTCAAGTGCTTCACAAACATCAACTGATGATGCTTCACAATAGGCACAGCAAGGATGATCATCCCCATGCTACAGGTGGGTAAACTGAGGCACAAAAAGATGACGGGGCTTGCCGAAGACCACGCAGCGAATCAGTGGCTCAGCACTTTAGTCTCCTGACTCTCAGTCTGTGGCTGTAACCACTATATCATGCTACCGATGAAACAACTACAGGTGCAGTTTTAACAAAGAGGATAAATGTCGGGGGAAAACACATTACGCTCTGCTCGTTCCAGGCTTTGATCCGTTTCAGAATCTGACCAAGCAGCGAAACGTGGAGAGTTCTGAAGCGTTCCTCATTATGGCACGCCTGTGCATGACCAGGATGAGCAGAGACAAAATAATCAGCGGAGAAACTCTTCCTGCGGCATTTTCAGCAGAACACTGCAGTGCCAGAACCTGGCACGTCAGCCCATCCCTCAAGATTTCCAGCTCAAATGATCAGTCCCAAGAGGCTCAGAAGAGCTTGGAATACACATCCCATCGGTGGCCCAGATTCCACAGAAGCACATGCCTCACTTTCAACAGCTGAGAAGTCCCATTGGCTCACTGGAACTACTCGTGATTAAAGTTAGACGTGCTTAAGTCCCTCGCTGAACTGGGATTTTTTTTTTTTTTAATTGAGATATACCTATCTCATAGAGCTGGATTGGACCTTGAAAGGTCATCGAGTCGAGTCCAGCCCCCTGCCTTCACTAGCAGGACCAAGTACTGGTTTTTGCCCCAGATCCCTAAGTGGCCCCCTCAAGGATTGAACTCACAACCCTGGGTTTAGCAGGCCAATGCTCAAACCACTGAGCTATCCCTCCCCCCTAATGTACATGCATACAGGTGTTGAAACAAAAGCCCTGCCCTGATGGGTTCCTGCTGTGTCCGTGTGTTTGACAGAGAGAGGGGACTACTGAGTCTTGGACGGACGGACAGGGGTTTCCACAGCACTCCCACACTGGTTGCATTGCAGATGGCAGAAGTGGCCCCTAGGCATTGCTCAGAGCAGGGTTCTATTTCTAATCCCTCACTGGCAGGACAGGGCAAGGAAAGGGGGAATAGGGATGCATATCAGAAAGGGTGCCTGACAGCCCATACGCTGACAAACTTTACTTTGCCATGCTCACTAGCCTGGAGAGATCTCCTTTTGTTTCACTTATGTTAGGCCTCCCTCCATAGCTTTCCCTCTCCAAGCTTCGTCATCTGTCTTTCCCTTCCCTCTTAGCTGCTTACCCTAAGCACCATCTCATTCCCCCCTCCCCCATTCTGCCCAATCCATGCTCTCCCCGACACTGGATGTCTAAATGACAGTTACGCAATTCAGAACAGCCCTAAACTCCTCCATCAGCTCAGTGTTTGGACATAATCCCCTTTGGATATGAAGTGTTTATACAGTATTACTTGCAAGATTTAACTAGAAGACGATTAATCTGGCCCTATGCTTCTGGCTTCACTTTGATTTCACGTCTGTAACAAGAAATCTAATTTTCTTTATCTTACACAGCTTCCATTGGATCAAAGCACTTATGAATTTGATAAACAGATTTATAGCCTATAAGGATGTGAAGGGCTCTAACATTTTTGCACAAGCCAGTTCCACTTTTACTCCCCTCACCCTTATTCTATAAACCCACTTAGCTATGGTTGGGGTCTGGAAAATTCTGCTTATCGCAGTCATGATTGCAGTGTTGTTTATTTCAAATTAATACCCAGTCCATCTGAATCCTGGGTAGCTAAAAAACAGTGCTGGCCGTTGGGTAGAAAACAACAATAATAATTAAAATAATCAACCCAGGGAGTTGATGGGACCCTCAGATCTGAACAACTGAGCAGCAGGTTATTGATCTGTGCAGCATTTATGCCCCTCGGGTAAAGAGAATTCAAAAAGTCAGATCTTCTTGCCGATTGTCTCACCACATGGCACGGAATTAATACAGCACGGTCAGGATATTCTTGTGAAAAGGCTAATGATGGATGCTGCAACTCATTAACATGAGCAGCTAGCATGCTATGCTGGAGACAGTGACGTTCCTACCCACTATAAACAGACATCTGGCATAAGAGTACGGGATGCACACACCAGTTCAACATACTCGATTGTCCATATATATGCACTGTATGCACGCACTGTACAATACATCTGTTGTGAGAGTGTGAGGGAGCAATTGATATAGATTTGTGCCTATAGTTTCCCCACAGTAATTGTGGAGCAAAGTGGGAGGTTTGCCATCTCATTTGCATGTCAATACCCAGAATGCTCTTCTACCTCACAGCAATTTCATAGTAGCTGAACCATATTTATCAGGCAGGCTTGTCCCTTTCTGGCTTCTGGTAATGAGAGACAGGTGGCTCGTTGCGATGTGGAGGGCTTCTTGAAAGTCAGCTTGCTCAGCAAACTGCAGAAATGGGCTGTAATAATACAGATCGTTAAAATTCATCCTTCGGGGCATAAGATGATACCACTATAGGGGTGGTCAGGAAGGAATGTTACCTCGCATACAGAATTGTCCAACTGGAGATATATAATCCGGGTAGTTTAACCGCTCACTTAAGCACCTGGACTAAAATCAAGTTGCTGATCAGATAAAGCAGTCATCTGGTCTGGAACAGGAACACTTATGTTCTTGATTATCTTGCATTACTAAAGAGAACTGGCTGGCTCCGCAGTGGAGCTAAATCAGCATAGTATCATATAAATCAACGGAGCATTCTGATTTTCCCAAACTGACCCTCCGTTAAACACACCCTTTCCGAATCCTGCAATGGCAGGAACATGGCCTAAATAATCAAGCCCGTCTTTTCCACGTCTAGATTCTAGGGACCAAATTCAGCCTCGGACATAAGCAGACACAGTTACCATTGACTTCAGTGGGAGTGGCACCTAATTATTCCAGGGGCTAAAATTTATCCTAAGATTCTATGAAGTGAGCACCAGGTAGTAATTACAACAGTGAGCATTAAATGAAGCTTGTCATGTTTAGCTCAAGCCAGCTATTATGAGCTGAAGTAAAAGGCTTTCAGACAAATTTCCATGGGCTTCACTTGCACATCTGGATACTTTTTTTTTTTTTTAAATCCCTGTATTCGTTTCTGATTCCTGACCCTTCGTTTTATACTGCTCAAAAGGAATTTCACACTACAGCAAGAACTGACAGCCAGGGCAGAGAACAGAAGTGCTTCTATTTACTGGATGCCAAAGTATTGCTGAAAACCTATTATCTTAGGTATTAGCAAGGAAGCAGGAAAGCTTCCTTGATTCTATAGTCAAGAAATACCAATAAGGCAAAAAGCAGAAGTCATACCTAAGATGCTAAATAAACCAGATCTTTTGCTAACATAATAGGCCACATTCATCTCCTGGGTAACTCAGTGAATTTGGCCCACTGAAAGTAAATTTAAATGAGAAAGCACAAAAGGTGCATCAAGGTTTCTATTGGGCAAGATTTGTCCAATTGCTCTAAAATTATTTAGCTCACTTTCAGACAGAGTCCAGTTTTTAATCCAGAATGCAATATCATCTTTCCCTCTCTCTTTCTCTCTCTCTCTCAAACCCTTCCTAACCTGACATTTGATAATCTGAGCTAGATTTTCAGTACACTGGTTTGATTTCTTAGGGTTCCAGGTCTCCAGTACTCACAAGGAAAATAGGACTGTTTATCAATAACCATTTCCATTTTTTAAAGCTCTTGGCCGGCAAACTTGAACCAAAGATATTATCTTAGCCACAGAAGCCTGAATTCCTGTCACCCTTTTGCGAACATCCAGTTAGTAAATCCAACACGCAACCTTGTGATGGTGTGAAATCAAAGAGAATACAATCCGTCTCTCTGCAAGGAGGAGCTGGTTTAAAGCTTAGAGCAAGTTATCTTCCCTCTTAGCAAACCCAGATTTATATTTCAGGGCTATAGAACATTTCTCAAAAACTAATATAAAACAAATCAGTAACAAAAAGCATCTCATCTCACACACACACACACAAGCTGGGATACCAGGAAAACTAATTGATCAGATCAGAGTCACAAGAACCTGCTGCATAAGGAGTCTTAGGGTACATCTATATTTACCTCCGGGTTCGGCGGTAAGCAATCGATCTTCTGGGATCGATTTATCGCGTCTTGTCTAGACACGATAAATCGATCCTGGAAGTGCTTGCCGTCGACGCCGGTACTCCTGCTCCGCGAGAGGAGTACGCGGAGTTGACGGGGGAGCCTGCCTGCCACGTGTGGACCCACGGTAAGTACCTTGTAGTTCGAACTAAGGTACTTGGACTTCAGCTACGTTATTCACGTAGCTGAAGTTGCGTATCTTAGTTCGAACTGGGGGGTTAGTGTGGACCGGCCCTTATTGTATGTAACATTTACACCTGTTATGCCCTCATAATAATGAAAAGATTGCCCTCCCCATCTGTGGATCACAAAGGACTTTATGAACTTTAATTAATCCTCAGCACAGCTCTATGAGGTAGGCATTATTATCCGCATTTTAGAAAACAGAGACTCTGATGCAGAGATTAACTAAGTAGTCCAAGATCAAATAGTATGAGGCAGTGGCAGAATTAGGAATAAAATCCAGAACGCCTGACTTTCAGCCCTGTGCTTTAACCACTGAATAACACCGCCTGCTTTCAGGAGTTGAGTTTTTTCCAGTGAAATATAGGCAGGAAGAAGGTTAAAGTTCATCCATGTAGTTATACAAGGGCATCTTTTAAAAAGATGTGCTACGTACTTCCCCAACACATTTGAAAGAGAAATGTTCAAAGTGATGGGTGGGAAGCTTCACACAGATTTCCAAATGACTTAGGCCCTTAGAGATTAAATACTTACCAGTTTTGTTAGGGCTTTATAAAGTGACTGTATTGCAGCAGATTGTTTCAAATGAACAGCATTACAACATACCTTTCAGTGGCGCTGGACTGCAAGCTGTGGTTTGAGGCCCTATTGAAATATACTCAGAGACACCCAGCTGCAAAATTCATTCAAGGTTCCAAGACCCTGGGAATATTCTCGAGCAGCACTTCCCGAAGAGACTATTTTTGCAGGGAAAAAAATAGTTTTATTATTTTCGTGCAGAAAACAAGATTGCTCAGTGCAGCTGCGAAAGCCACTTTCGGTTAAAACAAGTAGATATCTTGATATAGCACGTTATGTAAATGATATCTCCATTCATACTGTATGCTAATACTGTGCTAAGATAGAAACACTTTCTTTCAAACATATTGGTCATGAAAACGAGTTTTACTATTGATCTGAACAGAAGGATCAAGCCCATGGCTTGAAATCCACTGTAAGCTTATATGGTAATACAGTCAATTGTTTCTCTGTTTATGCTTGAAGCTAAAGCTTTATAGGGCAAATTTTCAGTTGCCACAACCTGGTCACCAAACCTGGGACCCATAATTAAGCAACAAATAAGGTTCTGGATTGAAGCATTTGTTTTGGAACAGCCATTTGCACCCACAAATTGAGCCTCTGGATATCTAGCTGCTCAGAAGTTCCTGCACACAAATTCCATTTAGACCTCAGAGGCAGAGTTCTTGGCATCCAAACATACAAGCTTTTTGAAATTGAGTGTTGCCCGGGTTGATTTTGTACAAACATTGCCAGATAGGAGATATTATTGTTTGACTGATTCCATTGCCACTAACATAGTTTAGAACACAACCACCTGCATCTTAAACACAGCAATTGTGTTATTTATTTCAGGTGTATGCAACTGTGTAGACTAGTGGTCCAAATACAAGACCAGGAACGCCAATATCCTACTCCTGCCACTGGCTCTCTCCGTGTCCTTTGGGAAGTTAAGTCAGCGTCCCAACCTTACATTTCCCCATCTGTAAGAAGAGATGTCAATACATGCTGACCAACCTCACAGCAGCATGACAAGAATTTGTTAATGGGCTAAATTCAACCTTGCCTCCAAGCTCCACTTAGCATAGAGGAATGAGGCATCCAAAGGCCAGTCTGTGTCAGCTCCTGCATGAGTGAGAGGAGAGGCTGTTCTAACTCACACCACTGGCCCATTGTCCCTACATTGGTGGAGGAAGAACGTAGCTGAGTTCTGCCACGCCTCCTCCATCCCATCCCACATTCTGCAAGGGTGTAGGGCGAGGATAAGCAGCCGCTGACAGGAGCTGGGTTTTCATGCACATAGCATTCTCCTCTGCCAGGGAATTCTCTGTGGGCCTTTGCAAACAGGATCTTGCCCCTCTGCCCTGCCTAAGTAGCACTAAGGGGCCAGATCGTTAGAGAGAATCTGGCCCAATAATTGTGAGGCCCTTTGAATTTTCAAGGAGTTATATAAATACCAGTGGCTACATTATGGCTGGTGGTGTGTGTGTGTGTGTGTGTTTTAAAGAACCAATAGAAAGGGTGAATACAGGGAACCCCTTCTCTGCCCCCTTCCCGTAGTGCCTTGCCTAATATCCAAGTGGCGCATGCGCCTCAGAAAGGAGTTGTCTCCCTACACTAACACTCTGATGCTGAAAGCAGCTTCCTTCCCCTCCTACCCCCTCTCGCCAATCCCCTTCCGATGGCCTTGCACTCCCCGGGCATGCCAGAGTCACAATTTATCCCTGAACATTATTTATGTATAAATAAAGCCCACTCTTATGTTGTATAGTATATTGGGGATGAAACCAGAGGGGTTCTATAAAAATTGCTCTGCTCCTATACAATTTAATATTTTTCTAGGCGTGTTTTGAAACACCCTGTGGAATTTTGTTTACAGAAAGGATATAGTTCTCGATAACATTTTACAGAATGGTTCCAAAACAGGAAGACCATTTTATATTAAACACTACAGGACTCTTCTAAGAGGGTTCAAATCACAAATCTTCTGCTCAGTTAATCTATTCAGGTAAACAAGGGGGGGGGAAAAATTAGTGCGATGATGAAATTAAAAGGTAGACAACAAGCTGTGGTAGTTCACATAATACATCTGTGTTTCATTTGTGGAGTAGCTGTGGGAATTCTTAACGTGTACTGGGAAACTTTACATCTTCCCATCAGTTTGTAAAATACAAACAAACAGTCACTCCTTAAGAAGTGCATGTTTGCTTTAACAGCGGGTCCTCAACAAATACTCTGCTGTTATCATGAAAGGAGTTATTCTACAAGCTATTTCTTCCTTCAGAAGGTCCTGGGACTCTAAGATGAGATGCACTGCTAAGAAAAACCTAACAGCTACAAATCCCACTGAGACTATCTGAAAAAAAGAACCCCCAAGAATATAAAATTCTATTCCATTTGTAGCCTGTCTGTTCCAAAAACAAATCTGCATATAACTCTTTCCAAGTTTTTTCTCTATGGAAAAATGTTAATCTCCTATGAAAATAAAAACAGTGAAATGTTAACGTGATTTGAGATAAAATATTGGCATTACATTTAAAACTCAAATAGCCCAGATTAAATTAGTCATTACAAACATATCCAGGTTGGTCCCAGAAGAGGTGAAGTCAGTAATTAAAAGCTCTGATCACCTTGTCTTACATTTAAGTGACTTGGTTTGGTTCTAGTGGAATTATTGTATCTATAGGTCAAGCAGAAGCAACGGCTAAGCATCTGGGACCACGTTCACGTGGTTTTCTGACTTCCTATGGCAACAAAAAGAATCATTTGACCAAGTTCATGGTAATTTGGCAGGAGTCTTCTCTGTACCCCACCAGCACTTGTTCCAATTTCTCACTCTTGTCTCCAGTTTGCCTGGCACGCTTCCACCTCTCTTCACCTGCCTGTGATTTCCATCTTGAACTAGCTCTTAGAGAGAAACAATTTAAGAGAGTTCTGACACCTTCGGTCAACAAAAACCTACATTTCATATCATTACTGTGATTTCTATAACTCTTACAGGCTCATACACGGGTAGCAAGTGAGCCAGCCTGTACGTGAACCTTTCTTGGCGTATAGCTAGATTGCTAAAAAAGCAGTTCACCTCGTGTTTAACTGGAATGAAGTTTAAGATACAGTAGCCTGATTTCAGGAAGAACCATAGCTTAGATCCTCAGCCGGTATAAGTGAACTGAAAACAATGGAGCTATGCGAATTCACACCTGCTAAGGTTCTGGCTCAGGGGGGGTCTCACTTTATAAGCCTTTGTGCCGCTGGTTCAAAATCACAGCACCTTTCCCTTCCCACTGAATTCTTTATTCTGCAGCAGAAAGAATCTCTTAAACCTAAACAACAAGGGCTTGTCTACCCTTGAAAGTTTTGACAGTATAGCTATGTGAATAAATAAATAAATAAATAAATAACTGACATTACTATGACAGCAGAAGACTTAGCATGAATGCAGTTATACCCAGCAAGAGTCCTTTCCATGATATAGTTTAATTTAGGAGAACTGATAGGAGCTACACTAGCAAAAGAACTCTTTCATATACTACACCAGAAGGGTTTGCTTGCATGGCTATGACCCTTCTTACGGTATGTCTACACTACAAAATTAGGTCGATTTTATAGAAATCGATTTTTAGAAATCAATTTTATACAGTCGATTGTGTATGTCCACACTAAGCACATTAAGTCGGCGGAGTGCGTCCTCACTACCGTGGCTAACATCGACTTACGGAGCGGTAGGTAGCTATCCCACAGTTCCCACAGTCTCCGCCGCCCATTGGCATTCTGGGTTAAGCTCCCAATGGGGCAAAAACATTGTCGCGGGTAGTTTTCGGTATGTCGTCAGTCGCTCCTCCCTCTATGAAAGCAATGACAGACAATCGTTTCGTGCCTTTTTTCCTGGGTTACCCGTGCAGACGCAATACCATGGCAAGCATGGAGCCTGCTCAGTTCAACTATAAGCTGAGCAAGTGCAGAATGGTGGTAGAATGTGCCTTTGGAGTTTTAAAAGCTCGCTGGCGCTGTTGGTCAGACCTCAGCACAACCAACATTCCCACTGTTATTGCTGCTTGCTGTGTGCTCCATAATATCTGAGAGAGTAAGGGGGAGACATTTATGGCGGGGTGGGAGGTTGAGGCAAATAGCCTGGTGTCCGATTTTGAGCAGCCAGACACCAGGGCGATAAGAAGAGCACAGCAAGGCGTGCTGCGCATCAGCGAGGCTTTGAAAACCAGTTTCATAACTTGCCAGGCTTCGGTGTGATGTGTGTGTGTGTGTCCCCTTAATGTAAACCCACCCCTTTTGTTGAGCCAACCACCCTCCCCCCTTCCTTATTGTTTTGAAACCATGCATTCATTCCTTTTTTTTTTTTTTAATTAATAAAGAGAGATAACGGACAAGGTAGCCCGGGTGGGGTGGGGGAGGAGGGAAGGACAAGGCCACATTGCTTATTGTAGCCACACTAAAAATCAAATTGTTTGAATGACAGCCTTCTGTTGCTTGGGCCATCCTCTGGAGTGGAATGGCTGGGTTCCTGGAGCCTCCCCCTGCCCGCGTTCTTGGGCAGGGGTGAGGAGGGTGAGGAGGCTATGGAACATGGGGAGGAGGGGAGGCGGTTATACAGTGGATGCAGCGGGGGTCTGTGCTCTTGTTGGCTTTCCTGCAGCTCCAACAGATGCTTCATCATGTCCGTTTGTTCCCCCATTAGCCTTAGTATTGCGTCCTGCCTCCGCTCTTCGCGCTCACTTAATTCTTTCCTGGCCTCTGCCACTGAATGCCTCCATGCATTAAGCTGTGCCCTATTAGTGTGGGAGGACTGCATGAGCTTGGAAAACATGTCATCGCGAGTGAGTTTTTTTCACCTTCTAATCTGCGATAACCTCAGGGACAGAGGTGATGGGGGAGCATAGAAACATTCTACGCTCTGCGATTCTGGGGGGACCGCATGGTCACCTGTGCTGCTGAGTTCGCCACGCTGACCAAACAGGAAATGAAATTCAAAAGTTCCCAGGGCTTTTCCTGTGTACCTGGCTAGTGCATCGGAGTTCAAAGTATTGTCCAGAGTGGTCACAATGGAGCCGCTCCCGGAGGCCAATACTGTCAATTTGCATCTGCATTACCTCAAATTCGACCCAGCAAGGTCGATTTTAGTGCTTCTCCCCTCGCCGGGGAGGAGTACAGAAGTCGATTTTAAGAGCCCTTTAAGTCGACGGAACGGGGTTGGTTGTGTGGACGCAGTCATTTTTAAATCGACCTAACGCGGCTAAATTTGACCTAACCCCGTAGTGTAGACCAGACCTAAATTTCAAGTCTTTTAATGGGCCACTGGCTCAGAGTACCACACCAATGGCGTAACCAAGAGTTAAAAGAACATTCTCTTGGGATGCTTCATCTGGTGTTGCTACGCTGCCTAACAGATCTCTCTCTGTGAAGATCTCGAAGGAGGAGTGTGAATAAAGGTACAAAAACATGAAAATGTCAGACAGCACAGAAGATATTTTTTTTAAATCTAATCTTAACCTGGTCGCCACATAATCAAACTAGTTCATCACAAACTTACCACGTATTACTGTATTTAATAAGAACAAATTAATTCCAAAGTGCAAATTCTGATCTCAGTTACTCCAGTTTACATTGGGAACTACTCCACAGGGATCAAGGGGGTTACTCCAAACATAGACAATGACGTAACTGTTGTCAGAATATGGCCCGCCATCTTTTGATACAAATTAAAATCTAGTTCCATTTCTTTTAGCCATAGTATCTGTTACTGTAGATTTTTTTTATTCTGCCCTTTAATGGGTGGAGAGCGGGGCTGGAAGGCGAAGAGATAAAAAAAATAGGCCACATTCACAATATTGCTTTTCGGATTAGTGTCAACAAATGCTTGGGGAAGGAAAGTACTTACTTATTTAAGAATCCAAATGTCTCTTTTGCTAGGTTCTCATCCATCATATGGTATTAGAATAACTCCAGGGTCTCTGCCTTGCTTTAACAGATTTAACATGTAGATTTTTTCCCTTATTTCACAATCTTCAGTGGCATTAAGCTTTAGTGCTTCCAAAACTCCCCAGAGGTCCTTCTATTTAAAGCCTTCTTTGCGTGGGGAATTTTGAGAACAGGTTACAAATGACTTTTTTAAAAACATGTTTGAAAAGTAAGAAATAATAGAAAGACCCCCCCAAAAGGACCAAAGAGACTGGCTGACTTCTGAGATGCTCAAACACAATGAATATCCAGTATAAATCCATCTGACATCTCGGGGTTTGACCCAATGAAGCAAAGTCTCTGAGGTTTTTCAAACAGAGGACATGAAAAAAAATTTGAAAGGCACAATCTGAAAACCCACAATGGATTCCTCCTCCGAGGGGGGGAAGCATACATGGCAAAGGGCAGGAGAACACAGGAAATTCTCCTCCACTTTATCTGGATAATATCATTAAAATATAATTGCATACAGCGTCTCCTCTGGGAATCCAAATTTCCAGCCTCGCCATGTACGAATGGATGGTACAGCTGTGACAGAGGAGGAGAATCGACTTGTAATTAGGTCTCTGTTGTGCCATCAACATGCATGACATTTACGCAGGTACCTCCCCAGAGACGTGTGTCTCTCATACAGAGGGAAGAGCACGCCTCTCCAATTGTGTTCTACCACCGTATTCCACCTTGTTACCTTTTGGTTTGATTATTAGATGCCATCTAGCATCTATTAAATGGAACACCAGGAATAAACAAGAGTATAAATTCTAACTCTACAGTCTGGACAGC
Source organism: Chrysemys picta bellii (assembly GCF_011386835.1). Taxonomy (NCBI): domain Eukaryota; kingdom Metazoa; phylum Chordata; order Testudines; family Emydidae; genus Chrysemys; species Chrysemys picta. The sequence continues at coordinate 8,831,821 of NC_088797.1, forward strand.
TCCAGTGCCATTCTGAGCTAACACACCATCATCTTCCCACTGTCAAGACGCATGCTGATCTAGTGGCTAAGGCAATACAGATCACTGGGTCACCACAGCACCAAGACATTTTTATTCATATCAATCAGCTCCTGGAATCACCGTGGAGATTAGAAGTTGCAAATAACGCCACAACAACAATCTCAGCTTGATGGGTCCTCGGAGATAAAGAGCAGTTGTAGCTCCTCCCGAGGACACAGTCCCAGGCATTAGCTTTAGTGGGTCCTGCTGTGAGGTGTCGTACATTTGCTCTCACAGCACCAGAAAGTGGAGAATTCAGCTTTGATCCTCAGATTGTATGGGCCAGATCAGCTGGCGTCAGTCAGCTTAATCAACGGTGCTCTGGCAACGAACACTAGTCATGGATCTGGCCCTATGTTTGATATTAAGTTACGTTCACTCTGGCTGGTTGCAGTGGCTGAGATCTCAGCTGGGACAAACACACATGCCAAACACCACAACAATGGGAGTGATGCTGGTGTCAGGTTTTTGGACAACGTACCAAGAAATCAACATTCTGCAAAATTCCATCTCAGGGAGAAGAAAATTTTAAACACTGTTTCCTTTGGCCCAGCCCCTGGATGGCACACAGAGTATAGCAGAGTGCACAAGGAATTTCTCCTTCTTGCATTTTTGCACAGGAGCCAGCCAGAGCCTGACCGGGACCATCATCCCTGTTCCCTCTGGACCAGAGAAGGGACCAGAGAAAGGGTCTGGGTGTGGCTGTATCATTCATCTGCAAAAAGTCCCTTTGAAACAAGGTGATTTAGTAAGCACAGCCATGTGTACTGCCAGGAGATCCTTTTAATAAATTCTATCCAAGTCAGCCAGAATTCCTCCCAGGAGTCCAGGTGATGCATGGCCCCTCCACACCCCCATTGGAGCATAAGGCAGAATATATCCATTGTGAAAGAGTGGGGCTGAAAGAGGGTATGTGCGACTGACATGCAAAGGGGCCCTCAAGCAGTTTACAGCAGTGGGTAAAAAAATCATCGCCTATCCAACGAAGCAGGGCAGATGCCAGTTACTCTAAGAGGAACAGATTATTCAATTTCAGACCATTCATCTGTCAAGTCCAGTAGCCTTTCTCCCGCAGACGCCAGGTTCTGATGCTTCAGACATGCGCAAGACCAAACCCACGATGCACACAGCCTGAGCTGCCGGGCTGTCCATGCAGTGGGCTGAGGGGGAAGGAAATGTAAATGCCATCTCTACTTCTGCAGAAACCAGCTTGCTCCTAGGAGCACAAGGTTTCATTACCTTTACCTTAACAGGCAGAGCAGCAAGAGTTAATTTTGCTCATAAAAATTACCCAGCCTATTTACAAATCCCGCCTCAGTCTCCGTCTGTTAGATGTATTCCCTGGCCTATCCTAACAGAAGAAAGGGCTTTTAAATGTTCTTTTTGGCTATGCCCTCCCAACCCCAAGGCTCCCTAAGAGGTTTCCTTGCTGTTGCCTGCACTGTTCCAGTGCTAGAGGACGGCTACTCCGAGTCCAGAGAGAGATACACAAGCATTAACAGTCTCTTTCCAGCTGACTCCCGCTTTATACCACGCTGATTATAGGGAACCAAACACCATTAATGATTTCTTACCCTTTGTAATTAAGCCTTTTTGGAAGAGCAGTGATCTTGTTGGTTTCCTTTGCCAAGAGTCTGAGTGGAAGTTACTGTTAGAATCATCGAATATCAGGGTTGGAAGGGACCTCAGGAGGTCATCTAGTCCAACCCCCTGCTCAAAGCAGGACCAATCCCCAGACAGATTTTTGCCCAGATCCCTAAATGGCCCCCTTAAGAATTGAACTCACAACCCTGGGTTTAGCAGGCCAATGCTCAAACCACTGAGCTATCCCTCTGTGGCCATACCTGCTAACAGAATTCTCATTGGGAGCAGCATTCTGATTATGCTGTTATAAACGCTAACACTATATTAATCCACTGAAACAGACACATGCCTACATATTTGCTCTTTCCTTCCTGGGCATTGGTTCCAGGGCAGCAACATTTTAAACAGTGAGATTTGGTTTTCCATTTTTTAAAAACAGCTGTCAGCACCCTTGAACACAGAAGCTGTTCCGCCCACTCGGTTGAGTTCAGCCCTACAGAAGAGAGGTGGTTTCCTTTTGGGTCACTGACATTTGAAGCAAAACGGTTTTGTATGAAATCCAGAAAAGAGGGGAGGTTGGTCTGGGAATATAGGAAGGCAGTTTTGGAGATGTACCTCTTCAGCACATAAGGATTCAATACCTAGCACGATGGAAGAAACACGTAAGGAGGATTTCAATTAGTAGAGCTAAATGCATAAAGCAAATGAATAAGCCCTAATCTAGTAGCAGCTCTCCACATCCAAGAAAACTAACAGAAGGCAACACACCCACCAGGACACTGCAATCACAACTCAGAGGAACACAATGAGGAGATGAAGACGTACTTCGCACTCGCTGTGATAGCTTCTAGTATAATTTAGCAGTGACGCTGAGGCTAATCAATGTATTCTTCCCTCCACCGAAAGCAACACCATTATTTTTGGTACGATTATTCTACCATGCAACGCATCCAATAGAGAGATAAAGCAGCATCAAAAGAAGCTGTAAACTAGCCCGGGACTTCACAGGAAATACATACAAGGCTTTCCCCCCCGTCTCCCCAGTACAACTGATTATAGGATTTACAGTAATTTTTAAAATACTCCTTTTATCGCTCTTTTGAAGTAACAAAAATGATTATATTTTCACATTTTAACACACAACTAAGAAAGAAATGGGTCTGAACCAAAATCCAGGTACCAAGGAGTTCTGAATTTTGAGGAGGTTCAGATGTGGCTCCACATCTGATCTTAGCAGCTGGCTCCTATTTCTACGAAGGACCAAACGCAAACCCGGGATCTAAGCACCTCTGAAGTTTGGCTCTGAATTCAGATGGAAAAATGTGTGAGACCATCTTGAAGTTTATCCTTCTGTAACCATGCTATGGTTCCTGGGGGGGGGGGGGGGGGGGGGGGGGGGGGGGGGGGGGGGGAAGTAGCATGAATCTTTAAGATTAACATGACTTGGCGTTTAAAGCCTGATTTTCAGAACTGCGGGCATGCAAACGTGTGTCCCCAAATGCATACTTGGCATGTATAATTACCATAACTGAATGGGCAAATCTAATATTGGCACAAAGCCAGACACATTCCTGGATACACGTATGGGCAAATTCAGGTGTTTGCAAATGCAACCATGTAGTTCTGCATACAAATTAGGCATGCAATTGCACGTGTAAATGTGCAGTCCACTGCTGAGTGTGCATATTACATGTCCCCATCTAGGAAAACACAATACAACTGCTATTAGCGAGGGCATGTTCTTCCTTTAGCTCAAGCAGCAGACAAAATTTTTAGTGCAGCTGGTCTGGGGTTCAATCCTGGTTGATGACCTATGATGGAGGTCTTTATATATGCAAGTGTATGTGTATGCGCACATTTGAAAGCCTGGGCTGTAAAATCTGTCATTTCAGACAGTTTATTTTGCCTTCCATATACAATGGGACTATTTGAGTGAAGCGAGTGATTTTGGCTCTTCATTTCTCCACCCACACAGCCTAAGAAATAATACGACTACAGAGATTACAACATAAGTATTTGCATGTAGATTGAACATCAAAGGGGGAATTCCACCTTCTTTTCCTCCTCTGCAATCTGCATTCAGAAGGAGCAGCACTGATAATACAAACTTTCTGTCTCTCTCCCTTCAGATTCACAAAGCTACATCAGACTTAGGCCAGGTCTACACTAACCCCCTAATTCGAACTAAGGTACGGAACTTCAGCTACGTGAATAACGTAGCTGAAGTTCGAAGTACCTTAGTTCGAACTTACCTTGGTCCACACTCGGCAGGCAGGCTCCCCCGTCGACTCCGCGGTACTCCTCTCGCTGAGCTGGAGTACCGCAGTCGACGGTGAGCACTTCCGGGTTCGACTTATCGCGTCCAGACAAGACGCGATAAGTCGAAGCCAGAAGTTCGATCGCTCGCCGCTGAACTACCGGGTAAGTGTAACCAAGGCCTAAGGGAACTGCCATTTTGCCTATGGTCAGGTAACAGTGTAACCAACTAAACTACTGTGGACAAGAGCATTAACATCCGCTAGTGAAAGCAAGTCATGGCTTCTCTGCCACAGTTATTTCCCCTCAGGGCGATTAGAGTTAAGGGTCATTTGCTGCCCTTCCTGTAAACACCTTTCCTCCAGGATTTATAAAGCCACTGGTTTAATTTGCAGCAAGCAGAAGAGTGCCACACAAGGGGTGAGCTCAAACACAATGTACTTTGAAAATCATGCCTGTTATCAGCATGCCTCAATTTCAATGACATTCCCAGACTTACAGCTTTTCCAATAGCACACCGCAAAACCCGTGCAGAGCCGAATTTATTGGAGTGGCATCTGAACATGCTCTCTCTTATCCCTGCTGTATAGACAGACGAGCTCTTCCTACCCAGGTGCCCCAACTGACCTTTCCACTGTGTAAACGTACATTGTTCACCATCATTGGACAACAGTTACCACATCATCTGCAATAGACTGGTTTTCTTCTATGCGATACACAGAATGCAAACTAGCTGTGGTCATTTGAGTGGTATGCAGTGGCAAATGGTGACCACTGGATACATTTTCATGCACACTGCAGACTAGTCTAGAAAAGTGATTCCCAAACTTTTTACTAGGGGCGGCCCACCAACTGACTGCATTCTGGGGATTTTTTTGCAACCCACCAAAAGTCCAAATCCATTGAGGAATAGGGGGTAAAAGTCATAGGCCAGTATTCTTTTCCTGCTCACCACCTCCTCATCCCGGCCACCCTATGCCCTGGCACACCAGCCCAGGGTGGAGGGGCGGAGGATGAAAAGGAAGCCTGCCCTGCCCTCCGCGGGGCTGATGGGCCAACTTTGAGTGAGTGGCACTACCACCCTGTGCACCAGCTGGGATCCACTGGGACAATACTGGTCTGGAAAGGAAAGGAGGTTTGTGACTAAAGCATAAGGCTGGGAGCTTACAGAACAGGATCTGTACACAGCTCATCCAAAGATGTCCCATATAGGGTGACCAGATGTCCCGATTTTATAGGGACAGTGCTGATTTTTGGGTCTTTTTCTTATATAGGCTCCTATTACCCCTCCACCCCCATCCCGATTTTTCACATTTGCTGTCTGGTCACCCTAGTCCCGTATGATGTGGGCAAGTCACTTCAGGGCTCCGTGACTTAGTTTAATCACCTCTGAAATGCGATCAAAACTTCCCTAACAGCAGCTTTGCAAGGCTCAGGTCTTCAATGTTTGTAAAAGTCATAGGAGGCCCTGGGATGGGCGGATGACACAAAGCATTTGAATGATGGCTGATCAGAAAGAGTCATTTACAACAACAGGTTACTTATCATCCTTAGCCATTTGAAGCCAGGCATCTGTGTGTGGCCTACCAACCTCAAACCAAATCCAGGAGTTTTCATGCCCCTGGGGCACTCAAAAAAGGTTAGAGTAAGAACAAGGATTAGAGTAAAGGCAAGAGTTTTAGAAGGGATCTAAACCCTCACACTTCTGGGGCAGGAGTCAGCTTCTCACTAATGGAGGTTAGAAAGGAACTTTCCCTGGGGGTAAATGAAATCCTAATGCAGGATTGCTTGAACCTTTTTCCCAAGCAGCCTTTAGTGGCTATTGTTGTTAGTGTTGTAGCTGTGCTGGTCCCAAGATATTAGCGAGACAAGATGGGGAAGTGATGATACCTTTTATTGGGCCACCTTCTGTTGGTGAGAGAGACACGCTTTTGATCTTAGCCTGAAGCAGAGCTCTGTGTATCGTGAGTGACAGATTACTAAGCTAAATGGACTACTGATCTGATCAAGCATGGCAAGTCCTACAATCTTCACTGGACTTTAGCTTTGAGGAGCGTTTGATCACATACACTGTTGTCAAGACAAATGGGTTTTATTTAATATTTAAAGCATACTGAAATGTTTCAAGGTACTGAATAAAACCCATAAGGTTTGCCTGTTCATTAAGGTTCCCAGGCAGCATGTACAAAGGTAATATACTTGCTGCCATACATTTTAATGATCCCCTGCAATTTTTATTAACTAGGAAATGGGATTACATTGCTTTTGGATAATCATTTCTTCGGAAACGCTCTCGGTAGTTCTATCCCTGAGGTATAATCACCTCAATCCTCCCACTACAGGTCTCTCTCCCTTTTACAGCCTCACCACTGCCTAGGAATATCCAGGCACTATGTTTTAAAATATGATCAAGTCTCCTGTCCTTTTTTCATATCTCAGCATTAGGATCACAATCACGAACACCAGCATGCTACACCGACATTGGATTTACATTGCCTTGATGTGGAAATCTTCCTGTGTTCTCTATAACTGACTGATTACCTCCATCCTGTACAGAGAACATGCTGTCATTTATTTTTTTTCCTTTAACTCCGATTGTTTGAGAAGACTAAAGAGAGATAAAGCTAAACCAATGCTTGATCCCTAGGTGAAGCACAATGCAATCATTCGCAGGAATGAATCTCCCTCTCTCCTTTTACTCCACCAGCTCTTAGGATGGTCGGAAAAGACCATTCTTTTTGGAAACAACAAACTTAGTTAAAAACTGGGGTCAGGACTACCAGCCATTTCATAATATTCATTTTCTATCTCCTGCCTCTATTTCTTAATAAGGAATCTTAAGATATCTTAAACTGTTTACCAACAGTTTGGCCAAGCACTATTTCCAGAAGAAATATGGTCATGGTACAATAGAGATTAGGAAGAAAACTTTCTGCACTGTATCCACAATGCCATATAAATAGGATTACGAGCTTAACACGCTGCTTCCTTCAACTGTTCTTTGAAAGCCAGAACCTAAAAAGCCATGCGTATAGGAAAGCCTATTTCTGGTACTAGGTGTTCTCATTCAGATGAAATGAACATACAAAGCCATAAGGAACATAGTGGTATGGGGAAGAAGGCATTATATAGGCCCAATTCTGGTCTTGGATACACCAGCATAAACTCAGAAATCAATACTAAGACAACATTGAAGTCATGAAATAAAATGTGGCTAAGTTAAATGTTTCGATGGCTCTGATCCTGCAATGGTGTCTGCCAACATGGAGCTCATTGCAGGACTGAGACCTAATATAGCAACTCAGTTGTCTTGATACATGGGTGAAATCCTGGTTCATTGAATTTCACCCGAGGCATTTTCTATCGATGTTTTCTTTGTTGAGTGTGAACATTAATATAGGGCTCTTTAAGTATATATATCCACTGACTTTAATGAGAGCAGATTGGGCTCCAGCTTCTTGGAAGTGGTAAACAAAGAGCATCAATGCTTCACATTTGTGCCATAATATTTTTCCCTCCACTAATACCAATAAGTTCAGATTTATTTTCTATACTAGTATAGAAAATACTGATGGAATAACTGGCCTGGAACCTTTATTTAGTTGAGTTTCATTAGTACACAGGATAGTCACACATACATTACACAGATACAGTATGGATGGTGTGAGGATTTGATAGTAGTTTCAACTACTACAAACATGGTAGAAAAATGAGACACTGCACTCTAAATACTGAAGGGAAACACACACACACCCCTTAGAAATGCACCAACATTTATTTGCTTGTTTGATTTGCTTTTGGCTTAGAAAATAAGACTTCTCTGTGTATTATTTTTTCTCCACAAAAAAAGGTTGAGACAACATAATCAATGAAATATTCATGCACCTGCTGTCATAAAAAATCCCATCAAACAGGCCTGCCTGCTGGCACCACTGATTTCAGTAGCTACTTCTCTCTCCTAGTCCTATTATACAAATCTTCCCCCATCTCCAGACACATGCTAAAATGTGATATTTACTTTAAACTTGTTGGATTGGGATGGGATGGGATGGGAGCCACAGCATGCACAAGGCCAAGCTTTGAATGACTAAAAGCAGAACCAATTGCCTCTCTTCCTAACGTTTTCAGAATGTTCATGGTCATAAAGCTACTCAGTCTTCAGAACGTCACACAAAGTTTACTTCGTATGCAAGGTTTTCTAATTGAATGTTGCATACGAATTTCTCCAAAATTCAGGCAAATACTAAAATTTGTATGACCCAAGCAGGAACGTAATTAGGATTCTACTCCTACAAATTGAGTTACCTGGAAGCTAGCTGACCCTATTGCTCAGTGGTCTCCTATTCACTTCTGCACCAATCCCAAAACTGGCTCTCTTTTATAGAACCAACTTCTGTGGGTGAGGAAGACAAGTTCTCGAGCTTCCACAGAGCTCCTAAAGGAGGTGAAGAGGCGATCTGGGTAAGCTCATCTCTCTCCCCCAATAGAAAATATTACCTCACCCACCTTGTTTCTCCAATATCCGGGGACCAATGCAGTTACAACAACACTGCATATCTTAGGTTGTCTACATAAGAAAGTTATGCCCCCTTTCACTATACCGGTACATATATGGGTGGGGGAGGGATAGCTCAGTGGTTTGAGCATTGGCCTGCTAAACCCAGGGTTGTGAGTTCAATCCTTGAGGGGGCCATTTAGGGATCTGGGGCAAAAATCTGTCTGGGGATTGGTCCTGCTTTGAGCAGGGGGTTGGACTAGATGACCTCCTGACATCCCTTCCAAGCCTGGTATTCTATGATTCTACAGTTCAAGTGATACAACTCCCTTAGCGCAGGCTTTATATTGGTATAAAGCAACTTTATGCTAGTATAGCTTAGTCCTGTATCAGAAGGGGAAAAGCTATACTGGTATAAAGACATCTTTATACTGGTACAACTCTCACACTAGGGATTGTACCAGTGTAACTATATCACTAACAAAACAAAACAAAAAGGATTTATTCTTACAACACCCTGTGAAGTAGGGACTCCGAGCAGGAGGATCCCTGCTCCCACACAGAGCTGCATCAAAGTCAACGGGACCCTGCACCCAGAGCCATTTGCAGACTTGGGGCCTAACAATTCCCTTGTAGTACAAGGCTCAGGGCTTGTCTACACTACGCGCCGGATCGGCTGGCAGCGATCGATCCAGCAGGGGTCAATTTATGGCATCTAGTCTAGATGCGATAAATCGACCACCAAGCACTCTCCTGTCGACTCCGGTACTCCACCAGAACAAGAAGCGCAAGTGGAGTCAATGGGAGAGCGTCAGCTGTTGACTTACCGCAGTAAGTAGATCTAAGTACGTCGAATTCAGCTACGCTAGTCACGTAGCTGAAGTTGCATATCTTAGATCGACCCTAAGTGGTAGTGTAGACAAGCCCTCAGTGGTTGAGTTTAAAAATCAGTTAAAGGCATTTGAAACCCCATTGTCAGAGTGTTACTAGAGGACTTTACGCTTACACAGCATATATCCGGTGGTCTACAAGAGCATTATGAACCATGATGAACACGATATTATTAGTTCCTAATTTACAGAGGAATAAACTGATGCACAGAGGGGTTAAGTGTCTCAGGGCTTATCGACAGGCAGAATTAGACCAGTTTGACTAAAGGTGTTATTTTAAATTAATGTAGTAATCAGATGCAAAAGGCTGTGTGGATCCTTCTTTTGGCTCAAACCAAGCTTATTTTGGTCTACGTTAGGAACAGACAGAAGGGACCGGATAGAATACTACTTACTCTCACGGGTACCGGTACCACCCAGTTAACGAGGATTTTGTTTCTTATACTTGTGCCTATATCAGAGCAGACGTACTTCAGCTGTGTTCGTTTTGCCATGTCTGTAGGAAGAGCTAATAACGAATGGGCAGGGCAGGTTTAAATAAAGGACCCTTTCCTCCTAACTTTCTACCCCCACTCTCCCCAGTGAGCATCTTTTTAAAAAATTCCTTCTTGTGTCGGAGAAGGGGAGAACTGGGCATGAAAGATACAAAGAAATATTAGCAGATGCCTTTATTTTCTCCCTCTCCCTTTTACAAAATTATATAACCTAAAAGACTGCACTTCATTTATATGCCTTTGCTACATGCAGTGCCTCAGTAGAAGGACTTAGCAGTGATAATTACATACATCTCCGTTTATCAACAGCAATACCAAAGAAGAAACCTAGTGAAAGCCAAACTTACATGCACAAAACTACTTCAAGACCGTAACTAGATTTGCTCCTTAAAATTACTGAAGACGGCTCTCCACAGGCGCAGGGGTCCACCCAAATGGATCAGCTTGCAAGAGCAGGACCCAAAAGTGTTCTGCTGCACCAGTTTATTTTAAAGCCACAGCTCTAACTCAGACTTTAAAAAACAACAACAACATATCTATTCCTCAAAGAGGCAGCCATTCTGAAGAACTTCATAACACAGTTCCAAGTTACCTACTAGTGGACCTGTATTTTCTGCTCTCTTAACTTCATGCCATTGCCTCTAGTTACACTTCCTTAAAAACTATCCTGAATAGTTCTTTGTCTGCACTGATGTTTGCACCCTTCAAATATTTGTTGTTGTACTTCTTTCTGCTACCCTGAAGTTTATTTGCAGACTTAGCCCGTTCTGTAGAGAGCCACTGTTCAGTCAGAATTACAGTTTACTAGCCGAGTCATTTATTTTAGGAGTTCATGGGCTAGTTATAGGAACCACCCTCCCAAAATGCCCTTAAACAGGAAAATGCTTAGAGCAGTCTCTTCGTCTCCATGAAGCTTGTTGAACTCCTTACGGTATTCTCTTCCCATGCACATGTGAAGGCTACCGTCTTAACCCACATAGGGGACTGAACAGGGATCTCTTGAGCTAAAGGCATAAGTCTCTGCAGCCAGTTCTGTAACAGACTCCCATCTTCTGTGGCTTGGGTGCAGAGGAGGGCACATTACAGTCTCTGACCAGTGGGTTATATACTTACTCTGGACAGAAGATGCTTGTCCCCAAGTCCTGAGGCACACAGCAGTTTGAATTCCAGGTGAGCCCACCTACGTGATGGCTGCCATCTCAGGAATCTTCAGCATTAAAAGTGTATCTCTCTATGGCTTGAGCTGGAGAAGCAGACCCACAACTTACATGATGGGACACTAGATGGGGAGAGCTCTGAGTTACTACAGAGAACTCTTTCCCAGGTGTCTGGCTGGTGGGTCTCATTCACATACTCAGGGTCAAACTGATCGCCATACTTGGGGTCGGGAAGGAATTTTCCCCTGGGTCAGATTGGCAGAGACCCTACGGGTTTTTCGCCTTCCTCTGCAGCATGGGGCACGGTTCACTTGCAAGTTTAAAACTAGTGTAAATGGTGAATTCTTTGCAATTTGAAGTCTTTAAACCATGATTTGAGGACTTCAGTAACTCAGCCAGAGATTAGGGGTCTAATTCCAGGAGTTTTTGTGGCCTGCAACGTGCAAGAGGTCAGTCTAGATGATCATGATGGTCCCTTCTAGTCTTAAGTCTCTGACAGCCACCATCTTGGTTGGCACCAAGACCTGAACTGGAGACCTTTAAGCATAAAAAAGTTTCACTGCTTGAGCTGAAGAACCAGCCTGCATAGCTGTGAGCTGCAACACACTCAAAACCTTCTGGTCAGTGAGTTACACAAACACTCCCCCGCTCTCACATGCCCACACCGTCGTCCTCCTCAACTCATAACCAAAGAAAATCTGACCTTTATATATTTTCTTCAGGAGTATTAAGATTCAGTTGTATTCTGGGTAGAACAATGCTTCTATCACCACCTCAAACATCTCCCTATTTAAATAGAGCATGTACACCAACCTACCCCTGTGGCAGGGGATAAAATAATCCTGAGATATCATACCTACCCACCCCAAACAGAGGTCTAGTGTGCTCCAGCCCCCGGTAGAACGATAGGATTCTTTCTTTGTATTCTAGTTTATATCACAAACAAGGCTACTGAGTAGCACTCCATGGATCATCTTAAAACACACTTCAAGCAGGAAACTGCCCCACCTCCAGGCAAATGCAATCTCTGCAAAAAACCTGATATTTGAATTATACACACCCATACATTTTATATATATATAGTGATGGGTTTCCCCTGGAGTGCCACCTGGAACAGGGGTACCACTGAGCACTCTGACCCATCAGCCTGGATTCCCTTTCACACTCTACTGCTGTGACAAACTGCCAAGCCCTCCAGCCTGCACTTTCACCAGCGTTCACACAGGTAGACACACCCCCAGCTGCAGTTACACGCAGGCTCTCTAACCACCAGCTCCTCAGTCTGGGACCCTAGAGCAGTACCGTCCTGCCCTGGCCAAATCTGGCCAGTGTATGGGTTTAATACCCAGTCCACCTCTCCCTCAACGTGAAGAGAACAATGCACATTTGTGGTAACCAAGTAGAGATTTTCCCCAAGCACTCCACCCAAAGCTCTTGGGTTTAGATTAAAACAAAACAAGTTTATTAACTACAAAAAGATAGATTTTAAGTGCTTATATGGGCTAGCAAGCAGATCAAAGCAGATTACTTAGCAAATAAACAAAAATGCAAACTAAGCTTAATATACTAGATATATAGCAGGGGTAGGCAACCTATGGCACGTGTGCCGAAGGAGGCACACGAGCTGATTTTCAGTGGCACTCACACTGCCCGGGTCCTGGCCACCAGTCCGGGGGGCTCTGCATTTTAATTTAATTTTAAATGAAGCTTCTTAAACATTTTTAAAAACCTTATTTACTTTACATACAACAATAGTTTAATTATATATTATAGACTTATAGAAATAGACCTTCTAAAAACATTAAAATGTCTGACTGGCATGCGAAACCTTAGATGAGAGTGAATAAATGAAGACTCGGCACAGCACTTCTGAAAGGTTGCTGACCCCTGGTATATAGGGTGAGAATCTGCTAATTCATATCCAGAGAGATTATATAAGCAGGCTGCAGATTCTTAAGGGGCAAGCTGCACTTGCATTACAGCTTGGAATCCCCAGGTGTTTCATTCACAGGCTAGAAATCCCATTAGCCTGGGTCCAACACTTCCCCCGTTCAGTCTTTGTTATAGCTTTTGCATATGGCGGGAACCCTTTGTTCCAAAGCTTGGTTCCCAGACTGGTTTTATGGAAAAATACTGACATCCAAGATGGAGTCCAGCATCATGTGGCCTGGTCATATGTCCTTGTAGAGTCACAACAGGCACCACTCACAAGCTGTTTCGGGTGTTCTCAGGAAGGGTCACCAGAGCTTCTCCTAAGGCCTATTGTTTTCCCTAATGGCTCATTGCCCTGAACAGGCCCTTCCCAACCAGCTACCTAGACTGAACGCATCTTGTCCAGTGGACATTACCCAGGTGTAACTACCTTTGAAATACAGATACAGAGTCAATATTCATAACTTCAGATACAAAAATGATACATGCACACAAATAGGATAATCATATTCAGCAACTCATAACCTTTCCAATGACACCTCACATGACTTATCTTGTCCAGAATGCATCATAATTATGCCATAAACCGATAATATCATCACTGTGAAGAATATAGGTTCAGTGTCACAAATAGTATTGTCTCCCTGTATGCAAAGCAGATGGGTGGGTAGGCAGAATTAGAGTTGACTTTTCAACCTTCGTTTCCTAACTTTTGAGTGTTCGATTCCAAAACCTTAATGTCCTGATGGCAGTTCTTCTGCATAGAATACATGATACAATATAGTATGTCATATAGCTATATATTTATACCACATAAAATCAAAAATGTGCTTCTAACAAAATATCCTTCCATATAATCTTTCTATCTCAAGATTATCATGTACAATAACCCATGTCCTTTCGCTCCAAAATGCTCTGTTCATTGCTATATCCTCTCTCACACCACATGCCAACATGGTTTCCTTTAGGACATCCCACCAGTTCATCTTGGTTCACCTGTCATTTTCTTTCAGTCATAACCTGTAGAACTCTTTTACCCACAGAGTTGTCAGGTCTGTGCTGGAGGTGACCAAATCATGTATGGGTGTTACCCTAAACACACACATTCCTCACATGGCCTTTTATGCTTACATCAATCATCCATATCAACATTCACATTTCTGTGAGAAAATCATTTGCTCATGTTTCTTCTTTGTTGCCCACTCAATGCCATACATTATAAGTGGACGGACCACCATTTTACAGGCTTTCCCTTTTGATCTTACTATCTTCCTGTCATATTACACACCACTGCTCTCTCTCCATTTGAGCCAGACATTCACTAGCCTAGCTCTAATTTCGTCCTCCATTTGCCCAGATTCTGGAACCCAGATACCTGAAACTTTGCATTTTCAGTATTGTGTGCCCATCTAGTTTCAAGGATCATTCTTCAGCGTTCACTCTACTGAAATGACATACCTTATCCAGCGGTTCTCAAACTGTGGGTCGGGACCCTACAGTGGGTCATGCCGCCCTTTTGAATAGGGTCACCAAGGCTGCTCAGGTTGCACGCCCCCTGCCTGGGGCTGAAGCCCTTGAGCTTCAGCTTTGGCCCCCCTGCCCAGAGCGGTGAAGCTCGGGCTTTGCCCCCCACCCCCACCCCAGGGCAGTGGGGCTCGGGCTGTCTCAGGCTTCGGTCCCCCCTCCTAAGGTCATGAAGTAATTTTTGTTGTCAGAAGGGGGTCGTGCTGCAATGAAGTTTGAGAACCCCTGCCTTATACTCTGTTTTTCCTCTGCTTATTTTGAGTCGATGTCTCGCCAAATCTCTCTCCATTTATCAAGATCTTCTTCTAGCCCTGGCCTTAGACCAGGAACCTATAATTGAAAGGCTCTGTATCCCCTTACAAACCCCCACTGTCAATTCAGTTGCCCCGGGATTTCAGTATTTATCATCCACACGGTGCACAAGACTGCCTTGCAGCGTCCTGCTGATCTGAATGGTCATTTAAACAGCTTTCTGCCATCTTCCTTCTAATCTGGCATCCTCAGAGTATTATTCAGTGCTCCCTCCACCGGTGTCTAGCGATTCTTACAAGATAATTCTAAGTCATGTTCATTGTAAGATGATGGGAGAGCAGAACTCTGGCACCATGCAACACACACACAGAAAATTACACGTTTACTGACAGCGATAGAAGAAACGCCAAGTGAAGCGAGACACCTAGCCCAATACTAGAATGTAGTTAGATAAAAAGAAAAATACTAGGTGTCAGAATTAAACGCAACAAAAAGGCCCTATTCGCTTGTCACTCAGAATCCCACACAACTCTATTTAAGGCACTACTCAGGCAAATAAATACCCGTAAGTGTGCCTGGTACAAAACATGCCTCATCTGAAAGTTCTCATGCAGCGAAGGCTCCATTTGAGTTGTACTGGGGCATGTGAAAAGCAAGCAACGGGATTTCTTTCACTGGGATGGGCAAACAGGTGTAACTTGTCCGGACGGGCACTGTGACAAGGTGTAACTCCTGGGAGACAAAGAGTTAATGCCTTGCTAAAGATGGACTTTGCCTACATGAAGAAGAGGCGGAGGGGATTAGGTTAAGGATACAGAGATTCAGGCTGAGGGCCCCTGGTTTAAACAACTCTATTAAAAGCCAGTCCCTAATCTATGAAGGGGAGGGAATGGGGTTAGAGAAGTGAAGTCGGTAATTAAGAGCTCCGATGAGGCTGGACTCCACAACAGGATTAAGGCCTGGTCTTATTTTAGCCTGAATGAGCTGCTTTGATTCAGGCTTTTATAAAACTCATTGGTCTTGAATCCTGTTTACTTAAAAAAATGTTGATGTGCCAAATTGTTCCACGGACCACGGCAGGATAACTCTTCAAGCAAAGAGATGCTGTTCTTCTCTTCAAAACCAGACACTTCGGCCTCCACTTCACTCTCGTCCTGCCCCTTTGCCAATGAGGTGAACAGTTCAGTAGATCTCCTCTGCCCCCTATGTTTAATAATCTAAGATGAATAGATCTGTCAACCAGTGTTGATATACTTCATGACAACCCCTCCTACTTGCAGATATGGAATTAGGACACTTTGAATGTTCGGAGGCCAGAAGCGCACTTAGTGTGAACCTGACAAGAATACCAGATTGTTTACACTAAACTCTAGTAAGCATTTTCCACATACTACAGTTGCCAGAGATTTGAGTGGCTCAAGGAATTGGGACCCATTTACCACCTGAGAAGTCTCTGGTTCAAACCTACCTCAAGTCAGTGACTGAAAATTGCTACTAAATGACAGCTTGTCTCAATCAGTTTCTAGGAGGAAGGGATAGCCAATTGGGGTTGCTGTGGGTGTCTCTGCAGAGAAGGGAAGGACTAATAGATATGGTAAGTGAATTATCCTTCTACCCAGAGAAGTGGTCTCACATGATTAGCGTTAAGGCATATTGACAGGCGACTAGTTTAATCCATGCTCTGTTGACAAACAAAACTTCATTCTCCAGGGCTGTCAAACAGACAAATGCATTATAGCTTCAGAATACGGTCTTGATGCAGTAATGATCTGGAACGGGAACCAGGTCCAAACATTCCTTGGCAAAGGCAGCTTTCCTCTGCTTGATAACCTAGCACAGGGGTGGCCAACCTGTGACTCCGGAGCCACATGTGGCTCTTCAGAGATTAATATGCGGCTCCTCGTATAGATGCTGACTCCGGGGCCGGAGCTTCAGGCACCAACTTTCCAATGTGCCAGGGAGTGCTCTCTGCCCCAGGCCCTGCCTCCACTCCACTCCTTCCCCCAAATGTGCTGTGCCCTCCTCCCCAGAGCCTCCTGAGCATGCAAAACAGCTGATCACGGCAGGCGGGAGGCATGGGAGTTGGGGGGTGGGGGCACTGGGGGCTGGATGTTGGGGAGCTGATGGGGGGCTGCTCTTTGGCAATGTACATGGGTAAATTCTGGCTCCTTCTCAGGCTCAGGTTGGCCACCCCTCACTTAGCACTTCATTATGCTAGAAAGAAATACATCCTACTTTCAAGAAGAATGAGGCAATAGACAAGCTAGGCAAGTTTCCATTCGTTATCTGGCTCAAATTTTTTGTTTTTCTGCAGCAGGGGGAGGGGGAAATTTGAGTCCATGTTTTCTAGAAGTTCTCACATATTTGCTGTGTTAAAAGCCCTTCTTTTCAGTAAGTTACCTCTAATAGCAAAGATGTTTTTGATAAAACCCCAATTAGGTTTTGACAATCAAAGTACCTTAGAGTCAATTAATTTTCTACCACATTTCCTTTTCTGGGGCAAGTTCTTTTAAATGGTTTTATTTTACTTTGTTTATTTATAATCAAGTATTTAAATAATCTACACAATCTAGTGATGCAGCGCTTCCATTTGAAGCTCCAATTTTTATATCTCTGCTCAACGTGAAACGTATGTGCAGTAAATTGGTTTTACTGAAAAGTGGCATTAAAATTTTAGTTCATTTAAATTTGCTTTGGGACTGAATCTGCTCTTAGGTCTTGATCCTGAAAATAATTATATATGTGTTTAATTTTATGCACAGGAATAGAGCTATGGAAGTCAATGGGATTGTTCAGGTGTGTAACATTAAGTCTTTTTAGGATTGGGTCCTCACACTGCTGTATAATCAGAGTCCCAGTTTGCATCCACTTCACTAGTAAACTGAAGTAACTGCTTCCCTGCTTGGGGTTCTTCTTGGGACAATGCACAAGTGGAACGTTACAGACTGGGAAACGCAATCCTGTTTGATGAATTTTTTTAAGTTAAGACAAATTTATGTTAGATAAGGAAAAACATTTTCAAGTGACCTCCTTCCTTTGGGTTCCCCAGTGAGGCATGTCTTGCCTGTATCCATCTTGAAGTTTATAAATTCTTTGGGGCACAGACCATTTTCATTTTTGTCTTGTGCAGCTCCAGTCATATGGTTGTTTCACAAGCACCACTGATCATGATGAAGGTTTGGAAAACATTGTCATCTCCGTCCAGCCTGTTCTCATCTAGTCACACTTCATCTTCTGCAACGGTCACAGTGGAGAGAAACCCTTGCTATCCAGTCAGATCTGGCTGAATAGTTTCATCTGGCAATGTTCAATTGGATTGTTTCTTTGCCGGCTGAAGACACGAGCAAGGGGGAACATGGAAAAAAGTAGCAGTAGAGAGATGTCCGGATGTTTTGGAGTAGGAAGAAAAGCCGGGTCCAGACAAACTCATTATTTAAACAATAGTGGGAAGAGCCAGGGAATACAGGAGAAGGAAAGCAGTGGTAGGACTCCAATTTTGCCATCAGAAACCAATGATAATTGAGATGCACTTGAAATGCCATCATTAAAGCTCCCATGCCATAACTAGTCAAGCCACGGTATGAGAATCATAGCATAATGGTGCTCTTGTACACTTCTGACATAATAGCTGCAGAGAGCATTACAATGTCAACTGAGGTTAGCATATGCTAGAAAGCAGGCTTCTGAATTGCCAGATAGATCTGCGAAAGGTTAGTCCCCAACTCAGAGAAATATCCAGGGTCGCATAAAGTATTTTAAATTCTCCTTCCAATACTGCTTGCCTATGGCAACAGTAACCCATTTCATCCTCACTCTATCACAAGTAAAATATTACCGTATGATTAATATAGCACTTATTTTAATAAAACCAATACAATTAACAATAAAATTAATTTACAGTGACATCCTGGATGTAAAGTCAACTGGCAAGACTTCCATTAAATTTCAGTGGAACCAGGATTTCAGCCTTGGTCTTGCATCTTTTTGTCAATGGCTTGGCAATAAAATGTAATTTCAGGACATTAAATCCTAAGTGGGGAGGGAGACCCACAAAAAAGATCCACACTTAGGTTAAGATATTAATTTGGTGGGGGAGGGGAGAGAATCACCTAAAAATCTTTTATTTTGCTGCTCTCCAACGACAAACAAAAAACTGACTGCACAATCGCTAGCCTAGAAGTTAACATGCAGCTCTTTTTTTGGTTAAGACGGCCATACAACTGTTAAACACAGTCGGTAAACAATCTCTGCTACATACTGAACTAAAAAGGGAACGATTCATTATGTAGGAGAGATTTATAATGTGGAAGATTAACTCAGCCTGTGGAATTCTGTCTCAAAGGAATTGAGCGCAGTTTAAAGTTAATTCGGACAAAACTCTAGGGCTGAATAGTCTAAAAAATCCCAAAGGATTTAGGCACCTAAATTCCCTTGTAAGTGCTAAGTAGCCTCCTTTGAAAATCCCAATCTAGAACTGGACTGTACAATATGGATCATTCCTGCATTGGTAGGGAGATGGAAGATGATGATTTAAAATGTCTGTCATCTCTACATTTTATGTTTCTAGGATAGTGCTGTGTACATTTTTAGACCGGACAATTTGCACAGTGGCCCTTTAATTATTTTATCACCATAGGAGCCATTGTCATGGACCAAGACCCCACTTCTAAGACAACAGATCATACGTTTCTTATCTATTTCTAGCAGTTGGATAAGGTTAGAGCTGGTAAAAGATAAAATTCAAAATTTGTTTCCTTTCTTTGCATTGAGTTTTGGCAGCAAATCAAGATCTGGAACATTTTTAGCAGTTCTAGATATCGTCCACCCATCAAAGAACAGGATACAGTCTACCAGCAGAGGCTTTCTCACATTAAAATTAACACATATACATG
Organism: Chrysemys picta bellii; assembly: GCF_011386835.1. Lineage (NCBI taxonomy): Eukaryota > Metazoa > Chordata > Testudines > Emydidae > Chrysemys > Chrysemys picta. The sequence goes on from NC_088797.1 coordinate 8,851,357, forward strand.
ACCCTATTCTGAGAAATCAACTAGGCTATAAATTAAAATCACATGAAAGGCGAATTGAAGCAGGAGTGTGTAAACATTCAATGTCCATTACCCATTTTCCAGAAATTCCTGTAGTTTCAAGGTAGTGCATTTGAGAGTGTTGAAAGCTTTTTTCATCTGCTCTTTATAACCCATCCCATTTAACCATGGTATTGTTAACAGTTGCTGAAAGCACTGATGCAACATGTTTGGGGAAGGGGCTGCGGAAGGTTAATGTTTTGAATTGGCTGGATCCAACAATAAGAGCTTCTCTGTAGCACTTAAGCATTGTATTGGAAGCAAAGTGTTGACCCCATTTAAAAAAAAAAAAAAAAAACACAACCAACAACCACCCAGCTGTACATATTCTAAGCTGTCTAGGACACTGCTATTGTAGATAAGCAATGTCTTTATGAAATGCTGATGTGTTTTTGGAATGTTACAAAGAGACATTCAGGCAGCGCATCTAATACCCACTGACCTAGTTACCATACGCTGTGCTTGATTTAATCATATGTCTGGATAGCCAAAAGGTTTCAAGTGTTGACCAGTCTTGCGCCATATGGCTTGCAATGGTTCATCTGAACCTCTGATTACAAAACCAAAAGGTGTTCAACCTCCACCTCTCTTCGATCAACCCATTCTCTAGTGACCTGGCCATCTACAAAGCTCTTGAGCAGTCACGTGCCTATGGATGTTCTACAGTTGTCCCTAGCTGATCAGGATCCCAAAATCCTTAAGCAAAATGTGAGTGTTTCATTAAATTTGCTGTGCAACAGGCAAATCTTTACATTCAATCTTGTAATAGGAATTTCTATACAAAGAAGCCCATTTTACTGTGATATTGTGATAAAATACTAACATTACCTACTCCAGAAATAAATTCCCGTGCATTTGCTATTTTTAGATTTTGGGTTATAGCCCAAAAATAAATATATCTATAGCCGGCAACCCTGTTTAGATTAATTGAAAGCACACTCAGACGCAGTGATGGACACAGAGCTATTCCACAGAGATTTGAACTCTGGCAAGCAAGGTTTTCATTTTGCAAGCTTCAGCTCTCAGAACTCTCCCAACCACACATATCTGGTTCACTCAGATTCTTTGCACTGATCGAGTTTATCTGATTGGTTCAGTCAGGTGCAACAAAGAGACAGCAGCTGATATTACTGGTCAACCCCTTGTCTGGTCCTGTGCTGAAGCTGTCAGTTGAAATCAGCATGGAGCGGAAGAAGCAATGAAAGACATTGGCATTTTCAGTGAATCATTTGAGTTGGAAGGGCTCTCTGGTAGGTCATCTCATCCTTCCTTTGCATTGCGGTGTCTGGCATCATTATTTCTAATGAATTCCCAATAGGAGTGTCTAGTCTAGCCTTGACTATCTCCAATTATGGACATTCCACTGCCTCTCCTGCACAGCTGGATGCTAGGGTCAAATATATCTATTATCCTTTCAAAGAATGCCGTTTAGAACAAGGTGGAATTCTTTAGCTAAGAGGTACAGTACAAAGAATGTGTGGCTTTATTCTCTTCTCACTGATAGTGCTGTAAATCAGGTGTAACTCATTTAAATCAACCGCGTCATGCCAGTGTAAAACAGGGCAATACAAGTTAAACCTCCTCTTACTTACCATTTAAAGTTAAAACCTATATGACACACCTTTACAAATGATACCACACCACTTTGAGGGCCTGTAGCCTTTGCTACTTGATAGCAAAATGGAAATGTTAGTATTTCTTCAGTTATTGGTCTTCCTACCTAGCATATACCACATCCTATCTCCACACAGAGTTTCAATTAACGTGCATTGCTTACCACTTCGAATGGATAGTGGAATATGACCCTAAATGCTAGTCATTACACATAGCTGCATTTCATAACTCATTAACGGGCTATAACATATACAGTTGTGATCCAGAAGGCTTAGAGGACAAAGGACCCCATTTCTGGTCTCACCTACCCTGACAGATCAAGCATCACCCCACCCTAAGAACCAAGATCACAACTTTTCTAAGCCACGTGCACCCAGCACCACATGCTAACAAATTGTGATTATAAATGGAGCGGAACTACCACTCCACTATGATATGGGCCCAAGTTTTCTGAAGAGGAAGCCAGCCTCAGACTTGTTTTTTTTCCCAGGTTCCGAGTAGAGCTGAAATATCAACATCCAGAGAAAAATTAACCTAATTGTTTGCCATAAAAATATAGCTGTAAACTTGGAAGTTTTGTAAACCTAAAACACAACTTTGATTTTCCCATCCTCACACCTTTTGATGGAGGATTTTGATCTAGTAAGAGCTCCGGCGAATCCCTGTTAATCTTCGATTTACAGCGTCAGTGACACATGGCTGATAGAAAGAAAATGGTTGTAAATGGTAAGATAGTGTAACTTGTCCCACCCTCTAATTAATTTATACCCCACTTGAACTTACACCACCATTTAGTGGATTTGCCCAATTCATCTAGGGGAGTTGCATCTGTGTACACATGGATGAATTTGGCCCTGGAAGTCTTCTTTTATCCAAAGGTACTGCAGGATTCCCTATATCACCCCACCCCTTGTTCCCTCCCCCATTCCTGTCTCAGTCCACCCACCCACTGTGCCTCAAAGGACCATCTTTTGTGACAGATGTGTGCGCAGTGTTACAGGAACTGGGTGGCATCCCCTTATATAGTTTGTGAGCCAGCTAGTAGAAGATGGGGAGCCATACTGCAGAAGCCACTTTAACCCAACCCAGCAGCAGTGTATAGGTGTAACTATTCCTTGTGCTTGTATATAGTTAACAAACACAGTTGTTTGGCACCCAGTGGTGTCTGGGTGGTTTTTGTCCTCAAACTATTTAAAGGGATATTACCAAACTCCTATACACTGCAGAGGTGGACCCAGCAATTCATTCTCCCTGCCCCCTTCCCAGTCCATAGCTTCTTTGTAAAGACTGCTAGAAAGGCTGATAATGATGATGCTGGTGTTTACCTGTATGACTTGCATTAGCAAAGTTCACAATTGACAAATCTGGTAACTCTTATGCATCTACAAAAAAAGCCCAACATTTTTTTTCAAAGGAACTTTAAAAATTTGTTTTTTTAATTCTAGCAAAAAACTGTATAACATCCCCGACTTCCACTGCTAAGACACGTTCTAGGGAATCAGTAGTTTTACTGGCCATAAAACATTCCAGCTTTCATGAAAGTAAAAGATGCCTACTAGCAGAGAGCCACAGAAAAAGAGACACCTGCAAGTTAGACCTCAGGAATTCATTTGCTCCACTAACGTTTCCAAATTAAAGGAATCTGGGGGTTGTTTAAGGAAAGGAAAATATCTGGACAATTGTTGCCTTTTGATTAAGATAACATGTAGATTTTTAACTAACTGAAATGAAATCTCAGGGGCATACATTTTTGGAACTTTCAATATGTCAAAATTAAACTGAAGACTAAAGACCAATCTGGCATCAGCTGCATCCACAGAAGTCAAATGAAACCAGCAAGGTGAATTTCTATATAGCACAGACGAAACCTTGAAAATCCACTCACCGCAAAGGAATACAGATCATTCTGAGGCATGTATTGCTGACTTCTACAGAACAAGCTCACTTTAGAAAAAACAACAAACAAACAAAACCCCAAGCTTCAAGTAGATCAGAAAATAAAATAAAATAAAATAAAATAAAAAACAGAAAAGTTTTGCAAAGAACTTCAACCATTCTTTTTCTCCATTTTGAGATTTTCAAAGTTTTCTGGTTAGCGCTGGGTGTGAAAAATCCCAGCCACATGCAAATCAAGGATAAAACCAAACCATTGCAGTCTTCCTAAGTCTGCAGATAAAGCAGGTGCTCAGAGCTTTCCCAAGCCACCTCTGACTGATTGAAGACCTAACAGGTTTTCATTGCTGTTATTGGGAACCCAGCAACCAGCAGTAAAATAGACAAAACACAGGTCAACTTTACTCAACTACCTCCTGTAAGAGCTCTGAGTAGAGCCTGGGCACAAGAAAGAACACCCAAAGAAGAGCCCACCACCCCTCAGACAGCAGCTCTTGATTGAAGGGAAAATGGGGGGGGGGGGTGAGAAAGAGAATCAGAGAGAGAGAGAAAAAGAACAGGAGTACTTGTGGCACCTTAGAGACTAACAAATTTATTTGAGCATAAATTTTGGGGGGCTACAGAGAGAAAGCTCCTGCTCTGCTCCACTCCAGCAGGGCAAGAGGAGCTTCAAGTTGATCATATTCCTACTAGTGAGAGAATATAAAAGATGGAAACGCTGAGCAAGTCACAGGAACAATATTCTGGTAGGTATCCCAGCAGATGGGGCTTGGGTTTTTATTGAGACCTATCATTTGACTTAAATCCTCTGGCTACAAAGACCCAGCTCCACAAAGGTATGTAGGCTCCTCACTTCCACTGATTTCTGAGCCCTGGTGTCTAATAACTCTGTCCACGCCTTACGGCAGTTCCTCAGGTGTTGTAAATTGACATAGCTTAACTGAATTGAATGAAGATATGATGATTTACAGCAGCTGAAGAGCTGGTACCTTGTATATAAGGAAGTGGGTGAGCCCAGAGGGAAAAGTGACCATTTATTTTATATACAGTACACACAAAACAGATATAGGTCCTATCAAGTTTATAATTTTGATGAGGGCTTGTAGCTACACTGGTTTAAACTTAAATATTGTTTTTAAACAGATGTAGTTAAATGGTTGAAAACTTTGGTGTAGAAAGTCTTTTCTGGTTTAAGAGTAGCTTATTTTGCTTTAGTTTAAACCTGTTCCTAATTTAGTTAATCTACCCTGAAATATCAGTGTCCACATAGCCTTTGGCAGTTTGACTCAACTGGTTTAAAATCACATTTTTAGCTAAACTGGGGCAACTTTCTTGCACAGGGAAGCCAGAAGTTAGATAGGGTGGGAAGAAAGAGAGAATGTCCAGTCTTGGCAGAAGTGGGAGAAAGAAAACGTAGTGAAGAACACAATGTAGGGGGGAAAACTGAAGCCATATAATGGGTGGAGAGAAAGAAAAGGACAAGAGGAAACAAACACTGAAAACAATACTGGGAAAGAGGCTATTCTAGGAAAGAAAAGAGGAAGTCGGATGAGGCCAGCAAGGAAAAGCAAGTGTAACAAAAGCAAGGGAAATATGTATACATTAAGTTACACTTTAACTAAATGACAGCCTGATCCTACAAACCTGTACTCTTGTGTCAAAGATAAGGGTAGGCATGTATAAGTGTTTGTAGGTATGTGCACAGAAAGCAAATGGTTTATGTTGCAAATGAATAAAGTGCAAAAAACTATTTCTTTAAAATGAAGGGAAACGTGGCCTTAAGGTAGTGTGGTGACAGCCCGGGTATATCTCACACTGGTTAGCACATCCGAAGAAGTGGGCTGTAGTCCACGAAAGCTTATGCTCTAATAAATTTGTTAGTCTCTAAGGTGCCACAAGTCCTCCTGTTCTTCTTTAGGTTGTGTCTGGTAAAATCTATGTATAGGAAATGAACATTTATTGTTGACCACAATGTAAAATGAAAGTAATGTAAAACATTCATACTGCTGGAGGTAAGATTTAAACTCCTCTGTCCTTTTGGGTTTTATGTGCTTTCCCAACATACTCAGATAAAAATGCTATGCTGCAAATAATACTGAACTTAAACAAATAGATAAATACAGACAGACAAATACCATGAATAAGTAATAAGCCTCTTCTGACCAGGGAATTCAAAATACTGCTTGAATTCTTTTGTACCTCCTATTAAGACTTAAGTATTATATTTTGTAGAAATGATACAACTGTATTTTTTAAGTACCATTTGCTCACTGCATTGTTCCCTTCCATGTGGAAGCACTCTGTCCTAGCTGACATTTATCCCCCATGGAAAGAGGGGCTGTAGGTTACAGATTATTCTATTGCCTTGAATATTACTAAGAAAAGTAACCAGTGAGGGATAATGCCTTCAGCTTCCTCTCAGAATAGATACAGCCAACAGCTGTCTGGGCAGTTCCACTGATGGAAAACTTCAGTGCACCTGATAAGGTGATTCTTCATCTATCATGAGAGGACCTTAAGAGTTGAACAACGATTTCCCCCTACAAGTGCTAACAGATCCGAGGAATGTTTGGCATCACCCCACCCAGGAATAAATCCGACACCCGGGCCGGAGCAAGACAAAAGAAATCTCCTAGTATTCCGCTTCTGCAGCCTGAGAAGGAGTCTGGGGACATGACCAGACAGAACGGGTCGTATTAAAGCAGCATTATTGTCAGAGCGCTGAGCTCTGACTGTCTAATCCTGTAGCAGGATGACCCCCACCCCCTTGCAGGGGAGAGAAACTGCATCTCTCTAAAAGAGAGAGACAGAGCACGCTGCAGTGCCAGGGGACAGCTCGGGGATCAACCCTGCAATGCCGCCTCCTTAACAAAAAAAAAAAAAGACTTTGGAACAAGCCCCCACCTCTTTAAGCGCCTGTCCACCCAAACCTTAGGGGCCCGATTCTCTTGCCCTGTAACTTCCTTCCCTCCCTCCGTGCTCCTTACGCGTCTCCTTGCAAATGCACCAGCTCCTTCCACACACACACACACCCCTGACAACAAAGCACATGGTCCCTGGCTGTGCATGGCAGGCAAACAAACAAAAAACCCAGCCCCACACAACGCCTTGCAACCCGCAAAACGTCCCGTGCCGGCGCTGCTGAAACGCCGCCCTAGGGTGGCCGAGCCCGGGGGCGCCCTCGCCCTGCCATTGTTCCTGGCAACACCCAGGCGGATTTCCAGCCGGTGCCTGCCCCCCGGGGGCTGGGCGCGAGACGCCTGGCTGCTGGGGACGCTGACAATAGCTCACTGCGGAGAGAGGCTCGGGGGGGGGGGGAGCCTCCCTGCTCCCATCAGACAACAATGCGGCCACCTACCTTCGCCTTCTGCCTCGGCTGGGCTCTGCCCAGGGCCAGCCAGTTCGGGGCTCCCCTCCACCGCTCCGGCTGCTGCTTCTCCGCCCCCCACGCCTGCTCCTCCTCCTCCCCCCGGTCCTGTGCGGCGCTGTGTCAGGCAGCTCCGCTGCACAGCCCGGGCTCAGCTGGCATCACGCCTCTGGCGGCGGCGGCTGCTCTCCAGGCTCGGTCCTTTCATCCAGGACTGCCCCCCCTCCCCGGCAGCTGCCAGGCACGGGTCCCGCCCGGGCATTGCACGGAGAGCCCGAGCGCCCAGCGGGCAACACCCCGCTCCCTTGCACCGAGCTGCAGGCAGGCAGCCAGCCCTGTTCGGCTGGAGAGAGCCTGTGCAATCCCCGAGGGCAGGGGTAACGGGGTTTAACCAGCCGGCCTTGCAGCTGCACTTGAGGCGGGGGGGGGCAGCAGGCCGGCCGGCCCCCGCAGAGCAGTGTCCTGCTTGAGAAGGGGGATTTTTCCTGCAGTCGGTTGACACGCTTCGTTATAGTGTGAATGATTTGCTCTGCCGACACCTAGCCCCGAACCCGGGCCTCGTGCCTGCCAGCTGGCTCCAGGACAAGGGAATCCCTCGCCCGCTGCAGTCAATGCAGTGGGGGGCGGGGGGGAGCAGTACGGGAGCTCTGCCTTCCCCATTGTAGGGCTGACTCCTTTGCTGAGAGCTGCTGTGTCTGTGCGATTAAACAAATACGTGCCACGAAGAATCTTGAAGAACAGGAGGACTTGTGGCACCTTAGATTGTTTTCTCTTAATTAATTGGCCTCTCAGAGGTGGTAAGACAACTCCCACCTGTTTATGCTCTCTGTCTGTGTGTATATATATCTCCTCAATATATGTTCCATTCTATATGCATCCGAAGAAGTGGGCTGTAGTCCACGAAAGCTTATGCTCTAATAAATTTGTTAGTCTCTAAGGTGCCACAAGTACTCCTGTTCTTCTTTTTGCGGATACAGACTAACACGGCTGCTACTCTGAAGAATCTTGAGTAACTCCTCGGGTTCAGCGTGCCCACAGCAGTTCTGTACAGCCTCCCGCCTCTTGGGAGTTATTGTTACCCGTCAGAGGGGTAGCCGTGTTAGTCTGGATCTGTAAAAAGCGACAGAGTCCTGTGGCACCTTCTAGACTAACAGACGTATTGGAGCATAAGCTTTCGCAGGGCCGCCCGGAGGATTCAGGGGGCCTGGGGTCTTCCCCCGCCGCCGAATTGCCACCGAAGACCCGGCACTTTGGCGGCGGGTCCCGGAGCAGAAGGACCCCCGTCGCCGAATTGCCACCGAAGACCCGGCACTTTGGCGGCGGGTCCCGGAGCAGAAGGCCCCCCGTCGCCGAATTGCTGCCGAAGACCCGGAGCGGAAGAAGCTCCGGGGGCCCGGAGCGAGTGAAGGACCCCGCTCCAGGGGCCCCAAAAAACTCTTATGGGGGCCCCTGTGGGGCCTGGGGCAAATTGCCCCACTTGCCCCCCCCTCTGGCAGCCCTGAGCTTTCGTGGGTGAATACCCACTTTGTCGGATGCATGCCATGCCAATATGTCTGTTAGTCTATAAGGTGCCACAGGACTCTTTGTCGATTGTTAACCGTGACTTTTAACATAGACAGTTTCTGTCTTCTTTCATTACATTATGGTGGAGATTTATATTGGACAACAGGTTTTATTCAAAAATGATCTATAGTATATAAAGGCTGAATTTTGTACTGTGATGTGAAATGCCAGGACCATAAGACATGCCCAAGAATACACATGTACTGTTGTGTTACAAATACAGGCTTCTCACTCTCATAGGGTAATAGGCTTCCTAATGGACAGTAATGAATAGACCACATAGGCTTTGGCTATGGTGTGGTGGTTGTCAGATCAACGGTAGGCTGGAGCAGATGATCTTAGAAATCTGACTTCATTCACACTAAGCAGCAAAATGGTAAGTCCCGTACATTCTCAGAAAAAGGATTGTGGGTAAGCGGACCGTGCGGAAAGTCGTAGTGACATTCAGTTGTGAAAGAATTAAGAATATGTCTCCATTTCTCCAGAAATTTAGTATATCCTGTCAATATATCTAAAAACAAATTCCAATGTACGATCCTGATTAATTATGTTTTTTTCTTTAAAATACTGTCTTTTTTTTAGAGATAATAGCTACTAGCCCCACAATTGTCTGTCTCCAAATTCCCTATGGCTGCAGGTTACAGTACAGATATACTACCTTATATTGTATATAGCCTATGTAGTGCTTTTCCTTTAGGCAGAAGTATAAATATAGCCAGACCTGCCTATGCGTTCTGCATATTATAGTTATTAATGTGCAGGCTTCCCCCTGGCCAAATTGCAGATTCCATCTTGCCAGTGATTCGGTGTATTAAAGTTCCCTTAATGCTCATTGCACAATCTGAGCTAATGCTCTTCATACAACTCCTATTCTCTCTCCTCTCCTCCCACAATGACCCCACACGCCTCAGGGCTCTCTTGACTTCTTTTTGCTGTCTTCAGAGTGCCTTGGTTTTTTCCCCCTCCCTCTTGCTATTCTTCTAGGGCTCCAGCTTTGGGATTTGGGGGTGCCCCTAAAATGCCCAGCAGGTTCTAGTGCAAGATGGTGATGTCAAGCTGCCACAAGTCCCAGGATAATGCAATGTCACAACACTATGTCACCGACCTCTACTCACCATCTGACTCCTTCCAAATCTCTCTCCTGTCCCCACAGGATCTCACTTGTGTCTCACCCCAACCCACACTTCATTGCCAGTCCCTATGGCTGCAGCGCTGCAGATTAGGAACAGCCCTAGCATGATTACCCATACAAATGTTCATCCGATACACCCAGCAATTTCAAACACGGCTTATTGTCTGCGCTGCAAAAACACACCTTGTGCACTGTCTCAGTTGCATTGCTTCATTAGGGGAAATTACATTGACGGGTATTTCGACGTTATAGATGCATCCATTTGCCTTTCGCAAATCATCTTAAGTCAAAGTCTAGAGGCAGAGAAGAGATTAAATTCTAATGGTCAGCCAAACTGTCCAGCAGTTGAGATAAATGCTCTTTATCTATTTTATAATGGTAGCATTATCAAATCAAAAAGATCATGGAGGAAAATGTGTCATTGTTGCAGTACTGAAAAAAGCAGTATATGGAACATAAACGTGAGAATATGCCTCATAGAAGGCACTTTTTACAAGATACACAGGACCAAATCCTACTCCCAAGTAGTCTTATGGCCCCAGATCCTCAAAGGTATTTAGGAGCCTAATTTCCATTGATTTCAAAGGGAGTTAGGCACCTCCTTTGCGGATCTGGACCATTGGCTTCACAAGAGCGAGGTAACTATGATTTAATCCATAGAGAAAGCATATACATAAGGAGACAATTATTTATATGACAATAGTGCCTACAGGCCCAACCATGAGCAGGGCTTCATTGTGTTAGGTGCTGTACAAACAGGCTCTGCCCTGAAGAACTTACAAGCTAAAGAGACAAACTGGACAAAAGGTTGGAGGGGAAACAGGGCCCCCAAAAAGTGACTTGCCCAATGTCCCAGAGCAAGCCAATGACAAAGCCAGGAGTAAGAAGCCAGGTCTCCTTACTTCCAATCCAGTGCCCTCTCCACTGGGCCATGCTGCCTCTGTGCTGAATTACGAAATAATCAATATAAACAAATTAAACTAAATTAGAGACAGGTCTGAGTCACAGCCTTTGGATCTAGTATAGCATCTCCCAAATTTCCGTGATGTTCTGAACCAGGGGAATGGGTTCAGACCCTTCTCTAAATTACAGTGGCCTGAAGAGCTCCGACAATTTCACGTCAGCATTCAAATCTTTGGGCGTCTTATTTTATGTGGCCTAATACTCAGCTTCTCTGCCAAGCTTATCCTTCACTTCTATACCAGGCTTGGTCTGGCCCAAAGCAGCCTCTTTGAGAGGCACCATTTCAGAACCCTGTTTGGTTTACGGCACAATATCTACCGTAACCATCCGTTAGTAGTTCCTCTTCCTCATGCTTGACGTACCACTGGGAAGACAAGAAATCAGCTAGCTGTCGGGATGGTGTTTGTGATCACACAGGCACTATAGACAGCCTTTCCCTGTTGAGTCCCTGCTCGCTGTCACCTACTTAAACTCATTCCATGTGCTGATTAGTCAGTGAGTTTCTTCTTTACTGCTTGGTCGCTCCATCTCTATTTGATTATTTCCAGTGCTGCAATATGACCCCTAGAAGCAGCATGTTCTGGTTACAGAGGGTGCGGTTGGATCATGATGTTTCAGTCTTCCTTGTGGAAATATTTCAATTATCTGCCTAGTCTGTGACATAACTTAGTTTGACCATAACCTTTATCAATACAGAATAGCTCTCAGTTTTCCTCTCTCTCGCTCAACAAGCTCTCGGTTAACTAAAATGAGTCACATCTCCTAAGAATAGTGTACACAAAGCACTGTGCCCACACTGAACAGAAACTCCCCTTTCCCGAAGGTGTGGAGACACCTGAAATGCTGCTGAAAGACCAAGCCATCTGTTCCCTGATAAGTTTGTTTGTATTTTCTTATTCATCATTTCTAGCTAAGTAAAGGAACTGAAGACCACAGACATTCAAGTGAGATGGAGATAATAATCTCTTGGGATCCATTGTTTTAATTAGCTCTGCTTTCCCCATAATGAAAGTTGGATTCTAATGCTGACCAAATCGCTGTGCAAACTCCCTTCATTGCAAAAGAGGAAGAGTAATGATAAAAATATGCTTTGCCTCTCTGCTGAGGCCTCCATCACAGGTATTAATTTATGCAGATTGTTGGGGTAGGTGATGTTTAATTTTTGGAAATTCGGGATGTAACATGCAAAGGACTGAATGGACCTACGCCTGGCTCCTCAAAGGTATCTAGGTGCCTAAGACCCATGAGATTTAAACACCTAAAAGCCTTTGATGATCTGAGTCCTAGAAACTGGCAGATTTATCTTCTTCCCACTAACCTCGTCCCTTCCAGGGCAGAGTTGAGGTACACTGGTTGAGCTGCGTAGGGAAGCTTTCATCACAGCTACTCATGCCATCCCTTTTTGGTGGACAAAGAAAGAACCTGGCTTTTAAGTGTTGTCATGTGTAGGGTGACCAGACATCCCGTATTTAAGCCCTTCTGCGGGTGTCCTGATTTTTTCTTAAAAACGGGCACATTTGTCCCGTATTTTCTGCCTGCCCGTCATTAGTACCAGCAGGTCCTGCTGCTGGACGAATCCCTGCTCACCAGCTCCCTGCCCACCAGTGGTGAGTGGGAATGGGGCTTCAGTGTGAGTAAGGCTGGTGGTGAGGCACAACCCCCACTGTGTGCTGGCCATATTCAGGTGTGAACTCTGGCAGAAATCTGGGGGTGCGAGTGCTGTGGCTGGTGATAAGGTCACCTTTTTGGTTTGTTTATTTAGTTTAAAATTGTTGTCAGAAGTACCTGAAGTGCTACATAAGCACTTTTTGTAAATTTGTAGAAAAGGAATTAGGAAAATAAAATAAAATTTAGGAAAAGAGGGAAAATGAAATGATTTTGCTGAATTTTATACTATCAAACCTGCTGCCCCCGCCTATGAACATAAAATTCAGTGGCAGACTTGAACCCTAGAAGCCAGGAAGGTAGTTTCTGGAAGTCAGAATTCAAGTCTAAGGGCTTGTCTCCACTACCGGTGGGATCAACGCTGCAGTGATCGATCCACCAGGAGTTGATTTAGCGGGTCTAGTGAAAAATCGCAAAATCGACCACCGATCGCTCTTCCATCGACTCTGGTACTCCACCGGAACAAGAAGAGTAAGGGGAGTCGACGGGAGAGTTTCTCCCGTCGACCCAGCGTGGTGTGAACTCCACTGAAAGTAGATCTAAGCTACATTGACTTGAGTTACGCTACTAATGTAACTCAAATTGCATAGCTTAGATCGACTTTTCCCTGTAGTCTAGACCTTCCCTAAGGCACTAATTCAGCAAACATGTTCACACCTGCTTAACTTTACTCATGTGAGGAGTCCCATTGGCTTGTGGGGGGGAATACTCAGGCAGTGTTGAGTCATCAGTGAGCTCCTGATGTGTGGAATGCCTTTGTCATGCTGTTATACAGTGCTGAAGTCGCTTCTCTCTGTTCTGCCACGTCTGTATTACAAATGTATTATATTTTGTAATCCAGTTTTTGGAATTTCCAACATAATCAGCTATGATTTCCTCTCTGATTAGCTCATTTCAGCCTGGCTAGAGAGGATAGTAAATTTCAAGCGAAAAGAATGGGTGTGAAATGAACTCAATGGTGGTTTCATGTAACAGAAAAACAGAAATAGTCTAATATCAGCACTGCTTCTCTTAGTGTCCTTTGGAAAGTATTGCTTTCTCTTCCATCTTCTTGCCAGATGACATAAGACCCATGAGACATGAAAATTCTCCAGTGGGGTTGGTTGGTTTTTTGAGGTGGCAAGCTGTTTTGCCAGTCAGCTATATTCTTTTTTGCAGCAATGCAACTCTTTGTTCCCCTCATTATTTTCAGTAATGCAGGCTGTTATTGCCTTTGGCCAGAAGATATGCCGAAGCAATATTTAGAAGATTAAAACCATTACATGAAAGGTCTACTGCCATGGCAAAGACATGGCATACCTAGACTTCGGAAGCTGGCTTGCTGGTACTTGTACTTTAGCAATGATCTCATGGGCTGAAAATGTAGAATTTTTTTTTTTTTTAAGGCAAAACAGCGTTGCTTCCAAAAAAAAAAAAAATTTAGCTCCAGCAATGCCATTCCACTGCACGAAGCTAATTGCTAAATAAGTGCAATGTCACTCTAATATGGGGAAAAATTGCCTCACTAATTGTAGCTCATCAAAAATAATCTGTTAGGTAACATTGCTGAACAATGATCTTTTTTCCCCATTTAAATGTGGCCTTGTCAGTTGCTAGTCTCATAAAAGAATATGAATGCTAATGGAGTTAATAATGATTATGAACTCCATTAGTGTTGATAATCTTTCCTTTTTCCCCGCCTATGAGTGGGTGAATTTAATGCTTATGAAAGGTGCCAGATTGCCAGTTCTGGACACTGAGGTCCTCTGTTTAGTCACAGAACAGCAGCAGTGGCAGAGCAAAGAGCACTGAAAGGTCCCGTCCCAGATCAGGGACCCACCAGGCTAGGCTCTACACACACACATAAGAGATATCCTAGTCCTCAGAAGACTTTTGATTAAGGCACAAGACTGGGTTCTGTTTCCAGCTCTGTTACAGATTCCCTGTGTGACGTCTGTCTACGGCCCCCCATTACCATAGTTTCTGAGCGCCTCACAATCTTTAATGTATTTATTGTCACAACTGCCCCATGAGGCAGAGAAATGGCATTGTCTCCAGCTTATAGATGGGGACCTGAGGTACGGCAAGATGAAGTACACTTCTACCTCGATATAACGCTGTCCTCGGGAGCCAAAAAATCTTACCGCGTTATAGGTGAAACCGCGTTATATTGAACTTGCTTTGATCCACCGGAGTGCGCAGCCCTGCCCTCCCTGAAGCATTGCTTTACCATGTTATATCCGAATTCGTGTTATATCGGGTCGTGTTATATCGGGGTAGAGGTGTAATGTGCCCAAGGTAGTAGAGAAAGCGTGTGGCAAACAGGGAACTGAATCTGGGTCTCCTGAATCGCACGCGAATGCCCCAACCACTGAGCCATCTTTCCCCTCTACGCTATAAATTAAGTTGCTCAGTCCCTCACGTTCCAAATCTGTAAAATGGAGCTACAAATCCTTCCTTTCCCCATTTAGATTTTAAGTGCTCTCACTATGTGTACAGACAGTGCTTAGCACAGTAGGCCCCAACCTTAGATATAAATAATCATAGGCACCACCTACTATCTGCAACAGCTTGGGCAAACAGGTGGGAGAGCTGCGTGACCCCGGGGGCCAAACTGAGCAGGAGATGCCAGGAGACGAAGAAGGGATCAGGAGGACTAAGGGCCCAATCCTGCATTCCCAGTACACCCTAAAATCAGTGAGAGTTTTATAGGATAATTAATAGGCATTCAAGAAATGCAGCTCCAGGCCTTAAATGCATCCCCAGAGAACGTTCCCCTTGTAGATGTCCACCAATAACAACAGGGAACCAGCTGAAGGTACAGACTTTATTTCTTGAGACTTAAAATTCTCTGAAGTCTCCTGGAAATGGAGGCTATTCGGAGGGTTGATAGTACAATATACTGTGCTTCATTGTAGTTAATGTTCTTGTTCAACGTGTTCTCATTCTCATAGGCTTAAAACCAATGAAAAATCATAGATTCACAGAAATGTAAGATCAGAATGGGTCATTATGATAGACTGATCTCATGTATATACAGGCCAAAGATTTTCACCCTGTGATCACTGCTTCAAGAGTAACTTCTTGTTCAGTAAGACCCATCTTTTAGAAAGACCCCCAGTCTTAAAATAGTCTTTCCTGTTGAGATTTGGAGGGAACCCCACTTTTCCTAATATGTATATACTGGCTTTGAAAAGTGGAAATTTTCAAGGGTTATTTTTGTTAGCTTGTATCATCTTGAAAGCTTCGTTTGTGCATCATAGGAATTATTTGAAACATTTATGTCTTTTGCAGTTAGAAGACAACCATTTAATCCGTTACCCCTGTTTGTTTCTGAAGGCCTGTTTGTCCCTAGTGATTCAAGGGAGATGTTTGCATGGCGTTTTTCACAATGTCTCCTCCTTGCATTCCAAAGCTGTTAGGGCCTTACCATATTGTAATAATAACACCTACAACTTTCCACGTGTAGATCTCAAAGTGCATTACAACGGAGGTCAGTATCATATTTTTTTACTGATGGAGAAACTGAGGCACAGAGCGATGAAGTGACTTACCTACGGTGGCCCAGCAGGCCAGTAACCGGTCTAGAACTAAAACCCCAATCTTCTGTCCACTAGGCCACCCTCATGCTCATTGAGCATTATATTAATTGCCAAAATTCTGGGGATAGGCAAGTTTATATAAATTAGAATTTTAAACAACTTCTTGTTTCTGAAAAAGATGTTGCTAAAACACATCCACTTGACTCGAGTTTGGACACAAACATCAAACACAAGTGATGTCACCATGAATTGCCCTGGGGCATGAAACGTACAAACTTGGAAGCCTAGAGAAGCCTTGTGTTATCTGTGGCTGAAATGCTTCCAGCAGCACGACAGCTGTAAACCGTCCTCAGGAGCGGAGGAAAGTAGCTACCGAGGAGCAGTGGGACTCAACCCGGAGCTGTGCTCCAGCTATGCATAGCCCAGCATTAGGCAGGGACGTAGACCAGATAAGGGGCAAGGGAAGTGTATGCATGATTGCATGGAACCAGTGACCATAAATTCAGGGGACCGAGGTCACAGGGAGGCATAGAAAGTATAGCGCCTGTTACAAGCTGCACACTGCCAGCCATTTGGGCCCTGATCCTTCCAAACAAGTCAACGGAAATGTTGCCATTGACTCAACTGGGGAAGGATCAAATGCTTGCAGCGAACAAGAACTTATCAATCCTAGAAAACGTATATGCTACATTTTGTTGAGCGCCATCTACCAGCCCCTTATCTATTAACAATCCCTGTATATCCAGACATCTCTTTTGCAGAGTACTCTCCTAACTCTGTGCCTCAGATTGAAATATAGCCATGCAGGGGCTGTATGGCTGTCCTGAACTCTTGTCTGCAACTGGGTTAGCACTGTGAGGGCTTTTGTTTAGCCTTGCCTGAGGCCAGGCTATGGAAACACATTAAAAAATGTGAGACATTTAGCTGGCTAAATATACTAAAAGAGGGCCAACAAGCTTATTTTTGATACATGGCTCCTGCTTGTTGGATCACAAGAGCTGAAGTTACTCTAAGGGCCAAATTCTGATTTTGCCATGCTGGTGTAAATCAGGGGTAATCTCATTTACTTTCACCAGAGTTACTCTGTATCTTTCCTGATGCAACCTGGAACAGAATGTGGCCCTAAAAGGTCTGAGATGAACTTGTTGAATCTACATTAGTGCTCTCAGCCTTCAGAATACTCCTTGTGTGTGATGTGTTCGGGTGACTGAGTGAACTATACAATTACATTTATGGAGAGCCTTAGCCTGCGTATCGGGGAGCAGAACCTACAAGAGCATCCGTAGTCATAGTCATCGGTGGTTCAAAGAACAAGGTCATTTATACACATGAAGTCTTATATGATAATGCTTTCATAAACCCAGTGAAAATGTACAATACAGCGCTCATCTTTTAAACTGCATTTCAGTTCTGTCCTATAATTCTGAGCCTGTGTGCGTAATACCTAAATAGCCCCCGAAATAAAAATACTTGAGTGCAAAACTCATTAAAGCTATCAGCCTCCATTCACAAGCCTCCACATTCAAACATCATGTTCAGCACCAAACTGAAACCTGCCCAAATTCCTTATTTCCATACTAGAACACCCATCAGAATGGACACATCAAATTCCTCTGCATTACAGGCAGATGTACATCTTCCAGCTCTGACCATGGCTGGATGAGGATCAATCCTCTATGGCTTTGTGTGTGTAGTAGAAAATGGATACATGGATGTGCACACAAAAAGCAGAGGCTAATGTTGCATGTGGATGCTAGGTAGAGTGATGCAGGCAGCAGGAAAATAAATCAAATATGGCTAATTTTAAAACATCTCCTCTGCCAAAGTTTATAACTATCTGATCAATGAGATTGGTGCCAACAGGCAAAGGGTTCATTTTTCTTCACTAGCAATTCCTGTCTCAGACCTAACAAACTCACTACACCCAATACTTACATAGGCTTACACTTACACTGACATAGTATTCATCCACAAAGGGTAGCATGTGAGTTCTCTGCTGCAATATTGATAATCGTTGTGTAATGTGTGTACGGGTAGTATTTAAGGAATAACGCAACTATATTGAAAATTATGCCTTATGTTTGTGGAGTAAAAGTTAGTCACCAGGGAATCATATGTCTCAGTGATGGGCCATTGCAGTGGGAGGGAGTTGTCACCCCTCCCTGGTCAGCCAGTGACTTAAGGCAAAGATCAATTGTCTGCCCTTGTTCCATCCCAAAACAGTCAATGGAAAACCAAAGACAACTGCAAACAGTCAAAACCACTGGGAGGTGAAAAAGAAACATTATAGCAGACAGGGGATTTCCCTGCCTGTGGAGAAAGACAAAAGACGGATTCAGTATATCACAGGGTGGAGAAACACACCCTGCATCAATTCACTGAGAAAACATCTTGTGGAGTGAGGGTGTTTCATGAAAGTTTGGCTCCTGGTCCCCGTGAAGCCAGCCAACTCTGCAAACTAACTGAACTGTGGGAAAACCAATTTTATTAGATAAGAAAGGTAACTATTAATAAGTGTGGGCCCTAGTTTGCATTTTATGATTTTGTTTTATATTGTAACCATCTGTTTCCCTCACCCTCTCTTGTGTTTCTAATGGAACCTCCACTCCCTCCCAAATAAAATTTCGTTTGTTTTGTTATAAGTGCTCATAAATTCTGTGCTTTATACAGGAATGGTGAACTAAGGTAAAACTGGTAAACAGGGGCACACTGCTCCTTCGGGGGCAGAGGAGCTGGGATTTCTGTGAGTAGCCAGTGTCAGGGACTCAATATCACAAGGGAAAGCTTCAAGGGGATTAAGGAACTGGGGCACACCTCTTGTTAACCCGCAAGACAAAGCCAGGGCTAGCATAGTTCACAGTAGAGTGCTTGAGTGTCTGAAAAGCTGGTAATGTTAGGGAGCTAGCACCCATCCACCACAGGCAAGACTTTCTCTCACTAGAGGCAGGGATGATAAGGTGACTCTCAGTTCTGGGTGTCCTGAGAACTGTCACAGAGATATTATGGAAAATTCAATTGGCCCATGAAAAGCGAGTATGTTAAAACTAGAATGCTTTAATTTGAATAGATCTGATTCTCCACTTTCTCACACTATTGTAAATCAAGTGTAATTCCACTGAAGCCAATAGTTACAGTATTGTAAAAACAGGCTGTTATCGTCTTGGCCTTCACAACATCCTCTGGCAAAGAGTTCCACAAGTTAACTGTATGTTGTGTGAAGAAATACTTCCTTTTGTTTGCTGCTGCCTATTAATTTCATTTGGTGACTGCCTAGTAGTTCTTGTGTTATGAGAAGGAGTAAAAAACACTTCCTCATCTACTTTCTCCCCACCAGCCATGATTTTATGGACCTCTATCATATCCCCCCTTAGTTGTCTCTTTTCCAAATTGAAAAGTCCCCATCTTATTAATCTCTCCTCATACGGAAGCTGTTCCATATCACACTCATCATTTTTTTTCCCTTTTCTGAATCTTTTCCAATTCCAATATAACTTTTTTGAGATGGGGCAACCACATCTGCACGTAGTATTCAAGATGTGGGCATACTATGGATTTATATAGAGGCACTATGATATTTTCTGTCTTATTATCTACCCCTTTCTTAATGATTCCCAACATTCTGTTTGCTTTATTTTACCCGTGAGATTATTAGTATTCAGTTTAATAAAGGTAGTGACTCCATCCATCTAAGCAGATAATCCAAGAGTGTCTATGCAAGGGTATGTGTTAATGTCTCTGTCACTCTACACAGCAATGATTATCTGTGTGGAAGTGTCATCCACTGGTGTAACTGGATGGATGCAGAATGCCCATATTCTCACGTGAGCCTATGTGCTGCATGAACCTAGGAGAGGCCAAAAAAATGGCCTGCTAGAAGATTAGTTAGAGTATGAATGTTTAGTAGTTGGGATCCTATTTAAATAAACAGAATCTCTCTCTCTCTCTTCATGTAGTCAGACATTAAACAAATAGGAAGTGACTAAACTTTGTGATAGATTTGTTCCTGTGATGCATGATATGTAATACACTAACAATGACTAGTGAATTCCTTTAGTCAATGTATTGCTCAAACAGACCAAGCTATGACCAACATGATATTACAGAAGGCAAGTCCACTACTTTTCTGCAGTTTTGATGGTTCTTTTGCACTAAGCTAAGAGGACAAAGGTGTAAGTAAAAAAAAAAATGTTTAAAAATGACATGAAGGGGTTTGGCCTTCAGAATCTATGAATAATTCTATAGAAGAGAGGAGCATTTCCTTTAGCTCTTTATAGGAAAGCCGAGTACTGTAAACCTCACCCCAACTGGGTCTTATTCACCATTTTTCATCATTGGGAAATCATTCTCTTGCAGGACCTACAATTTCATCTCTTTCTGCTTCCATGACGGCTAGCAGAGCTCCATGCACAAAACTGTGAGGGCCATTCCAGCTGCATCATATTTTACGTGGTTGATTTATCTATCCATTCTCACAGACTTATTGAACTTAAATTGGCTTGCATGGTTGTGCTTCCCCCAGCCATATACTAGATTCTCCAACAGGTAATTTTTCACTTTGCGTTCTCTTGTCACACAAACATAGCTCTCCACTTGCACTTTTCTGGCTTAACTCCTTGAGTACCGATGGATGCCCGGTCATCACTCAGCGAAGTACTGCTCATACAAGCCTCCCCTATGCACTGTTCCTAAAAGATATCCCCCCTTAAAGGCATAGGTTTGGGTCATGCAGTTGCCAAGGCTTTAATGTATGCCATATACATTCTTGTTTTTTTCCCCTGGAACTAAGAAGCACTGACCCCATGGTATGAACCTCGTAAAGGTTATGCCCTTTGTTGTGACTGGTTCCTGGAGCAGGATTTTATCCTTTCACAAGAGACCCTTGATTTTTTGTTGCTATTTGTGACCGAGGGCTTGGAGGGCTGGGCAGCCAAGTGGTTGGAGCGCTTGACTTTCGGCCCTCTGCTTGGTCGAGGTGCCTAGGGTCCCAGCCTCAGGCCCTGTGTAAGTCAACCCCTGAGTAGGGGACCTCCCAGCATAGAGTCTGCTGCCCTGGGCTACTTCCTATCGCTGTCCCTCCAGTTTGGGGCATGGCCCCTATCGTCCAAGTCACTGGGGTGGCTTGTCTCTAGTAGCACCTCCTTGTGAACCTTGGGCCAGAGGCACTGGAACAAGGGGGGGCCAGAGGTCCATGGCCCCCCTCCCCCTTTTGACTGATCATAAGGATAAGCGGTGGGGGGAGGGGCAGAGAGGCGCGAGAAGGGGCAGTGCGGGGGTAGTGAGGACAGGGCCATGGTTTGGGCTCTCTCCACTTTTAGGGTGCTTCTGCCTTGGGCAGCATCCTGCTGCAATCCCAGGTTCCTCTGGGCAGAGCAGCCATACGTTTGGCGGGGTCAGAACCCCACAAGGTCTCTGTGCTTCAGTCACCTGGTTATCTCTTAGGGTGGGTGCTCCTAACTCTCTTCGTCAGTCTCCTTTAGGCAGGAGATGGTGCTTATTTCCTGGTGGCCGCCTTGGCTAGCAGGCTAGTGACCCTTCCCCTCAGGTACAGAGGCAGCTAGGTCCTGCCTCGTCACCAGTCAGCACTGACCTGAGCCAGGTTCTTCTCTCCTTTTCTCCCCCACTCCAGGCCTGGCATTGGCTGCAGGTAGCACAGTGCAGGGCTAGCTGGGCTCAAAGGCTCTCTTTAACCCCTTCCGTGCCAGTGGGTGATGTCTCTGCTTCATCACACAGTTGCTGACTTTACTGGCAGTTTTATTTGCAACAGCAAACCATAGGCGCCGATTCTGTAGGTGCTCTAGCCCTGGAGCACCCACAGAAAAAAATTAGTGCATGCTTAGCCCCCTCTGCCCCTCCAGTGCCTCCTACCCGCCGGCCGCTCTGCCAATCAACTCCTCCTCCTCCCTTCCAGTGTCTCCCACCCGCCCTGGATCAGCTGTTCCGTGATGTGCAGGAGGCCCAGGGGAGAGGGACAGGGCATGGTCGGGGAGGGGGCAGAACTGGCCGGGAAGAGGCAGGTCAGGGGTGGAGTGGGGGTTGGAAGAGGCGGGGCATGGTTGGGAGCTTGGAGGAAAGGG
Source organism: Chrysemys picta bellii (assembly GCF_011386835.1). Lineage (NCBI taxonomy): Eukaryota > Metazoa > Chordata > Testudines > Emydidae > Chrysemys > Chrysemys picta. Next base: position 8,873,206 of record NC_088797.1, read on the forward strand.
TTGGGTGGGGGTGAGGTCTGGGACGGAGCTGGGGGGTTGAGGACCTCTGGGGCCCAGAGGAAGCCCGGGCCAGTGTCTGAGTAAGATACTTCTCTGTTGACCATGGCTAATGATCCAAAAAGGCAATAAAGGAATGTTAGTTCAAATCACTACCTGCTGCAAACGGAGGCCTTTCCTTTCAGTGTTTTTCCTCTTGAATTATACGAACAGTGATAACTAGAGCCATTGAAAACACTCCAGCTTGCTCTGTACCAGAAGATCTATGCCACAATTCAGTGATCCTTCATTTGGGAAAGGTTTTCAAGAACTGGGGGCAGTTCATTACTTTCGTGCCAATACTTTGCTGGGATAAACATCTCCGTCATGGAATCTGTCCACTACTAACCTCCAACACCACTTAGCTCCAAAGGGTTTGGAGACAATGGGCCAGATCCTCAACTGGTGTAAAGTGGAAGAGTCAATGGAGTGGCACTGATTTACAACAGTAGAGAATCTGGCCTGGTATGTATGCACTGGCCGTCTGTGTTACCTAGTATCTGCTTAGTAAAATATCCCTCTAGGAATTCGTGCTAGGGCTCTAGCTGTCACGCCTCCGTTCCTCTCATTCTTCCATACAGTACGTTTTTCAAGGTGATTTAGGAGCTCTGTTATCTCCTTTAGCTTTAGCTTTCTTATTCATTCTTATCTGCCCTAGCACCAGCTGTCTCACTTCCCTCACAGTCCCTCAAGCTTTTGTTAATATAATTTAAACACTCCTCCACCCCAGCCTGTTTTCTTTCTTCAATTGCTGCCTTCCATCTTATCTCCAAAGCCTTTTAATTCCACCCTTATTTCCTTCTATAATTCATTTAGCTCAAAGCCTCAGTGTGACTGCTATTCTCAGTTCGTTCCATAGACAGTACCAATATTTTTATTCCTTCACATGTAGTGCCAGGCAATAGCGATACTTCCTCACTGCCCAACTTTATCCAGGACTTGTCATCATGTCCTATTTGATACCTTCTTTATTTCTCTTTCCCCTTCCCCTCACAACCTCCTTTTCTTTGTTAAATGCCGTTGAATGACTTCACGAAGGCACCAAACACTCCAATTTCTTTCCAAGCAAGAATCTTTGTTGTGATTTACAGCACTTTCCAGATTAAGTGCTTGATCAAAAGTGGCCTGAATGCCTTTTACCAGTGAAACTCAAACACTTGAGAGTGTAAACATGCAGCTACAAGGTTTCATCCCATTCTGGGTGTTGCTGCTAAAAATACTGCAGTTGGTTCTAGGCTTTAGGGTCTAGCGAACAGAATTCCAAGAATGGGTCAAAAAAGATACAAAGGAGGAATTACTAGGCCCAACAGCAAATTACACAATTCAAACCTTTTAAAAACAGGTTTGTTTAATGTATGGATCTGAGGCAACGTATAAGTCTGATGCCGTACCCCGATTTCCTACAAAACCCTGATTGGCACTTCCCATTATTTTACAAAGGACACAGACTATAGCCACACATCAAACATTAGGGGGTTTTCATTCGAAACAAAGTTCAAAATCTTCCTTTGTACTTGTCATTTCATATTTTTTCCCCTCCAAATTTAACTCCCAAGCTACAAAGAACACTCTAATGTAGGGCCAGGAGGCTATGTGGATGTAGGACACAGAGCTGAAGTAATTCTGATGGAAGTTCTGTATAATGCCAATCTGCTTTCCTTTTCAGTAAGGCCTTGGTACACTGGCAATTCACAGCGCTGCACTTGCTGCGCTCAGGGGTGTGAAAAAACACCCCCCCTGAGCGCAGCGCTGTAAAGCGCCAGTGTAATCAGCGTCTGCAGCGCTACACACTCGCTCGCAGCGCTGCAAGCTACTCCCCTCGGAGAGGTGGAGTACTTACAGCGCTGCGAGAGAGCTCTCGCAACGCTGGCGGTGCAAGTGTAGCCAAGGCCTAAGGTATTAACAACAACTGTTTGCTAGTTTGTCAGGCACAAAGATCGGAACATCTGGTGGTGGGATGATGAATGCTTAAATGGTAATGTGTGTTATGCTCACTGGCTTTTTGCAGGAGAGCTGGGTGAATACTGCAAGAGACACAGCCATTAATATTCATTTAAATTTTTAAAACAATTTTTCTTTGATTGTGTTTGCATCCCTTTTGGGTTTGCTTTTGAGTGAATGCTTTAGTAAATGAGCTTCCTGGCAGGAATGTTTTCTTTAACGGTGACTATTATTGCAGAATATTGAGAGAAAGTGAACTTCGGGTTTATGACTGTGAACATTTGCACCAGAAACCCAATTCTAAGAGTTATGCTCATCCAATTTGGAAACAAGAACATAACGTGATCTCTGTCCAATGAAAACAGCACATAATTTGAATGTCAAATATCAAATACTTGCAACTGTTCAGAAGAAATCCAGAGACAAGAAATATTTGCACACATTTTTTGGCATGAATGGTCAGTACATTTGAGATCTGAAGAAGAGCTCTGTATAAACTTGAAAGCTTGTCTCTCTCACCAACAGGTGTTGGTCCAATAAAAGCTATTACCTCACCCACCTTGTCTCTAATATCCTGGGACCAACACAGCTATAACAACACTGCAAACAGTACATTTGAGTAAAAAATCAATCTATTCCTGGGCAAATTTGCAAACAGAAAGATTGAACGTGAATAAATTACTCATGAATTCAACAAGGAGTCCTTGTGGCACTTTAGAGACTAACAAATTTATTTGGGCATAAGCTTTTGTGGGCTAAAACCCACTTCATCAGATGCATGGAGTGGAAAATACAGTAGGGAGGTATAAATACACAGCATATGAAAGGATGGGAATTGCCTTACCAAGTGGGGGCTCAGTGCTAACAAGCCAATTCAATTAAGGTGGAAGTGGGCTATTCATAACAGTTGACAAGAAGGGAGGAAAAATCACGTTTGTAGTGCTAATGAATTCAATGAATCAAGGTGTCCCATTTCAAACAGTTCACAAGAAGGTGTGAATACACTGGTCTACAATTTTTGAGAAGTCGTCTGCTTCAGAGATAAAATGTGCTATTTATTATGTATTTTGATGTGCTGAATTCAAATACGACAATTAAAACAACTGATTGTCTACTGTTTCTAAATATTTAAGTTTTTACATTTTATGTCTATGTATATTGTGTAGATAGTAGAGTTTTAATCATAAATTGTAAACCTAGGTCTTTTCATGTGTTTACGGTTGCTTTACATGATAATATTTCACCTGTCCTGTTTATGTAACACTTTAAAAATCAGCAAAAGGGTTATATAAATAAAATTTATTATGAACCAAAAGGCAAAAAACTATTATGTACATAGTTTAGTCCTATTCAGTGTCTACTCGGCGCTTCTTGGCTTGTCTCTTGTATTCATTAAATGCAGCATCTCTTGTCACTGTCCAGCAACAGTCTGCAAGCACTGATGGGCTCCATTTGCCCTGATAGCGTTTCTCCATTGTTGCAATGTCCTGGTGAAATCGCTCGCCGTGCTCATCGCTCACTGCACCGCAGTTTGGTGGAAAAAAATCTAGATGAGAGTGCAAAAAATACATCTTTAGTGACATGTTGCAACCAAGGCTTTTGTATGCCTTGAGGAGGTTTTCCACCAACAACCTGTAGTTGTCTGCCTTGTTGTTTCCGAGAAAATTGATTGCCACTAACTGGAAGGCTTTCCATGCTGTCTTTTCCTTGCCACGCAGTGCATGGTCAAATGCATCATCTCGAAGAAGTTCATGAATCTGAGGACCAACAAAGACACCTTCCATATCTTAGCTTCGCTTAACCTTGGAAATTTTCCACGGAGGTACTTGAAAGCTGCTTGTGTTTTGTCAATGGCCTTGACAAAGTTCTTCATCAGACCCAGCTTGATGTGTAAGGGTGGGAACAAAATCTTCCTTGATTCAACAAGTGGTGGATGCTGAACACTTTTCCTCCCAGGCTCCAATGACTGTCGGAGTGTCCAGTCTTTCTTGATGTAGTGGGAATCTCTTGCACGACTATCCCATTCGCAGAGAAAACAGCAGTACTTTGTGTATCCAGTCTGCAGACCAAGCAAGAGAGCAACAACCTTCAAATCGCCACAAAGCTGCCACTGATGTTGGTCATAGTTTATGCACCTCAAAAGTTGTTTCATGTTGTCATAGGTTTCCTTCATATGGACTGCATGACCAACTGGAATTGATGGCAAAACATTGCCATTATGCAGTAAAACAGCTTTAAGACTCGTCTTCGATGAATCAATGAACAGTCTCCACTCATCTGGATCGTGAACGATGTTGAGGGCTGCCATCACACCATCGATGTTGTTGCAGGCTACAAGATCACCTTCCATGAAGAAGAATGGGACAAGATCCTTTTGATGGTCACGGAACATGGAAACCCTAACATCACCTGCCAGGAGATTCCACTGCTGTAGTCTGGAGCCCAACAGCTCTGCCTTACTCTTGGATAGTTCCAAATCCCTGACAAGGTCATTCAGTTCACCTTGTGTTATGAGGTGTGGTTCAGAGGAGGAGGATGGGAGAAAATGTGGGTCCTGTGACATTGATGGTTCAGAACCAGAAGTTTCATCCTCTTCCTCATCTGACTCAAGTGAGAATGATTCTGGTGCATCAGGAACCGGCAGTCCTTCTCCATGGGATACTGGGCGTATAGCTGATGGAATGTTTGGATAATGCACAGACCACTTTTTCTTCTTTGACACACCTTTCCCAACTGGAGGCACCATGCAGAAGTAACAATTGCTGGTATGATCTGTTGGCTCTCTCCAAATCACTGGCACTGCAAAAGGCATAGATTTCCTTTTCCTGTTCAACCACTGGCGAAGATTTGTTGCACAAGTGTTGCAGCATATGTGTGGGGCCCACCTCTTGTCCTGATCTCCAATTTTGCAGCCAAAATAAAGGTGATAGGCTTTCTTAACCATAGTGGTTATACTGCGCTTTTGTGATGCAAAAGTCACTTCACCACAAACATAGCAGAAGTTATCTGCACTGTTCACACAAGTACAAGGCATCTCTGCTCACTTTGGCTAAACAGAAATGTGTCCCTTTGCAAAATCAAACACTGACAAATAAGAGAGCATGACACTGTATGATTTCTAGAGCTGATATAGGGCAATTTGTTCAGCAGAGTGATGTAAGCTTCATTATGATTGCATCATCCATGACTTCTAGGAATAACATGATGCAATTCATATCATGTATGATGCAATACTAGCTTCAGATTGCATCATTCATTGTTTTGCCTAAAAAGCAAGTACTGTCCAAACCCAGTCATAGATTTATTCATAAATCCAGTCAAAGTTGTATTTTAGTCATTTCTGGTTTAAATTGAGATCCCTTCCCTTTATAACTCATTTATCCTCCACCATTCCCAAGTCAAGGGTCGTATATACTGACCCAATAGCATATCTTGAAAACTAGAGCCAATCAACAATTTTAAGCATCATTTTCATTCTCAGTGACCCAGAATTAGTAAAGTTTGACTACATTTATTTCAGAAGCATTTTGGCTGTAGAGCAGTGATATCAGCAGGGGGAAAATTAGTTTTTGTAGTGATCCATCAACTCCCAGTCCTTATTCAAGCCTAATTTGATGGTGTCCAGTTTGCAAATTAATTCCAGTTCTGCAGTTTTTTGTTGGAATCTGTTTTTGAAGTTTTTTTTGTTGAAGAATGGCCACTTTTAAGTCTGTTATTGAGTGTCCAGGGAGATTGAAGTGTTCTCCTACTGGTTTTTGAATGTTATATTTCTTGATGTCAGATTTGTGTCCATTTATTCAATTGCGTAGAGACTGTTTGGTTTGGCTAATGTACAGGGCAAAGGGGCATTGCTGGCACATAATGGCATATATCACATTGGAATTATTTCCCTGGCCCTAGCAGATAACTATTTAGGGCTAGTCTACACTGGCAACGCTAAAGCGCTGCTGCGGCAGCATTTTCACGTGGCTTGTGTAGTCACAGCCCACCTCCACGAGAGGCATAGCTCCCAGCGTAGCTCCCAGCGCGGCTCCCAGCACTGCTGCACTGTATACACTGGTGCTTTACAGCACTGAAACTTGCTGCACTCAAGGGTTTTTTTTTCACACCCCTGAGTAAGAAAGTTGCAGCGCTGTAAATTGCCAGTGTAGACAAGCCCTTCGTTGAATTCTTAAACCCCTTATTTTTAACAAAAAGAAGAACAGGAGTACTTGTGGCACCTTAGAGACTAACAAATTTATTAGAGCATAAGCTTTCGTGGACTACAGCCCACTTCTTCGGATGCATTTATTAGTCTCTAAGGTGCCACAAGTACTCCTGTTCTTCTTTTTGCGGATACAGACTAACACGGCTGCTACTCTGAAACCTTATTTTTAACATCCTACATACACACACAAAACCCCTGAGTCAGCATTGATGTAACTAGGATATATGCTAGATAATCTGCCCTTTTACTGAAAAGGCTGTGACTTGCCTTCAGTGCGTGGTTTTAGACATGCTGAGCAGTGCTGCTTACAAGCTAAAACTACTGCACCCCCCTACGGACATAAACAGCGGTTGCCTAATTATAAGAAGCTTGAGAAAGAATTTGGCTTGAATGGTTTATTTGTGAAGTTAGCAAATGGGTGATTGATTTTCTTATCTGCACCAAACCCTTTCCTTCCATAAAACGTCAGTTATTTAGAAGGTCTTGAAGGCAGCAATTGTTTCATACTGTAACAAAGAGCAGCACACCAGTGACTGAAGTAGTGGACATTTCTATCAAAGGGAAGAACTAGTCAGGATTTCAGGGACCGCACAGACGATGGTAACATGAGGATGTGATTTGTGGCTAGCTGAATAAATTCACAGAGAGGCATCACTAAAGCTTTTAGCTTGCATGCTCGTGGAGCTGAAACTCCCTCTGTACATTGTAAGTGTTTAATTTTAAAGGTCCTCCAGGGGTCTGGCCTCTGGCAGCATGACTAAAATGAAATGTTCTGGTTCAGGATTAAACAGAACAGAGAGGGGGAGGGGCAATAAACAAAGCACCTTAAAATTCCCATAGGGGAGATACACCCAGTCTTTCTGACACTATTCCAGCCTGAATAACTCAGGCAACTAATTAACAGTCGACTCAAATAATTAACATCTGTGAAAACAGACAGCTTTGCCTTAGGACCATTGAGCCAGAGATTCAAAGCTGAATGGTACAGTTTATAAGCTCTTGACAAATGCTCATTATCAAATGATTAAGCTCAGTTATTACACATGCGGGTATTTATTTCACCTTTGGAGGCCAGTGTGATTTTTTTTTTTAATATTGTCATCAGATAAAATCTGGGGAGCTATATAGAGGATGCTAATAGGTATTTTAGACCACTAATTAATAATAGAAAGAGACGAACATTACTCCGCATTGGTTTCTGCTGTCTAAACAGAACTGGATTCTGATGATCGTGTGGAAAAACAACGTGCAGGAGGAGTGACCCGCAGAAAGCAAGCAAACATTGTACATAAATATTTATGTAGGAAGGTTATATAAAAGACTCCTCACTGGAGCATCTGGGACTTCACAGTGATTAAACAACAGTAATCAATATGTCCCTCTTCAGAATCCAGGAGACCCACTGCTGCATTGGATTAATGCCTGAACCCACATGTTCAATAGCCTGGCCGCCTCTTTTTGGACCCAATCCTGAACTCGGACAAAACTCACTCTGGGACTGGGCCTTTCATTAAGAAAAGCCTGAAAAGAAACATGCATAGCTTATGTTGTGCCAGAAGTCTGTCAAAAGTGGACTCTAGTGAATGCAGGGACAGATGGTATTTAACTCTGTTTAGTCTGCCTCGCCAAGTTACAGTGAGGAGATCCCACATACTATGCTGATGGGTGATTTAGATGTGCATCTCAATCAGAATTGGGAGTTAGATCATTCCCTCTCATAGTAAAATCCCTGGAAGGAGACAAAGCAGAAGGAAAGTCCCAGGGCTCCCATCATAGAATTCTTCCTGAATCATTCTGTCAGGGGTGAGGTTTGTCTCTCCACAAAATGAGTCCATCCCATTCCCAAACCTTGCAGATCGTGGAGTACTGTGCGGCTGATGGCCTAGTAACTCCATGACAATCCTGAGACCCCAGTGCCGCCCTTCACTTCCTGGCACTGTGACTCCAATGGAGGTGTGGCCCTGGTGATCTTCACAGTTCCCCACGAAGAGGCTGAGGGGCACCAAGGAAATGGTTAGTGTTCCCAGGACCACTCCGCAGGGTGGTGGGAAGGTGAGGTGCATGCACCCCTCCCCCAAGCACAGCTATGCTCCCTTCCCCATGTCTGCTGCATAGATCCCAACCATGACAAGAGCACAAAGGATGTGTGTGTGGGGTTGAAACAGTGCCACAGAGCCAGCAGCCTCCTTGCCCGAAGGGTTGAATACACACCTCAAGGGCCACACATGGATCTCAGAGGCATGATCTCATCCTGGTGTCCAAAGATAGGCAGCTAAACTAGTGGCTTGTTTTTCAGTGGGGCTGAGAACCTGGAGCTCACAATGACTTGGGTGGGACTTGTGGCTACTTAGCACTTCTGGCAATTAGGCCATTTATTTGGGTGCCTAAATTAGGCTTTAAGGGGAAGGAGAGTCTTGAGGCTAAGACACTGGAAAGGATTCTGGAGAGATCTGGGTTCGGTTCCTCGTTCTGCTACAGATTTCCTACATGGCCTTAGGCAACTCACTTAGTCTCTCTGGGTATGCCCACACAGCATGGGACAGCTCATGCTCTACAGCTCTGCGGGCGGATGGGCTTCAGAGCCCAAACTGCAATGTCAAAGTGCTGTCTATATCGCTCTTTGTAGAGCACTAGCCTGCCTCTGCCTTGGTTTCCCCTTAGAATCAGCCACTCACTGGCTCCCAGCTCTATTACATCACTGCAGTGACCTGGCCCTCCCACTAAGTCCAAAACTCCAACCAGTCTGGGATTTAAATCAAAGTCCATTGCAAGTCTTCTGCCCCAAACTTTTCCAGTGAATGCAGCCCTCCTTCTGAAGGTCTGTCCTTTTTCACATTGTCATCAGCCCTTCCTCCGGGGCTCTTCTCCTTTCTGGGCTCTAATGAGCTCCTTCTTCAGTTTGTATACAGTAGTCACTGCATCTCCTTGCAGGGTGGCTACGGGGAGAACCCACAACCACTCCCTAATAAGGGTTCCCAGCCCTTCCGTTCCCAGGGCCTCTTTATACACTCCCAGTCTGGCCTCCTCACTGTCTCTTTCCTGGCTAGGCCTCCTGCTCTTAATAGAGCATGCTCTCCTAGGTCTGGTCTCCTTGGAGTCTCCCTTTGACCCCAGCAGGCCTAAGTTTTTAATCACATGCTCTCCATCATGTGATCCTTGCACTCATTCTCTCCATCTGCAGAGCTGGGCGAACCCTGGAGCAGGATGTCGCTGAGCCCCAACCCCCTGAAAGGTGTCACCTTGTAACACCAGGTCACTAATATAGACTCAGAGACTTTAAGGCCAGAAGGGATCATCTAATCTCACCTCCTGCACATGCCAGGCCACAGAACCTCACCCCCAACTCATAGAATCATAGACTTTAAGGTCAGAAGGGACCATTATGATCATCTAGTCTGACCTCCTGCACAACGCAGGCCACAGAATCGCCTTCCCGACCCCAAATATGGCGATCAGCTAAACCCTGAGCATGTGGGCAAGACTCACCAGCCAGACACCCAGGAAAGAATTCTCTGTAGTAACTCAGATCCCACCCCATCTAACATCCCATCACAAGCCATTGGGCATATTTACCGCTAGTAGTCAAAGATGAATTAATTGCCAAAATTAGGCTATCTAACTTCAAAACATCCAGCTTTGAAAAGCAGGGCCATAATGTTTGTATAGCATTAAAACAATAGAAAAGACTATAAGTACTAGAGTCACGATTCAGACATAGTGGAGAGGGCTCCCTGGTTATAGGACATCAGGCCCTGGGACACGTTAGAGCAGAAGGATCTTTATGCTAATGGAGGGTTGGACATAGCTTCATTATGTTCTATCTCACCCTGATACATTCCCAGTCCACTCTGACACATCCCTTCTCACTGGGATGAGAGGTTCCGGCTAGAGAAAGAGGTGATTACTGTACCTCTGCCAGTTATACACTAATGGAGTTTTCCCCTGTACCTGGAAGATTCTCCACTGAGAATTTCCAGGTGGTTTAAGGCCACTTTGTGCCGAGTAGTGGAATGGAAAATCTGGCCTACATGTTAGTGTTGCTAAAATACGTGGCAATCTACAGTTGACTGGGAATGTCAATTCTAATGTTCTGAAGTGTTAAGGTTACATTCTGGGCTCAGTGGAAAGATAGCCCAGTGGATTTTGCTCAAGTTGACTAGTAACCGAGAGTACATCTATGGTTGCTTTCACAGTACCATGCAAGGGTTAACGGCGGCAATTTCAGCATGTTGTTGACCTCTCCCTTCTACACACCTGAACGACTTGGCAGATGGGACCTCACGTGTTTAATGGTTTAATGCTTCATGGGCAAATTTAAATAAAATTATAACCTGGTAAAAGAGAGCGTTTAGACGGGCTGTCGGATCACGTGGAGTTATGCCATTAAGGCTTTATTAATCAAAACGGATACACAGCCTTCCATGCCGTAGCAGACCCGAAAGGTCAGAGATGTGGATTCAGCACTCTGCCAATCTGTTCATCACTGTAAACACATGGCCTCCTCCTAGGCACCGTCTTGTGGTCTCAGGGCAGCCCTGCAGTTGGTCCTTTGCCTCAGTTTCCTTCTTCATTCTTCAGATCAACTCGGTACAGCCTTTGGAGAATATAAATAGCCCTTTTTATGGGGTTAATTTATTACCAAGTGTCCCACTACCGTGAACCAGAATCCTCCCAGCACAGTCCAAAAAGTACATTTGTCCCAACAGTCCAACACCAAGTACAGCTCTGGCATCTCTCACCATGCCTCACCCCAGCTGCCAGGTAAGGTTCCCACATCTCTCACCATGCCTCACTCCAGCCCCTCTAGCTAGGGTGTTTTTCCACCCTATTTCCTTCCCAGGTAAGGTTCCAGCTCTTGCCTGGAGACATAGCGGGCCCACCCCTCCATCATTCCCTAGACTTCAGCCCTCTGTGGTTTTCCACCTCTCCAGCTCAGAGAGCTAGCAGGCATCTCTCTGTGCTACTATCAGTCATCTTTGGCTCTCTGGCCTGGGGAAATTTGCAGGTGACCTCCTGACTGTCTTCTGCTTTCTCTTTCTTTTCTTAATTCTGGGTTGTAAAGCTCTCTCTCTAAGTGCTCTCTTAATTTTTCTGGATTCTGAATTCTCCTCTCAGGCTTCTGAACTCATTTATAACTCTTAGGACAGCCCCACCCTCCTCAGGACACCAAACTAGGGCACACCTGGACTGGAACAGCAGGATTGAGCCCCATTTCATTTATGAAGCCAGCTAACCTCTTACAACCACCAAATTGTCTGGAGCGTGGATTTTTTTGTATGTTTTTTTTTTTTTTCTGCTCTCATTCTCCACTGAGGTGGGCAAGACAACACCACTATTCTATTCTTTCATTAGGGCCTGAGGAAGCTCCCACTGAAGTCAACAAGAGTCTTCCTGTTGACTTCAATGAGAATTGGATTGGACTCAAAGAGAACTCAGTTCTTCAATCTGAGCATTAGCCTGCTAAACCTAGGGTTGTGAGTTCAATCCTTGAGGGGGCCACTTAGGGATCTGAGGCAAAATCAGTACTTGGTCCTGCTAGTGAAGGCAGGGGGCTGGACTTGATGACCTTTCAGGGTCCCTTCCAGTTCTAGGAGATAGGATATCTCCATTAAATTAAATTAAATTAAATTAAATTAAATAGATACAGGAACATCAGAGAACTTTACATTACCTTAATCCTGCCCTTTTTATTTTCAGATCTCCTCCTACTCCAGAAGATGCTCAAGAATATAAGCAACTAAAATTCCCGTGTTCAACCCCCCTGCTTGAAGCTATACATCCCTTCTGCAACTTACTGAGTCTTTGTTTAGCCTTGACAGAGAGGCTAGCACTGATATTTTTTTGCTGCATGATACAGTTTTTAACATATCAAATAATCCATTGTAAGCAAGCTTAGCAATACTTCTAGCATGTGACGTACATATAAGCTCCAGCTTTGATAGAATGTACTATATTGGCATCATTGTCTACTTTGATATAGGATGTATGTCAAGATGCTACATCTCCTAGAATATGGTGACATTACTATAATATTTTAAAGCATTTTATGAAAACTACATTGCTCCAGTGTTTCTTCTGTTTGTATGTTGGTGTTATTTTACTTTTGACAGGAAATTGCTGGCACTTACTCCTTACCTTATCAAGTAAACACAGATCTGTGTAGCATAGGGGGAGTACATTAACCTACTGCCTTAGGGTCTTTGCTGCAAATGAATATCATTCATGCAGCAGCATCTGGCACTGAGACTGCATTTATAGTGAAGAAAAAGCACATAGTGTTTTGGTCTTAAAAGATTTGTCTCAGAATGTTTTGGGGAAGTTCAAAGGCAGAACTCAAAGCTAGGGCTGGTCAAATATTTGCCATCAAAACTACTGTTCAATAAAAGAACTGAGTTTTCAACTAAACAATTTTTTGGGGGTGGGGGGTGGAAGTGTCTCCTTTTGGCAGAGAATTTCAATTTTGCTTTCAAAAGAGGAACACCCAAAACCCTAAACATTTCAACTGAAAACCAAACTATTTTGATTCTGAAATGCACCTTCAGTGCTTCATGGGTTGTTGTTTGGGGATGCCTTATGCTCCCATTTTCCTCTGCAGGCCAGGCTCCCCCACCAGACTTCCTCACAGCTGCATTTCAGAATCAAAATATTTCTGGTTTGGGCTAAAATATTTCAGTTTTCAATTTTTGGCTCAACGTTTTCCACTGGCGGTGTTGGGTGGGAAGGAATGTTTTCCATCTGGTTCTGCTGAAAACCTCTGAACTTCTCACCATCAACAAAAAGTTGCCCTTCACGGTGGGATGCCATTGTTACACTTGTTAATATGTTATATCATCATCTTGCTTCAGCTTCCTTTAAAACTACATTTTACTCTCTGATATTCAAGGTCCGCTCCCATTGGCCTCACATGTAGCAGCATGTACATAGCAGATTGCACAATTTGATTCATAAAGCCCTGCAAAATGCAGGAATGGACCAGGTCAAAATGCCTTGATAAAGGATGTGCTGGCAGCTCTGTATCAACAAAAGAAATCTGGTTGTGAATCTTACATCCGGCATAGCTTCTAACTGAATTGAAGTTGTCAGCTTGTTGTGTTCCCTTGAGAAACAGTCTGTGGTTCAAATGTGTTAATCAGTAAACTCAGCAATTGTAATTTAAGCCAGTGGCACCACACAACATCCACTAAAATCAATGTTGTAACTGATGGGTAGTGAAAGGCCTTTTTGGTTGACAACATTATTTTAAATCCTGTCAAATGGAGCCAACGAAATGTGAAGGATTGTGGAGATGTGTCATAAGGCTGAGATTTGCAACCCATCCCATTGTATATGACCTATCCATTTTGGTTATATATTATTCATTACTTCTAGATTATTCTAGCCTGCTGGCATTTGGGCAAATTGTATATTTAAACCGCTGGTGCAGGAGGGTGTATTTTACACATGTACTTTGTAAGCTTTGACGTATGAAGAGAAAATGGTATCACTTTAAGGGCTCTTGCATAATGAGACAACCAAGATGAAAAATGAGCAAGCTTGTCACGACGTAGTCAGCACATTCATTTTTGCTATGAAAACCAATTGAGCAGCTAATTTTAAAGTAAATTGCCCTTGCTTCTGACGAGAAGATGTTTTGACATTTACACTGGCAGTTACCCAGTTAGATGGGACTATTTTGGTGGTATTTGAGGGTAAACCGAACCAGGGATTTCAATGGCCTTCTAAATCTAATTTCTACTAACATGGTAGATGCCCTTTGGGCATCGAACCAGAGGTAACTCATTATTTTTGGTGTCGAGTAAGCTTCAAATACAAACATCAGCTTGTGGAGTGGCCAGAGGCAGAATGTAATGTGCATCATAAAAAATTAGGTACCATAAGGAAAAGGGTTTTCTGCTTTGACTATAATCTTTTTTTGTTATTGACAAAAGCAGATCCTTAAACACTTCAGGGGGAATTTTCAAAAGCTCATCACTGACATAAATCTGCTCCCATTGAGGTCAATGGGGGCTTTGCCCTTGACTTAACTGGGAGCACAGTTAGTGCTTTAGAAATTCCAATCCTTCTGCTTTTATATGGCAACCCATGGGTATTGGGTGGAGACCTGAGTTCAAATGAGCGTTGACTTCTAAGTATAGAAGCTAGCATGTGGACTGACAAATAACCAAATAAAACCTTGGTGATGGCAATCGGCGTGTCATCTTCTTAGATCAAGACTGAATTTATCCCTTAAATTGTAAGATTCATAGTGTAACTCTGTACTCAAGAGATGGTTATATTAGACGAAGGAGGGGTCTTCAGATTTTGCACTTGATTCTGCCTCATTGTCCTCTGAGGCTGTTGCTTCTGTTTTAAAAAAAGAAGTTCTTAGGTTTGTGCAGGAAATGCATGCACACAAACACCATTAACAAATGCTGTCTCCTGTGAAAGTGTTGTGAAAATGTACCAGGGAATATTATCTTATAGCTTAGCTTGGTGTCTCCTTCTCAGTGAGTATGATCTCGCTTTTTGACACTGAAATATAACAATGGATGGAATGTTAAAGATGTTTACATGAGCTACAACTGCCAGAAAAAATCTGGTTAATATTAGATTTCTACTTCAAACAACAAGACATGTATGCCAGGCTCAAGGAAAGTAAAATTAATAGCATTCTTCACGTTCATGAGGGAGGCTGTTGGTCCACTATTGTCTTGAAGGTGATATTCAAGGCACGTTAAGGTCTGTGTCATGCTTGGCACACGTTTGCAGGATCAGGTGTGAAGCAAATCCGAAGCTAGACCAGGGCTGCTCACTCAGATACAATGACCCACTCTTCAAGCAGAGCCTGCAGTAACTCATCCCTCAGGCGTGCTGCAGCAGTCTATCTCTGCGCAAGACCCAGGTCAGGTGACCCTAGACACAGGTATTTCACTCTCAGCACCGGAGCCACAAGTTAGTCTGTGCAACAGCACCACTTGGCTAGGAACCTTCCTGCAGCTTAGAGATATTACAGACTCCCTAGACTTCCTGCCCTTGATCCTGTTCCTGACCCAGTCTTTCTTGAACCTTGTTCCAGTCCGCTTCAGCCTTGTCTATACCCTATTCTGACCTCACTCCAGCCTTGAACTCACCTCCTGACCTCAGACCTTGGGATGGACTGCAAACCGACTTCGACCTTCAGCCTGCACCTAGGCTCCAGTTACGACCCTGATTTGGCTTGTCAACAGACTCTGACCCTGGTTCTGATCCGCAGCCTGTCCCTTGACCCCAGTTTCAGCACAGCCCTTGACCCAGTCCCGCAGCTATGTCCAACTTCGACCCTTGGTACCTATTCTTGACCACTGCTCCAACTACCAGGCCTTATAGCCTAGATCCCAGAGCCTGACATCAGAGCCTTAGTATCAGGGCTGGCTCCAAGTTTTTTGCTGCCCCAAGCAAAACAATTTTCCCGTGCCCCCCCGGCCCTGGCCCCGGGGTAGGCAACCTATGGCACGCATGCCAAAAGCGGCATGCGAGCTGATTTTCAGTGGCACTCACACTGCCTGGGTCCTGGCCACCGGTCCGGGGGGCTCTGCATTTTAATTTAATTTTAAATGAAGCTTCTTAAACATTTTAAAAACCTTATTTACTTTACATACAACAGTAGTTTAGTTATAAATTATAGACTTATAGAAAGAGACCTTCTAAAAACGTTAAAATGTATGACTGGCACGCAAAACCTTGAATCATAGAATATCAGGGTTGGAAGGGACCTCAGGAGGTCATCTAATCCAACCCCCTGCTCAAAGCAGGACCAGTTCCCAACTAAATCATCCCAGCCAGGGCTTTGTCAAGCCTGACCTTAAAAACCTCTAAGGAAGGAGATTCCACCACCTCCCTAGGTAACCCATTCCAGTGCTTAAATGAGAGTGAATAAATGAAGACTCGGCACACCACTTCTGAAAGGTTGCCGACCCCTGCTCTACGCAAAAGAATAAATGGACACAAATTAGACATCAAGAATTATAACATTCAAAAACCAGTCGGAGAACACTTCAACCTCCCTGGTCGTTCAATTACATACCTAAATGTCGCAATTCTCCAACAAAAAAACCTTCAAAAACAGACTCCAACGAGAAACTGTAGAACTGGAATTAATTTGCAAACTGGACACCATTAAATTAGGCTTGAATAAAGACTCGGAGTGGATGGGTCATTACACAAAGTAAAAACTATTTCCCCATGCTATTTTTTCCCCCTACTGTTACTCACACCTTGTCAACTGTTGGAAATGGGCCATCCTGATTATCACTACAAAAGTTTTTTTTCTCCCGCTGATAAAAGCCCACCTTAATTGAGGAGTCTCATTATTGTTGGTATGGCAACACCCATTTTTTCATGTTCTCTGTGTATATATATCTTCCTACTGTATTTTCCACTGCATGCATCCGATGAAGTGGGTTTTAGCCCACAAAAGCTTATGCCCAAATAAATTTGTTAGTCTCTAAGGTGCCACAAGGACTCCTTGTTCTTTTTGCTAATATAGACTAACACAGTTACCACTCTGAAACCATTCATAAACTGTTTGTGAACAACTTGCCAGACAAGAAATATCTTTTGAAGAAATTCATACGTCAGATAATATATTATTAGTACTATTTGTATTATGATAGCACCTGGCAGCCCCATTGTGCAAACAGATGAGAGTCTCTGCTCCAGAGCTTGCATTCTAAATAGAAATGGCCGATAAAGCTGGGAGAAAGGAAACACTGGCCTTATTTTACAGCTAGGGGACCGAAGCACGGAGAGACCAAGAGCCTTGCCCATGGAAGAGAACTGAACCCAGGAGTCCTGAGCCCTGTTCCAGTTCCTTAACCACAACATCCTTCCTCTCACTAAGGTTTGCAATCCCTTAGTGAATAATTCACAAACAAAGCCAAAATTCCTCAAGTGACGGTGATTCACTTGCCATGCTCTGCTATAGGAGTTTTCAATATTCTCTCCTTTCTGTGCTTTTTGGTTTCTCCAGGGCACCTTTCTTATGAGAGCAGCATAGGGGACTTGACCTTCCAGAGACAGATTTGGGCTGAAAGTATCTCCTGATGCAGATTTGAGCACTTTGTTTCTAATTTAGTGAAGACCCATTACAACTTTGGATGAAACACATCATGGTTTTTCATTTGGCTTCATCTGCCAGCATTAATTAGGCCACAGTTAAAGGCTTGCTTGGGAATACGTGGTAACTTAAAGACTCAGTTTCCCTGTTGAACTGATGGATTGTGGATGCTCTGAGTTTGTCCTGGTCAGTTAAACTATTAACATTAAATCTGTGAAACACTGGAGTGGAAGGGGAAGTAGCACAAAATACAGAGCCTTAGATTAAGATGTTTTCTGCTGCTCCTCTTTGCTGGAGAATTGCTCCAATCAATTAGGGCCAAATTCTCTCACCCCTTGTGTAAAGGCTGAGTAAACAGGCTTAGCATGGAAGAGCTACAATCTACATAGAAGCTGGTAGAGATGAAATTGCCTGTCCCAGTCTGAGATATGGTGCACAGCAGCCTCTGGGCTGTAGTGGCCATGGTATGTGACACTACTGGCACAGCAGTTTGGCCAGTGGAGCCATGTTGTTTATGGACCTCCCCCTCGCTATGACAGAAAGCTATCCCGGAGCAGTGCTCTGTGGTATGCAGAGATATGGAACACACCCACACACACCCACACACACACACCCTGCATTACCTCTCTTTGCTCTCTCAGTGAAAATGCGGCAGAAATGCATCTAAGTGTAGATGAAAGCACAGGCCCGAGAGTCAGGCTTTTTGAGTTCTATTGCTTGCTCTACCACTAACTTCCTGGGTGACCTTAGGCAAGATGTCTCTCTGTGCCCTTGTTTCCCATTCTGTAAAATTGGGGCATTAATGCTTCCCTATCTCAGGGAGGACTTGATTGGTGTTACCAGGGTTTCTGAGATCTTTGAGTGGAAGGTACTATACAAATGCAAGTACCTGAAGAGGAGCTTTGTGTGGGCTCAAAAGCTTGTCTCTCTCACCAACAGAAGTTGGTCCAGTAAAAGATATTACCTCACCCACCTTGTCTCATACAACTGCAAGACATTTTTGTGGAGGAGGAAGGGAAGGAGCATGTATATATGTGCAAGGGGAGGCAAAACTTGTGCCTTAATTTTAAATTCCTTTGATACACCCTGATCACTCTTTTACCTCCTGAAGAATTTGTGGAGAGAGCTCAAAGACTGTTAAATTATACCCTGTTGGATGGCAAGCATTACATTGAACATTCTGTCAGGGTTTCACCCCGACCATTTGGTTAACATTTTACTGATATTAAATCTACAACACTGTGAGCCTTTCACATTCAAGTATTAATTTTAAACACTTTTCTATAAACAAGAGACATTCCTGGATGGACTTTATGTCCGCCCATCTCTCTAGTCATTTCTTGGAGCTTGTCCAAATTGCTTTTTGACATTAATGTCACCCAGAGTAAATAGCATCACCCACAGAAGTATAAAGGGAAGGGTGAACAAATGATTCATGGTTTAAAACAGGAGAGAGAAGTTTTGCTTTTCCGTGACATGTTAAAACAGTCAGATCCTTTAAGGATTCTATCAGTCCACCTGTCTTAACCAAAAACCTCTTGTATACATAATGAAAGTATTAAACCTTGTAACCACAAAGAGCTGAGATGGTTTTATACATAAGGAACTAAGACCCAGCTCTTTAAGGGTTTTATGTGCCTAGCTCCCATTGAGTTTTGCAGATGAACAGTGCTGTATAACAGGAAGGTACTAGTGGTTGCTCAGTCTGACCCCTAAACTTTGGGCCCAAATTGGCTTAACAAGGTACCTTCACCAGAGTGATAACTGGGAGGTGACGTACAAAGATTCAGTCACAGTTGTGCTAGAGGAGGCAAAGGTACACGGTAACTCTAGGAGTAGCCAGATCTATCCTAGCTCAGGGCCGCCCAGAGGATTCAGGGGGCCTGGGGCAAAGCAATTTCGGGGGCTCCTTCCATAAAAAAAAGTTGCAATACTATAGAATACTATATTCTCGGGGGGCCCCTCTGGGGCCCGGGGTCTGGGGCAAATTGCCCCACTTGCCCCCCCCGGGCGGCCCTGTCCTAGCTGAGGAGGACAGAGTCAGGCACCAGGCCTCCAGGGGCCTGTGGCAGGAGAGCCTGAGGGAGAAACCCCTAGATGGGCCAGGAGGAAACACTGACCAATCAGGAGCCAGCAGTTTGGTTAAAAAGGCTTGCCTGCTTCTTCTTAGTGGCAGAGCTGGGGAAGACTGGGATGGACCAGGACCAGGACCTCCAGCTCAAGTGCCTCCGAGCTAGGCCCGAACCTGGTCAGGGCCTTGCCTTCAAGCTGCATTTGTAGTTTTGTTTTTATTTTAAGGTGCAGAGAGCCAAGCTCTGAGGTTGTTATTTTGTGATCTCTCTGTTTAGAGACTGACTCTGAGCTTACAGCTCAGCCCACCCTATTTCAAGCAGGCAGCCCCAAACCTACAAGACTAAGGCAGGGAATGCCTACAGTACCAAGCTTGGTCCCCGGGGGTCACTACAGAGCAGCCCCTCTTGCCCCAGGAGCTCAAAAGGTGTGTTGCCAGAGTAAGGGAGATATGATCGATCCGTCCTGGCAAGTAACCTAACGTGGCAAAACGTGTCCATTTTGAAATTTTAAATCAGCTACTAAGCTACTAGAACAGGCAAAAATGGAAAAGCAGGAAGAGAAAGAAAAGGGGAGAAATGAACTACAAAACAGCAAGTGACCAAATGGATGACAAAATTATTCTGTAAACAGCAACATCTGGCAAAGGCTAATTAATAGCTTTAGATATTGTTTTCATTTCTATAGAAGCCTTCCTTGATTTATCTTACTAGATCAAATATTTTTCAAGCTATTCTGTCTTATCAATGCTGCCCAAGGTAATCAGAATTCTTCTGGCAGAAGTACAATGTAATGAAATGGCAAATATTGCATTACGAACCCCTGTAATGGAAGTAAACATCTTTCTCTTGTGCAAGCAGAAAGCAATATAGCACAGAATTTCCCCCTAGGAATAGCTCACCCTCTTGCAATGCAAAGTGTTTTGAAAGCATTCAGTTTGATCTCAAGGGTTTTTTTGTTGCACAATATACATAAAGCAGACACTTATCCGAGTTTGTGTATATGTTTAATATTGGTTATTTTAATTCATTCATAATTAAAAAAATGATTCTCACCATTTTGAAGAACACAAACCTTATTTTGTTTTAGAAAAGTAAACAGATTTGCAGCGTGTTCACAAAATACATAATATGGCATCTGATCCAGCTCCCCTTGAATTTGGTGGAAAAACTCTAATTCACTTCAATTGGAAGATGGATTAGGGTAAATTTTTTGGAAGACTTTAATTGCCTAGGTCACTTTTGAAAAGGGGATTTAGGGTCCTAAATCACTTAGGAACTTTTGAAAATTATACTGGGTCCTTTAGTTTCATGATTACCACCCAGTCAAGGGAGCTTTTTTCTGTAGCCACATGTGAAATCTTTGTACCAGTCAATTAATCATCATTTTGGCTTTGGAGGTAGATAACATTGATTTAGTTGGGGACTGGTCCTGCTTTGAGCAGGGGGTTGGACTAGATGACCTCCTGAGGTCTCTGCCAACCCTAATCTTCTATGATTCTATGAACATAGCAGGGATATTCCCAGTGTTACCTACACTTAGTATAGGGGATCCCACCAGCACCACTGTAACATTTATCCCTTGTCACAACTTTACTGATGACCATTGTACAGAATTACCGGGACAATCTGTACATAAGTGGGGTCACATAGGCTTGTTACAAGTACTTACAGTAATAACTATTTGAGGCAACACCACCATGAAGTTTAATGTAAAAGTGGATGGACGGGGTCCTCATGGTTACAAAACTGAGGAAATGTCATTTTTATATGTCATATTCCAATTAGACAGAGTGATCTGTGATGTATTGACATAAATTGGAATAAGATTGTAAAAATGCTAGTTTCCCCATTTGGCTTTCTCAGAAATATGGGCTGTACCTCCTGAGAGTAGAGAGTGTTTAAAAACATTTAAATAAAATCAATAACACAACACTTTAGGAGAGGGAGACAGTAAGATCTGTATTTTAACAAGATATTCGTTAGTTACCTTCTGATGTCAAGTTGCTGAACTTCCCCTTTGTAAGAGAGCCTTATTAGAGACTACTAATCTGCCAACCCTCTTAGCTTTTGGGTCATCTGCAATGTCGTTAGTATTCTACTCTTGCCTAGAAACCAAAGGAGAAATGTAATTAAAATGCAATGTGACAATGCATATCAGATAAAAAGGGTCCCTTTTGCACAAAATCTTTGCTAAACTCATGTGCATTTCTTTGCTTATCACATTACTTATGTTGCTATCTAACATGAATATTAATAAAACTAATATTTTAAAAAGGAGGTCAGAACTTTTGCAATGTGCTATGCCAATCGTGTTTTAATTATTTTTCTGGTCATTAATGCCCTATGCTATTGGTTGCCCCATTCTCATAATGATAAAGGAACCCATCTAGCTATTAGTTACATTTAGGGCCTGGATGCTCTGTGTAACAGCGCGCTGGTCCTGAGCACATGTGTGGCCCAGTGCACCTGTTCCTACTCGAGCCCTTTAAAGAAATTGCTGTGAAGTAAAGGAAACAGGAGTCATGGGAGTGACAGTCATTTAACCAGCCAGAGCACGTAAGAAGAGCCAGTAGCTCAGTGAAGAGAAAGACTCTGAGCGAGAGATTCCAAGCACACGTTCTGAGGAAGGAGATGAGCAGGAGCGGCTGCCGAGACCCTGGATAGGGGGTTTATCTATTAGGGAAGCTGGAGGAAGGTTTGTAGAGCAGTGGTCGCCAACCTTTTTACGCACAAGATCACTTTTTGATTTTAAGATCAGCCCAGGATCTACCCCGCCCCTTCCCGAAGGCCCCGCCCCGCTCACTCCATTCCCCCCTCTCTCCTTCGCTTGCTCTCCCCAGCCGCACTCTCTTTCACTGGGCTGGGGCAGGGGGTTGGGGTGTGGGAGGGGGTGTAGGCTCTGGGGTGGGGCCGAGGGGTTCGGAGTGTGGGAGGGGGCTCTGGGCTGAGCCTGGGGCAGGGGATTGGGGTGCAGGAGTGGGGGGTGCAAGCTCTGGGAGGGAGTTTGGGTGCAGGGGTCATATGGTCACACTGCACCTAATCTCATAGAATCCACTGGACAGTTCATGAGTTTTACTTTTTATTAGTGTCATTGGTGGTTTATAGATCCAAAATCCTTCAGGGATTGTCACAAATCAGTGTCACATTCTCAACTGTGGGGTGTGCATTGGCTGAGCCTGGGGCAGGGGGTTGGGGTGCAGGAGGGGTGCGAGGTGCAGGTTACCACAGGTGGCTCCCGGTCGACGGCGCAGCTGGGCTCAGGCAAGCTGCCTGCCTGCCTGCCCTGGCCCCATGCCGTTCCCAGAAGCAGCTGGCTGCTGGCACGTCTCTGCAGCCCCTAGGTGGGAGGGAGGCAGCGGGTCTTCGCGCACTGCCCACCCCGCAAGCGCCACCCCCGCAGCTCCCATTGGCCCAGTTCCCGGCCAATGGGAGCTGCGGGGAAGGTGCTGGGGGTGAGGGCACCATGTGGAGCCACTCCCCCTCTGCCTCGCCCTAGGGGCCGAAAAAACATGCCAGCAGCCAGCCACTTCCGGGAGCGTCGTGGGGCTACGGTAGGCAGGCAGCCCGCCTGAGCCCCGCTGTGCCGCTGGACTTTTAGCGGCCCAGAGATCGCAATCGACTGGCAGAGGCTCCAAGATCGACCAGTCGATCACAATCGAAGAGCCTAAGATGAAAGATGATTTACTTGTATCTTTTGATCTGTGCACAACACTTGTGTTACCATTATTGTTTTGGTTTTTTTTTGCTCCTGAAGAACTGATCTCTGTGGGCTAGCTGGAGAGTTAAGTCACTTCAGTGATGTAGCATGCTGAAGGCTCCTGCATAGGAGCACCAGCGGCCTATCAGCCTGGGATCAAGAGGGAAACTGAGGCACAATATGCTTGCTGCCCGTTGAGGTAAGTCCTTGCTGCACGCCACATGATAGGCAGAAAATCTCCTTATGCCGTCTCCATTGGAAATTCGCTGTTTATATGTTTCCATGTTTATAACTGTAAAGGATATTAATAAATGACGATGTAGCTGAGTGATCACATTTTTAAATGCTGCTCTTGCAGCTACTGTGCTGGCACTCAGCAGGCCTGGGTTTGGTTCCTGGCTCTGTCAGACTCCCTTTGTGATCTTAGGGTTTTCAAAGGAGTCTAAGGGAGTTATGCTGGTAACTCCCACTGAATTTCCATGGGAGTTGGGTGCCTAATTCCTTTTAAAGTCCCTGCTTTAATCTTTCTGGTCCCAACTCAAGAGAGCAGTTAAACATGTATTTAAACCCATCCCTGTTCAACACAGCACCTGAGCACATGTCTAACTTTCATGGAATAGGAGCATGTGCTTAAATGCTGACCTGGATAGTGGTGTGTCCCTGAATCAGAGTCTGAGCAATTTCTAATATGTAAAATCCTACTTCACTGCGGAATCGTGAGGATATATTCACACATGATTGTGAGATGCTCAGATCTGGCAGTCCTGGGGACCCTTACAAGTATCTAGGTTAACCTAGTTTTCTTCCTGGGGACAGATCATAGATCAGACATCTGTAGAACACTTAGAACTGGGGATTTGCCTGAATAGAAAAAGCAGAATCAGGACACTAATGTTTTGCTCTTTCCTTTAAGGGCATGATTGTTGAGAGTGATATTTCATAACAAACAGTGGAATGGTGATAACCTGTATCAGATCACAATATGCAAGGCATGGGAAGCCATAGAGGTTATGAATGATTACTGACAAGACTCCTGAACTCATGTGAGGCTTTTCAAAAACTCACAAAGACCTACCAGTTTGAACACATCATCTCCTTGCCAAAATACCCAAAGACTAATGGGATGGCAATAAGAGCAAGTAAGACAGTGACTGATCTCCTAAAGACAGAACCTCGTGATAAAGATTCATATCCAGACCTATTGGATATTAGAAATATACTAACAGAAGAATTCCTAATGGACCGACAGACATGAACTTTTTTTCCCAACACCTTAGAAACTCTAACCTAAGCAAATACTAGACTTAAACGTCACTGGAAGAAAGGCAAAATCACAATAATATTACTAAGACAGACATAAAACTACCGTCCGCACTTATAGTGTGGTAACTAGAATCCCAGCGACTAGACAACCAGCTGGAAGCCAGCAGGAGTTGTTACCACCCTAGCAGAGCCTGGATTTAGAGTGTGGAAATAGTCAGAGATACCAGAGAAATGACTGAGATTTAATTGAAACACTTGATTCCTGTTGCTACAGGTGCGAAAGGTGAAAACTCCATTAATGAAGAAGCAGACGAGGGAACAAAAGCCGTGGGATCAGTGCCAGCAGAATCATCACAGGCCATAGTGATGACCAGCACTCACCATGGGCATAGACGGACAGAACCAACAAAACCCAGGTCGCCCAAACGCAAGCCACAACACAATCACTGTCTTGGGTGGGATGGACAGACACCAGGATCTAGCATCTAATTTCCAATGGAGATAGTGCTTCCTTTGAGTAGAGAAACTGGGACCTGAGGACAAAATATCTTTGGGGTCTGCACTACCTGCAAAGCTAGTTATTGTATCTGTGATGTTAATTCTCAGACAGCACATACTTACAACCCAGAAACAAAGAAGCTACAGAGAGAGATTGCAAGGATAGGGCTCCTGTTGCTAGTTTGTGCATAGCTATGCTATGTTGCATCCCAGCCCAGAATCTCCATAATATCAAGCACTGCAGCCACTCCACCTCTCATACGTTCTGCTCTGGGTCCTGCATTGGGAGGCTGTATAGGGCTGTTTATAGCAGCTCCAGGCTGTGTCTGCACAGAAGAAGTTCTCTTCTGGCCAGCGGTGGTGTACTAATGGCTCCTGTAAACTGCTGGAGCAAGTGCCATAATCTATCCATCAGTGATTCTGGAAGCCTGGAGAGACTTCTATCTAGCTGAGTGATCATATGCTTAATTAGAAAGTGCCAGGCCTTCTCTCCTGATAAAACTGATGCCCAGTTGCTTATTAAATTTTCCAGAGAGAAGCAAGGCAGACAGTCAGCAGGCCGCATAGCAATATGTAAAACGTTTTAGGCAAAGACCCAGAGCACAGAGCAGATTTTCTTAAATTCCAGCAAAACTGCATGGAACTCACTAATGTGTCTTGGAAGGATGAAGTGACTACAAAAGATGAGCTGAGTAGATCCAGCTGGTATTCAAATCCATGTTTCCAGGGAGGAGAAGTGCCTCAAACACAGCACCCATGCTGCTGAGCCAACCCTTGAGGTAGTAGCGTTACTACATTAATAGCGGTGACTTAACTGTAAAAAGGAGATTGCGAACAATATGGTGAAGATTCTAGTTCTTTAACTCTTTGGGACCTGGCCATCGTATGAGCCTTACAAATGTTACCAGGAGACAAAGGACACTTTACCAAATCATAATGATGATTTAAAATATTACAGCTTCCTCAATTCTGAGAAATCCTAACCCAGGAACCTTGAACATGAGGTGTGACATGAGGATAATTTTCTTGTCCTATTGTGAACACAACCATTTATTTCTCAATCCCCTTCTCCTTGGGTCAAAGCCTGTGGAAATCAATGAGAACCTTTCTACTGACTCCAAAGGGCTTGGGATCAGGTCTTTAGTCTATGATATCCTTGAGCCATGAATTGTGCCTTCTACTCTTTAGCAAGCATTCAGCTCACTGTGGGTGTTACTGGAAATAATTAATAACCTACCCAGCGTATGTCAGTGCCACACTTTCGCAGTGTAGTGCTGGACATGACCCTGCCTTTGTAAGTTTTCACGTGGCATTTCCAAATAAATACCTTCATGGTCACATAGTTAACAATCAAATGTCTGCCACATTTTTGTCAGGTAGATTTAGAAACTCCACAATATTAACATCTTCCCTCAGAGAAAAAATTAGAAATTAATGGAGATATCCCATCTCCTAGAACAGGAAGGTCATTGAGTCCAGCCCCTTGCCTTCACTAGCAGGACCAAGTGCTGATTTTTGCCCCAGATCCCCAAGTGGTCCCCCTCAAGGATTGAGCTCACAACCCTGGGTTTAGCAGGCCAATGCTCAAACCACTGAGCTATCCCTCCCCCCATCACCATCCTTGTCTCCATGGATGTCACCTTCCCATACACCAACATCCCTCACCATGACAGCATCACTGCCTGCCTCAAAAACCTACAAGATAATGAACAATGCTTGGAAATCCATCCTAAACTCATCCATTTTCTCCTCACCCAAAACAACTTCACAAGTAACAACAAACACTTTGGCCAAACCATGGGAATAGCCAGGGGCACTAGGATGGCTCCCTAATATGGCCACCTCAAGGAAGAATTTCTGGCAGAATGCCGCACAAAACCAATGATATACCTGAGATTCATCAATGATATTTTAATCCTTTGGACAGATGAGCTAAACTCCCTCATAGATTCCCACCACAACTTCAACAGCCACCCCCCCATCCATCAAACTCTCTCTAGAACATTCCCACAGAACCATCAATTTCTTGGACACCACAATTAGCTTCAACAGTGGAACCCTACAGATGACTATATACAAGAAATCCACAAATCATCTGCGATGGGGTGCCTGCCTCACACTGGTTTCTCAGGTGTTAATAGAGCCCTAGGGATACGCAGGAGGCAGCCAATCACAGAAGGGCTTATAGGAGCAGCCAATCAGGGCCAGACAGGCCCATATAAGAAGAGCTGTAGTACAGAGCAGGGGAAGTCATTCAGTCCTGGAGCTTGAGGAGGGAGGAAGACTGGCTGCCTTGCAGCAAGCACCCTGGACAGAGCAGTACTGCAGGCAGAGACCCAGGTTGCTAAAGGCAGCTCCTGGTGAGATGCAGGAATCTGCAGGCTGAGGTGCTGGTCTACGGGGAAGTGGCCCAGGAAGGTCTACAGAGGAGTCAGGGAGGACGCAGTAAGTGGCGGCCATCTACTGGGTCCCTGGGCCAGGACCCAAAGCAGTGGGTGGGCCTGGGTCCCTCCCGCCCCCACTCGCCACTGAGGAAATGGCTGGGCTGAGGGACTGCGATACTGTGTCATGAAGGGGACGCCGCGGTCTTGGGAGTGACAGGGGTCCCTGGAGCAGAAGTGATGGTGGCAAGACATCACCAGAAAAGGGCACACTGGCACACAGAGCTAATCCCCAGGACAGACAGCAGGAGGCACCACAGTGGTGAGTCAAACCCCATCACATCGCCATACTGACCTCTACAGATCCAGCAACCACCCAGATGCACCAAGAAGTCTGTTATCTACAGCTAGGAACTCAGATATCACCGAATTTACTCTGAAGAGAAAGTCTGGGATACACACATAAACACTCTTAAAACTACCTTCACTAAACAAGGACACTCCACCAGAGAAGTAGGATCACTTTATAGAATGGTCACTCAAATAATCTGGGAGAACCTTCTTCAATACAGAAAAAAATCCACTGACTGCACACATGCCTAGTTGTCACCTCCTGTCCCACACTAGGACCCCTATGGGATATAATCAAATAATTAAAACCCATACTTGATGGGGGCGGGGGGGCACATCCTGAAAGAAACCTTTGGGCGCTCTTCTGACCTTCAAACAACCCCCTAACTTTGCCCAGCTCATCAATAGAACCAAGCTCCACACAGACCAGGACATACCAACACAAAGCAGCATCAAACCCTGTCAGAACAACAGATGCAAATCCTGAAGACATATCTTTACTGCCATGACAATCAACATCTCCCAACAACAAACCCTCAAGATCCCTGAGTCCTACACATGCCTATCACAACATGTGGTATACCTCATCCAATGCATCAAGTGTCCCAACAACAACTGTGTGAATCAAACCAGACAGTCACTATGCTCTTGAATGAACTCACACAGAAAAATGACAAAAGGCAACCTATCACCCATGGGCAAACACTTTTCACAAAGTGATCACACCATATCTGACCTCTCATCCTCAAAGGAAACCTGCACAACGCTTTCAAAAGATGATCCTGGAAACTTAAATTCACAACTCTACTAGATACTAAAAGCCATGAACTTAACAGTGACACTGGTTTATGATTCATTACAGCAATTTGTGACACACCCTACTGTCTGCTAACCCTTAATTGCCTACTTCATTTTAACTGGGCTCCTACGGCATATGTGAATCTCTTATGCTTAACCATCTGTTCCACCTTGTATTTAGCTTGGACACTCTGGTACCTTCTCCAGAACTGAGGAAAAGCTCTGTAAAGCTCAAAAGCTTGTCCCTTTCACCAACAGAAGTTGGTCCTATAAAATATATTTCTTTACCTACCTTGTCTCTCTCATATGTGTCAGTCAGTTTATTTCAGTGACACTGCTTCAGATAAAACGCAACAGAGAGTCCTGTGGCACCTTTAAGAATAACAGATGTATTGGAGCATAAGCTTTCGTGGGTGAATGCCCACTTCATCGGATGCACTGCTTAAGATAATTGCAGATGTCTGCATGTGTACTGTGCCTTATCTTTCTTGGTAATAATCACTGTGTTCTGGTTATTTAATATTTTCCAAGATGAATGGCAGGAAGGTAGGACTCTTTAGAAGTGGCATCCATAGTGTTGTTGTAACCATTCATAGGTTTGTACTATGCTCCTCACAGCCGACTGCCAGGGGGTTTCGTCTTGCAGAATGCTGAGCCCTTTATCTTCCATCGTACTAAGGGAATTCTCCCATTGATCTAAGTGAACTGTTGGCAATAAAGTTCTGTGGAGGATCTCTTCTCCCTGACATCAGAAATCCTTCCTCCGTCATAAGTACTGAAGGTATCTTTGTTAAATATAAGACGTAACATTAACTCTCTCTACTGCTTTTCGTAATATAGTTCAGTACGATTTTACAAACAATAGTTTGGCGGACATAAACTTGGTGTCAACATCACAAAACTCATCAATTATACACACATACACAAACACATGACTAGACATTCTGATATTATTGGGATCATGACTGTCCCAATATTAGGGGCTTTGTCTTATATAGGACTCTATTCTTTCCCACCCCCAGTCCCAATTTTTCACACTTACTATCTGGTCCCCCTAACGCACCCCTACCTCCTGAGATTCAGAATGGAATTACACATACCAGCTGTATTTAGAATCTATGTGGATTTAGACTGTTAAGATATAGGCCAAACTCAGGAAATTACCTTGCTAACAGCTCATTGACTATTTCCATATATGGTATTTATCACTGTTGCCACAAACGAATTCATGGGAAATTTAATTAAGTTCTCAAGAAGAAACAAATGGCTTTTTATCTATTAAACACATTGGCCAAGTTTATTTCTGGCATATTTCCTTGTCGCCTAAAGGTTTTCGGTACATTATTTGCCCCTGAGTAATCGTGTTACTAAATTAAGCTTGAGGTCTACATTAGCTCACTGTGTACCATAGAAAATGTTGATAACTTCATTGCACTGCACCTGCAACAAGCGATGCTTTAAATATTTAAAAGCCCTGGTTCTCAAATAACACTGGCGGAGAGATAGTTATTTATTTATTTCCCCCCTGTGGATCTTCTACATCCTGAAACAGATGTATCCAAATTATGCAGTCAGCAACACGCATCTGGGCAGCTTCTCCTGCCCATGATGTACACAAACATTCTTGAAAGAAATTCCTGAAATAAAGAATGGAACAAATAACAATAACTATTAATAAGACAGGGCAAGATGAAACAATCAGTTGGCAGTAGAATGCACATTTTCCCCGTATCCAGCACAGCGATGTGTCAAAAGGCATCATACAAGATGCAGGATAGGACGGACCTATTTTGACAAAATATTGGCTTCTCTCTGTTGCTTGTTTAGGCAGGGATAGAACACAGCCATGAATCTAGAAGAGTTTAGTTATATGGGAAAGACAAGCAATAGTGATATCTAATGCATTTTAATAAATCTTTATGCATATGCATACAATATATAATCTGACTGGAAGAGGTAAGAGGTGAATTTAGTTTAGTAATATATATCGAGATGGCACTGTACGCACAGGAAATATTATTGCCCAGTTCCAATGTGGGCCAGCAACTTCCTGTTCCTTTGATTATACCAACTAAGCCCTAATTTTGCCAGCTGTTCCACATGGGGAAAGGGCCTCCATTGATTTCACTGGAGTTCCACATGGGCCATAGGTTTCAGAGTGGTAGCCATGTTAGTCTGTATCAGCAAAAAGAACGAGGAGTACTTGTGGCACCTTAGAGACTAACAAATTTATTTGGGCATAAACTTTCATGGGCTAAAACCCACTTCATCAGATGCATGGAGTGGAAAATACAGTAGCAAGACATGTATAGTACATGAAAAGATGGTGGTTCCCTTACCAGTTCTAAAGAGACAATTCAATTAAACTGGGCTATTGTCAACAGGAGGAAAATCACTTTTGTAGTGGTAATCAGGGTGGCCCTTTTCAAACAAGAAGGTGTGAATAACAGTAGGGTGAAAAATTAGCACGGGGAAATAGTTTTTAGTTTATGTATTGACCCATCCACTCCCGGTCTTAATTTGATGTCCAGTTTGCAAATTAATTCCAGTTCTGCAGTTTCTCGCTGGAATCTGTTTTTGAAGTTTTTTTGTTGAAGAATTGCCACTTTTAATTGTAATTGAGTGTCCACGGAGATTGAAGTGCTCTCCAACTGGTTTTTGAATGTTATAATTCTTGACATCTGATTTGTGTCCATTTATTCTTTTGCGTAGAGACTGTCCGGTTTGGCCAATGTACATGGCAGAGGGGCATTGCTGGCACATGATGGCATATATCACATTGGTAGATGTGCA
Source organism: Chrysemys picta bellii (assembly GCF_011386835.1). Classification (NCBI taxonomy): domain Eukaryota; kingdom Metazoa; phylum Chordata; order Testudines; family Emydidae; genus Chrysemys; species Chrysemys picta. The sequence goes on from NC_088797.1 coordinate 8,904,317, forward strand.
GGTGAACGAGCCCCTGATGGTGTGGCTGATGTGACTAGGTTCTATGATGATGTCACTTGAATAGATATGTGGACAGAGTAGGCGTCAGGCTTTGTCCCAAGGATAGGTTCCTGGGTTAGTGTTTTTGTTGTGTGGTTGCTGATGTGTGGTTGCTGGTGAGTATTTGCTTCAGGTTTGGGGGCTGTCTGTAAGCGAGGACTGGCCTGTTTCCCAAGGTCTGTGAGAGTGAGGGATCATCCTTCAGGATAGGTAGATCCTTGATGATGCTCTGGTGAGGTTTTAGCCGAGGGCTGAAGGTCATGGCTAGTGGCGTTCTGTTACTTTCTTTGTTAGGCCTGTCCTGTAGTAGGTGACTTCTGGGTACCTTTCTGGCTCTGTCAATCTGTTTCTTCACTTCAGCAGGTGGATATTATAGTTTTAAGAACGCTTGTTAGAGATTCTATTGGTGTTTGTCTCTGTCTGAAGGATTGGAGCAAATGCGGTTGTATCTTAGAGGCATGTAGGTAAGTATAGCGGTAAGTAGGTTTCCAGTATAGGGTGGTGTTTATGTGACCATCGCTTATTTGCACTGTAGTGTCCAGGAAGTGGATCTCTTGTGTGGATTGGTCCAGGCTGAGGTTGATGGTGGGATGGAAACTGTTGAAATCCTGGTAGAATTCCTCAAGGGCTTCTTTTCCATGGGTCCAAATTTTGAAGATGTCATCAATGTAGCTCAAGTAGAGGAGGGGCGCTAGAGGATGAGAGCTGAGGAAGCGTTCTAAATCAGCCATAAAAATGTTGGCATACGGTCACACACACAGAGATCAGCTTGCTGGATTGGGGTTTACTTTAGCACATCTTTACCCCCAAGTAAATGCTGTCGGGGTATATAAAGTGTTAACGTTGTGTAAGGGATGGGAATTGGTCAATTTCAGGGTATGTGCTGGGAGAAGAGGCACCTGATAATACTATGTACACTGCAACTGACACCTTTGGAACTACCCAGAAACTGAAGACATGATGACCGGACAGTGTCAGATACCTGTCCCTCACAGGCATTCTTCCCTGTAACATGAAAGTGGCAGCCTGCTTGGTAAGTGGAGTATCTTGCTGCGAGTATATTAAACCAGCATCCTATGACCTGTGTCGGTTGCTGCTGAGTTTCCAAGTGCAGTTTAAGGTGCTAGATTTGACTGATAAAGCCCTAAATGACTTAGGTCCTCACTACCTGCGACCCTGTGTGAAACTGCCACAGCTGAGACTGGCAGAAGTGCTTGAGCTGAAGCCCTGTTAGAGTAATAGAGGAGCTACTGGGTGGTATTTATTTTATTATTATTTTTAGGACTTTGCTGAATTGGAATTCAGTCCCAACCCTGCTCCCTTTTGGTCTAAAATAGCCCGAATCTGATGACCTTTCAGGGTCTTTGCATAGCTCATCCTTCTCCCCAGGCAGTTCAGAATGGGAGATGAAGGGGATGTCCTGCTGGACAAATGCACTGTATCATCAGGTCACATCATAATGTGATTATGTGTCAGGGTCTTAAAATATATTTCCAAACATCTAATGTTCTGCAAATCCCTTACTGAATTTTGGACAGCCCTATCAAATTCAGAACTATTCTATAGAATCTGAGACATGTTATTTACTGAAAGCTAAGATTCCTTTTACAAATTCAGTAGCTCTTGTTAATTCCCAGTGGATGTTCAACTGTTTTACTTCTTTGGTCTTTCTAACACAGATATGTGTTTCTGACCCATCTATTATTCATAATTAAACCGTTGCTTTGTGTGGTGAGGACTTCATGCTGAAGGATACTGACTTGGCGTAAATCTCATGGACACTTTAATTATTTCAGTTTGAGCTTGGATAAATTAGCCAAAAATCAGCCTGTACTACAGTAGCCGCCTGATTCAGAATAAGACCTTAAAATGAAGATAATGACACAACCAAAAAGATCAGGGCATAAAAAGATTAATTCCTTGCAGAGCGGGAGCTCCTCTTATATTTCTGGACCATTTAAGTCCTTGCTTTTTTAGGACAAAATAATCACCTATTTAAATGAGAAAGCGAACACATGGTCAAATCTCAGATTGTATCCTATGATTTGGAAAGTGCCATCCAATCCTGATTGTTAGGATAGCTCCCAGAATATTCAGTCATTTGGAAGAAAATCCAACATTGTGCTGCCCACAATCTGTCATACTTAATTACCTTTATAATTACTTAGTCTGAAAATATTTTGTTTGATGTTTCCTTCTAATCATCACACTCTCCTGGTTATTTTACAGTTTGGCTGATCTTTGCAAAACCATTTCCTTTGAGCTCGAAAATCTTTTGGAAAGTGATTTAAATACAAAGTAAAGGGAGCAAATCTGTCAGGCTTGTTTGGTTGGTTGGTTTGGTTTTCTGTTTTTTTAACACGAAACCACTTTTAGATATTGCTGATCGATTTTCTTGAGCTGTATCCTAAACGGGCAGGGTAGCCACGCTGAACTAATCTTTAGTCTGTGCTGCCCTCTGCTGCTAAGATCACCGAATGGCAATTATTTCCATGTGTGTCATGTAGAAGCTGGAATGTTTCTCACCTTTATATTTAGAACAGTGGTTCCTAAACTGTGGGGTGCAGCACACTTGCTGGCTGGCTACGTTGCGCTGGCTATTTCTCCTTTTTTGCATTCAAAGACAGCTAAAACTATATTAGATACTTTCCCACTATCTGTTCCCAAGTAAACAAAGATTGTAGCTGACATATGGATGTCATTCAGAGCCCGAAGAAGTCCAAGCAATCACAAATGAGAGGAAGGAGAGGTGTCTGCAGGACAATCACTCTCCTAAGTGACTGAACTATGAAAAGCTTGGAAGCCCTGGCATGGAACATATGTGGTGTTAGTAGTTAGGGGACCAGTCTTCTCTAATTTAAGGCAGTTGAAAGCTAGCGTCAAAGGGCAAATCTGGGCCTTCATTTCCCATTCTGAACTGCCCGGGAGGGAGTCTGGGCTAACTAAGGACTGCAGGATTTGGACCCTGATATGCAAACTAAGTCGCAAATCCTGCAAACATTATGGGTACGTCTACACAGCACACAAAACTCCCGTGGCCGTGAGTCTCAGAGATTGCGTCAACCGAGTCAGGCTTGTGGGGCTTGTGCTGTGGGGCTAAAAATAGCCATGTGGCAGTTTTGGCTTGGACTGGAACCCATGCTCTGAAACCTGGTGAGGGGGGAAGGTCTCAGAACCCCGGATCCAGCCCCAGCGGGAACATCTACATGGCTCTTTTTAGCCATGTAGTGCAAGTCCTGAACACAAATCAGTTGACTTGGGCTCTGAGACTCAACCACAGGTTAGTTTTTTTTGCTGTATAGATGTAGCCTTAGACAAGTTGAGCTCATAGACTCATAGACTCATAGACTTTAAGGTCAGAAGGGACCATTATGATCAGTGGAACTACTTGCCTGCTTAAAGATGAGCATGTGCATTGCGTTTTGTTGAATGGAAATAGGATTATTTGCATGCTCAAAGCGTATGTGCACTTGGTGTGTCTTGTAGAATTGAGGCTTATCTCCCTCTATGTACTCTTTATGGCACTTTTAGGGTGTGGGTGGGGTGGGATGCGGTGTGGGGGGGAATGGCTACATCTGCTACATCTAAAAAGAGAACTCAAAACCTCAGCACTGAGCATCCTAGAAAGTAGGGAAGTTCAGACATGAACCTCTGGATTTGTTAAGCTGTGGGCCCACTACAACTGAAGCCTCTAACGGCTCTTGAAATCGTTCTAAATTAGAAGAATGGCACTTTTGTATTTGAGTTGAAAGTTATTTTGAAGCCACTACACAACCCTGCTCTGCCCCATAACTGGCTGTTTTCATCCAGAAGAATAGAAAATTGAGCATTTCAATGAGGGCCAGACCCAAAGCCTATTGACTTCAAAAGCCTGATTTGACGTCACTGGGCTTCGGATCAGACCCTGTCCAGGGTAATCTGCACTTGAAATGACTGTACCCAAACCCGTCTTTCAGTAAAGATAATGGGATGCCACAGGAGTGAGATACCAACCATCTAACTATACACAGGCAATTTGGGAATGGAGCCTATGTCTAATACCAACAAAAGCAAATGTGATGTGGAGATGTTGCCTTGGGAAAGAAATAGGGCCATTTACATGAATGAGAGCTTCAGGAGCATTGCAGATCTTAAAAACTGCAGACAGCTTTTCCCTTAAAGACCGTAAGAAGGAGAACTGTTAAAAAGGGGATGGGACGTGACAGAGATCCAAGTCCCACCTCTCCAAGAATAAATAGCGATGAATATCTGATGATGAATTGCACATGAATAGAGAGATGCTTTCTGTAAGGTTGCCAAGGTTCTCCTGCTCTCTTGCACACATTCTCTTTGATATGGATAGCCCAGCTATTTTTGATGGGAGTAGAGTGGGTGCTGTGTTTGGGTTACTCTGCTGCTACCAAACAGATGAAGTGCTTGTAGTAAACCATCTCCCCCCACCCCTGAATTGGCAGGTTGGCAGCCCCAAAGCTGGAGGCACTCAAATGCATGTGGCCCAAATCCATCTTGCATGTTGCGTGACATTGATAGTGGAACAGATGAACATGAGTAAAGTCTCCACAAAACCCACTTGTTTCAAGTGTTTTCCTCCAAAGCTTGCTCAGCAAACACACCTGTCAGCCTGGTTATTGTTTGGTGTTACTCTTCCCCTTGGACTGTCCAGGAACAGTCTTTCCATTGAGTCTCCCCCATGAGAGGAGGGGCTAGTCTGAAAACTCGACCATATTGGGGTCTTGTTTCCTCATCTCTCTGCAATAACTCTCATTCTAGGATTTTTTTCAGAAGCCAGTATTAGACAGAAATGTTAGGTATATAGAGAATATTGGGAATGTACGATATCGTGGGGCGTGACTTCATCAGATCCCAGAAGACAGGGTAGGTAAAGCCTACAAAGTACCAGAAGAGGAAAATTCCAGCCCCCACCTCATCACCCTAAGGAAAATGACGACGACAAGAAAGGGGTCTTTAAATGAGCTGTTTTTTTAACATTTAGAAAGATGTAGGAAATGAATGGTTGCGATAAAAGGATGTGAGATTTAGGCCTTGGCTACACTTACCCGCTAGTTCGACGGCTGGAAATCGAACTTCTGGGTTCGACTTATCGCGTCTAGTCTGGACGCGATAAGTCGAACCCGGAAGTGCTCGCCGTCGACTGCGGTACTCCAGCTCGGCGAGAGGAGTACCGCGGAGTCGACGGGGGAGCCTGCCTGCCGAGTGTGGACCAAGGTAAGTTCGAACTAAGGTACTTCGACTTCAGCTACGTTATTCATGTAGCTGAAGTTGCGTACCTTAGTTCGAATTAGGGGGGTAGTGTAGACCAAGCCTTAGTGTAGAATTCTGTCCTAACCTACCCTTCCTGCAACCTCACTGATTTCAGGGCACAATTTTAGCCCATCATGTCCCCACCCCACCTCCTTCTTGATCTGTCCCAGCAGGACGGCTAGACACTCTAGCCTGGGTACTCTGCCTTTCATATTTGGAAAGCTCCTAGCATATTGTTTACACAATCCTAATGTTTACTTTTGTGGGCACTATAAGGAAGAGGAGCTAGTATGCTGACCTACTCTTACATCATCTTATTCAGCTTCAGCACCCAAAGCATGTGATTATTAGTAATCTGGTGAAAAATGTAACAAAGTTTGCTTAAAAATAAAAAAGGAAGTTACAATAAATAAATTGCCTGTGAAGAAGGCAATAAAATTTCTCTGGTTGGAATCAGGACTCAGTTTAAAAACAAGTGGGTCCAAAACAGGACGTATTTAATATTTTCCTTAATATGTTGTGCCATTAAAGTTTCAACAGCTGGAGGAAAGCAAAATGATCCCAATAAAAGAGCACATCATAAGACAAGACGTCTCGACGCGTAGTGTCACCTCATTGCTTCTGCCCACACAACTTCCCTTTCTCAAGTCACAATGTTAAGAGAGATTTGTTTTCCTTTGACTTTCTCAACAGGACATGGTGAGCTCATAAACAGGAGATTTTGCTGTGACTGATTTTGAAAATTTGAACACAATCCATCTTCATTTGTGCTTTCTTCAACAGATTCCATTAAGTGAACCCCTCTTTGCTAAGCTAATCATTACCAGCTTTCACGTGTACTGGAAAAGTTCTTACGCTGGGGGGCTGATCATGAAAAACACTGACCCCAGGAGTAATCCTTACTCATACGAGTAATCACACTGGCTTCACTGAATCCAAGGGAGATCAGCAGCTCACAGGATCAGGCTGAAAATTCTGAAATATTTTGTTTTGTATTGAAAATTGTGTGAAATAAGAGAAGATAATGCTAGCAGCCCAGAAGGATGTTTATAGCAACAACCGTATCTATACCTGCTTAGAACCTCCTCCATTCAAATAAAATAGCCCAAGCAGAACTTTCTACATCCAGTGAAGAAATGTGAGTCAGAGACTCTATGAAGTCCACTACAAACGTTGCAATGGCCGATCTACTATCGGGAGGCAGCCCAGAGGCAGTTAGGTACAAAACCCTAAGACAGAATTTGCCAATGACAGATTATTTTAGGACAAAATTCCAAATAATTCCCTACAGAGCATGCATCACCTCTAATTATTCTGATGTTCTTGCACCAATAGCAACCAAATTCTTATGAAAACAAGCCACAGTTTCATAATAGATAACATCCTATACATGCTGACTCTGCACTATGGATTGATGTGATAAACAATGGTGCCTCCGTACCAGAGGGAAGGGGCACATTAGAAATGCCAGGATGGATAGATATGAGTAAGGCTACGTTTATGTCACGGAGGTCATGGAAGTCACAGAATCCGTGACATTCTCTGCTTCTGTCCCAGGGGCTGTGGGACTGTGGAGCTGGCAGCCAGTGGGGCTCTGACAGGGTTCCAGCGACAGGTGACAGACCCCTAAGGGGGCCCTCCTCAGGGTTCCAGCAATGGGCGACAGCCTCGCATGGGGGGAGGGTGGACACCTCGGGTGAGCGGCTGGGGGGGTCCCATTTTCTCTTTGGGAAATATGGTCACTCTGCAGCTCCCAGCTGCTGTGGGTGGAGGGGGGCCCCCTTGCAGCTTCCAGCTGCCAAGGTTAGAGGGGGAACCTCACAGCTCCCAGGCACCACTATGGCGGGGGAAACCACGGAGCCGCAGCAGCAAAAGTCACAGACAGGTCATGGTTTCTTAGGGTGACCAGATGTCCTGATTTTATATGGACAGTCCCGATTTTTTGGTCTCTTTCTTATATAGGCTCCTATTACCCCCCCGACCCCCTGTCCCGATTTTTCACACTTGCTGTCTAGTCACCCTACGGTTTCTGTGAATGCTCATGATCTGTCTGTGACTTTTACTAAAATGAACCATGACAAAATCTTAGTCTTAGATATGAAGTATCACATCACTGATGTCTCAAAGTGAAAAATGAGGGCAGTTCAGTCCAAAATATGACTAGAGAGGGAGTCAGAATAAACTTGACTCTGAAAGGAAATTCCCTAAAAGAATCTCTTAAAAACACTGGAAAACAAACAGAAATATAGAAACTTCAACGCAAATCAGAACACTAAAATCGGGACAATAAAACTGAACTAAGACTACCCTAAAAGAAAATGTATATTAAATGGGAGAAAATGAAAGTCAAATTAGTTAAACTGCTAAGAAAGCCAACACACAACTCATAAAAACAGAAAAAACTAACAGAGAAATATCCAAATAAAACAAGTGTCACCACCTTCGGGCTCATTCCAATGTGTATATTCATGGCTTTCCAACCCACACACCATGGTAGAAGGTTCTGAATACTAGCTTCATGTTAGGCTGACCCCATTCAGTAGAAAAGTCTGTTTGCCACAGAAGACAAAGAGCTGTTTTTTAAAAAGCTCCAGTGGGGAGATGTAGGGTTGCCAAGAGATAGATACTTATTGAATGGAGTGCCCCTGCAAGTCTTGATTCTTGGCTTCTCCATATACAGCCGCACCCACCCTCCTGACGCCATGCAGTCTGTAGGTATTACGCCAGCTCTAGGGCTGTGGGGAGAGGGTGGACTAAAAGCTCTGCAACTAATATTACAAGCCCTTCCGGAGCTTGAGAGCTCAGAAACAAGTTGGGAATTTGGGAAAAGGAAAACTTAAGCTGTGATGGTAGGAAATCTTGTTCTCTATCCGTTGTCCAGCAGCATCTGGAGGTGGGGAAGGTTGTGCCCTGCATTATTGTGGTGTTCTTGGCAGTTGCCAATCCCACATTACTCATGTTTGGAGGTTCTCCAGTGTTAAAATCCAGAGGGACATCTCTCCACCCTCAATGTCCTTATTTTGGTGGGGTAAGTAACCTTTCAGAAACACAGGGTTCTAATTCCCTCTGCCTGGTCTTGAAATAGCACCATGAGCCTGTGAGGTCCCAGTACCTTTAGTTTGGGGCCCATTTAAAATTCTTCCCAGGTTCACTGACTGTTCATCCTGCCCTTGGTGGGAGCTTCTACAGTGAGCCCCGAGAAGTCACATTTGTGAGCCCCATTGCTGCATTGGCTATGACTCCACCCCGGGAAGTCCATTGATGCGAAAGGGAAACATCTCACCCACCCTCTAAGAATATAAAGCAGTCTCATGCAAGCCTTTAGGGACCAGACGCTACAAGCGTAATAGAAACATAGAAATGTAGGACTGGAAGGGACCTTGAAAAGTCATCAAGTCCAGCCCCCTGCACTGTGGCAGGTCTCAGTAAATCTAGACCATCCCTGACAGGTGTTTGTCCAACTTGTTTCTAAAAGCTTCCACCCTGGGAAG